>NC_080019.1:236519027-237121291 GCF_030020395.1 Manis pentadactyla
GTCTTCCTGCAGCAGCGGCGGCGGCCGCGCTCGGTGGCCCCCGGGGCAGGGAGCCTGCCTTTCTCACCCGCGGCCCCTGTCCGGGTGGCCCTTCCTGCCGCCCGCCGCACGGAGTTCAGGCCGCAGTCTGGCCGAGGCCACGGGTGGGACCCAGGCCAGCCGTCTCGTCCTCCGCGCGCCCCGGCCTCCTGCCGGCCTGAGCGGCTCACACACGCGAGGAGGGGGCGACACTGAGGGACCGAGGGCTTCCCGCGAGCTCCCCCGGGGATGTGCGTCCCAAGCCCGTTCGGCCGCGGGCGGTGCTGAGGCCCCCGGAGGCAGCTGGCGGCCGCACACTCGTGTTCACCGACCCGGCGGCCGCGCTCAGCCTCCGGGGCCTCGGCACCGCCCGCGGCCAGCGCAGCCCTTTCCGGGGGCGGGTCACCGGCGGGAGGCCGCGCGGGAGCCCGACCGGAATGTCGTCGCCTGGCGGCTGCATTTCACCACAAAAAGGAGACTTGAAATTACCTCAGATATATTTCATTTAACCAAATATATCTCACCCTGTACTAAATTACCACCGTGTCATCAATATGGCAATCACGAATGGGCTACTTTATGTGTGTTGTATCAAGTCTGAGACACCCGGCCCTCCCAGCCTTCCGGCGACGCGGGCCCGCGCCCAGGGCAGGGCTGCCGGCCCGGTCGGGCTCCACCAGGAAGGGCCTCCTCAGCCAGCCGGGCCGAAGCCCGCGCCTCGGCGCAGGGAGGAGGGCGGCCGAAGCCCCCAACGGCCCCCGTGCGCTCAGCGGCCGCGGCGTGGCCGAGGGGGCGGGGCCAACGCCCATTGACCCGCCTCGGCCCTCTGCCCGCCCCCGCAACACGCTTATTGGCCAGAGCGGCGCCCGCGGGGTAGGCGGTGGCGGCGCCCCGCCCCGTCGCCTGCCCTTGAGAGGCGACGAGGAAGCGGCCGCCCCCCTGCGCCCCGCCTGCAGCGCGCTTGCGGGCCGGCTTTCCCGGCTCCTCCTGGCTCCTCCCGGCCTCCCCGGCGCTCTCGTGCTCCCGGCTCCTGTCGGCCCTCTCGTGCTCCCGGCTCCGGCCCCGGCGTAGCGGCGGCGGGTAGGCGCAGCGGCAGGCGGGCCCGGTGGAGCGGCGGTGTTCTCACGGCCCCAGGACCCCGCAGGGCCCGCCCGGGGCGGGAAAGGGCGGCGGCCGGGGGGCGCGGGGCTCCGCCTCGGGATGGCGGGCGGGGCCGAGCCTGGGTGCGGCGGGCGTGCAGAGCTGACGGTCGCTCCGGGGTTGTGCGGTGGGTCGAGGTGGGCCTCAGCGGGCGCAGGGGCCCCGGGCGGGTGTGGGAGGCCCGCGGGTGTGGGGAGGCCGGGCGGGCGCGGGAGTCCCGGGCTGGCGTGGGAGGTCCGGGGCGGGCGCGGGAGTCCCGGGTGGGTGCGGGGAGGCCGGGCGGGCGCGGGAGGCCCGGGCGGGCGGGGGTCGGCGCTGCAGCGGGCCCTCCACGCGAGCCTTCCCAGGCGCGGCGTGGCACCACGGGCTGTGGGTTCTGCGGCGTGTCTCTCGGCCCAGGAAGAGGGCGACAGCGCACCGCAGAGGAGGGGCAGAGGCCGGGCGTGGCGGGGCGCAGCTGCCCGGGCCGAGCGCGGGGACGCAGAGCGGCTATTTTTGTACTCCGCCGGAGTCCGAGCCGAGCTCCCGGATTTGGAGGGAGCAGTTGTCGCGCTCCGGCGGTGGCGGGGTGGCTGTTTGAGAGACAACATCGGAGTTGCTAAGCGAGAGACTGAACGGCTTGACCGGTACTTGGAGCTTTCTAACTTTGCTCTTGCAACTCCAGAGCTGACATCCCTCCTCGGGGGTGTCTCTTAAATCGGTGTGGCCCGATGGTCCTCATTACCTTTTCAAAGGAAGTGTTTTCACCTGTGTTATACTTTTCCTTTCAAACTTGGCTTAACAATTATAAAGCTGTCACCTTTTGATCATCTTCAGGCCTAGTTGTAGACATTTATTTACAGGTGAGCAAACTGAGACTGACAGGAGTAAGGTGAGATCCCACAGATCGTTAAGTGGCAGAGTTGGCATTACGCGCAGGTCTCTCTGGCCACCCACAGTAGTTTTAGGTTCACGCAGGGGTGACTCGGCGCCTGAGAATACATTCGTGCAAAATAAACTCACCAGACTGGTAAAAGAGCCACCTTAACTTACCGAAGGTAGGAAGTGCCACGTGCACAAGTGGAATTAATTGTCCACTGGCCGGGACACCTCCATTGTTGCCGGGCAGCCGTCAGGAATGAGGAGGCAGTGGATCACAGAGGTAGAACTAAGGGCACCGCTTGGTTGCGGGCGATGTTTCAGTCTAGCCGCAGAAGTCTGGTGAGTCTGTCCTCTCTCCCCATTGCACCAGCTGGCATACAGTGTTTCACAGTGCTGGGGGATTTAACAACACCTTTTGCCACTATGTTTTTAAAAAGCATATCTTGGTATATTTGTCATCCTAGCAATTTACCTGTATCAAAATTCCCACTTTGCAAATAGGGTTACATTACATATCGAAAAGTCATTTTTCCATTGTTTGCTGACAGTGAACGGAATGCTGGATCTTCATAAGTCTAGGTGGCTTGTTCTTATTTTTATTTTTTTGAGGTTATGAAGACTTACTAATTACATAATACTGCTTTCATGGGAGAGTAGGGCAGCTTTCTCAAGATTGTTCAAAACAGCTTGAGGTTGTAAAAGATACTGGGTTTTTGGTTATGGGGTGGGGTTGAAGATTGGTCCCCTGTGTGAAGGGGCTTGTGTAGTTTGAACGTCTCACCTACATCAAGTTGGGTGGCGTGTTAGTCAAAGAGGTGGTTCTTCCTGGTCTCGGCGTCTTGTTCTTTTTCCTGAATTTGGTGAGCCATTCTTGGGCTCTGCAAACTTTGCTGTTGAAACTTTGAATTTTTGGCGTTCGTACCTTCTTTCCTTCTCCTCCTTCTCTTCCTCCTTTTAGATTATGCATGGGTAGTTGATGTGTAGATTTGATATTTCCTTAAAAGCAAGAAAATCTGAAAGGAACATTTTGACCCAATGGAAGTCATCTTGGTGGTTCGTTTAATTTGGTCACTTTAATAAGGAGATCAAGTAAATACCACTGATTTCACTTAGTACTAAATGGCACTTACAGAACCAGGTTCCTGTGGACTTACTGCTAGGAGTGAGTGTATGAGCACAATTCTGGTCTAGCAAGGGGATAAAGCTAACTGATAACCCCATCTTCTGAGAGCTCTTTAAGCTGATCTCTCAACACAGACTTTATGGGAACTATTGTGTATGGCATTACAATTTTAAGTTTGAAGGGCAACCCAGTTTACTTACGTGATTCTTTATAGGTTGAAAGTTAATCTTGTCAACATAAGACCCATCTTATTAGTTTGCATGTATTTATATATTTTTTGAAATTTATTTAAAACTTTTCTTCATTTTTTTATGGCTTTACAAGGAAAATTAAGTTTTCTTTTTGAAAATAGTTTTAAAACCTTTTATTTTGAAATAATTGTATATTTACCAAAGAGTTGTAAAGATAGTACAGAATTTCACCTTCATCTAGCTTTCCTTAATAATGTCTTATATAACCACAAATTTATAAAAATGAAGAAATCAGTATTAGTTTAATATTTATTATTAATATGTATTAATATTAATTAACCAAATTACATATTTTCCTCTGATTTCCCTAGTTTTTCCACACCGATTCCCTTTTTCTATTACAGGATTAATTCCAGAATACTACGTTGCATTTAGATGTCATATTCTCTCAATTTCCTCCAGTCAGTCAGTTTCTTGGTCTCTCCTTCCCTTTCTTTCTTTGTCATCTTTGAAGAGTGGTGGTCAGTTATTTGTAGAATGTTCCCGAGTCTGTATTTTCTGATGGTTTCTCATGATCAGCCCGGAAGTTACACATGTCAGGGAAGAGCGCCATGGAGAAGGTATGCCCTTCTTACCATATCATGTCAGGGGATACCTGATAGGAACACGGCCTGTCACTGATAGATTAACTTTGATAATCTAAGGTAATGCTTGCCTGGTTTCATTGAAGTGACTATTTATCCATTTCCTTACATTATTTCTTAGAAGCTAGAAATGAGTCACCGTTTCTGGACCACACTCCAGGGAAAGGAAATTAAGCTCCATCTCCTGAAGAATTTGTGAGCATATGTTAAAACTGCCCACAGTAATTCACATTTTGGGGGAGATTCTATGAGGCTATACAAAGGTCTGATTTTTTCCTTAAAGTTTCATCCACTAATTTTACCATTTATGAGTGAAATTTGCCTGCAGCAGCAATTATTATTGTGTAGTTCTAGTGGTGATTTTCTATTACCCTCATTCCTTCTACTTTTATTTTTGGAATTCTTCTGGTAAGGAAGATTTGTACCTTTCTCCCTATTTACTTATTCATTTATATCAACATGGATTCATGAATATTTGTTTTTTTTCTTTGGGTTGTAATCCAGTGCTATGTTTTGTTGTTCAGAGTCTTTCAACTTTCGTCATTTGGCACCTCTGTTCTTTTGATATTTGCCTTTTTTTTTTTTTTGGTTAAGCAGTTTTTTGCTTTCTGGCACTCCAAGATGCTCGAGCCTCATCTTGTGTTTTCTCTGCCTCAGCCCTAGAATCATCCACTTCTCTAAGAAGCCCTGGTTTCTTTTATTGGAGAAAAATATTTAGAAAGCAAGAAACCAAGATATGGTTTCTAAATGAACTGGGTATGCTCACTGCTACTGGGATATCACTGCTTCTAGGCCCTCTTAGTGGACAGAGCTAGGAAATGTGTGTATGTATGTGTACTTACATAGGTAGTCACACATATCTGTTTATTTTTGTATCCATGAGTATCAAGCGTGAGTGCATACTTACTATTTTTCTGATTCTAATTCAGTCCTACAGAGTTCATCCCAGCATTCCCTTCCTTGCCTATTTGTAACTTCTTTCTCTGACAATGAGAAACTTTACTACTTTTTTGTAATAGATTTACTTATTTGTTCAACCTTAGTATGTGTAGAGTAGGACAATGCACTTTTAATTGTCACATAAATTCTAAAGCATTTTGCAGTTGTTAACTATTAAAATTATATTCCTGTAATACTGGTATTTGAAATGACTGTTTTTCAGTTCAGGTGGAGAAGTGAAGTCATTTGCCCTTGGCCAAACAGGAGGTGAGTGGCTATAGCTGGAATTGACAACCTGTTCTCACTCCCAGAGCTTCTGTCATCCCAAGCAAAGCACAGTCCCTTCATATCAAGTATCTTGACTATCAAGTCAACCTTTGTCTCTTCTTGGTGGGATTGCTCCTTTTAATTAAAGAAGTTCCTGGTTTTGGATTTTTAAAGAAAATTTTTGGCTGAGCAAGTTGGGAACAAGAATAATTCCTTTCTGGACTTCTTCCAGAATACTTGTAGAGTCATAGAATTGGAAGAGATCTCAGCAAAAGTCCAGTGCAGTTTTTTGCACAACGTAAGTGACTCTTCCAGCCCTCTGTGCACAAGATATTCCCCAAGATAGGGACTTCACAGCTGGTGGCTACCAAAAATTTGCAAAGTTGTTATTTCAGAAAGACTTCACTGATAATGATGTCAAAGCTGCCTCCCTGCATTTTTTATTCACTGGTTCTAATTTTGCTGTCTGCAGTTACTCCCGCTAGCTCCATTCTCTACTTTACAGCTATTCTGTGACGGTCCCATTTAAGTTTTTCCTTTTCCAGACTAAACAGTTTCTTCTGTGCAGCCATCTCTTACAAAATATGCTTTCTAACCTTTTCCTGTGTTAGGCATCATTTTGTGGGCATGCTGCAGTTTGTCAGATGTGGTCTGGTCCAGATCCTGTATCAGGTGGTGAAGTGCTTAAGGCAGTTCCAATGAGCCCTTCCCTCGGGGGAGCTTACCAGACTTCAGTGTCCATCAGTGCTGCTTTAAAATAAGTTTTTTTTCCTTTCAGTATCTACTTTGCAGTGTTAGTTTATACTGTCTGGTAGTAAGCTCACCTCTGAGGTTTTTTTCTCTAAAACTGCTATTAACCCAAGTCTTTGTTCTTGGTTGGTTTTTCTGAACCTGTTTTGGGACTTTTTACACTTGTTTTCTTGCTGTAACTCCAATTTCTGTCCGTTGTTTTCAAGGGGACTTTTGAGTCCTGATTCTGTCACCTGTGTCTTTGTTCTTCCTGTGTCTATAACTTTGATACGTTCTTTCTATATTTTTACTTGAATGGATTAAGATGTTCACCTTGAGAGTGCCAAGATCATATCCTAGTAGTGTGTAATTAAAAACAAAATCCATGCTTTATTTTCTCCTTACTTCTGACTTTTATTACTTTAGTATTTCCAACAGATATCTTGGTTCTGATTTTATGCTGTAGTTTGTGTGCAAAATTGAAATGAAAATGTTTTATATCTTACTATTCAGAATGCACAGCCAGTTCTTTCTAATGGTAGCTATTGATTATTGATTGAAGCAAGGTTTTATGATTCTTTTTTATATTACAAAGTACTGGTTCTGACTCACAAATGATTCACATGTAAAATAGTTACAGCTTCTATCTCATTATTTACCCCCCCCACTGCACACACACCTACTGAGACTGGTGTGGAAAAACAAAGTTTTAGAGAGTATATAGAGTCTAAGTGAAGAAAAATTTAGGGGAAATTGAGGATAGATGGTGAGTGGATGTAGAGTTTTAAGACAAATGTTGCCCCGTCTCTCTGAGCTTTTTTTTTTTTTTTAAACTCTGGAATTCTCAATCAGATACACATTTGGGTTAACCGATTTTTTCTTTTAGGAATAGAAATACCCTGGTAGGATTCAAGAGCTTCTTTCATTAATTTTCTTACCAGTAGAACATGTTGTTACTGAAGTAATTTTTATTGGGGAGTAAGTGTTCCTTTGGGTGACAGGTAAGTGACTTCTAAATTTAGGAAGGGGGCAAGGGAAGGCAGACTTACAGACTTATTTCCCTTAGTATCAGCTGAGTGTCACCTTTAGAAAACCTTTTTGACCACTTTCTCTCTTAGTCTGGGTTAAGAACTCTTGGGTGTTTTCATCAATATATGGCTTTGGGCAGTTGTCATTCCATATTACAAAAATATTAAGGTAATTACCATAAAATTTGCCATTTTTACCATATCCAATATGCCATAAAATATGCCATTTTTAAAGAATGCAATCATTTTGGTTTTTAGCATATTCACAGTGCTGTGCAACTGTCACCACTAACTAGTTCTGGAACAGTTTATCATGCCCCAAAGAAACCCCAAACCCATTAGCAATCACTTCCCATCTCCCCTCTACCAGCCCCCGGTGACCACTAATCTGCTGTTTATGGATTTGCCTATTCTGGGCTTATCACAAAAATGGAATCATAAAATATGTGACCTTTTATATTTTTTTTACTTAGTGTAATATTTTCCAGGTTCAGTCATGTTGTAGTATGTGTTAGTACTTCATTCCTTTGTGTGGCCAAATAATAGTCCGTTTTATAGGTGTACCACATTCTGTTTATTCTTTCATCAGTGGGTTGTTCCTGCCTTTTAGCTATTATGAATAATGCTGCTGTGAACATTTGTGTATAAAATTTTTTTTTTTTTTTTTTTTTTTTTTTAGGAGAGCAAGGTACAGGCTTTTAGTTAGAAATAAAGTGAGAGAATAGAGCTCCTGGCTCATGCCAGGAGGGGACAAGAGAGCCCATAGTGGTGCGTTGTCTAGGGGGTTTTATAGGCAGTTGAGGATTTTTGTTGTGTATAAATTTTTGTGTGGATGTGTGTTTTAATTTTTCTTGGGCATATTCCTAGGTGTGGAATTACAGGTCACATGGTAACTCTTGATCTTTTGGGGGAACTGCCGGACTGTTCTCCCAAGTGGCCACACCATTTTACGAGGGTTTGGGTTTTTCTGCATCCTTGATAACACTTGCTATTATATGTCTTTTTAAAAAAAATACAGTGTCTACCATATCCTTTAGTTTGTCTTAACTTTGAGATAGTTACCTTACCCAGATTTAATGTGTCTTAAGATGAAAAGCCTGTCTTCACAATGGTTGTGATTGCTGTGTCCTTGGCTTGATACTGGGGAGGTCTGAGTTTGAATAGCTCAAAGTTGTGGAAAAAATTTCTCAATTATCTTAATGCTTGGGCCTGAAATGACCCCTCCAAGTTCATTTGTCACTGTTGCTAACCGGTCATTTCTCTCTTTCCTTTCTCTCTCTCTCTCTTTTTTTTTTTTTTGTGCCTTTTGACCCCCTCACCTCTCCCACCTGCCGTGCCTCTGCCTCTGCCAACCACCATCTGTTACATGTCTTTTCGTTCCATCCTAGTGGGTATGAAATGATACCTCATTGTGCTTTTGATTTTGATTTGCCTGATGACTAATGTGCTTATTGGTCATTTGTATATCTTTGGAGAGATGTGTGTTTAAGATTCTTAGCCCTTTTTTAAGTAGAGTTGAATTGTAAGAGTTCTTTATGTTTTAGGTACAAATCCCTCATCAAATATGTGATTTGCAAACATTTTCTCCATTCTGTGGGTTTCTTGTCTTTTCACTTTCTTTTATAGTATCCTTTGAAGCAAAACTTCTGATCTTGATCAAGTCCAGTTTATCTGTTTTTTATGTAGTTGCTTGTGCTTTAGGAGTCACAACTAAGAAACTGTTGCCTACTCCAAGATCACAAAGATTTCTACCTGTTTTTTTAAAAGAGTTTTATGATTTTAGCTGTTACATTTAGGTTTTTAATCCATTCTGAGTTAATTTTTTCATGTGGTATAAGGTACGGGTCCAAGTTCTTTTAATTTTAATTTTTAATTTTGTCCATTGAGGCATTTTATTTGCATGTATGTATTACATCCCTAGAAAAAGAATTCCAGGATTTTCCCTTCTGTTTTTGTTTTGCTTCCTTATGGCCCGTGCTGCCAGCTGAGGTTGTCAGTACAGTGAGAATGAACTGATGGGCTGGAGCAGGTTATTCTGCTGTCTTTCTGCGTCTTTGATGTGCATGTCAGATCTGGGGCTGATCACTTCATGCTTGTCTTACCTGCCCGTGAGGTTTACTGTAATGTTCCCAGCTCTGTGATCATCAGCAATTTCAAATTTGCCAGTGTGCTGATGCTCCATCATCAGTGAGAAACCGAATGGTGACTTTGCAGCGTGGCCTAGTAAGAACCTGGCATTGCCTCTCTCTTTGCATTGTTGATGCTCTAGGACATTCATGGGCACCATTATGGCAGCAGGGGAAGGTGGTGGAAAGATCTTATTTGTTGTCATCATTTTTGCTGGCATGTGTATACCCAGTTGTTCTTGCACCATTTGTTGAACATACTTTTCCTTTTCTGTTGATTTGTCTTGGCTCTTAATGTTGAAAGTCTATTGACCTTAGATGTGTGTGTTTATTTCTAGACTCTCAGTTCTGTTGCACTGACCTGCATGTCTGTCCCCTGTCAGTACCACACTGTCTTGATTAGCTTTTTCTTGTAGTATTTTGAAATCAGGAAGTGTGAGTTCTCCAACTTTGTTCTTTTCAAGATTGTTTTAGCTGTTCTGGATCCCGTGCATTTTCTTATGAATTTTAGGATCAGCTTGTCAATTTCTGCAGTAAAAGCAGTTGGAATTTTGGTAGGGACTACATTAAATCTGCAGATCAGTTTAGAGAGTATTGCCATCTTAATGTTAAGCCAGTGAACACAGAACGTCTTACCATTTCTTTGTCTTCTTCAGTTTCTTCAGCAGTGTTTGGTAGTTTTCATTGTACAAGTCTTGCACTTCTTTGGTTAAATTTATTCCTAAGCAGTTTATCCTTTTTGATACTATTGTAAGTAGAATTGTTTTCTCAATTTCATTTTCAGGTTATTTGTTGTGAGTATATAGAAACACAATTTTTGCATATTGGTCTGGTGTTCTGCAACCTTACTGAACTTGTTTATTAGCTCTAACAGTTTTGTGTATGTTGTTGATACCTTCAGATTTCGTGCTGTTTTTTAAATTATATATGCGTTTTCACTGGACTGAGATCCTCTTCAATTCCGACACTGTCTCGTATTCCATTTCTCTTTTCCTGCTGCTAAATGTATATTCAGTGTATTCTGGGATAAAGATGCCATTTTAGAGGAGTTCAGCGTAACATAATGCCACAGAAAGTAGCACAGAAGGGAAGTAGAGTACTATAAGATTATTTATACCTATTTAAAAATGTTTCCTGAGATTCAGGAAAGTGAATTCTTCTCGTTCTTTCTGTTACTCTGTACATCCTGCCTCTCGTTACCCTAGGTTCCTGGAACTCAGAATAATTTGGACCATAAATTTCTGTGTGTTAGCATAGGAATCTTAATTTGCTTTTATATATTATCTAAGGAAATGTGTTCTGTTCTTATTCACAAAATTCTTTCATGAACCTAGGAATACCTGTAATAAATGATTGGCTCTGTTGGTTGTTAATTTTGTTTGCATTTTTTTCTTGAGTAAAGTTAAATTCACTCATATCCTTTTTCCTCTTGCTCGTTAAATCACAGAGTGATGGGGAGACAAAACATTTGCTGTTGTTAGAGGGCAGGATCTGACCTGTCTCTTTTTATTGCTCTGTCTACCTTTCCTAGATGTGAGAAAAAGCTTTTGAAAAGCATCCAGTTCTTCAAAAGGGTAAGAGTAGGGAATTCGCAGTTCCCTTTTAATCAGATAATATTAAAATTATTTATTGAAGAATGGATTCTCAGTGTGAGAGGTTGGCCATTCCAAAGGTGGTAATGAATAATATGTGTAAATTCTGGGGCCTCTGAAAATTTATATTTGTTAGAAAAAATTCAGTGCCTTCAGCAATCAAGGCTGAATTTGGAATTTCTGGAAGTAGCCACAGGCTGCATAGTTATGTGGTGGAGGGTATCAAGAATAGTTCATTGCTTTTTCTTAAGCACTGCTAGAGAAATAGAGTTATGAGATGTATATGTGTCGTATTTAATTAAGCTCTAAGGTATGCTCTGGCAGTGTCCATATGTAACTCTGCCTGTTCATAGGGAAACTTTTTAGGTCTTTCCTTGCAGTTCACATTTCCCAAACTTCCTCCAGTTGTGTCGTCCCCTCATTGTGAGTTTGATGTCATGATAGTCATTTTTGTGTTCCTCCTCTTTTTTAAGAAAATATTACGAAAACTTCAAATGCATCACAGAAGTTGAGATTGGTACAGTGAAATGAGCCCCCAGGTACTGAACCCTTCTCTTTAGTAATTGTCAGCCCATGGCCAAGCTTGATTCATCTGTGTCCCGTCTCTACTCCCCTGCCCTTCTTTACTGGATTATTTTGAAACACATCTAAGATACCACTCATCTGTAAAAATTCTAGGATGTATCTTAAATGTAATATTAACAGATTGTACTTTTAAGTATAATCACAGTCATTAGAGAATCTCAAAATTTGGCAAAAATAGCCAGTTAATATTCAGATTTTCCTTATCATCTCATGGTTTTTTTTCCTACCCAACAACAAAAGCACACTGCATTAATAGTACAACTCCGTTCAGGTTCCCAGACCCATTCTAATGAGTGTGTGTGGGACGGGTCTTCCCACACAAAACAACGAGCAATCCTTGACCACCAGCAGGGTGTCTCAGAACTCAACTCAATTCTGATGCTATCTGCCCAGAGACAGCACCAGATTCCCAGGTTAAGGGCTCCGTCCTACAAGATTGCCCTCTACACCCCACTCCAGATGCTGATTGCAAGCCCCAGGCAGCTGCCTGTGCCTCTGACCTACTTAGTACAGATCGGAGGTTCCCACGACTCCTGCTTAGGTTCGATTAATTTGCCAGAGCGGCTCAGAGAACTCAGGAAAACACACGGACCAGTTTAATAAAGGATGCCATAAAGGATACAAGGTAACAGCCAGATGAAGAAATACACAGGTCAGGGTCCCAAATAAAGGAGCTTCTGTCCTCCCGGAGCCTGGGGCCTGGCTGGGTGGCACGTGGAGGCGTCTGGCTCCCCACGTGTGGACGCGCTCTCCCACAGAGAAGCAGGATCTGAGATAGTGACAAGCTCTTCTTGGGATTTTCTGAGGGCTTCAGTGCATAGTCATGATTGACTAAATCATTGGGCCTTGACCCATTCAGCCTCCAGCTCTGCCCTTTGTTGGGGTCCAAAAGTCTCTCATTAACGTGGCAAATCACCCATTTGAGCTTAAGACTCTGCAGTGTTTTCAGGAACTGGGGATGAATACCAGATTGATATGGGAAATATGTATTAGGTCATCTGAATGACCAGAAGTATATTTCTTATGACTTACTAGATTGCACTCATAAATGTTTTTTTTGCATCTGGTCAGTTTGAATGGGATCCAAACAAAGTCTTCATTTGGTTGATAAGTCTCTTAAGTCTCTCTTAATAGGATCATCTTTCCTTTTTTCCCTGCAATTTGTGTGTTAAAAAAAACCGGTCTTCTCCTATACTAGATTTTGTTGCTTATATTTTAGTGATGGTTTTTAACATGTTTCTTGGTTACTCAGTTATTTCTTGTCAACTTTCAGTTAGATCTAGAGATTTGATGTTTTTGGTAGGGTGTCTCCCTCATTCTTAATTTCTATTCTAAGAAAATCATGAAATGTCCTGGACTTTGTAAGAGAATGTTCATTCATGCCTGCGAGTAATGAAAGGTGCAGCCATTGTGTCGTATTGATACGAGTCTGTTATTAAGCATCTTGGGTCTGAGGGAGGCTGGGCTCTGCCACCTTCAGACTGTGTTGGCCATGTAAAAGGAAGTTTCTGAATCCTCTTCGTAACATGTAGTCCTCGGGGGTGGGGGAAACACGAACCAGGGCGGCCGTCAGAGTGTCCATCTGTACAGCAGCCATCTGCAGGCACCCTGAGGCCTGTGGAAAGTGATCGTAAATGTGAGACTAGAAATTGTTCATGTGTTCTACTTAAAGACCACACGTGTCTTTTTTTAGATAATCTTTTATTGTAGTTGTTCATTGAGGAAAATGGGAAATTTGGAAAATATAGATAAGTGTTAAGGCAGAAATAATCATTTGAAAACTTATCTCCCAGAGGAAACGACTGTAACAATTGGACATACTCCCTCGTCTTTGTCTTGTGTGTGTATGCATTTTTTACTTAGGTGTTCTGTTAATGAATAATTTTTTCTGTTGCTTTTTAAAAGCTTACGATAGCATAACATCCTATGTTATTAAAAGCTCTTTAATCTTTAATGGCTGCATAACTGCCTCATGGACATGTTTGGTTTACTTAGCTTTCCCTTGTTATTGCATACAGACTTAGTTTTCATTTTTGGCTGTTTGTATGCATAAAGTTTTATTTATATTTCAGATTTTATTATGATAGATTCTTTTTTTAATAACATTTATTGAGACACAACTTACATAGCAAAATTCATCCTTTCAGTAGTATTTTTACAAAGTTGTAGCATCATCAACCTATTATTTAATTTTGAATGTTTTGTCACTCTAAAAGGAACTTTGTAAGTCATTTCCCTGGCCTCCTTCTCCCCAGCCCCTGTCAATTGCTACTCTACTTTTCTGCCTCTGTGGATATTTCATACAAATGAAACTAGTCAATAGGTGGCCTCTTGTGTCTGATATCATCCACATAGCATAATGTCTTCAAGGTTAATCTGTTTTGAGCATGTATCTGTACTTCATTCCTTTTTATAGGCACATGATATTCCATTGTATAGATACATACTACATATTGTTCATTCATAAGTTGATGAACATCTGAGTTTCTGTTTTTTAGCTATTAAGAGTAATAATACTGCTATGACCATTCATGTATAAGTTTTTATATGGATATATGTTTTCATATCTCTTGGTTATGTTTTAGGAGTGGAATTGTTGGGTCATATGGTAATTCTGTGTTTAACCTCTTGAGTAACTACCAGGCTAACAGTGTTTCTGAAAGTGGCTGTACCATTGGACATTCCCACCAGTAATGTATGAAGGTTCTAATTTCTCCACAGTATGATAGATTCTTGAATACATATTTAATCACTGGGTCAGAAGATGCATACATTTAAACCTTTTGTTATATTTTGCAAAATTGCTCTGGAAGAGTACACACATTTATGGGTAAAATTGTAATATTTCCAGAATATCTCACCTGGCTTTATTTAGTACATCTGCATTTCAGTAGGCGTACAGTGTGGAAAGAAGTATGGCTTTAGTGCATTTGCATATTCCTCAGGGGTGGAGAGAAGTTCATTTCTGTATCATCATTGGGTAATTACCTGGACAACAGAAGGCTTATCTGTACCTGAGAGGTGAGGGGGAGGGCCGGTTTTGCTTCTGTTGGAGCAGGAAAGAGAGAAGGGCCCAGACTGCAGTTTGTAAGCAATAAACAGATTTTAAACTTTATTTCTCCCCTCGACTGATTTCGGTTTTTAGAGGTATTTTGCCCTGGGATTTCCTCTCCTTGGACTTATATCTGGCACAGTCGGTAGGATTCCTCTAAACCCAAAATCTGTCATAATGGGTGCGACCTTTGGGAGAGCCGCCCCTATAAATGATGGGGAGAAGTGGCACTCTTGCTGATGGATGTGTGTCTACACTTGTGTGGTTGTGGAGGCATCACTGCTGCTGGCTGTGCCGACCCCGGCCTGTCACCCGAGCCTAAGGCTACTGCTTCTGCTGCTGCTGCTTCTGCTGCTGGCTGGAGCCTGGTCACAACTATGGAAAGGAGCAGAGGTCCAGGTCACCTTGATAGAGAAGCAACTGGCTGCTGTGTACCACGCCTTGCTGGCTACTGGGCTCATTGCTGGAACAGCTCCGACCAAGGTAATAACCACCTGTCCCATCAGAGGGTGGGTGCGAGACTGGACCCAAAGGCCACGGAGTGGTGTGGCACAGGCACCTACTGTATATCATGTGACTGGCCATTTGCCTTTGGCATCCCCAGGGAATGATGAAGCAGACGTATTGGCCCAGGTGCACTTGATAGAAGGAAAGACTGCCTCTGATGTGGCCCAATGGCTACACCAGCATCTCTTGCATGCGGGGCAAAAGACAATGGTGGTCCCATCGGTGGGGCTTGCCATTGACCTTTGAAGAAGTCAGCCGAGCCCAAACGAGTGCCCTGCATGTTGTGAAGATCAGCAAAACACCAAGAGGAGCATCTCTTTGCAGCCTACGGCCAGTTACCGGTGATTGAGAGCGATCAAGGCACCCACTCTATTGGACATGCGTTGCAAGGATGGGTGCAGCAATTAGGAATAAAATGGTTGTGGCCTTGGATATTTCAACACATGGATCAGCAATGGCTGGCTCTTCTGGCACCTTGGGGAAAAGGCCTGGAAGCTGGCCACCTGTGTATTCCTGGAATAACAGCAAAGTGGCCCCCCCCAATCACGGTTATTTGCTTCTATGGTCCTTGTGTCCTGAATGCACCCCCTGGCTGCAGCTGCCGCATGATGGCTGGAATGGACAAATGTTGGACTTAATCTGTGTGGGACTTTGAACCTAGCTGAATCCTCTGGCTTGAGAATTATCATGATTGTGTTGCTGTTGTCAAGACAAAAAATGCTTAAAGAGAGGCTTGACTTTGTCTCATGTTTGGTAAAAGTTTTGTGAGCTATCTAGCATGATTGTTAGGAATGAGTAAACAAGTGTAGAAACATATTTTGTGCTTAGTGAGAGACTGTGCTGTAAAGTACATTTACTTAATCTGCATAAGCTGAATCCTCTGGCTTGAGGATTATCAAGATTTTATTACTGTTGCTATTGTATGTTATTAGATTGGTCGGAAGAGGGGGAACAAGTAAATTGTAAGGTGAGATTTCTGGAGGGGTGGCCTGTGGGTAAAACTGTAACATTTCCAGAATATCTCGCCTGGCTTTAGTATATTTGCATACCAGTAGGCATTCAGAGGTGGAAAGAAGTATGGCTTTAGTGCATTCGCATCATTCCTCAGGGGTGGAGAGAAGTTCATCTCCATATCACTGGGTGGTAATTACCTGGACAACAGAGGGCTTATCTGTACCTGAGAGGTGAGGGCAAGGGCCGGTTTTGCTTCTGCTGGAGCAGGAAAGAGAGAAGGGCCTGGACTGCAGTTTGTGAGCAATAAACGGATTTTGAACTTTATTTCTCCCTTTGACTGATTTCAGTTTTGAGAGGTATTTTGCCCTGGGATTTCCTCTCCCCGGACTTATAACGTTCTTACCAATCCCACTTGTCATACCTTGTTAGCAGTAAGAATTACCATTAAAAAACTTCTGATTTAATAGGTTAAAAATGGAAAAATCTGAGTTTCAACCACATTCGGTTCTCTTAGGCAGTGATGTCAATATTGCATAGTCATGTGCCTGAAAGTCAAAGGTGAGATCGGAGCACTGAGAATGAGATTGTCTCATATTGCCAGCTGTCTGGTGCTCAGTCACTGTGCAGCTCAGCAGGATTCTCAGGCTGGGCATAATTTAAGAGTGACTGTCCACAGGCTAGCCAGGCACCTGTTCTTTAGCAAGTTAAAACGGGGCTACCGTTAATGACACAGACAGGAGAAATGTTTGAAGCATATTCTGAACCATTTTACATGGTTATGGTAGGTGGGGCTTGCTGAGATGCCTTAGGCAAACCAGCCAACTTAGTTCATCAGCTGGGGTGCCGTCGTGAGTGGTGTTTTTAGCAACAAGTTGGTGTGAGAGTGTGAGGTAGACTTGGCAGAATTAGTACATTGCAGTTACAGTGGCAGACGGCTGTAGTGTGGCAGTTACAGCTCTGGGCGAGGAGTCCGAAGAGCAGGTTCAGGTCCCAACTCTCACGGAATAGCTGTGAGGTCTGGGGCAAATCAGTGAGTCTGTTCACAAAACCAGAGTGCTCTGAAGTACATTAACTCAGTCTGCACAGGCTGGATCCTCTGGCTTGAGGATTATCAAGATTTTATGGCTGTTACTATTGTATGTTACTAGATTGGTCACTGCGGGGGGTGAGGATTAAGAGATGTGTGCCTGGGACAGGTACCATTATAGTGCTGGTAAGATGCTGCCTAGTGGCCCAAACCAAAGAGTAATTTTGAAGTATATGGAATTTGTGGTGCATTGGTGCATTGCTTCTAAGTTTCATTGGACCATATATGTAATAAATTGGCTGTGAAACATGAAATTCATGGACCCATGGAACCACTTTGAGGTTCAGAATAATTTTCTTTGAGGTCACACACCAGATTCCTGAGCCAGGACTTGAACTTTAATCCCTAGCATTCTTTTTCATGATGTTTCTTCTAGCCATATAGCCCTGTAATCAGTGCTGTAGATGATTTTAAAAAGTAAATTGTAAAACACATGCCCTGGCACACGGTTTTAACAGTAGTGTGGTGATACCAACCCCACAATGCTGTAGAGGTTGTGCGGAGCTTTGAAGGGATCACATGAACTCACATGAGTGCTGTAGGTGATTCAGGGTGCTTTGAATTGACTCATAACCAAGGATTTGGCTCCTTTTTATTAATGTTTAATTGATAGAGCTGGAGAGTTATTTTAAATATTCTTCAAAACAGTTCTTTGCATGCTGCTTTGTTGGTGGGAAAAATACCATGGAAAGATGGCATTTTTCAGGCAGTCAGGAGCATAAAAAGTATAGGTTCTCAGGATTAAAAACATAAGGCCTCTTACAGGGAAATATGAATACTTCGTACCTTAAGTGTTGTGATCATTTTTAAGAGCCACCTTTTCAGAGACATGGCTAATCCAGAGCCTATCCAAAAGAAAACATTCTGGATTGTGATGAAAGTAAAATCAAGTAATTTGAAGCACTATTTAAGGAATTAGAGGTGAGACTTCTCTATGGTATCACTTGGAGAAGAAATAGGTGAGGACAGCCATTTTCAAATATATCAAGATCTGGCAAGTAGAAAAGGAATTAGATTTAGTACTTTGTTGCTTTGGCAGAACTAGATGTTAAAGAGAAAAGTGAGTTGAAACTTCTTTACAGGATGTTTTCTGTGACTATTAGGTTAAAGCAAAGCCTGAGTGGTGGTCTGGAGACACTGAGAAGGTGGTTAGGTTGAAGGACCCTCAAGGTCTTTGTAAGAAAGTGGTTCTTAATTTTAATTCTTAAAAATTTAGGTATATACAATAAAATACAACAAATCTTAGTGTACAGCTCCGTGGATTTTGACATGTGTACAGTCATGTAACATGATAATAACAAACATTCTCACTAATTTTAAATTTTTTCCTGTTCACCTATTTCACCCATCTCCCCCCTCTCCTATGGTAACCACCAGTCTGTGTGTCTGTGAGTCTATTTCTGTTCATTTGTTTTTAAAGGATTCTGCATATAAGTGAAATCGTATGGTAGTTGTCTTTCTCTGACTTATTTCATTTAGCTTAATACTCTAGGTCCATCTATGTTGTCAAAAATGGCAAATATTTTATCATTGAGTAATATTCCATTGTGTATGTGTAGCACATCTTTGTCCATTCATCTATAGATAGGCATTTAGGTTGCTTCCATATTTTGGCTGTTGTAAATAATGCAGTGGTAAACATAGGGGTACGCTTATCTTTTCGAATTAGTGTTTTGTTTTCTTTGGGTAAATTACCGGAAGTGGAATTGTTTGGTCTCATGGTATTTCTTTTTTTAGTTGTTTGAGAAACCTCCATACTGCTCTCCACAGTGGTCATACCAGTTCACATTGCCACCAGCAGGCATGAGGGTTCTCTTGTCTCCACATCTTTGCCAACACTTAATTCTTGTTGATATTAGCTCGTCCTGTTGGTACTAGCCTTTCTGACTGGTGTGTGGCGATATCTCACTGTGGCTTTGATTTGCCTTTCCCTGAAGACTAGTGATGTGGAGCGTCTTTTCATGTGTCTGTATGTCTTCTTTGGAAAAATGTCTATTCGTGTCCTCTGCTCATTTTAAAAACAGAATTATTATCTTTTTGGTGTTGAGTTGTATGAGTTGAAATATTTTGGATATGAGCCCTTGTGGGATGTGTCACAGGCAGCTCTCTTCTCCCATTCAGTAGGCTGCCTTTTCATTCTGTTGATGGTGTCCTTTGCTGTGTGGAAGCCTTTTAGTTTGATGTAGTCCTACTTGTTTATTTTGCTTTTGATTCCCTTGCCTGGGTTGACGTATCCAGAAAAAAAAATATTAATGCTGATGTTCAAGATGCTTACTGCCTAGATTTTCTTCTAGGAGTTTTATGGTTTTATGTCTTATATTTATGTCTTCAATCCATTTCACGTTTATTTTGTGGGTAGTATAAGACAGTGATCCAGCTTCATTCTCTTGCATGTGGCTGTCCAGTTTTCCCAATAACCATTTATTAAAGAGACTGTCTTTTCCCTTTGTATATTCTTGCCTCCTTTTTCATATATTAATTGACCATTAATAGACCATATAGATCTGTTCTCTTTAATTGATCTGCGTATCTGTTCTTGTGCCAGTAAGTGGTCCTTAATTTTATTGGGTATACAGATTCCTTTGAGAATCTAACCAACAGCAAAGAGCCTGTCCCAGGAAGCAGTTTCTGTGTGTTACATTTATTGCTGTCATCCTTGAAAAATACTTTTTCTGGGTATAGGTGGTATGTTTCCATTCATTTTCTTTCATTATTGAATTTATCACTCTGGGTTACATTGTTGCTGCTGAGAAGTTAGCCTGGTATAATTACTGTCTGGTATTCTGGTGTTACTAGTTGTTGATTACCTCAGACTATGCTCACAATTTTCCAGTCCTTGGCTTATCCAGATTATGAGAATTTTGGGTGTCAAAGTACATGAGGGCATAGTTTTTCAGAAATTTTTTAAATTCTTTTGCCACCAAGGCAGGCTTCTATATACTGTTCCCTGGGGTTGTGGGAAGTTTGGGCCTTGGTTCATCTTGAGAGGTATAGTGGGGTGTCTCCTTATTAGATTTAGCCTTGTGAGGGTTCTAATTTCTGTCCCCTTTGCCCTGTGTGGCCCTTGAATTGAAGCTGTAGATTAGATTCTAGATTAAAATTTAGATTCTCAGATTTTAGTGTGCATATAAATCACAGGATCTTATTATAGTGGAGATTCTGGTTCTGAAAGCTTAGGGTGGGGCCCAATATTTTGCATTTCTGATAATCTATGAGGTGATGCCTGGCACATTGGAAGTAGCGGGTTAGAATGTGTAGTAATTTGAGGGGTGAGTGGCAGTAGTGAAGCGGGGTGTTAGTATGTAATGAGTGGTGATTGTTCTGGGGTGCAGAGGTTCTTTCACTGTTGAGAGTTTTGGGTGTACAGGAAAAGTGAGCTGAAAGTACAGAGGGCTCCTGTATACGCACCCTCCCCTGCTCCCGACTCAGCCTCCCCTACTGAATCGGGTGTTAGTGTGGTGCATTCATGGAAGTGGAGGAGCCAGTGTTGACACAGTGTGAACAACTGAAGACCATTGTTTTAGGCTGTTAGGGCTCACTTCCAGTGTTGTGTAATGACATGTCCCCCATCACAGTAGTGTACAGATGAGTTTCCCAGCCCTGAAGGTCTCCTGTGCCCCATCTCCTCATCCCTCCCCTGGAACCCACAGCAACTGCCATCTCTTTACTGTGTCCATAGTTCGTTTTGCTTTTCTAGAATGTCATTTATTTGGAATCATACTATTTGTAGCTTTCTTAAATTGATATATTTCACTTAGCAGTATGCATTTAAGGTTTCTCCACATCTTTTCATGGTTTGATAATTTTTAATTTTATTTTGGTAAGAACACATACATTTAGGTCTACCTGCTTAGCAAATTTTTAAGTGTACCTTAACTTTAGGCATAAAGGTTAACTTTAGGCATAGAGTTGTACAGCCGGTTGCTGATAGCTCATTTCTTTTTATTGCTTAATAATATTCTGTTGTATGGATGTACCACGATTTGTTTTTCTGTTCACCTCTTGAAGAACATCTTGGTTGCTTCCAAGTTTTGACAATTATGAATAAAATTACTGTAAACATTCCCTGTGCAGGTTTCTGCTGAGAGTACGTCTAGTTTTGTAAGAAGCTGCCAAACGGGCCTCAGAGTTGCTGTGCTGTTTAGCATTCCCACAGAGTGGTGAATGAGTGTTCATGTTTCTCCTGCCTTTGTCAGCATTTGGTAGTGTGAGTGTTAAGGTATCATTGATACCTCTTATGAAGGTTTCACAAGAAAAACAATGTGGTTATTACATTCACCCTTATTATTGAGTCCCCCCACCCCACACCCCATTGCAGTCACTGTTCATCAGTGTAGTAAGATGCCACAGAGTCCCCATTTGTCTTCTCTGAGCTACATTGTCTTTCCCATGACCCCACAAACACCATGTGCACAAATCATCATACCCAACAATCCCCTTCTCCCTCCCTCCCCCTCCTGTCCTCCCCCATCCATCCCCTTTGGTAACCGCTAGTCCCTTCTTGGAGTCTGTGAATCTGTTGCTCTTTATTACTTCAGTTTTGCTTCGTTGTTACACTCCACAAATTTCACTGTCTTATTTCACTGAACATAATACCCTCTAGCTCCATCCATGTTGTTGCAAATGCTGGGATTTGTTTCTTTCTTATGGCTGTATAGTATTCCATTGTGTATATGTACCACATCTTTATCCATTCATCTACTGATGAACACTTAGGTTGCTTCCATATCTTAGCTATTATAAATAGTGCTGCAATAAACAGGGGTGCATGTCTTTTTGAATCTGAGAAGTTGTTTTCTTTGGTTAAATTCCTAGGGGTGGAATTCCCAGGTCAAATCCTATTTCTATTTTTAGTTTTTCGAGGAACCTCCATATTGCTTTCCACAATGGTTGAACTGGTTTACATTCCCACCAGCAGTGTAGGAGGAGGTTTCCCCTTTCTCTGTATCCTCGCCAGCATTTGTTGTCCTAGTCTTTTCTTTGTTGGCCATCCTAAGTGGTGTGAGGTGATATCTCATTGTGGTTTTAATTTGCATTTCCCTGATAATTAGTGATGTAGATCATCTTTTCATGTGCCTGTTGGCCTTCTGAATTTCTTCTTTGGAGAAGTGTCTGTTCATATCCTCTGCTCAGTTTTTAATCTCCCATTTTTTAATTGGATTATTTGCTTTTTGTTTGTTGCGGTGCGTGAGCTCTTTATATATTTTGGATGTCAACCCCTTATTGGATATGTCATTTATGAATATATTCTCTCATAATGTAGGTTGCCTTTTTGTTCTACTGATGGTGTCCTTTGCTGTACAGGAGCTTTTTAGTTTGTTATAGCCCACTTGTTCATTTTTGCTTTTGTTTCCCTTGCCTGGGGAGATATGTTCATGAAGAAGTTGCTCATGTTTATGTCCAAGAGATTTTTGCCTATGTTTTTTTCTAAGAGTTTTATGGTTTCATGACTTACATTTCAGGTCTTTGACCCATTTTGAGTTTACTTTTGTGTATAGGATTAGACAGTGATCCAGTTTCATTATCTTACATGTAGCTGTCCAGTTTTGCCAACACCAGCTGTGGTAGAGGCTGTCATTTCCCCATTGTATATCCATGGCTCCTTTATTGTATATTAATTGACCATGTATGCTTGTGTTTATATCTGGGCTCTGTATTCTGTTCCACTGGTCTATGGGTCTGTTCTTGTGCCAGTACCAAATTGTCTTGATTACTGTGGCTTTGTAGGAGAGCTTGAAGTTGGGAAGCGAGATCCCCCTAGCTTTATTCTTCCTTCTCAGGATTGCTTTGGCTATTCGGGGTCTTTTGTTGTTCCATATGAATTTTAGAACTATTTGTTCCAGTTTGTTGAAGAATGCTGTCGGTATTTTGATAGGGATTGCATTGAATCTGTAGATTGCTTTAGGCAGGATGGCCATTTTGACAATATTAATTCTTCCTACCCAAGAGCATGGGATGAATATCAATTTATTAGTGTCCTCTTTAATTTCTCTTAAGAGTGTCTTGTAGTTTTCAGGGTGTAGGTCTTTCACTTCCTTGGTTAGGTTTTTTTCCTAGGTAGTTTATTCTTTTTGATGCAATTGTGAATGGAATTGTTTTCTTGATTTCTCTTTCTGCTAGTTCATTGTTAGTGTATAGGAATGCAACAGATTTCTGTGTATTAATTTTGTATCCTGCAACTTTGCTGAATTCAGATATTAGTTCTAGTAGTTTTGGAGTGGATTCTTTAGGGTTTTTTATGTACAATATCATGTCATCTGCAAACAGGGAGAGTTTGGCTTCTTCCGTGACAGTCTGGATGCCTTTTATTTCTTTGTGTTATCTGATTGCTGTGGCTAGGACCTCCAGTACTATGTTGAATAAAAGTGGGGAGAGTGGGCATCCTTGTTTTGTTCCTGATCTTAGGGGAAAAGCTTTCAGCTTCTCGCTGTTAAGTATGATGTTGGCTTTGGGTTTGTCATATATGGCCTTTATTATGTTGAGGTACTTGCCCTCTATACCCATTTTGTTGAGTTTTTATTCATGAATGGTTGTATTTTGTCGAATGCTTTTTCAGCATCTATGGAGATGATCATGTGGTTTTTGTCTTTCTTTTTGTTGATGTGGTGGTGATGTTGATGGATTTTCGAATGTTGTACCATCCTTGCATCCCTGGAATAAATCTTACTTGATCATGATGGGAGATCTTTTTCATGTGTTTTTGAATTTGGTTTGGTAATACTTTGTTGAGTATTTTTGCATCTATGTTTGTCAGGGATATTGGTCTGTAATTTTCTTTTTTTGTTGTGTCTTTGCCTGGTTTTGATATTAGAGTGATGCTGGCCTCATAGAATGAGTTTGGGAGTATTCCCTCCTACTTTTTGGAAAACTTTAAGGAGGGTGAATATTAGGTCTTCACTAAATGTTTGATAAAATTCAGCAGTGAAGCCATCTGGTCCAGGAGTTCTGTTCTTAGGTAGGTTTTTGATTACCAGTTCAATTTTGGTGCTGGTAATTGGTCTCTTCAGGTTTTGTTTCTTTCTTGGTCAGCCTTGGAAGGTTGTATTTTTCTAGAAAGTTGTCCATTTCTTCTAGGTTATCCAGTTTGTTAGCATATAGATTTTCATAGTATTCTCTAATAATTCTTTGTGTTTCTGTGGTGTCTGTTGTGATTTTTCCTTTCTCATTTCTGATTCTGTTTATGTGAGTAGACTCTCTTTCTTTCTCGATAAGTCTGGATACGGGTTTATCTATTTTGTTTACTTTCTTGAAGAACCATTTCCTGCTTTCATTGATTCTTTCTATTTTATTCTTCTCGATTTTATCTTTATTATGTCCCTCCTTCTACTGACTTTGGGCCTCATTTGTTCTTCTTCTAGTTTCATTAATTGTGAGTTTAGGCTGTTCATGTGGTATTGTTTTTCTTTCCTGAGGTAGGCCTGTACTGCAATATACTTCCCTCTTAGCATGGTCTTTGCTGTGTCTCACAGATTTTGCAGTGTTGAATTATTGTTGTCATTTGTCTCCATATATTGCTTGATCTCTGTTTTTATTTGGTCATTGATCCATTGATTGTTTAGGAGCATGTTATTAAGCCTTCATGTGTTTGTGGGCTTTTTTGTTTTCTCTTTTTTTCTTTTTTGGTATCATTAATGTACAGTTACATGAGCAATGTTATGGTTACTAGACTCTCCCCATCATCAAGTCCCCACCACATACCCCATTATAGTCACTGTCCATCAGTGTAGTAAGATGCTATAGAATCACTACTTGTCTTCTCTGTATATACTGCCTTTCCTGTGTCCCTGCCCCGCTACATTAAGTGTGCTAATTGTAATGCCCCTTTTCCCCCCTTATCCCTCCCTTCCACCCATCCTCCCCACCCCCGTTCCCTTTGATAACTGTTAGTCCATTCTTGGGTTCTGTGAGTCTGCTGCTATTTTGTTCCTTCAGTTTTTTCTTTGTTCTTATACTCCACAGATGAGTGAAATCATTTGATATTTGTCTTTCTCTGCTTGGCTTATTTCACTGAGCATAATACCCTCTAGCTCCATCCATGTTGTTGCAAATGGTAGGATGTGTTTTCTTCTTATGGCTGAATAATATTCCATTGTGTATATGTACCACATCTTCTTTATCCATTCATCTACTGATGGACACTTAGGTTGCTTCCATTTCTTGTCTATGTAAATAGTGCTGGGATAAACTCTGGAAAATGTGTACTTGAGAAGAATGTGTATCCTACTGCTTTTGGGTGTAGAGTTCTGTAGATGTCTATTAAGTCCATCTGTTCTAGTGTGTTGTTCAGTGCCTGTGTCCTTACTTATTTTCTGTCTGGTTGATCTGTCCTTTGGAGTGAGTGGTGTGTTGAAGTCTCCTAGAATGAATGCATTGCATTCTACTTCCTCCTTTAATTCTGTTAGTATTTGTTTCACATGTGTTGGTGTTCCTGTATTGGGTGCATATATATTTATAATGGTTATATCCTCTTGATGGACTGAGCCCTTTATCATTATGTAATATTCTTCTTTATCTCTTGTTACTTTATTTGTTTTGAAGTCTATTTTGTCTGATACAAGTACTGCAACACCTTTTTTCTCCCTATTTGCATGAAATATCTTTTTCCATCCCTTCACTTTTAGTCTGTGTATGTCTTTGGGTTTGAGGAGAGTCTCTTATAAGCAGCATGTCAATGGGTCTTGCATTTTTATCCATTCTATTACTCTGTGTCCTTTGATTGGTGCATTCAGTCCATTTACATTCAGGGTGATTATCGATAGATATGTACTTATTGCCATTGCAGGCTTTGGATTCGTGGTTACCAAAGGTTCAAGGGTAGCTTCTTTACTATCTAACTGTCTAACTTAACTCACTTAGTTCACTATTATAAACACAGTGTGATGATTTCTTTATTTCTCTCCCTTCTTTTTCTTCTTCCTCCACTCTTTATATGTTAGGTTGTTTTATTCTGCACTCTTTTGTGTTTCTCTTGACTGATTTTGTGGATAGCTGATTTTATTTTGCATTTAGTTAGTATTTGGTTGGTCTACTTTCTTTGCTGTGGTTTTATTTTCTCTGGTGACATCTATTTAGCCTTAGGAGCACTTCCATCTAGAGCAGTCCCTTTAAGATACACTGTAGGGATGGTTTGTGGGAGATAAATTCACTCAGCTTTTGCTTATCTGAGAATTGTTTAATCCCTACTTTACATTTAAATGATAATCTTGCTGGATACAGTATTCTTGGTTTGAGGCCCTTCTGTTTCATTGCATTGAATATATCATGCTATTCTCTTCTGGCCTGTAAGGTTTCTGCTGAGAAGTGTGATGATAGCCTGATTTTCCTTCATAGGTGATCTTTTTTCTCTCTTTGGCTGCTTTTAATACTCTGTCCTTGTCTTTGTTCTTTGCCATTTTAATTATTATGTGTCTTGGTGTGGTCCTCCTTGGGTCCCTTGTGTTGGGAGATCTGTGGATTTCCATGGTCTGAGAGACTATTTCCTTCCTCAGATTGGGGAATTTTTCAGCAATCATTTCTTCAAAGACACTTTCTGTCCTTTTTTCTCTCTTTTCTTCTGGTACCCCTATAATGTGAATATTGTTCTGTTTGTATTGGTCACACAGTTCTCTCAATATACTTTCATTCCTAGAGATCCTTTTTTTCCTCTTTGCCTCAGCTTCTTTGTATTCTTCTTCTATAATTTCTATTTCATTTAGTGTCTCTTCTACTACATCTAATCTGCTTTTAAATCCCTCCA
The DNA here is from genome assembly GCF_030020395.1 of Manis pentadactyla. NCBI lineage: Eukaryota > Metazoa > Chordata > Mammalia > Pholidota > Manidae > Manis > Manis pentadactyla. The sequence continues at coordinate 236,545,607 of NC_080019.1, forward strand.
TTGTATGTTTCATTTCAGATATGGAATTTCTTAATGATCGAATTAACATCCTAAATTCGTCCCTGAATTCTTGAATATTTTTCTGTACCTCCGTGAGTCTGTTTATGATTTTCATTGTGAACTCTCTTTCAGGAAGATTGGTGAGTTCAGTTTCACTTGGTCCTTTTTCTGGTGTTTGTGAGATTTTTGTTTGAACCAGGTTCCTTTGTCATTTCATATTTGTTTGTGGCACCTTCTACTGCCCGGAAGCTGTAGTCTCTGGAGCTGCTCAGCTTCTGGAGTGATGAGGGCATTGCAGGGGAGCGGCACTGGTGCCTGGGGCTCAGAAAGAGCTGTTTCCTGTTGCTTGGCTGCAGTGCCTGTCTCCACTGTCAGAACCAGTGGGCCGAGCACTCAGGTGTAAGCCTCTGTGCTTTGTGTTTGTAGCTGCCATAGGCCGGGCCTCCCCCTGGCTGGCCTGACACCAGGACAGGGACTGCAGTTTGTGAGCTGGTGCCGGTAGGCCAGGAGGAAGGCTCAGCAAGCTGCATATCATAGTGCGGGGCCTTGCAGCTGAGTAGCCAGCCAGGGGGATGGTGCGCTTGGAGCGCCTGTAAGTTCCCAACCTGCTGGGTGGAGTGCCCCATGACAACCTTGTCCACCTATCTCTTCTCCTGAGCAGCAAGTTTCGTGCAGTTCCTGCCCCTTCAGCAGCCCTCTCGCTGCTAGGAAGGCTCTCAGACCGCCTGCCTTTCCTTTGTCCTGGAGCTGCTGGGTGTGGATCCCTGTCCTCCCAAACAGCTGAAATGTCAGTCTCTCCAAGTACTCTGCCTGTCGTAGCTTTCCAACCCCACTAATCTCCAGAGCACCATACAATGTAGATTTGTGCTCCCAAAGCAGATCTGCAGGGCTGGGTGTTCCCCAGTTCTAGGCTTCTCCCTCCCGTCTCCGTTTCTCTTCCTCCTGCCTGGTGAGCTGGGGTGGGGGAGGGGCTTGGGTCCTGCTGGATCAAGACTTTGGTACATTACCCTGTTTGATGAGGTCTGCTCTGTTGTCCAGATATATGCAGTCTGGTGCAGCCTTCTTTCCTGTTGCTCTTTTAGGATTAGTTGTATTAACTATATTTTCATATTATATGTGGTTTTGGGAGGAATTCTCTGTCTCACCTCTCACACTGCCATCTTTAATCCTTTTCATTCTTTTAACAGTGTAGTTTTCAAATATTTGTCTTGTGCAAGATTTTAATTTTAATAAAGTCCAGCCTATGAATTTTTCTTTCATTATCATGCTTTTGGTGTTTTTCCTAAGAAGTCATCTCTAACCCAAGGTCACCTACTTTTTCTCCTTTGTTATCTTTTAGGAGTTTTATAGATTTGCATGTTTAAGCCAGTTGTCCATGTTTCACATGATCCATTATTCTTTTAATCTGCCATAGTTCTGATGGCCTTTACACTTTGTTCTGTAGCAGTTTGTGTCTGTGTATCATTTATGAGCATAAATGAGACTTTGTAGTATGCAAAATAGGTCAGCATAAATGCCATTGTCTTGTGTTAAATAATGGCTGAAAAGAAATCTGTCAGTAATGTATGAGTGGCTGAGTTTGTACTAGTGAGGATGTGATCCAGGCACCTTTTGGTGATGGAGCTATTATTTATTGTCTGCTGCAGACAGACAGTTCCTGAACCTATTTATGTAGGGATTGGGATTGATACGTGATTGGGATTCCAGAGGTCAGAGAGAGATATTCAAGAGTAGTTTGATTCTGAAATAATTAAGATTTAATATGTCCATAGACTTTATGGACCACAAAGGATCAACGTTAAGTATGGTTAGCCATTATTCTAATATTCATATTCTGGGTGGTTTTGTCTTTATGGACTTAGGTCATGTAGTTTTGGCTGGATTTTCAGATCTGGTGTCCTTTCAGGGGAACTTAATTCAGAAAAGACAGTGTTTTATTGGTTTTAAATGAAGTGACTACATAGGCCCCTGCATACATTTTTTTTCCTTTAATTAATAATTTACTAGGGTAAAAAAAGAGACTGTCTTGTTATTGATGACAATTTTGTCACATAAAAGGGACTAAGCTCATAGATGGTGGTGATGTTCACCAATTGTGACCTGTACTCTTAAAGACACTCCAAGACTGATCCATTCAGCCAGACTCAGATAAAATCAATAAAATCAGACCTACTGATGAAAGTTAGGCAGGTTGAATAAGACATCTAGCCTGAAAAGTATTTGGAAGTGGATGTGTGTACATAATATTTATGTGTGCTTCTTGGTTTTTGAGAAATTTCTGCTATATGGTAATTCTCAAATTATTTGTACAGCACTTGAAAGCCCTGCAAGCTTTCCTCCCTTCCTTCCTCCCTCCCTCCCTTCCTTCTATACTTTAAGCCAGCAGTAAATTGACTGAAATGATGAGGTAATGTCTATCTAGTTCATTCTAGACTAAGAATGTAAGTCTCTGTTCTTTCTGTGAAGAAATTCCAGGATACTTAATTTTCTTGACAGCGGCTTTTTTTGCACTTGAGTGTTAAGGTGTTTTTGCTTATTTAAAACCTGTGAACTAGAACTGTTAGGTTTTTAAGCATCTTTGATTATATTATTATATTATTTACTGGTTTTAAATGATTGTATTATTCAGCATAATTGAGTGTCTAATATAGTCTAGCTTTTGGCTTAGGTGCTAAGGATATATGGATAAGTAACTCATGGTCTTGCTTTAAGTCCAGGTATTTAGTATATTTGTCAGCTTTTTAACATAAAATTTAAAAATTCTTCTTTAAAAATTAAATTTTTAACCATCAATTCTAAGACGACAATGCAGAGTGACTCCTTGTACCTTTTACCCAGTGTTCCCCTGTGGTGAGATTCTACAAACGATATTACTACAGGTATGGGCACAGACACAGGCTGCTGTTCTGGAAGCTGGTGGGCAGCTTGGCTGGTGTGCGGTTTGCTGCATCAGATGGCAGTTAGTTGCATGTTCAGTTTTGAAAGAAATGCCCTCTACATTGATATAATATGGAGACGTGTATGGATCTCGTAGGCTCTCGAGGAAGACTTCAGCTACCTTGCCTTACAGGTCTGTAAAACCTATGGCAGCCCTGGTCCCCCAGCCTGGGGTCTCCGAATCCACCCTGAAGGAGTCCCTTAGCCCAGGGAGGGCAGGTGTTGGTGCCCCGCTAATGTACGGGTGCTGGGCCATAGTGTGTTCTGTAGTGTTTGGCTGGAATAGAGTGGTTTTTGTCTAGAAGTTTTGTGTCTTGCTAGGCTGCTGGTAAAAAGAGCAGCAGGCTTTTGTTGGTATTTTTCTAATCTGAACTCTTAGGCATTTCTGAGTTGCCAGCCTTATCATATATGTATATGTGTGTGTGTGTGTGTGTGTGTACATATATATATATGGTAAGAAAAATTTTTTATAAGGTATATAAAAGGTAAAAAGAAGGCCCAGGGAACTCATCACTGTAATATTCTTTGGTTCCTGAGGCCCCTAGCCGTTCTGTCTTCTTTCCAACTGTCAGAGTCTTACATTTGTTTTATATATAATGTTCATGGATTTTAGTTGTACCTAGTGGGAGGAATTGAGAAAAGTAGGTCTCCAGCTTCCTGGAAGCAGAAGAATTTTTATGTAGTTTTAAAAATAATGTTTATTTTTCTGTTTGTGGGAATATATAATGTAGAAAACTAGAAAATACAAATGGTACAAAAGAGAAAAGCACTTGATATATATTCTCCTAGGTGTTATTTCTGTGAACATATATACATATTTTTCTTCCTAAGAACTGTTTATACTATTTAAGAACTTTCCATTTAACTCTATTATAAGCATCATTCCTCACCAGTAAATACTTACATATAATACTGTTTTTTGTGGCATGAGTTAAATTGTGATGTGTGCGTTCAGGAGATGCCGGTATGTGTTCCTCCTCTAGGTTAAGTTCCTGAGAGAGATTTCCTATACAAATCAAGGATGTACTGTTTTATATAAATCTCGGTGTTTAGACATCACTTTTTTACTAAAGGGAGTCTGAAGTAAACCAGATTTAGCCATTCATTTCAGAAATCTTGGGTGTTTGGGTAGGTATTTAGATTTTAAAGTTCCTAAGTACGTACAAATGCTATTTTGATTAAAATTCTTGTTCATATTTTCTGTAATATTGTAAGAGGATTTACTCTACTTCCCAGAAGAAAATTAGAGATAATTATGGCTTTCTTGTTTGTTCTTGGAGGAAATAGGAGATACTGAAAGTGTGTGTTTCCGTGAACCCTAACATTAGTTTTCTGCTGGAATTATGAAACATAAGCCAGAGTGACTTTATTTTTTCCATGGTAGAACCTTTTCTGATTGCTGTGCAGTATACTTTAGATGTTCAGATTTTTTAGGAATTTCAGATTTCATAGATTAGGATTTTTAGAATTAGCTATTCAGATTCATGTATCAGGTCTAATGAAAAATTACTACTCAAATTTCATTTTTTCCCATTTTGTATAATCTTTTTTTTTGTATGATTTAATAGCTGCAATGTAAGTCAAATCAAAACCAGTAATTAAAAAAAACATTTTACAAATGAATAGAGATGTAGAAGTATATAATATTTGGCACTGTTGTAGTTTCTTGAAACATGAAAGTGAGTATGTCAGTTTGTCTAGGATGTTATTCTTTCAACAACGTGGAGTCATTAATTAGACATGAAACTGAAGTATGTTATTGATTATATAATAATCAAAATGTAAATAATAATAATATTTATTTTTCCATTGCAAAAGTGGTAAGTAATGCTATGAAAAAAAAATTTTAATTAAGGAAAAGGGAAAAAATTACCAAGTTACCAGTTTAAATATTTTACAAGTAGCTAACCATTGAGAATTGCTCACAGGTTCTCTTTCCTTGCCGGTTTCTTGCAGCTTGTGGGTTGGGATGTTCATTACTCTCTGGCAGTGGACCCCAGATATCCCAGACCAGCTTCATTGGGATCATCTGGAGGGTCTTTTCGAATAGTCTGTTATTTTCCTCTTTGATTCTGATTCATTAGATTGGAGATGGAGTCCAGAATCTGAATTTTTCCCCCCAATACTTTCATTGAGATAAAAGTCACATACTGTACAGTTCACCCCTTTAAAGTGTACTCTTCAGTGGTTTTTAGTATTTTCACAGTGTTGTGCATCTGTCACCACAGTTCTAGAGCATTTTCATTAGACCCAAAAGAACCCTGTGCTGTTTAGCCATCACCTCCTCAACCTGTTGCCTACCCCAACCCTGTTCTCTAGCCCTAGACAGCCATTAACCTAATTTTTATCTCTGTGGACTTGCCTGTTCTGGACATCTCACACACATGGAACAACACAGTCTGTGGTCTTTTGTGCCTGCCTACTTTCACTTGGCACAGTGTCCCTGAGGTTCCTCCCCATTGCAGCATGTATCTGTACTTCATTGCTTTTTATGGACGCGTAGTACTCCCCCTGTGTGGATGTGCCACGCTTTGTTTATCTATTCATGAACTGGTGGACATCTGGTTGCTTCCACTTCTCTGGCTATTGTGAATAGTGTTGCTGTGAACATTTGAGTACATGATTTGGTGCAAACATTTGTTTTCATTTTTCCTGGATATACTAAGGGGTGGAATTGCTGGGTCATATGATAACTCTGTATAACCTTTTGAGATATTGCCAGGCTGTTTTCCAAAGTGGGCCGCACCATTTTCTAGACCCTTTAACAGTGTAGAGGGTTCTAGTTCCTCCACAGTCTTGCCAGCACTTGTTATCTGTCTTTTGATTAGATCCATTTTAGAAAGTGTAAAGTGGTGAAAATGAATTAAAAAATTTTTTCTCAAATAATTTTATGATCTTTAATACTGCTTTTCAATGAGGGTAGGGGTGGAAATGTTATTTTGTCCCCTAGGAGACGTTCTTCATTATTACAAGTGGGAGGGTCTTTGGCATCTTGTGGGTAGAGGCTAGGGGTGCTGCTAAACTTCTCACAGTGCACAGGATAGCCCCCCACTACAAATAATTAACATGGTTCAGAATTTCAACAGTACAGGGCTTGAGAGACTCTGCTCTGGAAGGGGGTTAGACTAAACAACTGCAAGATCAAATTTTTAGCTCTCACACTAGCAGTAAGATATTATTTTACATGCTCGATTTATAATTTATGTCAAATCTTCTTCACTGAGGACACAGAGAAAAGGGAACCCTAGGGATGGAAGAGGCTCTGTCTGGTTTGGCATAACACAGTGTGTGTTCTCTGAGAGCCATGAGTCCCAGCCCAGAGCCAGATTTGGTACACATTTTTTGAATGAGCAAGATAACGTGGTAATAGTTTGGACTAACATGATTCTTAGTTATTTCACAATGATGAACGTCTACATTGGCAGACCCTACAAAGCTGTACCGGCTGCGTCCATACCAATATCAGGATTACATAAAAGAATTGCACAAGGGTGTAATGAAATTATTTTAATAGAAATCATTTTAAAAGTCTCAGCAGTTCTGTAAATGAAGTTGGAAACTGGCTGTGGTGTGGCTCACTGGCAGAGGATGTGTATGTGTTGAAATCTTGTACTTTGCAGAGGTGATGATATTTAATGAGACTAAACGTGAATCCAGGTTGTGTTTGTTTTCCCTCATCCCTCTGTTGTTTCCTCCAAATTTGTCAGTTTTGTATTGTATTATGTTTGGTGACAAGCAGGACTGAAGAAAAGTAAAAGTCATCACCCCTTTAAATTTATAATACTATTGAGAAAAACAGACATGTAGTTTGTGGGTACTGTAACAACTTTTTTCTTGAGGGAAAATACAGTTATTTATTTAAGTGAGTTTTTCAGTTAAACCCACTTTTAAAAATCTTCACAAATGTGAAGTTTTCTAAATGGAAATTGCTGTTTTTAAAATAAGATAAATTAAGACAAATAGTGGTATATAAATAAAGCACTACAGGAGTATTAAATGAGAACTGAACCTTTGTTCCTAAATGAAAAATAATCTCATTGTTTAATTTTTATTTTTTGTAACATGAGAGAGGCTAAATAACTTCACAAATTTATTAGTTATTTGAATTTCTTTGAAAAGTTTGTGTGCTGTGCTCATTTTTCTGTTGGGTTATTATTTTTCCTGTTTGTGAGAACTCTTAGTGTATTGTAAAAATTACCTACTTGTGTATTATTTGTAATAAAACTACTTTCCCCTTGTTTGCCTTTTGATTTTACTCAACAGTATTTTTTTAAATGATTTTTTTCATTTTACATAGTCAAACTTCAATATTTTTACTTTGAAGTAAAATATTGGCTTCTGGGCTTTGAACTTGAATAAAATATTTCCTCCACAAGGGTAGTATTTTCCTGAGAACCTTCTTGATAGAGTTTGCAGTTGAAGAATTTCGTAAGACTTCAATAAATATCCTCTTTTTATAGATGAGGACGCTGAGGTACTGAAGAGATTGCCAGCCAGTAGATGGGAAGCACCTTGTGCTTTTAATCACTGTGTAATGCTTCTCAGTGGAATTGCAAAGTGAATCTATAAAGCCTTATATTATTTTTTAACTTTTTATTTGGAAATACTGTGGACTCACAGGAAGTCGGAAATAGTGTAGTCTTGTGTGCTTTTCACCAGCTTCCCCCAATAGTAACATCTTAAGTAGCTGTGGTATAGTATCAAAACCAGGAAATGGACGTCGGTAAGTTATTGTCAACCCAATTGCAAAGCTTAGTCAGCTTTCATTACTCCCGTGTGTGCGGGTCCTGCAGCCCCCTGCCCCCCACCTGTCCTTGTCCCCGGGCAGCCACTAATTTGTTCTCTCTCTCTTTAGTTTGTCCCTTTGCAGTGACATAAAATTGGAATCATACAACATGTGACCTTTTGAGATCAGGTTTTTTCATTAATCGTAATGCCCTGTGGCCCATCCAATTTGTTGTATGTCAGTATGTTCCTTTTTATAGCAAAGTAATATTACACAGTAGGGATATTATGTGTTTAGCTTTACACAGTTGAAAGTCATTTGGGTTGGTTCATATTTTGTTATGAATAAAGCTGCAATAAACATTTGTGTGTAGGCTTTTGAACATAAGTTTTCTTTTTTTGAGATAAATATCCATAAGTATATGTAATTTTTTTAAGAAACTGCCAAACTATTTTCTAGATTAGTTCTTCCATTTACATTCCCACCAGCAGTGTGTGAGAGATCCTGTTTCTTGGCGTCTTCACTGGCATGTGGTATTGTCACCTTTTTATTTTGGCCATTTTAATATAAGTATCTTAATTTTTTATAGTTCCTGAAAGTAAGAGCAGACATTTTATTAATAAAAGAATTCATATTCCAAAAATTCATAATTTTGGACATTCAGTAAGTTTCATATTTTCTGTACTTGCATTTAAATTTTTGATGTTTCATGGTATAGCTGTACATTGAGGCTTTTTTTGTATGTTCTTACATTTAATTACATTCAATTGCTTTTAAAAGTAGCTGTTTTCTACCTTCTCTGTTCTATCCTGGATGACATTGAGTGTGGAAGCACAGAGTAACTTGGATTCTTGAGATGGATGAGGCATAAGTTAAACCTGATACTGAGTGAATGCACATGTATTCTTGGATAATTTTTCAACTTTCTCAAGCTTATGACCCATGTGAATGTCATGTTCACAAGAAGGTTACAGAACTGATCTGACATCGGCAGCCCTGCTGTCCACCTTGCCTTCCGTAGCCAGCTTCTGAGGCTGTGTCACGTCCAATGTCATGCTGCCTACCCTATGTGCTTTTTCCTTCTGCGATTGCCAGCTCCCTGTTGTTCAGTATCCCAGTAGGAATGACTTGAGTATTTCTTATGTCAGAGCCAAATCTATTTTATTAAATGCAGTCTGTCTGTACTTGAACTTTGCATGAAAGGAGTTCGAGTTTAGGCAGTGGTAGTGCTATCCCAAGTATAGTTTCCTTCTTTCTCCTGGGGACTTGTGGTCAGTAGGTACAGCAGATATGATGGTAGCCTGTCACGTAGAAGTCCATCCAGTACCCTTGTCAGGCCCCTCGTATATCTGTGGCTCGAGTGCTTTTTGTGTACTGTTTCTGCCTCTGTACTTTATTCTGTGGGAAGAAATGGTCATTTCTCCTAATTTTTTCCTTCTAAACTGTTGTAGTTTAGGAAACCAGATATTAAATGAGTTTAATGTAAGCAGATTTTGAGTTTTTTCTCATGCAGGAATTTAAAAATTTTTATTTTGGTATCATTAATGTACAGTTACATGAGCAACATTATGGTTACTAGACTCCCCCCATTATCGAGTCCCCACCACATACCCCATTACAGTCACTGTCCGTCAGCATAATAAGATGCTATAGAATCACTACTTGTCTTCTCTCTGTTGTACTGTCTTCCCCGTGCCGCCCCCCAACATTATGTGTGCTATTTGTAATGCCCCTTTTTCCCCACCCTTATCCCTCCCTTCCCACCCATCCTCCCCAGTCCCTTTCCCTTTGGTACCTGTTAGTCCATTCTTGGGTTTTGTGAATCTGCTGCTGTTTTGTTCCTTCAGTTTTTTCTTTGTTCTTATACTCCACAGGTGAGTGAAATCATTTGGTACTTGTCTTTCTCCGCCTGGCTTATTTCACTGAGCATAATAGCCTCTAGCTCCATCCACGTTGTTGCAAATGGCAGGATTTGTTTTCTTCTTATGGCTTATGTGTATATGTACCACATCTTCTTTATCCATGCATCTACTGATGGACACTTAGGTTGCTTCCATTCTTGGCTATTGTAAATAGTGCTGTGATAAACATAGGGGTGCATATCATGCAGGGATTTTATGACATACTTTTGGCTGGTGTGAGGCAGGCTTGCCCTGGATGTTTCATGTACTATTTCATTTCAGTCTTAAAATAATCTTTCTACCTAGACTTTTTGCTTGCTTATAAAATTGGGGGTGATAGAGGTCAGAGAAGATAAGCGCCCAAGGTTGCACAGCCAATAAAAAGGTAGATTTAAATCTAGATCTGACCATAAAGTGTATGTTCTTTGCACGAGCCGTGCAGCCTTGCCTGCTAATTCCTTTCAGGCTTTTACTTGGTTCCTAAATTACGTGTTGCCAAGCATACGATGCCACCAGAACCAGGTGTGGTAGGGAGACACAGCGTCCTAAGCAGGTGTATGAGATTGCAATACAGGGAGGTGGCGACTTGGCCCAGAGCCTTGGGCTGCCTTGGGCTGGTGTGTGGACAGCCTCAGTGCCTCACGATCAGGTCTGTGCTTCTGGAGCGGCTCTAGAGCCCATTTTAGTTTCAGAGCTGATACTGTCCACCATTTTTTGTTCTCATCTTTTTCTTTTCTCCTTCCTGTTCTTTTAACTTCTGTACTTTCCTTTCTCTCTTTGTTTTTAGGAGACAGGGAAACCAGGAATGTATTGAAAAATCAGCACTTTTTCAAATACCTAATATTTACATAGTTGATGTTTAGGCTTCACCGGGAGTTTCCTTCTGTTAGCAAGTTCAAGAGAAATCACTGTTCCAAAGAAAGTTTATTTTGAAAAGGGAATTATTGAAAATTGGTACTGAGAAAATAACAAAATAAACTAACATATACAAAATGTATTTCCAAGGACTCAGTGTTACATGTTGTGTATGGTTATTGTGTCTACTGGCCCTTATTGTGTCTACTGGCCCTAAGTTCAGTTTCCTTTTTAAAGATAGGCTTAGTTAATTCCTCCTTCTTGGACCATTATTTATATGTCCTCGGTTTGTGAAATGCATTTGATCTTTTGAAATGGTAGCTGTCTTTGGATTCCTTATAAGTTAAATTGGGCCAGGCTGCCTCACCACATTAATTCTTGCCTTGGTCTTTGACACCCCGCTGTGGGCCACCATTGTGCCCTCCCCACCTCAAGACCAGGACTCTGACTTCACTCTGCTGCACACCATGGCTCGAGGCTGAATTGTCTGGTGAGGGCAAAGGGGTCAGATTCGATTTTTAGGGGGATAATTCTGGTGACCGTGTAGGGAGCTGGGTGAGAGAGTATGTCAGAGAGCTGTATTAGGAGCTGAATGCAGGGCCCAGGTGAGCGAGGGTGTTTGGACCAGGGCCCATGGGGATGGATAAGGAAGACCCCGGGCTCTGCAGTTCATGACAGTGATGTGTTTAATTGTGGAGGTTATCATTTACTGAACCCTTAATATGTGCTAGAGTTAATAAGTACTCTATGAATTTAACTGTTATAACAACTCCATTAACATTTTTATTTTACAAAAATGGATAATTGAAAGAGGAAACTGGCCAACAAAGATGAAAGTGCAGGAAAGAACCAAAATGTATTAACCCTGGAAGTGGAATGCAAACCCAGCACGAACGGAGTTCCGGGGGTCCTGGCTCACCATGGGTGCGTCGGCTCTGCGGCTGGAGGAGCTCCGAAGGGGACTTGCCCTGCGTACATGGGGACCATGATCTGGTGGAAAAGGTGAAGATGTCCCAGTGGAAGTGATGCCGACAAGAAATTTCACAGTAAAAGAACTTCGACGATGCTTTGTGGCATTGAAAGGATGAAGGATAAGATGCTGGAAGCCGGTCTAGTCCCAGAAGGGGGCAGGACAGTTTGCCAGGGCACAGAAAAGAAGCCCATTCCAAATCCTGACTTAGTTACATGACGAGAAGGCTGGCTCTGTTAAACTTCTCTTGATAAGTGTTTTCACAGAAATTATACACTAACTTTCAGTGTTTCTAATATTTAACAGTGTACTAGATAATAATTTTTTAAATAAATAGTTCTCCTGTTTGTTTTTTCATTTTCTTATACAATTATAATGGACAGACTATTTGTTTCTACGAAGGTTTTCCAAGACCACAGGGCATTCATAATTTTTCCCACAGGAACTCCCACATTACCGTCATTTTGCTGGTTTCAGCATTGTTACTTTTCTGGGCCTCACGCTCCTTTGCAGAGCCAAGGCTGCCTGTGCTTAACTGTTGCAAGTCTGACTTTTCTCTTCAGCTTTTAGTGGTGCCCTTACTTTTTCTTGCAGAAGTTTGTATATGCATCTAATGATAAAGCATTTCTTTCAGTAAGCTTTGCTTTTTTTTCAATTGTACTTACAAAAAAGAAAGAACATACCTGTTTTCTGATAAAAACAAGGAAAGAAAATATCCTTGAAACTGGTATTAAGGATAATCTCATAGGAAGGAAAATGTTAGTTTCATGTGTTTGATGCTGTCTCCTTTTTGTAACAGTTTTAGTGAGATATTATTCACATAAAATTCACCCATTTAAAGTGTAGAATTCATTGTTTTTTAGTATATTCACACACGTGTAACCATTACTATGGTCAATTTTAGAACATTTTCATCACTCCCAAAGGAAATCCCGTACTTGTTAGCCACCCCACCTAATTATTTCAACTCCCTCCTCCTGCTCCCCAGCCCTAGACAACCACTAGTCTTTCTCTTACAGATTTGCCTGTTCTGGACATCTCATGTTCATCACATGACAGTCCTTCGTCGTTTGTGGCTGCCTGCTTTCATTTGGCACAGTGTGTCCGAGCTTCCTCTGTCGTGTAGCGTGCCAGCAGTATGCCTTCTCATGGACACATTCTGGTGCATGGCCACACCACATTTCATTTATTTATTCATCTGTTGATGGGCATTTGAGTTGTTTCCACTTTTTAGCTATTATGAATAGTGCTGCTGTGAACATTTGTGTTCAAGTTTTTGTGTGGACATATGCTTTTGTTTTTCTTTGGTTTATACCTAGGAGTGGAATTACTGGGTCATATGGTAACTCTGTTTAACCTAGTGGGGAACTGCCAGGCTGTTTTGCAAAGTGGCCACACTGTTTTACATTCTAACCAGCAGCATTTGAGGGCTCCAGTTTCTCCACATTTTTGGAGACACTTGTTATTATCTGTCCTTTTGATTTTAGTCATTCTGTTGGGTATGAAGTGGTATCTAATTGTTTTGAGTTTCATTTTCCTGATGACTAATGTGCTTATTGGCTACTTGTGTGTTATCTTTGGAGAAATGTCTGCTTAGATCATTTGTCTGTTTTTAAATTAGCTTATTTTATCTTTTTATTTCTGAGTTGTAAGAGTTTGTGTATTCTATATACAAGTGCCTTATCAGATACATGATTTGTAAATATATTCTCCCATTCTGTGTGTTGTCTTTTCACTTTCTTGGTGGTATCCTTTGAGGCAGAAAAGTTTTAAACTTTGATGAAGTCCAGTGTACCTACTTTTTTTTTTTTTTGCTTGTACTTTTGGTGCTATATTTAAGAAATGGTTGCCAAATCAAAGGTCATGAAGAGTTATCTCTGTTTTCTTCTAAGAGTTTCATAGTTTTAGCAGTTACATTTAGGTCTTTGTTCCATTTTGAGTTAATTTTTGAATAAATATATGAGTAGGGGGTACAGCTTCTCTCTTTTCTGTGCAGATAATCCAGTTTTCCCAGCACCATTTGTTGAAAATACTTTTCCCTTATTGAAATATATTGGCACTTTGTTGAAAATGAGTTGACTGTAAAGGTGGCGATTTGTTTTTGAGCTTTTTATTCTGTTCCATTGATCCTTAGTACCAACATTATCTCGATTACGGTAGCTTTTATAGTATGTTTTGAAATCAGGAAGTGTGAGTCTCCAACTGTGCTCTTATTTCAAGGTTGTTTTGGGTTTCCTGGGTCCTTTGGATTTCCATATAGATTTTAGAATTAGCTCATCAGTGTCTGCAAAGAAGCCAGATGGGTTTTGATAGGGATTGCACTGACTCTGTAGGTGAGTTTGGGGGAGCATTGCCAGTTTAACTGTGTTGTTTATTCCCATCCATGACTTTGGGATGTTTTTCCATTTGTTTAGATCTCTAATTTCTTTAACAATGTTTTGTATTTTTCAGGGTATAAATTTTCATCTTCTTATGTTAAGTTTATCTTTAAGTATTCTTTTTGATGCTGTTGTAAGTGGAATTGTTTTCCTAATTTCATTTTTGGATTGTCTATTGCAAGTATTTGGTGGTCTTTTAATATTAACTTTCTTGATTTTAAAACTTTAAGGAATCAAGGGTCTTCTTACTGGCTTGTAATTCCAAGAAGTGGAGGCTCCTACTCTAGGCTGCTCTCACGAGAGCTTTATCTCAGCCTTGGCTTTCAAGCAGTTTGTGGTCAGACTTTGAGCACTTGGTGATCACTTTTAAGCTGTAGGCCACTTGTGCCTAGGAGTTCCAGACTGATGACTGCATATGTGGCTTGTGTAGTCAGTGTGACTGGTTTTCAAAAGCCCTTTCAGTTACAAAGCAAATGACTTGGCAACAAAAATGCCTTTCATTCATATCATTCCTTTGTTTTCTTGGTGGGAAGAGCTGTAGTTACTAGAAACAGTTAAGATTTCAGTGGTTTACAAAGTTGCATTAGAGGAAGTCTATAAAAGTGTTGTTGAGCCAGTCAGCTTTCTGATTAAACATCAATCTGTTAGCAATACAGGAGCCTTTTGCAGATACTTGGGTAAACCTGTAGCCTAAGAGTTGAAGCTATTAATTTTGAGGTTACATCTTAAATTATGTACACATGTTTCTGGTAAGTATAGTTTTGTCATTTATATCAGAACCATTTAAGATATTTGAAATGCAGATTCTTTGACCGCTACCCAGATTTACTAAATCAGATTCTGGGAATAGGACTCTGTAATCTATTTTAAACCATCTTCTCAGGGGATGTCCACATAAAGTGTGAAAACTACTTTTAATTGTGTACCGCCTTCTCTGAAGAGATTATTTTTACCAGAATTGAAAATTTCAAACTGGGGGTCACAGGCAGCCCTTAAAACAAACAAACAAACAACAAGATACCAATACATTTTACATAGTAAGGATTAGTACTGATTCATGAAACTTGTTGCATTTATGGGGGGTATGTGTGTGTGAAGTGTATGTATCTGAGTATGGGTCATTTTGTAAAATGGTTTTTTTTCCCCATGAATTGTGAGCAAAAGCCAAAAACTGAAGGCCTCAGAATTAGAACAATGTGCAATATAATTTACATTTTAAAAAGTACCTACCATGTTCCTAGAACCTGGGATAGGTACTGGTGTGAGCATCCAGTGGCTTCTGAAAATTCTTGCTTTTGAGCTCACAGTTTGTAAAGTAATAGGCACCTAAATAATAATTTGTGAGTTGGTGGTCTCGAAGCACACATCAGAGTGCTTGGCTTTCATAGGGACCCTAGGGACGGAGGTGGTTGAGGGGGTCTTGAAAAGGTGAAGAAGGAAAATGGCATTTTAGTTATTAAGTAAGAGAATGTTTTCAGATTGAAGAGGAAGAATTGATATAAATTATTTGAATTCAGTGTATAGATGTACCTACCCGCTCTTTTTTGTTACCTGCCTTCCCACGAGCTCCCTAGTGCATGGGGATCCCTGCAGCGGTGGGGAGCTGAAGGGAGGGTCTGTAGCTCTTAGAGCAGCTTCTCCTCCTCCCGAAGGACTCTTTCTTTCCTTTTCTCAGAGCTTTGTTTACTGAAGTTCACTTACTTTTCAGATTTTATTTCATGTTTGTGCTTGAATTACTGTCCTCACTTAATGCATTCAGAACCACTAAGAGTCTAGGACAGGGTGGGGAGGTCAGGTTGAGATCTGGGGAGAGCTTTGTGCATTTCAGCGAGGCAAACTCTACCTTTGTCTTCAGAATACTTTTTAGGCTTTAGGCCAACAGTCTAACTTTATTTAGTCTTTGTCTCTCAAGAGGCCTTATAATCATCTTTTTTTTCTTTTTTGTTTAAACTTAGCATAGGACAGCATTCACCTTTAGGCTGTCGATAGCTGGTCCATAATCCTGAAGACACCATGCTAGCTTTTGCCTCTTGCTGTTGTCTGCTGTGGGCTCCTCTGTTCACATCCGGCGCCATCAGGTTGTTCGGTTCTTGCGTGTGTCCTGATGCACACAACTTCAGGAAGATTCAGTCCACACAGTGCTCCTGATCTGTTTTGTGTTCCAACACTGGTCACTGACGTAAGCAGAAGGAACTGCCTGGGCAAAGTCTGGAGGCACACACCCCTGTCAAAGGCACGAGAGTGTGCCTGCTTTGAGCCAGGAGGGAAGGCGTGTCTGTGTGCTTTAGTGCCCAAATACATAGGAAATGGTGACTAAGAATTAAAGAAAATATAGGAGGGAAGTTAATAGGAGATGAATGCTAATGCATAGCAGTTTTAATTCTTCACTAGACATTAAAGAGGTTACATTTGGGGGTCAGGTCAGCAGTAGTCTTGGTGAGGGGCGCTCACTGGTCACCACCCTTCTGCATCCAGCTTACAGCCTCTGACTTTGTACTGACTTTTGGTGATCAGAGTGCCACCTTTTCCTTCCCCCCATCCTGCCATCGGCTCATTCTAAAGTGGGAAGGATGCTGGGTGAGCATGGACTTAGAACACGGGGATATAGTTTGGGGCTGGTTCACCTAAGCTCTAAGGGGGCCGGATGAGTGGAGAATATGTTTAAAGTGACTGGATTGCTATGCCCCTAGATCCCTGGAAGGTAGTACAGCACTGGGATTTTGCTTTCCTAACTGCAGCTTTTCCCCCACATCTGTTTTTATACTAGTCATTTTCCATTTCCCATCTGGAGCAACTCATGTAGATGAAAAGAAGTCCTTACATTTGCCTGGGTGCTTGCCGTTTTCCCATCCCCAGTGCCCTCTACCTCTCAGTGCTGGAGATGCCTTTCTGTCTGTGTCAGGTGCTGGGAGTTATGGTGGGCGAGGCAGGGAGGGTTGGGGGAGAGTGTTTATATTGCCAATGACTTTTCAGGGTGTGTAGTGATTTTTTAGCTTTACCTAGAGCTTGCTATGAAAATGCTGTGAGAGACAATATAGGTTAGTAATTAAGAGTTGGGGTCCACAACTTTACTAGCTGAGTAACCTCAGGCGAGTTACTTTGTCTCTGTGTCTTAGTGTCCTCACTCTAAGTGGGGATAATAATATGCCACATACTAGAATTGATCAACGTATTAGTTGAATTAGTATATGTAAAATGATGAGAATAGGGTTGGGAATATAAGCACTGGAGTCTGTTGAGATGCTGCTGGGATGGAATCCCTATTTTCTTCATGCAAATCAGACCCACGGGAGGTTCAGTATCAGACTTGACTGTTACGTTTGCTTTTTAATGACCACAATAATGATTTTTTTCCTGGCATTAAATGATTTTGAAAGCCTTTCTTTTTGTTTGCTTGTAGCCAGACACTAAAGAAAGGAGAAAAATTTGTAGGATAAGTAATTTTCCTACAAAAAATGGTCAGTATGTGAGTTGTTTTTTCCCTATGATTTCTTCTTATCCTTTTCCTTGCCTGAACAGTAAAAATAGATCTGGTTTCCTGGGTTATCACAGCTTGTAACAAAAAGCTTTTTAATAAAGTTGGCTGTTAGGTCAGTGGGATGAGATCACTCCTTCTTAAGTATGATGTATTTACATTGTCTGAAGTATTTGTTTAAAATGAAGCCTGCTGGGTAGGCCGACCACACAGTAAGTCTGACTTTGTGGTCACGTGAAGGGCAGGAGAGTAGGTCTCCTGTGTGATAGAGTACTCCCAGTATGTTGAAGAAGGGAAAGGGTACTTTGCACAGCACCTAAGCACTGTGGCTGGCCACATGTAGGAAGAGGCCGAATGATAAAGCGGGTCAGGATGCACTTCAGGCTGAAACCTGGATTCAGGCCTTTCTTGAGACGTGATGAGTTAATTGATAACAGAGTAGCCCTTCTACATTTGGATTAGTGCATCTCTAATTTAAAATATTAAAGACATTTTGAAACTAGAGAAAGGCGGATGCCATGGATTTGTACACCTTAAAATGGTTAATTTTATGTTATGTAATTTCACCTCAATAAAAAAAAAAAATTATTAAGGACAGCTCAGAGGAAAACAGATACACTGCTAATGCCTGAACACTATGTAGTGAACTGTGTGGGTCCACTTGCAGGCAGATTTTTTTCAGTAAATAGATTGGAAAACTTCTTGGACATTTGCAACAATTTGAAAGATGAATTCTCTAGCTCCCTTCATTGTAAGAATACAGTGTATTATACGTATAACATACACAATACATGGGCATCGATTGTTCACGTTATCAGTGAGGCTTCTTGTCAGCAGGGTGCTGTTAGTGGTCACGTTTCTGGGGAGGCAGAATTTACAGGCGGATTTCCGACTGCAGGGTAGGAGTGAGGTCTGGGCGCCTGACTTCCTTGTTCAGGGGTGCCCTATACTCACTTTTCTGTTTATACTAAATTAAATGTTACACTTAGAAGCTTTACTTACCCAAGGCTCAACTTTAATTTTGTGGACACTGAACTAGTTGTACAGTGCAAGAATTGATAGCTAAATAGGAGATAAAAATCTGTATATCATGTCATTTAAAAAAGGATAGCTATTTGGTGCTATTTTGGTCAGTAGATATGGCTGGGTTATTGAGCTCTGAGAGAACTAAAGCATTCTCACCTGGTGCAGGAAATGGTAAGAAATAGAATACCCCTTTTCATTCCCTTTCTTCCTTCTTTGAAATATAGGACTGACAGGAAATCCTGGTTCTAGTTGAGTTCCAAGGATGACCTTGAACAAATATCTTTGTTAACCTCCTTGAGTCTTTTCCCACTTATAAAACAAGGAGGTTGGATTCAAGTGCGCTTTTAACAGATTTGTGATTTGGTTGGCAATACTGGACATACATTGCTAAGTTGCTGCGTTCTGTTACTGTGAACACGAATAAATCCTTACTAGAGTTGGTCACTGTTGTCTGCAAGTGAATGAAGTGAAGTTGGTTTTCCAGACCCCCAGTGATGGGACTTGGTTTGAGGCTTCAGTGGAGAGCCAGCTGGTTGCAGCGGCCGAGACTTGGAAGCTACCTGTCCGACAGATGCTCTTCCATACTTACCGAGTCTCTCCTGGGAATTGTGGATTTTGTGTGTGTGGCTTTAGGTCACGGATCAGACGCAAAATGAATACAGGTTGTTACTAGAATGGTCAGGGGGGTTTCATGTACTATCTTTTTCTTTAAATCTGTTTCTGAACATTTTTCCTTGGGAAAATAGGGTATATACTGTGGACAGTTTATATTTTTCGGTATTTCAGAAATTTCTGTCAATAAGGCCCAGGTTCATGATTTTTGCTGAAGTGGCGCTAGCCTTTTGGGCGCTTGATTATAGCCATAGAGCAAACTCTTGGCCACTTCAGAGGTGCATATCATGATCAAGTTCAGAAATAAAGACAATTCATAATTATTACATACTTTTTTACATCCATATGTCTGTCTGAAGCTTTTTACAATTAAAAGAATTTTAGAAAATAGATTTAGGTTTGCACAAAAGTTGTGACAGTTAATACTGAGTTTCCATATGCCCCACACCTAGTTTCCCGTTACTAACATCTTTCATTAGTTGAGTATATTTGTTATAATTAATGAACCAATTTTGATACTTTACTGTTAACTGAACTCCCCTTAGTTTTTACCTAAGACCCCCTCTTTCTGCTGTGGCGCCTTATCCAGGACTCTGCCTGACACTTGAGTTGTCATGCTTAGGCTTCTCTGGGCTGGGGCAGTTTCTTAGACTTGATTTTATTTATTTATTTGTTTGTTTGTTTGTTTATTATTTTTATTAAGGTATTATTGACACACACTCCCATGAAGGTTTCACATAAAAAAACAACATGGTCACCACACTCACCCATATCATCAAATCCCCCCACAGACCCCAATGCAGTTACTGTCCATCAGCGCAGCAAGATGCCACAGATTCAGTATTTCCCTTCTCTGTGCTACACTGTCTTCCCTGCGATCCCCCACACCATGTGTACCAAACATAATACCCCTCAATCCCCATCCCCCTGCCCCCCCACCCGCCCTCGCACCCCCCACCCTCGGTAACCACCAGTTCCCTCTTGGAGTCTCTGAGTCCGCTGCTATTTTGTTCCTTCAGTTTTGCTTTGTTGTTATATTCCACAAATGAGGGAAATCATTTGGCACTTGTCTTTCTCCCCCTGGCTCATTTCACTGAGCCTAATATCCTCCAGCTCCATCCATGTTGTTGCAAATGGTAGGATTTATTTCTTTCTTATGGCTGAATAGTATTCCATTGTATATATGTACCACATCTTCTTTACCCATTCATCTACTGATGGACACTTAGGTTGCTTCCATATCTTGGCTATTGTAAAAAGTGCTGCAATAAACATGGGGGTGCATATGTCTTTTTGAATCTGAGAGGTTGTATTCTTTGGGTAAATTCCAAGGAGTAGGATTCCCGGGTCAAATGGTATTTCTGTTTTTAGTTTTTTGAGGAACCTCTGTATTGCTATCCCCAATGGTTGAACTAGCTTACATTCCACCAGCAATGTAGGAGGGTTCCCCTTTCTCTGGATCCTCGCCAGCAATTGTTCTTAGTCTTTTCGATGCTGGCCATCCTTACTGGTGTGAGGTGATGTCTTATTGTGGTTTTAATTTGCATTTCCTGATGATTAGTGATGTGGAGAATCTTTTCATGTGTCTGTTGGCCATCTGAATTTCTTCTTTGGAGAACTGTCTCTTCATATCCTCTGCCTATTTTTTAATTGGGTTATTTGCTCTTTGAGTGTTGAGGCATATAAGTTCTTTATATATTTTGGATGTTAACCTCCTGTCAGATATTCCATTTACAAATATATGCTTCCATACTGTAGGATGCCTTTTTGTTCTGTTAATGGTGTACTTTTCCGTATAGAAACTTTTTAGTTTGATGTAGTCCCATGAGTTCATTTTTGCTTTTTTTTCCCTTGCTCAAGGAGATGTGTTCAGGAAGAAGTTGCTCATGCTTATATTCAGTAGATTTTTGACTATGTTGTCTTCTAAGAGTTTTATAGTTTCATGACTTACATTCAGGTCTTTGATCCATTTTGAGTTTACTTTTGTGTTTGGGGTTTCTTAGACTTGATTTTTCATGACCTTGACAATTTTCAGGAGTACTGGTCTGATATTTTGTAGAATGTCTTTAACTGGGATTTATCTGGTCTTTTTCTTATGAGTAGACTTAGGGGTTACGGTTTCTGAGAAGGGATTACAGAGGTAAAGGCCATTCTCATCAAAATACCAAGGGAATACAGTCAAGTTGTCCTATCCCTGCAAAGGTTCGTCTGGGTCCCCTGCTTAGGCGGTGTTTGCCCGGCTTCTCGTGTTCCTGCCTCCTGTAGTGCTCCTGGGAAGGGGACACCATGTGCTGCCCACACTTAGGAGTGGGGGCCTGTGTCCCACCTCCTAGAAGGCAGAATATCTACATTAATTCTTTGGGGTTCTTCATTGTAGATTGATTTATTCTCACAGATTTATTTATTCAGTCATTTATTTATGTCAGTATGGATTCATGAATATTTTCTAGGTTGGGTTACAGTCCAATATTATATTTTGTTGCTCACACTGTCCCAGCTTTGCTCATTGGAAGCTCTTTCAGTTGACTCTTGTGTCCCTTTGACATACCTCCATTAATTACCTTTTTTGTTTTTATGGCATTTTCTAAATTTGTAGCATTATAAGGTGCTCCAGGCTCTGCTTGTGTATCTGCTGTCCCAGTCTTAGAATTAGTCCTTTCTCCAAGGAGCCCTGGTTGCTTTTAGACCAAGATGTGAGGGCTGGGTGTGCTTGTTGCTTGCTGGAGTGTCCCCTAAAGATTTTAATTAAACTTAATGTCTTTTTGAGAGGAGTGGAAATACCATGTTTAAGGGGAAAGTTTAGGCTTGTTCTTAATTTAGACTTTTCTTCCCCTCTCTTTTTTGTCTACCCCCTTCTACTGCAGTTTTTTTTTTTTGCAAAATAGTGCTAAATCTTAAAATACCATGTAAAATGCCATTATGCTAGTGGTCTCTGGCTATTAATATGTAGGGCTTTAAACCATTGAGATTACTACCTTAGGAAATATGAGTGTGCATTCTTGCACTTGCCACAGAGCAGATGTTTCAGGACAGCTTTCCACATCATTGACTAAAACTCTTGAAAGAGGAGTTAGTGGATGTTGCTTCCTAGAAAAGTAAAACCTTCTGGATATGTGAATCAAGTTCTGATTATGCTCTAAACGAGCTACCAGTGGTTTTATAGTATGTGTTTTTTCTTCCCTCCTCCCATCTTTCCTATCTGGTGACTGTGATTTTGTTAAACCCAGCCACTAAAATACAGCCAAAATTTTACTACCATTAGGAACTGTTTAGAATTGATGATGATTTAAATAACAGCTCTAGTGCAGGAGCCTCTTAAACTCACTGCAGCATAGTGAATGAGATTGTGCTGCACACGCTGGCTGAGTGGATGTCTCCAGAAGGCAAGGACTGCTCAGCGCTAATCTATCATTGCCGAGTGGGAATGCATGCTAGTTGTCTGATTTGCTTTTTTGAAAGGAGCTATAAATCTGTATTTTTATCCAACATTCTTGATTTTTGAGATGTCACAGCTCTTCCAGAACACTCTGTAGGCCACTGTATTGAGGGTCCTGTTTGACCTAGGATCCCAATTTTCTGATCTCTGAACCAATACCTCACTTGCAGGTTCCCTGAGTACTTTCCCTGGGGAGAGAGCTTTGGGCTGGGTGGGAGGTGAAAGACCTTCTTGGTTCTGATTGTAGCTTTGCCACTAGTTAGGCTGGATGCCTCTGGGCAGGGGAACCTCTGTGGATCTCACTTTACTAGTTGTAAAATATGAGAGTAAACTGGGTAATTTAAGGTTCCCTCTGATTTATTCTTTAATATTTTTATGCATGGATTTCTTCTCCTGATCATTCATGACTCAAGGACATTGGAAGTTCTGACAGTCTGAGTGCTCTACTGTTAGAGGAGATGCTGTGTTCCCCAAATGTAGCTTCTTTTGGGCGGCTGAGGGTTCTTGCCTGTTTTCCTGGACTCCTGGCATACTTACTGTCTTGGGTCAGTGTCGGGCATATGTGCACGTATTAATTGGTGATATGTTTTTATGTTTTGTTTCTTAAGTAAATGCAAATTCCAGTGTGATGAAAACTATATTGATAGTTGGGGCTTGGTGGTAGTTGTGATGAGTGGAAACAGTAAAGCTGACAATGGACAATGTTTTCTTAGTTATGGAGAACGTTTTTATAGCTTGACTTATTTTGTTGATTTTAATTTAAGTTAAGCAGTTGCAGTGGATCAAGTCAGTAGTGTATGGGAGTAATCATGAATTTGGTGTTCATTGCGTAAAATCACCTGCGTAAGATCACAGATAACTTACACTTATAACTTAAACAGCAGAACTGAAATCTGAAAAACTGTGTTCTGG
Source organism: Manis pentadactyla (assembly GCF_030020395.1). Lineage (NCBI taxonomy): Eukaryota > Metazoa > Chordata > Mammalia > Pholidota > Manidae > Manis > Manis pentadactyla. The sequence continues at coordinate 236,568,835 of NC_080019.1, forward strand.
AATTTAATCTGTAGAAATAAGAAGACTTGCTTCCTTCTCTGAATTCAGACTGCTTTCTGTCAAGAAGGTAGTTTTATAGGTAGAGTAAGAATCTTCTAGATAAATATTAAAGATAAGGGAAATAATTTTTTTGCATACTCTTAAGAGTAAGTTAATGCTATTATTTGACATAGATCAACTGCAGCGTTTTTGTAAAAATGATGTTCATTTGGTTCTTGGCGTTGCCTTTGGAATAGTGTCTTGATGCTCGGTGACTTGGTGAGACATAAAGCTCTGTCCTGGGGGCCAGTCTGAATTCCTGTTTTGTATGGATGGCCAGAGTTTTTAGAGAGATCTTTGTGTTTGATGGGGATGTAATAATGAGCATTCATTATTTTGTTTTTTATGAAAATGTCTTTTATAAGTTAACCTCTGTGAGCCTGAGAAGGCAAATTTAATCCTTAATCTTTAAGTAGAAGTCTAAACTGACAAAGTAATAGACAAGGAAGATTTACGTTTTCACAGTAACTGTAGCCATTTTGGCTAAAACATGTCAATTAGTGTTCTGATCCAGTTTATTAATTAACCGAAATTGTGTAGTTTCTGCTTAAACAGCACTTAGCTGTAAGTACACAGGAGAAGAGAATGTGTGAAAGGTTTTTCTCTTCAGATATGTAGACTTTACTCTGTAACTCTATTGACAACAGTTCAGGACCCCCTAAATCAGCTTACTGATTTTTCTTCTAAAAAATATGTGCATGTGAATACCTGAAATAATTGGTACTTCTTTTTTTAACACAATACATGGTAACTGGGAATTAGGTCAAACCAAACAAAATGCAGTTTTTGCAGGTCAAAAACAGTCAAATACGAACAATTGTATATGGTTCCCCGTAATAAGTATTCAGTACATTTTGTTGACCTGAACAGAGTCAAGTCACAGTCCAAATATTAGGCCTACAAAGGACTCAGTGTGTAATTTTCTCATGGTCCAAAGGAAGTGAGGTGACTGCCCAAGACCTTGTATCTAGTTTATGGCGGCTGTAGGGAGAGGCTAGATGGTTTGCCAATGATGGGTTTTTAAATCTGACTTGAGTTATTGTTAAAAGCTTTTTTTTTTTTTCTTCTCTGGAAATAAAGGCATAATAAGAGGCTGTGTATTTGCAGAAACCATTTCCATAGACACACTTAAATAGCGCAGTACTTTTCAATACTCCATGTGAAATAAGGAGGGTAATACAAAAACCACTTATACCAAGGCTTATGTAATTTATTAGTCTGTTTGGTATACAGAATTTTAAATAATTGCAACCATATTTTACTGATACAAGTCAGAATATGACAGCCAGTGTCAATCAGTATGTGGGATGGATGCCTCTGTGATTTTCCACAAGTATTTATTTATTTTCTTATTTTGGTATTGTTAATGTACAATTACTTGAACAACATTATCGTTACTAGACTCCCCCTATTATCAAGTCCCCACCCATACCGCATTACAGTCAGTGTCCATCAGTGTAGTAAGATGCTGTAGAGTCACTGCTTGTCTTCTCTGTATACACTCCCTTTCCTGTGTCCCTCCACAAGTATTCTTGTAGAAATTTAAGATTCCTCATGTTACGTAAGAGATGATATATCTTTTACTGCTTTTTTGTAGTCTTGAAACAAATGTTAGGATAGTAGTTTTCATTCTAAATTCAGCATGGAAATCTTTATTGAGTAAAAGTTTCTGAATGGAAAATTAGGAGAACTGGTTCTTCTACCAACTAGTATAATTTTTAGAAAGTGTCTTTGTTTATCCATTTCTTTATTTGTAAAATGAGGGTGTTGGGTGTGAGGACTCTGGGCTGGTATGAGCTAGGGTAGCTGATGATCTTCTGCTTCAACATGTCTAGCATTTCAATGGCTCATCCCAGGAGAGGCTTACTTCTTGCTTCATATGTTGATTAGAGAATTTCAGCTCCTTCTACCCAGTGTCTTGGAGCCCACTTTGTATTCATTTGGTTGACAGCAAAAAGCACCAGCTCCTTAGGAGGACCTCATGAAGTGCTTTGTGGTGAAGTTCATACTTCAGCCGGCCTTCCATTGACTAGAATCCAGTCAGATGGTCTCCAGGAGGTAGACCTTGTAAATTCCAAGGAGGCAGGGGCCACGGCCTCCCGCAGCCCCAAGGAAGGGCTGGTGAGCATCGAGCGACCTCTCTGCCGCGGTCCCATTGGGTCATGCCTCCTTTGATTCTGTGCTCGTCACCAGAGTTTTTCTCCTGTTGCCTGTTACTTTCTGTACCTTTTATTACTCAGAATTTACTTCCAAATTTCTTGTAAGAAATGTAGTTGGAAGTCTTTGTAATTTTATTTTGTAAACCCTTTGGTGCGTGCTATATTTAGGAGGTGTTTCCTCCCAAGATGGTTATATCATATTATTTTCTTTTGTAATTGTATTCTCTTTTATCTCATTATGCCTTCTTATTTTTGAAGGATTAGAAATGCATCTGTGGCAAAATCTCACTGCTTGTTCAAGAAATATAGTAGAATATTGAACATAGCCAACATCAGAGCCACCAGGTCATTGTTCACCCATGTGCAGTGTGTCAGCCCACAGCAGAGGGAAAGCAAACAAACCTCACACTGTCTTCTAAAGGTCAGCGCATGCCGATTTGCAGACCAATAGAGAGGCACATTCCAGGGAGGAGGCAAAGTTCTCTTTTGCCTTCTGCCCACTTAGGATGAAACTTGCAGAGTCAGCAAAAGCCTTTCAGTTGATTTCGGCTGCTGTTTTGGAGTTATCCCTGTCCTCCCCTTCCCTGGGACTCTTCTTTCTGTGATATATTGTATATACCCTTTTGGTACAAAACATCATTCCTCATGGATCTCATCCTGTGTTAGAAAATCTGATGAGAATGTTCTAAGCCTAATTGCTATATGCATTCTGTTCTTAAAATACATGATCAGCCCAAAATAATGCCACCACTCAGTTTGCATTGTATTTGAGTCAATACTTTCTTGTGTAGTTCTGCTTCAAGTAACTACCCCCGCCCCATTTTTAATTGCCTTTTTTTAAATTGGCAGAAAAATACATGCCATCTGCATTACATCACTTATCTGAGGTTATTCAGCTTTTAAAAATTACACTGTTTGTTAATTTTGAACAGAGTTGCTTCTAGATCTGGTGCCTTGCCATCATCCTGGGATCTTTTTTATTTCTCTTGTAGGTTAGTTGTACTATTACGGATACTGTGGCTTCCATAGGATGCTGTGTTCGTTTTTCATTTTTTGGAGTCTTTGCTGAAAGTATATTTTCAGGAAGGGTATCTGAACTTTTTGAATTCATTGGATGTTTGAAATTCTCATTTTGGTTCTCATTTGATAGATTATTGGGTATAAAAGTCTAGGTTCAAAATAATTAGTGTTATGACTGCATTGCTTTATTGCATTCCCAGTATCCAGTGTTGCTTTTAGAACTCAGAAGCCAGTCTGTTTCTCATAACTTGGAAGGTACTGCTTTGGGAATTTTCTTTTTACTTTTCTCCTTTCCTTCTCCCATCCCTGTCTTCCTTCTCCTTGCATCATCCTTATCTCCCCCAACCCCTTTTTGATATGATATGTTGTATATACATTTTGTATGTAAAATATATATGCAAAATTTTAGAAATAATAAAAAATAAATATCAGTCCACTCCCAGCTTAAAAAAATTGGACTTTCCTAAGCCCATTGTTTGCACCTGCCTTATTGAATGTTTCTACCTGCCCCCACCCAGGACTATCACTGTTCCCAGTTTGGTGCCTTTCCTTGTGTTTGATAGTTAGAGTAGAAGTATATGACTACTTTAGCACAGTTTCTGAAATTCATCTGTGTTGATGTGTCTATCTGTAGTTAATTGATTTTCAATGCTGTATGGATTTCATTATATTAATACAAAATCTAATCTGTTTTCTGTTGATGTGCATTTGGTTATTTCCAGATTCTTACTAATATGAATAATGCTGCTCTGACATTCTTGTACATGGATGTTAGAGTCTATCTAAGGTATATAGTTAGAATTGGAAAGCCTGGGTCTAAAGGTGCGTACAAGTTCTGCCTTATAAATACAGTCTAAAATGATGGTATTAATCTGTAGCAGTGTACAAGAGGTCGATTGCTGCTCAGCCTTCCTGACACTTGGTAACTGTCTTGTCTTTTTCATTTTAGCAGTTCTGGGAGGTATTTATTGGAACTCGGTGTAGTTTTAATTTACCTTTCTTTGATGATTAGTAAAAGTAAGTACTTCTTCATATGTTTATTGGCTATTTTGGATAGTCTCCTATAAGAGGTGGCTATTTTGTTTTTTATTTGTAAGAGATCTTTACATATCCCTTAAATGAGTTCTTTGTTTTTATGTATTGCAGATACCTTCTTCAGTCCCATGGTTTGCTTTTCACTCTCCTAATGGCATATTTAGATGCATGTAAATTCTTACTTTTAATATAGTCCAATTTATCATTTTTCACCCTTTATGGAGAGTGATCCATGTGACCTGTTCAAGAAATCTTTGCTCATTCCGTGATCATAGAGATGTTCTCCATATTATCTTCTAGAAGCTCTGTTGTTTTATTTTTTACACTTAGGCCTGCTGTCTGCCTGGACTGATTCTTGTGTGTCGTGTGAGGTAGCGCTCACAGTACGTTCTCTCATAATTGCATGTCCAGTTGGCCAGTACCGTTCATTGAGGACGTTCTCCCCCTGCTGCTCGGCAGGGTCGCCTTTGTCACACAGCAAGTGTCCTCCATAGTGGTTCTGTTTTGAAACTTGTCTCTCGTATTGGTCTCTTTCTTGGTGATTGTGTCAACTCCACAGTGTCTTCATTACTTTATACATATCAGTTGAAACGTGTGACCTTGACCTGTTTGTAGGTCATTTGCTCTCGGCAATGCCATATGCCCACTGCTGCAGTTAGCCGTGGTTCCCTGTAGCTTGGGGTTGCCTAGGTTTGTTCTCTAAGCTTGTCTTTGCTATTCTTGGCTCTTTGTATTGTCATATAAGATTTGGAATCGGGTTTTCGTTTCAGAATAAAAAGAAAAAAACCTACTGGAATTTTGTTCGGAAGTGTTCAGTCTGTAGGATAGCTTGGAGATAATCTGCATCTTTGAAATACTGAGCCTTCCCAGTGCATAGTATGTAATCATGATATATTCCTGCCATTTTTTTAAGTCTTTAATTTCTCTCATTTTTTAAAGTTTGTTTTCTGTGTAGTGGTCATGAATATATCTCTCATTAAAGTTATTCCTAGGTATTTTTGAAAATAACCATTTAAGTGATATTTAAAAAAAACCTGTTTTTCCAGTGTTTTTGCCAGTATGTGGAAATACAAGTGGGTTTTACAAACTTACCTGGAGTTTACTATCTTGCTAACATCATTTACTAATTCTGATAGTTTATTTTCTGTCTGTTTCTCGCAGATAATGACAGTGTTGTTACTATCTTCCGTGACTCTCATGCGCTCCTTTGCCCCCACTTGCCGAGCAGTGGTGGTCTGCAGTGGCAGTAGTGGAGGATGTGGTTACTTCTCTTTTGTCTCAAGAGGATGACGCTTGTGGGTGGTTTTGGTTTTTTGAGTTTTTTCTTTGTTTTTTGTTTGTCTCTTTTGGTTTTGGTGGATACCCTTTGTCCGTGAAAGGATGCGCCCATCCTAATTCACTGTCTTTTTTCCAGAGGCTGTTTGATTCTGTTGAGAGGGGATTTTTAGTTTCCCTCCTTAATCTGTTGCAGTGGTGCCATGATAGGTTCTCCTAATGTCTGTTTAGCCAGCCTGGTTCAAAATGTATCTTTTTTACATTACTACATTTGGTTTGCTAATATTTATTTTAGGATTTTTTCATTTAAGTCATGGATCAGCAAATTATGGCTCACAGGTGAAATACAGCTTACTGCCAATTTTCTGTATAATCTGTGAGCTAAGAATAATTTCTACATTTTAAAATAATGACAAAATCAAAAGGAGAAAAATATTTCATGACAGGTGAACATATGAAATTCAAATTTCAATGTTCATAAATAAAGTTTTAGTGTCATCCAGACACATTTATTTACATACAGGCAAAGCTTTCACACTGTAATGTCAATGCTGAGACAGGGTGTATGCACATACAGTGTTCCAAGCTCTGTCTTAATCGTTTTGTATATGAACAGATCCAGAAGCAAACAGTACTGTTATCCCCAACCTGCCTGTGGGGAGCCTGAAGCAAAGAGGTTGTTTAAGAAACTTGCCCAAGATTACATGATGCTCAGCGGCAGGTTTGAGCCTTTGGCAGTCTGGTGTGAATCTGGGCCTGTAACCACTACATTATACTTTCATTAGCCTCATCAAGTGAGTTACAGAGAATTCTTTGTCTGTTTTCTTGAGCTTGTGTCAGATCAGAGTTATCTGCACCTCGAATGTTTGTTGGAACTCCTATAAAACCCTTGGCTGTGTGTATGTATTTAGAAGACTTAAAAATATCATTTTAATTTCTTTAATTTGGGACTACTTAGGTTTTTCTATTACAGTATTTTGGATCAGGTTTTGTAATATGTGCTCTGTTAGGCATTAGTCTTTTTCATCTGAGTTTTATATTTGTTGGCAAAGCTGTTTCTGTCTTTGTCCTCTGCTGCTTTTGTAGCATTATTTTCTTTTCCTTCCTAAAATTGTTCATTGTGCCTTTCTTTTTTGGTCAGTCTCACCAGAGGTTTGTTAACTGTATTTAGTCCTTGAAGAGGACTTCTGGTTTGTTGATCTCTTTTGTTTCTTTGTGCTTTATTTTTGTCATGATTTTATTTTCTTCCTTTGGTTCTCTTCAGATTTATTTTTATGTAATCCTTAAGATGGATGCTTAACTAATTTATATGCTCCTTCTTTTCCTCAATGAAGCATGTAAGCTGGAGACTTTCCTTAAGTTCCTTCTTTAAGGATAGTCCACAAGCTTTGGTATATATAATATTTCTGTTATTCAGTTCTAAGTATTTTTTCATTTCTATTGTGGTTTTAACTCATGCGCTATTTGTAATGTTTTAAAATTTCCTAGTAAAATTTAAAAAATTCTCTCACATTTTTATTTCTAACTTAAGTTTCATGAATGCGGTTTATGTCCACATAAAAGATGCTTTATGTCTTAGTATACATTTTAAAAAAGTGAAATATTCCCTGTGTTCTGGAAGAGAAAGCATCTTACCCAGTGTTCTCTGTAGCCCATTAGCTGAAACTTGTATAGTTGTTGAAAGCTTGTACAGACTTGCTGATGTCTGTCTGCGTGGTGGCTCAGTCACTGAGTTGCGTGCTATGATACCCCCTCTGAAGGTGGACTCACTGTTTCTCCTCATTACCTTGGTTTTATGTATTTTAAATAGCTGTGTTGTTAGGTACATGCAAGTTTAATACTTAATATTGAGAAATGTTAGTGACTTAAAAGTTCTTGTCACTTTATTTCTACTAATGACTTTTTGCTTAGAGTCTCTTTTGCTTGATATTTATACACTAGCCTGAGAGAGTACACCCTTTTATGGTACGCTTAGTTGACTCTTCTGTGGTAGCTGCCGCTGGTGCCCTGTCTAGGTGCCCTGCCCAGCCATTGCACTGACCGCCTCCAGCTCCTTGGCTGCAGCAGATGGGAGCCACCTCCCTGGAGATGCTGGGGGAGGCAGGGCCCTCCCCTTCACAGGGCACTCACCCTGAGACTGCGTGGTGAGGGTCACAAAAAGCTGGCTGCTACTCAAGGTGCGCCTGCCTTTGTGCTGTGCTGTGCTGTGCAGCTTTCTCCTGTGGGCCGTCCCTCAGTAAGTCACATGTAAGAATTTCTTTCTCAGGCTCTGCTTCTGGGAAACTGGACCTAAAACACCTACCCTCATTACATCGGAGAACTTGATCTCTCTAGTGTTAAGTTTTACAAATCCTGTTTTATGTTACAGTTCAGTGAACTTTATCTTTAATGTATTAAGTAGATTGTTGCCTAATTCAGTAGCTCCCAATCGTGGGTGCCCTTCAGAATCTACTCTTAAAAACTGAAATCATCCAACTCTGTCCCTGAACAATTCTGATCCAGTGGCTTTTCACTTTTAACTCAGGTGTTTTCTTGTATTTCAGGTAAAATGTTAAAAGTTATGTAGTAACTTGGAAGATTCCTTTGGTTTTTCACTTTGTTCAGTTTTCACTTAACAGTATTATTATTTTTATTTCTAGGCTTTCTTCCCCCTCTTTAAAGGTACTTTCATGTTAAAGGTAAGGCATTTATCCCCACTAAGGTCGTTCTACGAAATGCCTGCTAAGTACTCCTGTAGCATTGATGCTTTCCTCCTTCCTGCTCAGAAGAGCTAAGCGCCTGTGCCTCAGACCAGCAGTGGAAGAGCCAGGGGGCCCGTCCAGCCTGCAGACGGCAGCTCAGCTGTGGAAGGCTGGGGTCATGACAGGGAACAGAGCGCACCCCGAAGGATGGGTGTGCACCTGGCGAGAGCCTGCGGGGTGTCACTTTGTTACACTAGGAGCCGTCCTTTCCATCTAGGAACTCAGGAGTCCAAGGGGGCCTGGGAAGAGGCACGCATTATAAATAAATAATTAATGGACTCACCAGCACAAATCCCTGTCTCTTATTTGTACCTTCCATTTTCCTTGACTTTCGCTCACAGGGCATACTATGGCTCTGCACATCAGAGAGAAACTTCAGTTTGCTTGATGGGAGGTTTTTCTTATGTAAAATGGTTCTCGAACACCAAGAGCTGACCCAGTGTGGATGCTCCTCCCGTCATCAGCTTCCCAGCACTAGAAATTACATGGTGTGTACGTCACTCCTTGACATACATGTGAGCAGATGCTATGGAGACTTACCGTTTCAATAATTATAGAAGTTTAAGTACTTGCTTGATAGCATGATGCTGGTAGTTATCCCTTGAACAGCAGACTGCCTTTGTCACCTTGCGTCACGCTGTGCTCCCCTAAACACAGCTGCTGTTGCCCTGCCGGGTTCTGAGTGTTAGGAAAGAGTATAAAACCTAAGTGTGATTTACTCCCACTGGGATGTTTAAACATTTTAACAGTAAGGTATTAACAAAGGGCCACGTGGTGGAAGCTGCTCGGGCTGAGGGTGGGGGTGGGGGAACTGATAAGGGCCTGGCGATACCTGTTTGAGTTTTTTAAAGCTACCAATAATATTAAGACAAATGTAAAGGAAAGATATAACTGCCTTAGGCGACGTCCGGGAAAGAATGTGAACCCTGTAGTACTCAGCCAATGAGGAGCCAGGGGAGGGACTCGCGCACTAGGAGATAAATTATTGGCGAAAAACTCCCCAGGTGTGCCTGCCCACCAGACACCCGGCAAGACCGTCATTGAAGCCTCGCTCCGCTATTCTCTCTGTCTCCGTGTCCACTTATTGAATTTGGACCAGTGTGTGTGTTTCTCACAATGTGGGGGCTCGTCAGGGATCCTCTTGCCTGTATGAGGTGGGGGCCCAAGCGGAGTGGGAAGACGCGTCCCGCCCGGCTTTGGGCGGCCCGCTGTGTCTGGCGGTCTCACCGTCGCACGGAAGCTGAGGGGAGACCTGAGACTGTTGTGCAGAGACAGCGTGACCGACGCAGGGGAGAAAATGCAGGCACCGTGGCAACCAGGCAACCTCGTGCACGAGCCAAGGTGGGAAAATTGGGCTATAAGTACTGCCTTGGTGGTTGGGCATTTTTCAGAGGTCAAGTGTGTGTGGCTGAGACGTGTAATATAGGGGTGTGTGCAAGAAACTTCCATTATGGGGGGTTGAGTACACAGGGATCTCAGATACAGGGACCTCTTGAAGGATGGGAAGTACAAATTCTAGGCCTAGGGAAGCAGGGAAAGGGAACCACATGAGCTCCCTTGGAATTCCCCCCAGATAGCCTGCTGGGGTGAAGGTTCTGGTACTGGGGGGACCCCTCCTGTACCGGCTTAAGGACAAACAGAAGATCAAATTTTGCTGTTTTGTTTGGATTAAAGTTAGATCAGATGAAAACTGGCTTTGCCAGGTTTGAGTTATTTTTTTGATGGTAATAAAGCCTCCAGTTCACCGGAGGAATCTGTTGGTTACCAAGGGCACTTCCCCTATTTCCCCTCAACACCAGGGAAGGGAAAGCTAGAGAGGAACTACAGGAGACCTCCCAGGACAAGCCTGCTGTTGGGAGAGCGTTGTGTGTTTTCCTCAGTCCCTTTTCCCACCGCAGCTGATGCGGAGAGTTGAGAGGCGGGGACACAGTGGTGAGGCGGAGTGACAGTTTTGTTTGGAGTTACTGGGGAGAGAGAAAGTGAGGCCGCGTCAGGAGGGAGGGGCACCCTGGGAGGTTGGAGAGAGAAAATTTTAAGTTAAAAAGGTGCTGGTGGCCGCAGAGAGAGGAGTGCCCCAGGGGTTGGGGGTTCCCTCTTTAAGGATTCTTTGGGAGTGTGGCCGGCACCTGGAGGTGTAGACTTGTGTTAGGTGGTCTCAGGTATCTTTGATGAGACATTATATTTCTTATCAGTCCTCTGAGTAATTCTACAAAATTAACTTAACACAAGAAATTTACTGCTTTTAGTCCCCTCCCAGGATGGCAGCTTCCTGGTTTGGGAGCTTAATCAGGACTGGCTGCCCTTCTTCCAAGGGGGGCAGAGTTATTGTCTGTTTGCTAATGAGTAAGTTGAGGGTCTTGCTTCTTGACCTCCTGGGTATTAAAATGCAATCTTTGGGGTGGAATCCTTCCTGCCTTTTGCTATGTTTATGGCTGCGCCTGCATGCTGAATTGATTGCCTGGGTTGCAGACTATCTGAGTTTAGAAAGAAAAAAAATAGCATATAGGTAAAGTTAAAAAAAAAGAGAATAGAAGAGGCTGGGCCTGTATGATTAACATAATAAAGACAGGCTATGCTGAGGGACCCTCTCCTTTATCTGAGGAACCCTCTCCTTTATCTGAGGAATATTCAAACATTCCAGGCCAAGTTGCTCCTGTCTTTTTGAGCTTTAATTAATTAACTCTGGGTCTTTTTAGTAGACTTTCCTGGCCTTTTTCTCTTTCCACCCCACTCATATCTCATATCAACAAGCATTCAGAGGTGGAAAGAAGTATGGCTTTAGTGCATTTGCTCAGGGGTGGAGAGATTCATCTCCATATCAATGGGTAATTACCTGGGCAACAGAGGGCATATCTGTACCTGAGAGGTGAGGGGATGGGCCGGTTTTTGGCTGATGCTAGAGCCTGAAAGAGAAACGGCCCCAGACTGCAGCTTGTGAGTAGTAAATAGATTTTAAACTTTATTTCTCCCTTTGATTTCAGTTTTTAGAGGCATTTTGCCCCAGGATTTCCTCTCCCCAGACTTAACAATGTAAGAAGGACTTAGAGTTTCCCCTTGCCTTCTGGGGAGTCCACCAGGAATCCCAAGACGTTTCCATTGAGAGAGGTCCCACTAGGACAAGGGGAAATGTGTTAATGCTCCCCTCATGGGTACTGAGGTGAGAAATTTTAAGCATTGCTAGAAGATCCCCTTGGCCTAGTGGGCCAACTAAATCAATTCCTGGGACCTAATATATATACTTAGGTTGAACTGATGTCCATCGTGAATATCCCATTCCCTGGTGGTGAGGGGGGGGATCAGGAGAGCTGCTGTGTCCATTTGGGAACAAGAACACCAACCAGGCCAGGGTGTCCAGTCAGCGGAACAAAAGTTCCCAAGTGTAGATCCTAGATGGGATAATAATCTAGGAGACAGAATTAAAATGCAAGATCTTCGAGGGCTAATTATAAAGGGAATTAGGGAATTGGCCCCAAGATCTCAAAATGTTTCTAAGGTGTTTGAAGTCCAATGAGAAAAGGAAGAAACCCCAACTGCATTTTCATAGAGACTCAGGGACCAGATGAGAAAATATTCAGAACTTGACCCAGAAGCTCAGGTAGGACAGGATCATTTAAAAGTCAATTTTGTAACCAAAAATTGGCCAGATATATCTAAGAAATTACAGAATTTAGATGGATGGAATGAAAAACATAGAGAAGAATTACTGAGAGAAGCTCAAAAGTGTTAGAAGAGAGGCTAGAAGCTTGTATTTCAAATTGTTAGAGGGAGAGCCAGACCCTCTCCAATGGACCCCAGGGGAACTGCAAATTCTAGAGAAACTGAAAGCAATCCTTAGTCACCACCCCAGTCCTGGCACTCCCATCATTAGAGAAGCCGTTTCACTAGTTTGTTAGTGTTGAACAAGGTTCTCTGTAGGGTTTTGACCCAAGCCTGGGGAGGAAAGAAACAACCAGTGGCCTTTATGTCTAAACTATTGGACCCTGTCTCTTGAGGATGGACTGAATGCGTTCAGGCCATCGCAGCCATGTCCTTACTGGTGGAAGAGGGCAGGAAATTAACTCGGAGGAACCCTCATGGTCAGTACTCCTCACCAGGTTTGGGTCATGCTTACTTAATCAGTGGGCTGGGCGCTGGCTAATAGATTCTCAAATTTTAAAATATGAAGCAAGTTTACTTGAAAAAGATGGAATATGTGCTGGCCATGTCTTCTAACTTACCTTCTCTCAAGCTGAAAGGACTCCTCACCCAGACTCCCCCGCTTGAGTTCTTCACTCACTGCTTCCAGCCTAGAGACCTGGTGTTAGTAAAATCCTGGAAAGAAGATGGACTCCAGCCCAGCTGGGAAGGCCCCTACCAGTGCTCCTGACCGTGGAGACTGCAGTGAGGGCGGCTGGAAAGGGTTGGACTCATTACACCAAAGAAACTGACTGGGGGATCTGGGGACAAAACAGAATTGGCAGGTGTCCCAGGTGGCGAACCAACCCTTAAGGCTGAAACTAAAAAGAACCTAAGAATGTTAACTTTTATCCTTCTAACTCTGTATTTCACAGGCAAGTCGCAGGAAGCCCTAGAATGGGAAGGAACTCCTGGTTGTCCTGTCAAACTGGTAATCAATATTACTAAAACATCAAGCCCCAAACCATTAGGTTTGATGCTTGTCAGGTTCTCTCTTGTGGTGAACTAAATGACCAAAGACAGCTTTCTGGAGATAATAAGTATCTCTGTCCTGAATGGACAAATCTTAATAGAATAAAAAAAGGCAAGTAGGCCCCATGTCCAAGGTGGAGCAGTGTTTGGTGGACTGCCCAGTTTCAAGGGTGGACAGCCCCTCATGCAGTAGAAAAACCTTTAAAAATAAAGCTCCACTTCGCTAAAAGAATTCCTCCTGACAATTGCCAGGATAGACAGTGTAAACCCCTTTTATTAAGTATACATAAACCTCAAGACGGACCCGGTGCAGATGTCATTGGAGTAGATACTATGGGAAAGTTTGGTCTTAATTTAATCAAAGGCAAGACTGCAAGACTTCACCCATAGTGGCCACCCCCAATTATGAGGGAAATATTGAGCCAGAGCTTCTCCAAAATGACCCTAGACTAGTTTACTGTAACAGATAAAAGACCCTAAAACAGACTCTTGAAATGAGACAAGTTATGGAGACACCAATGTCTGGGTACAGTGGGTTAAATTTTCAGTACTCGCTTTGAATAAAAGCGATTGTTATGCATGTGCTGCTGGATGGCCACAGGTGCAGGTGGTCCCATTCCCTCTGTGCTGGGACACAGACCCCACTGAGATGAACTGTATGTTAGCCATGTACCAGGACAAGGACGCTTGGGGAAATGAGACTTGCAAGGGCTTGTCTTTACTCTTTCATGCACTAAAGAAGTCAGAGCCAAGGGCAATCCCCTCTTTTTCCATAGGGAAGATGAATCACCTCTCATGCCTATCTAGGCAAGGGGAAGGTTTCAAAACTCCTGTGGAGAATTACTGACTTGTACCCATGTCCTAAATGTCTCTAAAGAGGGCAACTTCTCGAAATTATGCATCCCCCAAGTGGATGTTTGGTGGTACTAGGGAAAGGGGAACCTGTGCTACTTGTTGCCACCCACCTGGACTAGGACTTGTGCTTTAGTCCAATTGGCCATTCCATTTACCCTGGCATTTCTCTCCACACCCAATGAAAAAAAGTGTTTTCATAGAAGTTGTAGATCATTATAAGGCACCACTTTAGCTAATGAATTAGCTGAAAACTGGCACCAGTGACCCTTTTATAGACTGGTTGGAAAAATGGTTTGGAAAATAGAAAGGTATAGTTGCCTCTGTTTTAACATCCCTCGTTATAGTTGTGAGACTTAACTGCTGTAGATGCTGTATCACCCCTTGTGTGAGAGGCTTGGCTCAAAAGCTTATAAAGGCAGCCATAAACAAGCAGGTACCTATGACCTACACCCAAAATAATCTTACTAAAAAAAAATTTGAACTATGAGGAAGAGAGTGAAAAGCTATTAGAGAAATTTGAGAAAGGACCAAGTGTAAATTAAAATACATTACTGGGAATAAAATCAGGAATTCTTAGATAAAAAGAGGGGGGAACTGTTAGGAAAGAGTTTAAAGCCTAAATGTGATTTACTCCCACTAGGATGTTTAAACATTTTAACAGTAAGGTATTAACAAAGGGCCACGTGGAGGAAGCTGCTCGGGCTGAGGGTGGGGGAGGGGGAATTGATAAGGGCCTGGCGATACCTGTTTGGGTTTTTTAAACCTACCAATAAGATTAAGACGAATGTAAAGGAAAGATATAACTGCCTTAGGCGACGTCCGGAAAAGAATGTGAACCCTGTAGTACTCAGCCAATGAGGAACCAGGGGAGGGACTCATGTACTAGGAGATAAATTATTGGCGCCAAACTCCCCAGGTGTGCCTGCCCACCAGACACCCGGCAAGACCGTCATTAAAGCCTCGCTCCGCTATTCTTTGTCTCCGTGTCCACTTACTGAATTTGGACCAGTGGGTGTGTGTCTCACATGAGGGTGACCAGCACGGAGACCTGGCTTACATGGTCTGTGGTCGCAGACAGCATGATCGTTCTGGCACAAGTCATGTTTGGAAAATAGAAGAAAGGAGGTGTATATTCTTAATTAGTGATGACTCTTCAACCTTGAATCTGTTTATTCTTTTTCCAGTTCTGTAGAGTTTTTGTAGTTTTGGCACCTCAGATGAGTTTTGAATTAGACATGGTTCTTACTAATTTCCACCTTACTATTTTAGAAGTGCCTGATTAGCGCTTTTGCTTTGTTGGTTTTGTCATTGTGGTCCACCTTCCGTGGATGGTAGTTGGCAGAGGAAAGACGTGCGTGTCACGTAGACGTGGCCCTGCTCCCGTGGGACCTGTAGTGTTTGTCCGACTGCACCGCAGCTCCAGCCACTCTGAGCAGCAGATGCAGGTGACATGTTCCCTTGGAACCTGGCGCCAGATTTCGAAAAGGAACCACAGAAAGTCAATTATTGATATGGACCTTGATTTCAAGATTTTGACAGAAACGAGGGAGTGAAGACAGTTTGAAGTATAGAGAGCAGTGTGGGTGATAGTGTCAGTGGTGTGCCGTAAGATGGCAGCTGGTCCCACGTGGCTAAAATACGTGGAGACCCTGCAGGGACAAGGGACAAGGTTGTGGTGTTGCTGGGCAGCTGCGTCTGGGGAGGTCCCGCTGCACACCAGGGGAAGCTCTGGGAGAAACCCCGGCCTGGACGGGGGAGGGTTCTTGACTCTGACAGAGTAGGAATTCTCCAGCTGGTCGGACAAGTGCAGGTAAAGAAGGAATGCATTAAAGTGAGAGTAGAAGGGAATGGCAGCAGCCGTGCAGGCAACAAAGAGGAAGGAAGAGCAGAGGGAGGCTCAAGTCTAGAAAACAGGATGAAATAGCAAAGTAACAAAGATGCTTACCAGTGGAAGAGTGCAGACAAAACGCAGTAAGTTGAGCAGAGAGAAGGCTTTACTGTAAAAGTACACACTTGAAAGGGGAGTGCCAGCCGCCTCAGAGAGGAGGTGCACTTAAGGGCTTAGGATTCTGTCATTTAAGGCTATCCAGAGTGGGGCAAAGGGCGGGGGGTGGGGTGGGAGTTGTTGGACATAGGCCTGACTTGTGGTCTCATGATATCTCTGTACAGTCAGTCCTCTAGGTAATTCTGTAAGAAAAACTTAACACAAGGAATGTATTGATCTTGTTCTTCTCTGAGATGGTGGTTTCCCTCACACTGGAAGCATGTCAGGACTGCTTGCCCCGCCTTAAGATAGGGTGGGTTATTGTCTGATTACCATAAAATATGTTAGGAGTCTTACCTCCTAACTCCCCTGTGTTTAAAATGGAGTGTCAGCCTTAAGATGGGGTCCCTCCTGTTCTCACCGTACTGTGTATATGTCAGCATTCTTCATCACAGGCAGGGAAAGTTAACCATGGCGCTTGTCCCGTGGCCCTGCCCCACCTCAGTGGTAGATCACAGGACTGAGTCTTACTAGGATTGTGCGGCCTTGATATCACACCAAGGGATTTGGAATTTTTTTGTTTAATAGGCATTTGGGGTCCTTTTAAATACCCTGGCATGTTTTCCTGACGTTCAGGACTTTTTCCAACTGCCTTCACACTCTAAGAAGAAAAGGTAGGGCAAAAAAAAAAAAAATCGACTTTGAAGTATAGTGATGCCATTGTGTCAAATAAAAGCAGAAAACTATAGAATTCCAAGGTTGTGTTTTTTTTTTTTTTTTTTTAAGATAATTATTTCTTATTGAAGGGTAGGTGACACACAGTATTACATTACATTAGTTTCAGGTGCACAACACAGTGATTCAACATTTATATACATGACAATTCTAGGTTCCAGCTATCACCCTACCAAGCTGTTACAATATCTTGACTATATTCCTTATGCTATACATTACATCCCGGTTACTTATTTATTTTACCATTGGAAGTCTGTCCTTTTTTTTTTTTTTTTTGTGAGGGCATCTCTCATATTTATTGATCAAATGGTTGTTAACAACAATAAAATTCTGTATAGGGGAGTCAATGCTCAATGCACAATCATTACTCCACCCCAAGCCTAATTTTCGTCAGTCTCCAATCTTCTAAAGCATAACAAACAAGTTCTTACATGGAGAACAAATTCTTACATAGTGAATAAGTTACATGGTGAACAGTACAAGGGCAGTCATCACAGAAACTTTCGGTTTTGCTCATGCATTATGAACTATAAACAGTTCAAATATGAATACTCATTTGATTTTTATACTTGATTTATATGTGGATACCACATTTCTCCCTTTATTATTATTATTTTTAATAATAAAATGCTGAAGTGGTAGGTAGATACAAGAATAAGGTAGAAAACATAGTTTAGTGTTGTACAAGAGCAAATGTAGATGATAAGGTGTGTGCCTGTAGACTATGTGTTAATCCAAGCTAGACAAGGGCAATAAAACATCCACGTATGCAGAAGATTTCTCTCAGAACAGCGGGGGTGAGGTTCTAAGCCTCACCTCTGTTGATCCCCAATTTCTCACCTGATGACCCCCCTGCGACTGTGCCTGTCTTAGGTTGTTCCTCCCTTGAGGAATCTTACCCGTCTCTGGCTAACCAGTCATCTTCCAGGGCCATACAGGGAAATGTAAAGTTGGTAAGTGAGAGAGAAGCCTTATTGTTTGAAATGGTTAGATTTTTACTTCTTTGCATATTTATGCCCTGTAGCTTCTATGCCTAGCATTTGTCTTGAGGTATCTTTACCACTTGGAAGAATTATGATACTCGGTAAATTTGATATGAGGCAAGAATTCTATTTAAGGGTTGTAATTAGGAAGGAAGAAGAAAAGCTACAGAAATGAAGAAAACATGGGAAGATTGATTATTTCTTTGACATATCTTCTTGTAGAGTAACTTCAGCATGTATAGGTTTTAAGCTACTACTTAAATTGTGCACACACATTAACATAATAGGAGTATAGTTACGTAACCAAAGCATACCTGTAATTACCAGCCATCTCCAGTGAAACCAAGAAAACCAGTTAGGCACCTTAGGCATTTGTGAAAACATCTATGATATGGTGGATATTGTCCAACTGAACTTGAACAGTCTAAGAGAAATCAGACAAATTAAAACAACCCATTCCTGGGGAATGTTCACATCCCATATGTTCTTTTAACAGTAAATAGTCTGCAGTTGTAAGATTTTGGAGTGCTACAATTTGCACTTCTCCAAATTCTTGGTTGAGTTCCAACAGTATAGATCCAGTCAAATTTGTTGTTTTACTGTATGCACAGGCCAGCTTAGATATCTCCTTCCTCATTCCCATGGCAAGTCCAGGAGCTGGTGGGATGAGTGCATTTACAGCTGTAGCAGTGCGTGGATCTTTGTTGGGGTTTTTTGCTGATCATCTTCTGGCATGAGTCTTCCAGAGAGTGCTGATGTTGGAAGTTCTTTTTCATATCGTATCTTAGTTCATTTTCGGAGTAGCCCAATTAGGCTTTGGTCCTCTGTATAAACACAAACAGACCCTTTGCCTACACTTTTATATGCCCTTTATACCCTTGTGTAGAACTCATTGGAGGTTACCACACAGGAACTGCCCTTTTTTTTTTTTTTTTTTGTATCACTAATATACACTTACATGATGAATATTATGTTTACTAGGCTCTCCCCTATACCAGGTCCCCCCTGTAAACCCCTTTACAGTCACTGTCCATCAGCATAGCAAAATGTTGTAGAATCACTACTTGCCTTCTCTGTGTTGTACAGCCCTCCCTTTTCTCCTACCCCCCCATGCATGCTAATCTTAGTACCCCCCTACTTCTCCCCACCCCTTATCCCTCCCTACCCACCCATCCTCCCCAGTCCCTTTCCCTTTGGTACCTGTTAGTCCATTCTTGAGTTCTGTGATTCTGCTGCTGTTTTGTTCCTTCAGTTTTTCCTTTGTTCTTATATTCCACAGATAAGTGAAATCATTTGGTATTTCTCTTTCTCCGCTTGGCTTGTTTCACTGAGCATAATACCCTCCAGCTCCATCCATGTTGCTGCAAATGGTTGGATTTGCCCTTTTCTTATGGCTGAGTAGTATTCCATTGTGTATATGTACCACATCTTCTTTATCCATTCATCTACCGATGGACATTTAGGTTGCTTCCAATTCTTGGCTACTGTAAATAGTGCTGCGATAAACATAGGGGTGCACTGATCTTTCTCATACTTGATTGCTGCATTCTTAGGGTAAATTCCTAGGAGTGCAATTCCTGGGTCAAATGGTAGGTCTGTTTTGAGCATTTTGATGTACCTCCATACTGCTTTCCACAATGGTTGAACCAACTTACATTCCCACCAGCAGTGTAGGAGGGTTCCCCTTTCTCCACAGCCTCGCCAACATTTGTTGTTGTTTGTCTTTTGGATGGCAGCCATCCTTACTGGTGTGAGGTGATACCTCATTGTAGTTTTAAGTTGCATTTCTCTGATAATTAGGGGTGTGGAGCATCTTTTCATGTGTCTGTTGGCCATCTGTATTTCTTTTTTGGAGAACTGTCTGTTCAGTTCCTCTGCCCATTTTTTAATTGGGTTATTTGTTTTTTGTTTGTTGAGGCGTGTGAGCTCTTTATATATTCTGGACGTCAAGCCTTTATCGGATGTGTCATTTTCAAATATATTCTCCCATACTGTAGGGTTCCTTTTTGTTCTATTGATGGTGTCCTTTGCTGTACAGAAGCTTTTCAGCTTAATATAGTCCCACTTGTTCATTTTTGCTGTTGTTTTCCTTGGCGGGCGAGATATGTTCAAGAAGAGGTCACTCATGTTTATGTCTAAGAGGTTTTTGCCCATGTTTTCTTCCAAGAGTTTAATGATTTCATGACTTACATTCAGGTCTTTGATCCATTTTGAGTTTACTTTTGTATATGGGGTTAGACAGTGGTCCAGTTTCATTCTCCTACATGTAGCTGTCCAGTTTTGCCAGCACCATCTGTTGAAGAGACTGTCATTTTGCCATTGTATGTCCATGGCTCCTTTATCAAATATTAATTGACCATATATGTCTGGGTTAATGTCTGGATTCTCTAGTCTGTTCCATTGGTCTGTGGCTCTGTTCTTGTGCCAGTACCAAATTGTCTTGATTACTGTGGCTTTATAGTAGAGCTTGAAGTTGGGGAGTGAGATCCCCCCCTACTTTATTCTTCTTTCTCAGGATTGCTTTGGCTATTCGGGGTCTTTGGTGTTTCCATATGAATTTTTGAATTATTTGTTCCAGTTCATTGAAGAATGTTGCTGGTAGTTTCATAGGGATTGCATCAAATCTGTATATTGCTTTGGGCAGGATGGCCATTTTGACAATATTAATTCTTCCTAGCCACGAGCATGGGATGAGTTTCCATCTGTTAGTGTCCCCTTTAATTTCTCTTAAGAGTGACTTGTAGTTTTCAGAGTATAAGTCTTTCACTTCTTTGGTTAGGTTTATTCCTAGGTATTTTATTTTTTTTGATGCAATTGTGAATGGAGTTGTTTTTCTGTTTTCTCTTTCTGTTGGTTCATTGTTAGTGTATAGGAAAGCCACAGATTTCTGTGTATTGATTTTGTATCCTGCAACTTTGCTGTATTCCGATATCAGTTCTAGTAGTTTTGGGGTGGAGTCTTTAGGGTTTTTTATGTACAGTATCATGTCATCTGCAAATAGCAACAGTTTAACTTCTTCTTTACCTATCTGGATTCCTTGTATTTTTTTGTTTTGTCTGATTGCTGTGGCTAGGACCTCCAGTACTATGTTAAATAGCAGTGGGGAGAGTGGGCATCCCTGTCTACTTCCCGATCTCAGAGGAAATGCTTTCAGCTTCTCGCTGTTCAATATAATGTTGGCTGTGGGTTTATCATAGATGGCCTTTATTATGTTGAGGTACTTGCCCTCTATTCCCATTTTGCTGAGAGTTTTTATCATGAGTGGATGTTGAACTTTGTCAAATGCTTTTTCAGCATCTATGGAGATAATCATGTGGTTTTTGTCTTTCTTTTTGTTGATGTGGTGGATGATGTTGATGGACTTTCGAATGTTGTACCATCCTTGCATCCCTGGGATGAATCCCACTTGGTCATGGTGTATGATCCTCTTGATGTATTTTTGAATTCGGTTTGCTAATATTTAGTTGAGTATTTTTGCATCTACGTTCATCAGGGATATTGGTCTGTAGTTTTCTTTTTTGGTGGGGTCTTTGCCTGGTTTTGGTATTAGGGTGATGTTAGCTTCATAGAATGAGTTTGGGAGTATCCCCTCCTCCTCTATTTTTTGGAAAACTTTAAGGAGAATGGGTATTATGTCTTCCCTGTATGTCTGATAAAATTCCGAGGTAAATCCATCTGGCCCGGGGGTTTTGTTCTTTGGTAGTTTTTTGATTACCGCTTCAATTTCGTTGCTGGTAATTGGTCTGTTTAGATTTTCTGTTTCTTTCTGGGTCAGTCCTGGAAGGTTGTATTTTTCTAGGAAGTTGTCCATTTCTCCTAGGTTTCCCAGCTTGTTAGCATATAGGTTTTCCTAGTATTCTCTAATAATTCTTTGTATTTCTGTGGGGTCCGTCGTAATTTTTCCTTTCTCGTTTCTGATACTGTTGATTTGTGTTGACTCTCTCTTCTTCTTAATACGTCTTGCTAGAGGCTTATCTATTTTGTTTATTTTCTCGAAGAACCAGCTCTTGGTTTCATTGATTTTTGCTATTGTTTTATTCTTCTCAATTTTATTTATTTCTTCTCTGATATTTATTATGTCCCTCCTTCTGCTGACCTTAGGCCTCATTTGTTCTTCTTTTTCCAATTTCGGTAATTGTGACATTAGACCATTCATTTGGGATTGTTCTTCCTTTTTTAAATATGCTTGGATTGCTGTATACTTTCCTCTTAAGACTGCTTTTGCTGCGTCCCACAGAAGTTGGGGCTTAGTGTTGTTGTTGTCATTTGTTTCCATATATTGCTGGATCTCCATTTTGATTTGGTCATTGATCCATTGATTATTTAGGAGCGTGTTGTTAAGCTTCCATGTGTTTGTGAGCCTCTTTGCTTTCTTTGTACAGTTTATTTCTAGTTTTATGCCTTTGTGGTCTGAAAAGTTGGTTGGTAGGATTTCAATCTTTTGGAATTTTCTGAGGCTCTTTTTGTGGCCTAGTATATGGTCTATTTTGGAGAATGTTCCATGTGCACTTGAGAAGAATGTATATCCTGTTGCTTTTGGATGTAGAGTTCTGTAGATGTCTATTAGGCCCATCTGCTCTACTGTGTTGTTCAGTGCTTCCGTGTCCTTACTTATTTTCTGCCCGGTGGATCTATCCTTTGGGGTGAGTGGTGTGTTGAAGTCTCCTAGAATGAATGCATTGCAGTCTATATCCCCCTTTAGTTCTGTTAGTATTTGTTTCACATATGCTGGTGCTCCTGTGTTGGGTGCATATATATTTATGATGGTTATATCCTCTTGTTTGACTGAGCCCTTTATCATTATGTAGTGTCCTTCTTTATCTCTTGTTACTTTCTTTGTTTTGAAGTCTATTTTGTCTGATATTAGTACTGCAACCCCTGCTTTCTTCTCACTGTTGTTTGCTTGAAATATGTTTTTCCATCCCTTGACTTTTAGTCTGTACATGTCTTTGGGTTTGAGGTGAGTTTCTTGTAAGCAGCATATAGATGGGTCTTGCTTTTTTATCCATTCTGTTACTCTGTGTCTTTTGATTGGTGCATTCAGCCCATTAATATTTAGGGTGACTATTGAAAGATATGTACTTATTGCCATTGCCGGCTTTAAATTCGTGGTTACCAAAGGTTCAAGGTTAGCCTCTTTAGTATCTTACTGCCTAACTTAGCTCGCTTATTGAGCTGTTATATACACTGTCTGGAGATTCTTTTCTTCTCTCCCTTCTTGTTCCTCCTCCTCGATTCTTCATATGTTGGGTTTTTTGTGCTGTGCTCTTTCTAGGAGTGCTCCCATCTAGAGCAGTCCCTGTAAGATGTTCTGTAGAGGTGGTTTGTGGGAAGCAAATTCCCTCAGCTTTTGTTTGTCTGGGAATTGTTTAATCCCACCGTCATATTTGAATGATAGTCGTGCTGGATACAGTATCCTTGGTTCAAGGCCCTTCCGTTTCATTGCATTAAATATATCATGCCATTCTCTTCTGGCCTGTAGGGTTTCTGTTGAGAAGTCTGATGTTAGCCTGATGGGTTTTCCTTTATAGGTGGCCTTTTTCTGTCTAGCTGCCTTTAAAACTCTTTCCTTGTCCTTGATCTTTGCCATTTTAATTATTATGTGTCTTGGTGTTGTCCTCCTTGGATCCTTTCTGTTGGGGGTTCTGTGTATTTCTGTGGTCTGTTCGATTATTTCCTCCCCCAGTTTGGGGAAGTTTCAGCAATTATTTCTTCCAAGATACTTTCCATCCCTTTTCCTCTCTCTTCTTCTTCTGGAACCCCTATAATACGGATATTGTTCCTTTTTGATTGGTCACACAGTTCTCTTAATATTGTTTCATTCCTGGAGATCCTTTTGTCTCTCTCTATGTCAGCTTCTATGCGTTCCTGTTCTCTGATTTCAATTCCATCAATGGCCTCTTGCATTCTATCCATTCTGCTTATAAACCCTTCCAGAGTTTGTTTCATTTCTGCGATCTCCTTTCTGGCATCTGTGATCTCCCTCCGGACTTCATCATCCCATTTCTCTTGCGTATTTCTCTGCATCTCTGTCAGCATGTTTATGATTCTTATTTTGAATTCTTTGTCAGGAAGACTGGTTAGGTCTGTCTCCTTCTCTGGTGTTGTCTCTGTGATCTTTGTCTGCCTGTAGCTTTGCCTTTTCATGGTGATAGGAATAGTCTGCAGAACTGGGACGAGTGACGGCTGGAAGGACTTCCCTCCTTGTTGGTTTGTGGCCCTCCTCTCCTGGGAGAACAGCGGCCTCTAGTGGCTTGTGCTGCGCAGCTGCGCGCAGACAGGGCTTCTGCTTCCTGCCCGGCTGCTATGGAGTTAATCTCCGCTGTTGCTGTGGGCGTGGCCTGGCTCGGGCAGCTGCTCCAAAATGGTGGAGTCGCGTTGGAGGGGGAGCGGCTGGGAGGCTATTTATCTCCGTAAGGGTCCTCCCTGCTCCCTGCAGCCCAGGGGTTAGGGTGCCCAGAGATCCCGGATTCCCTACCTCTGGATTAAGTGACCCGCCCTGCCCCTTTAAGACTTCCAAAAAGCACCCGCCAAAACAATACAACGACCACCAAAAAAAAAAAAAAAAAATTTTTTTTAAATAAAAAATAAAGTGGCCACTCGTTTTTCTTTATTCTCCGGCGCCAGCCTCAGGCATCTGCTCACTGGTCTTGCTGCCCTGTTTCCCTAGTATTGGGGTCCCTATCCCTTTAAGACTTCCAAAAAGCGCTCACCAAAACAAAACAGCAAAAAAAAAAAAAAAATTGGTCACTTGCTTTTCTTATGTCTTCCGGCACCCGGCCTCCAGTGCCCGCTCACTGTTCTTGCTGCCCTGTTTTCCTAGTATCGAGCGCCCTGCACTCTGGCCCGAATGGCGGGGGCTGGGTGTTCGGCAGCCCTGGGCTCCGTCTCCCTCCCGCTCTGCCTGCTCTTCTCCCGCCGGGAGCTGGGGGGAGGGGCGCTCGGCTCCCGCGGGGCCGGGGCTTGTATCTTACCCCCTTCGCGAGGCGCTGGGTTCTCTCAGGTGCAGATGTGGTCTGGATATTGTCCTGTGTCCTCTGGTCTTTATTCTAGGAAGGGTTGTCTTTGTTATATTTTCATAGATATATGTTGTTTTGGGAGGAGATTTCCGCTGCTCTACTCACGCCGCCATCTTGGCTCCCTCCAAGGTTGTGTCATTTTGTCACGCCCTGCTTGTGTTTCGGGGTTCTCTGGCCCTCAGCCTGACCCTCAGCCCTATCTTCTCTTATAAATGGCCTCTTTTCTCTGGTTCTCTTCTCTGTCATCGTTAAAGTGAGGGAATTAGGTCCTAGATTGTTTGAACCAGTGTTTTTAAAAAAAGCCTTAAGTGGTTAAAATTTTTGGGTAGGTGTAAGCAAACTGAATTTTTTTGTCCTGATTAGGCTGAGGAAGAATAAGAGGGATGAATAATAACATTAAAAAACACTTTCTCATTTCAAAATTTGGGGGCATTAGGTATTACTGAGAATCATATTAAGATTGGCTTCTTTTTAAAAAATTGAGATGAATTGCAGATTGGCTCCTCAGGACAACCGCAGCAGGAATGCAAGTGCTGTGTCATTGCTGTCCCTTGTTCTGGCCCTGTCGCCGGCCTTCACTAGGCATCATGCTGTCTGTGTCACGTGGCTGACAGTGGGAGGTGTCCAGTGTAGAGGATTCTTCTTGGAGAAACAGATTCAAATTTAGGTGGACAGAAAGGTTCCTGTACAGATGTCCAAGATGCTGAACACAAGTTAAGTAAGCAAGGCTTTTCGGCCTTGTGCCTCGAGGGTTTACGTGTGCCCGTGTGCAGTTATTTTTGTATTTAGAGGACAGGGCTGCGTAAGGTAGCGGTGGGAAAAGGGACTCCCGGGAACTATGTGGAAGTAAAATGTATCGGAATGTTGCCGGGTGGTGGCCTCGGCTATTCTCGTAATCAAGAGCTCTCTCCTGTTGCTCATCCTGTGATGAACAGGACAGATGGTGGTCACGAGCAGACCTTGCTGCGCCTGGACAGCTGCCAGGTCCCGATAGCACAGCTGTCGTCCTTGAGGCGTGCCAGGAGGCCCCTGGGGTGGAAAGGCAGTATTCAGGAGGTTTGCAGCCACTGCTCAGGTTAGTCAGGATGTCGCCATTTGCCAGTCTGGTTCTGGTGAAGAGCCGGAGAAATTCAGGTTAGTCTTGAAGATCTTACGCGAATGTGAGCTGTATGAAGTGGTAGCTGATTCCCCTCAAGGGCCTTAATAAAGATTTGGTTTTACTTAGAATGCAATACCTTTTTGATTGAAATATAAATCAAGGTTTTCTGGTTAAGTAAGTTAAAAAACAGAACAGCGTCCGGACAAATAAGGTTCAGCTTGGTAAGTAATAGGCTTCTGAAATAAATTCATTAAATCTGAGGAATCAAGTCCCTATTTAGTGATGAAAGCTTGCTAGGCAAACAAAACAAATACATCATGTTGGATATGAAATCTTCATGATGTAGGCTATACTGCTGAGCATGCCAGACTCTAAGTGGCCTTTGGGACTGGCTGGGACGCTGGGTTTCTTCTAAGCCTGAGGAACGCGTGCTCTGACGCCTGGAGAGCAGCGTGGTGTTGGCTCTTCAGGCCTCTGATTTTCGTCTCATGTAAAACAGCGTAGAAGAAAATGTTAGCCCATGTATCTTTTATGTTATGTTTCTGTGTCTTGTCTGTAATTCACCTCTCTGTCCCTAAAAAGCAGGATAGGATATCAGGCATGGAGAAAATTCAGGTGAGCACTGTGAGCAGCCTCTTGGCTTTAAGAATTGTTGTTAAGTGTTTATTTGTTAAATTGATTATTTGGAACTCAGAATGCATTTCCCTTAGGTAAAGGATGTTTGTAAATGATGATTTTGTTTCTGAACTAGTCCAGGTTAGTGAGAAGGAACTTTCTTCCTTTCTTTTAAAGTTGACATGAGGCAGTATTTAGAAAGATGTCAGATGTACCTTCTGAATCGTGTTACTCCCTTTCTTTTACCTCCTCAGGCCTCTGGGCCCACATACCCTCTCCCTCCTTTGGTACCTTGTCCAGATCTTCCTTCTCACGAGTTTCCTTCCTCCACTAAAGCTCTGAAGCAGCACCTTTGGTGCAGGGTCTGAGAGGCAGGTGGGGGAGGACAGGCACCAGCAGGCCATTTGCAAACTAGATCCCTGATTTCCCTCTCCGCAGACAGAATGAGCAGGGGTCCCAAGTGAGTGACTATAAGTAAGACTGACCTAAGATTTTCAAGAGGAATTCTGGGAGCTTATAAAGTTGCCTACACTTTTGTGTATTTAAATGAGATGGGAATACCATATCATCTGCATAGACATAGAAAATATTTTTAGTTTTGCTGATCAATTCCCGAGTTTGTGATCTAAAGTAAACCGTACAACAGAGAAGGTGTTTGTGACCTCATCGTCTATTCTTATTTTTTATGAGCACATAGCTATTAATAGTAAGCGGGTAGTCAGGAGACCAGAGTCCTGTGCTCCACTGTCATGTTGTGTCCTTTCCTTGTGCCTTAGTTTACCTATTTTCAAACCCCTTTTCACCAGGTAGTTTCACTTCAGGCAGGTAGTCAGAGTGAAAGATCAGACATCCAAAGTGCTGGGCTTGAAAATGGTGTTTTCTTGGTGCCTGGTTAAAAAATATGAGGCTTATTTCTGGCAGAGTGGTGTCAGGTCGCCTTTGATGTTAGCCAGAACCGGGTGGAGTTTCTTAAGCTGCAGTCCAGATTTGCTCAGGCAGGGCACTGTGCACTGGGGAGCTTGTTTTCAGTTTCTGCCTTTGCCAGGAAGCTTTTGCCTTTTTAATAAACCTGAACCCAGTTGAAGAGAGTACCTGATATATAAAATATTAGTCACACATTCAAACTGAAGATCTATATGCAGTTTGTTTACTTATTTCTAATTTAAGTGATGAAACTGGACTATAAGTAGCTTATAGAATAATCGGCCTCAGGGACCCTTTGACATGCACATGCCACTCTAATTTTACACACTAGGGAACTCAGCCCCGGAAGGTGACTCCCTGAAAGCCCCAGTGGAGTCAGGTTAGACCAGAGCTCGGTGAGCCTGGGCACTTCCACGCCGCTTTCTTTTCTTGCCTCCTATTGGCAAACCCATTTAAAGCTGAAACTATATATGAATAGAAGAGGGATAGTGTAAGTAGTCAGTGAGAGATCATCTTTTTACAAGTAGATGCTTTTTATTTACAAGGGGTACATTTTTGCATTGTTCTGAATATCTAGATCTGAGAATAATGCTGTCGTATCCTTTCGTCCATAAAATACATAGCCAAACATTTTAAGATGTAACTAAATATTAAGGGATCTTAAATGATTCTGTAAGTGTGGGATGAAGTTCATTCATGAATTTATTGAAATCAATTCTGGAACACTTGCCGAACCACTTAGGGAATTTATTATACATGCCCACAATGTTTCAGAATAGAATAACTGAAGAATTCAGTGATCTTTTAACTTACTGAAAACTGGGGCTTTCTGGCAAAAGTCAGTACTTTGTCTTCAGCACGCTAGCACTGCCTTTACAGGGCCATTTCCTAGTAGTAGATTGTGTGTGTGTGACACTGCTATTTATATGTAGTGACAGAAGAATGGCTAAATGTTGTGTTGAGGGGCAGGTAGGTGCTGGGGGCTTGGCTGGACGGACTCAGAGCCAAGTGATTTCCTACTCTGTCAGTTCTACCTTCTTAGGCTGAATCTGAGCTGCTGTTCGTACTCCATGAACCACGCGTCTCAGCCCAGGAAGAGGCTTGGGAGGTTGTGAGGGGTAAGGGGAAAGATTATAGTGGATGAAAAGCTGCCCTTTGAGAATCTGTGTTCGGAGGAGTGTGGTTTAAAATATTTGCTTACATTTTCACCTGTGTTCTAAATTAGGAAAAAAGCTTGAGTAGATTGAATGAAATAATGTCGTTATGATAGATTTCTGGAAAAAAAAAATCTGGGCTCTCACTGTCTGTTGTTAAGGGCAGTGCAGATGTCCATTCAAGTGCTCTTTGACTGTGAACCTAATTATCCTTTTTGTTTTTGGTTCATAAAACTTATAAAGGCTTAACTGGAAATTTCTTAACTGCATGCTTAAATCCATGTAATCTGTAGGAAATGCCTAAGAATGTAGATAATCTGAGTTTTTCTTTTGAAAGATTGATTTTACTAAACTGTAGAAACCTACAGAGCATTTCATTTTCACAATTATGCATTTTCCCACCATAGTGGGCTACTTGCTCAAGACAGACACTAATACTAAGGAAAAGATTGTTCTACTGATTACCAAGAGAAGAGGTCGAAGGCTCCTTGTGTATCTGTGGTTTTTTTTCCCGTTTAGTTCTGTCAGTTTTCTTGCATGTACTTGAAAGCTCTGTTGTTACGTGCGTGTACATTTAGATTGTTTTCTCTTCTTGATGAATTGACCCTCTTATTATGTAATATCCCAATGTTCCTGGAAACATTGTTCTGAAGTCTAATTTGTCTTATGTTCATGTAGCCACCCCACCTTCCTTTTGACTGGTATTTTCATGGTCCATCTTTCTCTGTCCTTTTACTTTCAACCCACTTTTTCTTTTATTTTAACCGTTTTCCAGTGTAGAGTTCAGTGGCATTAAGTATATTCATATTGTTGTGCAACCCTCACCACCATCCATCTGCAGAAGCCTTTTCATCTGGCAAACCTAAAACTCTGTGTCCATTAAACAGTGACTTGCATAACCCTTTCCTCCCCAGCCCCTGGCAACTACTGTTCTACTTTTCGTCTCTGATTTTGACTATCCCAATACCTCATATAAGTGGAATTGTAAAGTATTTGACTTCTTGTGACTCTTATTTCACTTAGCACTATGTCCTTAAGACTCAGCCATGTTGTTGCACGTGTCACAATTTCCGTTTTAAGGCCGAATAATATTCCATTGTCTGTATATAGCACATTTTGTTTATCCATTCATTGTCCATGGACATTGGATTGCTTTTACATTTTTGCTATTGTGATTAATGATGTTGTGAACATGGGTGTACAAATATCTCTTTGAGACCCTGCTTTCAATTTTCTTAAATATATACCCAGAAGTAGAGTTGATAGATCACATGATAGTTCTGTTTTTAATATTTTGAGTAACTGCCATATTCTTTTCAATAGTGGCTATACCATTTTCCCTTCCAACTAACAGTACACAGAGTTACATTTTTTTCACATCCTTGTTTTTTTTTAATCTTTTTTTTTGTATCATTAATGTAAAATCACATGGGCAACATTGCAGTTACTGGATTCCCCCCATTTTCAAGACCCCACCACATACCCCATTACAGTCACTGTCCATCAGCGTAGTAAGATACTATAGTATAGTATACTCTGTACTATGTATAGAGTTACTACTTGTCTTCTCTGTGCTATGCTGCCTTCCCCGTGCGCCCACCCCACGCTATGTGTACTAATCGTAATGCCCCTTATTCCCCTTCTCCCTCCCTTCCCACCCATCCTCCCCAGTCCCTTTCCCTTTGGTAACTGTTAGTCCATTCTTGGGTTCTGTGAGTCTGCTGCTGTTTTGTTCCTACAGGTTTTGCTTTGTTCTTATGCTCCACAGATGAGTGAAATCATTTGGTACTTGTCTTTCTCCGCCTGGCTTATTTCACTGAGCATAATATCCTCTAGCTCCATCCCTGTTGTTGCAAATGGTAGGATTTGTTTTCTTCTCATGGCTGAATAGTATTCCATTGTGTATATATACCACATCTTCTTTATCCATTCACCTACTGATGGACACTTAGGTTACTTCCATTTCTTGGCTATTGTAAATAGTGCTGCGATAAACATAGGGGTTCATATGTCTTTTTTCAAACTGGGAAACTGCATTCTTAGGGTAAATTCCTAGGAGTGGAATTCCTGGGTCAAATGGTATTTCTATTTTTAGTTTTTTGAGGAACCTCCATAGTGCTTTCCACAATGGTTGAACTAGTTTACATTCCCATCAGCAGTGTAGGAGGGTTCCCCTTTCTCTGCATTCTTGCCAGCATTTGTTGTTCATAGTCTTTTCTATGCCAGCGATCCTTACTGGTATGAGGTGATATCTCATTGTGGTTTTAATTTGCATTTCCCTGATGATTAGTGATGTGGAGCATCTTTTCATGTGTCTGTTGGCCATCTGAATTTCTTCTTTGGAGAAGTGTCTGTACATATCCTCTGCCCATTTTTTAATAGGGTTATTTGCTTTTTGGGTGTTGAGGCATGTGAGCTCTTTATATATTTTGGATGTTAACCCTTTGTCGGATATGTCATTTACAAATATATTGTCCCATACTATAGGATGCCTTTTTGTTCTGCTGATGGTGTCCTTTGCTGTACAGAAGCTTTTTAGCATGATGTAGTCCCATTTATTAATTTTTGCCTTTGTTTCGCTTGCCTGAAGAGATGTGTTCAGGAAAAAGTTGCTCATGTTTGTATTCAAGAGATTTTTGCCTATATTTTCTTCTAAGAGTTTTATGGTTTCATGACTTAACATCCAGATCTTTGACCCATTTTGAGTTTACTTTTGTGTATGGGTTAGACAATGATTCAGTTTCATTCTCTTTCATGTAGCTGTCCAGTTTTGCCAATACGAGTTGTTGAAGAGGCTGTCATTTCCCCATTGTATATCCATGGCTCCTTTATCATATATTCATTGACCATATATGCTTGGGTTTATATCTGGGCTCTCTAGTCTGTTTCATTGGTCTATGGGTCTTTTCTTGTGCCTGTACAAAATTGTCTTGATTACTGTGACTTTTGTAGTAGAGCTTGAAGTCGGGGAATGCAATCCCCACCCCCCACCCCCGCTTTATTCTTCCTTCTCAGGATTGCTTTGGCTATTTGGGGTCTTTTGTGGTTCCATATGAATTTCAGAACTATTTTCTCTAGTTTGTTGAAGAATGCTGTTGTTATTTTGATAGGGATTGCATTGAATCTATAGATTGCTTTAGGCAGGATGGCCATTTTGACAGTTTTAATTTTTCCTATCCATGAGCATGGGATGTGTTTATTTCTATTTTTATGTTTAATAAAAGTGGGTCTCTTGTAGACTCATACAGGTGGGTCTTGCTTTTTCCTATTGAATCTGAAGATCTCTTTCTTTAAACTGGTATGTTTAGACTATTTATATTTAATAGGATTATTGATATTGTTGGGTTTAAATCTGTCATCTTGCTCTAGTTGCTTTCTGTTTGCTCTATCTGTTCTTTATTTTTCTTTTTCTATCTGTTTTTGGGTTAATTCAATATTTCTTAGGATTCCCCTTTATTCCCATATTAGCTTACAATTTATTTCTTTGTAAAATACTTCAGATTTTAATGAAAGAGTATAAAGAGGGTTTTCTTTCTCTATTTAGATTCACGTGCCCTGGTGATCTTTTAACATTTTTAGCTTAAATGTCTTACTGCTACGACAGTTATCAAATAAAACAACAGTGGCAAATAAACCATGCCTAACACGCACTGCAAAAGACCCAAATGAAGTAGTAAGAGATTTCTTTTTCTAAGTCTGCAATTTCAAAACAAAAAACAAATTATTTTATGGTATTGGTATGGGATCAAATTAAGGAAACTAGCTGCAGGGGCTTGCTAGTGTACCTGACATCAGAATGCTTCACACAGTTGCAGAATTACTTATTTTTTACAGTTTGTATGTAAATTGCACTGTATTTGAGACTAATGAAGCAAAGAAAACAAGTTCCATCTGACTAATGCTAATAGTATACACATTTAACAAACTCATTTGATAAATATTTGAGAATCACAATTTTGATTACAGATTGATAAATCTATATGCTTTAGTAACCATGCTTAGTTTCTAAACAAAATATTAAGTAGAAAATATTGAAAGTGATAAATGAATAATTCAAAATAAGATATTACAGTCACATTATGTAAGTCTGTGTATTGATGGTCATGTGACAGCTACTCTGACAAGAAAGTGTAAAGATTTTAACATCAAAAGTCCATGCTCAGAACCCTGAGATTTAAGTAATCCTTTGTTTTATTTACAGAGAAGCTCTCATTAAATGGTGTACTTTACATCTGTACTGCTTATTAAGTAGTGTTATCAAAATGGGAAATCCAATTACAGCAAAGCCCCTCTGGACCTGCTTTCACCTGCACATGTGACCCAGTAAGTGCGTTGGCGGTCCAGAGCAAAATTTTAATAGTTTACAAATTTTAGAAGAGAATTCAGAGTTCATATAGGAATGATCCCTTCTTTACATGTTCATTAAGAGGTAGTTATTGACTTTAAAAGATGGCTTTACTTAATTGACATTTTTAGACATAAATGAACTTTATCAACTTGGAGTAAAGCAACATGATTCATGGCTTCAGAGTAGAAATTCACCTTTGAAAAAGCAAAGTTATAAATGAGTCATTAGTGATACTTAGCCCTTCTTACTTATTTAAGAGTCAAGTTTTATTAAAATTAGTGGTATAGCATATGTATGATTTTGAAATACTAGTTATTAACGGACACATGTTCATCTTTAGGGTCATCAGCATGGTTGTGAGAATGTAAACATCACATTTGTTTTAAGAAAAGAAATAAAAAATCTTTCTATCACCCTTTTGTGTAGTGGGACCATCTAGAATTTGAAAAGATACCACTTTAAAATCTTGATCAGGAATTATGTTGGCCAGTTCAGATACAAAACCTGACATAAAAAAGCAAGACACATGGAACCAGTCTTAAAATAATTAAAAAAATTTTTTTTAATGTTTTAATTTGGTATCATTAATCTACAATTACATAAAGGACGTTATGTTTACTAGGCTCCCCCCTTCACCAAGTCCCCCCCACATACCCATTCACAGTCACTGTCCATCAACATAGTAAGATGCTGTGACATCACTACTTGTCTTCTCTGTGTTGCACAGCCCTCCCCGTGCACCCCCCCCACTATACATGTTAATCGTAAGGCCCCCTTTCTTTTTTCCCACCCTTATCCCTCCCTTCCCACCCATCCTCCCCAGTCCCTTTCCCTTTGATAACTGTTAGTCCATTCTTGGGTTCTGTGCTTCTGCTGCTGTTTTGTTCCTTCAGTTTTCTTTTGTTCTTATACTCCACATTTGAGTGAAATCATTTGGTACTTGTCCTTCTCCGCCTGGCTTATTTCACTGAGCATAATACCCTCTAGCTCTGTCCCTGTTGTTGAAATGGTAGGATCTGTTTTTTTCTTATAGCTGAGTAATATTCCATTGTGTATATGTACCACATCTTCTTTATCCATTCATCTACTGATGGACATTGAGGTTGCTTCCATATCTTGGCTATTGTAAATAGTGCAGTGATAAACATAGGGGTGCATCTGTCTTTTTCAAACTGGAGTGCTGCATTCTTGGGGTAAATTCCTAGAAGTGGAATTCCTGGGTCAAATGGTATTTCTATTTTGAGCATTTTGAGGAACCTCCATACTGCTTTCCACAATTTGGGTTGAACTAATTTACATTCCCACCAGCAGTGTAGGAGGGTTCCCCTTTCTCCATAACCTCACCAACATTTGTTGTTGTTTGTCTTTTGGATGGCAGCCATCCTTACTGGTGTGAGATGATATCTCATTGTGGTTTTAATTTGCATTTCTCTGATGACAAGCGATGTGGAGCATCTTTTCATGTTTCTGTTGGCCATCTGAGTTTCTTCTTTAGAGAACTGTCTATTCAGCTCCTCTGCCCATTTTTAAATTGTATTATTTGCTTTTTGTTTGTTGAGGTGTGTGAGCTCTTTATATATTTTGGATGTCAACCCTTTATCGGATCTGTCATTTATGAATATATTCTCCCATACTGTAGGGTACCTTTTTGTTCTATTGATGGTATCCTTTGCTGTACAGAAGCTTTTCAGCTTGATATAGTCCCACCTATTCATTTTTGCTTTTGTTTCCCTTGCCCGGGGAGATATGTTCAAGAAGAGGTCACTCATGTTTATGTCTTAAGAGATTTTTGCCTATGTTTTTTTCTAAGAGTTTTATGGTTTCATGACTTACATTCAAGTCTTTGATCCATTTCAAATTTACTTTTGTGTATGGTGTTAGACAGTGATCCAGTTTCATTCTCCTACATGTAGCTGTCCAGTTTTGCCAGCATCATCTGTTGAAGAGACTGTCATTTCCCCATTGTATGTCCATGGCTCCTTTATCGTATATTAGTTGACCATATATGTTTGGGTTAATGTCTGGAGTCTCTATTCTGTTCCACTGGTCTGTGGCTCTGTTCTTGTGCCAGTACCAAATTGTCTTGATTACTGTGGCTTTGTAGTAGACCTTGAAGTTGGGGAGTGAGATCCCCCCCACTTTATTCTTCCTTCTCAGGATTGCTTTAGCTATTCAGGGTCTTTGGTGTTTCCATATGAATTTTTGAACTATTTGTTCCAGTTCATTGAAGAATGCTGTTGGTAGTTTCATAGGGATTGCGTTGAATCTGTATATTGCTTTGGGCAGGATGGCCATTTTGATGATATTATTCTTCCTAGCCAGGAGGAGCATGGGATGAGTTTCCATTTGTTAGTGACGTCTTTAATTTCTCTTAAGAGTGTCTTATAGTTTTCAGGGTATAGGTCTTTAAATTAATTAAAATTTTTGAAAAAAATTTATTTGGAAGTCTATACCAATTCAGTTCATTATCTTTTCAAGTCTTGGTATTTTAGCTTACAGAATATACACAATATGCAGTAGATGTTTTTACCAAGCCTTGTGTGAACCAGCCCCACCTCCAGCAGTCCCTGCATTGGGTGTATGCTGTTTTTCTCTTTCTGAGCACTTGCCTAAAAGAAGTTGGCTTTCCTCCTGAGCTTATCCTCCCTGTACTGTGTTTTGTGTTGTGGAACTGAGTGTACAGTCTTTGCCAGTATGGTTTATCATCTCAGTTCAGCTCTTGTGCTACCACTCTTGTACTTTCTACTTCGCTGAAGCATACAGTAAGGCCTTTAACTGTTGGATTTGGGAATTGGGAATAGGATGGCTTCTGATCTTCAAGGTTTTAGACATACTTGGTTTGTGCGTGTTTTGTAATTGTAGTACCTTCAATGGCTTGGTCCTGTGGGGGAAACTAAAAAGAAACAATGATTGAAAAAGGTCTGTGACTTTCATATTTGAACTGCAGGGTAGTGTAAGTGGGAGGAGCAGAGCGTGTGGGGACAAAGATGGAGATAAATGACTGTAACCCTTGCTGTGTCTTTCTTTTCCTTAGTGAGGTTGTTGGAGACAGTGAGACAATGGAGGACAATTTTAAAGGAGAGTCTGAACATTAGGTAGCTTGAATCATAGTAAATTTTGGCTTTTTAAAACTCGGATTGTGGTTTGTATTAGCTGAGAGTCTTTGGTTGCAAGCAACAGGAATACATTGACTAAATTAGGCAAAAGAATGATTGCGGGTTTGCTCAGTTAGACTTGAAAAAGAAGACAACCAGGGCAACTGAACAGCCACCCCCATGGGTCTTCCCTGCAGGGTGTAGTCCCAAAACAGTCCTTTTCCAGCCACCCACTTCCTATCTTCTGATTGGCCAGACTCTGGTCATGAGCCTTACCCTGTGGTGGTGGGCATTGCTGTGTTGGGGAGATGAGGGAAGAATAAGTTTCTGGGCAGACAGAATCAGTCACCATTAGCACTGTCCATCGGATTGCTGTTTGATTTACCTTCACGTGGTCAGAATATAGCTCACGTGTGACCCTTAAGAGTCTTGGAGTCTCCATTAAATTAGACTCTCTGAGAGCAGAGATAGTACCCTGCACACCTCCTTATTTCCTGCTATGCTATGTATGTTCTGGGAGCTCAGTTCATTGCAGGCCATTTGGCTCTTTTTCCTGCATGATTTGGGTGTTTCCTCAGCTCTTCATGACACATAGGGACCGCCTCATGAAGGGCCCAGCCGCAGCGGCCTGTGTGGTTTGCCTGCATGCTGTCCACGGGCACACGTGAGGAAGCAGTGCTTCCCACAGATTGAGGCCCAGACTCACAGACATGGGTCAAGCAGGTGACTTCATTCGCCTGATAGTAATGTAACTTTTTTTATGGGAATATAGTCTGACCTCTTTTTGTATATTCTTTTAATAATTATTCTTGGAAATGAAGGTACATGGAATAATGGAAAGGATTATTAGGCTTGAAATCAAAAGACCTGATTTGAGACTTACTGTCTGTAAACTTGAATACATTGATTTTCTTTTTGCACTTCATTTTTCTTGTTAATGAGAAGGACAGAATGGGAATTACTCTGTTTGCCTCCTAGAGATGTGAGGGGGAAAAAAGTGGTTACTTTGGTTAAGACTGTGTGTTACTGAACTTTAATTTTCTAATCTGTAAAATGAGGGAATCTCTAAATTTTTAGATTTTAATTCTTTTTTTTTTTTTTTTTTTTTAAAAACAGTGGCCAATGTCTCTGGGAATGTTTTTCCCTTTGCAGTGCTCATGACATGATGCATTTTCCCCCTTCCCCAGGCAGTTGCAGTGCAGCATGGCTGACCTCAGTCTTGCAGATGCATTAACAGACCCGTCTCCAGAAATTGAGGAAGAGATAAAACGGGACTTCATTGCCACACTGGAGGCAGAGGCCTTTGATGATGTTGTGGGAGAAACAGTTGGAAAAACAGACTATATTCCTCTCCTGGATGTTGATGAGAAAACTGGGAATTCAGAGTCAAAGAAGAAACCGTGCTCAGATACTAGCCAGAATGAAGGTAAGTGATTAAGCCAAACCGGACATAATAGGTTCAGAAAGTAGATTGGGAATTACCCTTCAGTTGAATGTGTTTTCATTAACCTACAGATTATTTTTAACCCTGAAGTGTCTTCTGTAATGTGTCAACTGCCATATGAACTGTGATGGCTTTTCTTTTAAAGTAGCTTCTAAAGATAGATGCATGAAATTCTGTGTTTGCATCAGACTTAATTTAAAATGGCATCAGTTTCCACTTGTCTATGGGAGTGATCCCAGGTCCGGATTACAACATGGATTAAATCCTTTAAAAGAGGTTTGCTGCTTTTGAATATTGCTGGATCAAATTTGCTAATACTTGGTTGAGGATTTTTGCATCTGTTCACGTGGAATATTGGTCTGCCGCTTTCTCCTGATGCCTTTGTGTGGTCCTAGAATTAGGGTTGTGCTAGCATCCTAAAATAAGTTGGGAGGTGTTCCCTTCTCTTCTGTTTCTAGAACAGTTTGTGTAGAATTGATGTTTTCTCCTTGAATGTTTGATAGACTTAGTGAAGCCATCTGAGCCTGGAATTTTCCTGGTCAGGTTACTAGGAATTCAGTTCCTAGGAGAGGTATAGAACCATTCAGGTTATCTATTTCTTCTCAAGTGAGCTTTAACAGTTTGTATCTATCAAGGAATTGGACTGTTTTTTGTCAAATTTATGGAGGTAATATTGTAATATTTACTTTATTGTTTTAGTGCTTGTAGAATCCATTGCTATTTTCCTTCTTTCATCCATTTTTGGTAATCTGTGTCCTTTTCTCAGTGATTTTGTATAGACGTTTATCAATTACTGATCTTTTAAAGATACAGCTTTTGGTTTCATAGATATTTTTCTGTTGTTTTTCTGTTTTCAACTTCTGCTTATATCTTTAATATTTCCTTCCTTCTGCTTATTTTGAGTTGATTTGCTCTTTTTCTAGTTTTTTTAAGGTGGCAGCTTAGATAATTTCTTTTAAAAGCATTTAAAAAAATTGAGATAATTGATGAAAAATAGTTTCAGGTGTACAATATACGATTGCACACAAGTATACATTGTGAAATGATCACCACATGCAGTCTAGTTAACATTTGTCACTCACATAGTGACAGACTTTTTCCCTTGTGATGAGAATTTTTAAGATCTATTCACTTAGCAACTTCCAAATATGCAGCATAGTACAGTGTACAATGCAGTATGCAGCTCTGTGTGGCACCCAGCATGGTGCACAGCTTTACCAGCTGTGCTCTCCATGCTGCACTTCACATCCTTTTACTTTGAAAGCATTTCTTTTTTAATATTTAAAGTGGGTTTCCTATAGACAGGATATAGATGGGTGTTGTTTTTTTTTTTGTCCATCTGAGTATCATTGTCTTTTAATTGGTGTTTTTAGATGATTTATATTTAATGTGATTATAGGTATGGTTGGGTTTAAGTCCATTTTATTAGTTGCTTTCTATTTCTTCCATCTGTTTTTTCTTTTTCTGGTTCCTTTTGGATTACTTGATTATTTCTCATGATACTACTTTTAACTCTAATATTGGCTTGTTACGTGTATTTTTTTTAAAAATTGTTTTATATTCTACCTAGAGTTTATAGTGTACATCTTTAATTTCTTCCAGTTGGCCTCAGTAGTATTGTACCACTTCACATAAAGTGTAAAATTCCATGCAAAATAGTAAATGCACTTTGTTCATCTTTCCCATTATTGTCATATACTTAATTTAACATATGTTACTAACTTACAGTGTTACATCTTTGCTTTAGATCATCAGTTATCTTTTAAAACAATAAAAAATATGGAAAAATACCTCTCATATTTACTTAAATTTTTGCCATTTTGAATAGTCTTTGTTTCTTTGTGTAGACCCAGATTTCTGTCTATCACCATACTCCTTCTGCCTGAAAAACTTGCTTTAGCATTTCTTACAGCATAGGACTGCTTAGCAGTGAGTCACCTCAGCCTTATTTTTTTTAAAATTTGAGACATCAACGTTCCCAGTATTTGAAGACACTCGGCCTCAGTGCCGCGCCCGGGCCGCCCACCCCCGCCACCCGCGCAGTTCCTCGGAGGCGCCCTCTTGCTCTGCCCCTTCTTCCCTCTGACTCCCTTCAAGATTTTGTCCTTATTTCTGGTTAGCAGTTTGAGTATGTTGTGTTTAGGTGATATTTTGGCATTTGTCCCACTTAGAGTTCTCTGAGCTTGTTCTGTGCTTTGATGTGGTTCAGTAAGTTTAGAAGTTTTTTGGTTATCTTTTAAAATTTCTCTTTGCCTCATTCTTCCTCTTTTCTGGAATTCCACCTATGTTTTTGTTACAGGTTTCGGTATTGTCCCACAGCTTTAGGATGCTGTTTTTCTCTCCTTCTTCTCCTTTGTGTTTCATTTTGGGCACTTTGATGTGCCTTTGAGTTCTCTGGTCGTGCTCCTCGCTGCCTTGGGTCTGCTGATGAGCCCTTATATCTTCTTTAATATCTTCTCTGTTTCTAATTTCTAGCACTTCTGTTTGGCTCTTTCATACGGTTTCCATTTTTCCGCTGAAATTCCTCATTTGTTCATGCATATTTCTGTCTTTTCCTCTGTAGACCCTAGCATGTTAATCGTAATTACTTTAAATCTCAGCCTGGTGATTTGAATGTCTGGATCACCTCTGAGCAGTTTCCTTTTGTCTCTGGATGGTGTTTGTTTTCTGGCACTTTTTATGTGTCTCTTAATTTTTGAGGGAATGCTGGGCTTCACATGTAAAAAGTTGTGACTGAGATAAAATGTATTTCTGCCTAACGAGGGCGTGCCCCTCACTGACCAGCTAACTAAATGAAAGGGCGGCCGGGGCAGGAGCC
The DNA here is from genome assembly GCF_030020395.1 of Manis pentadactyla. Lineage (NCBI taxonomy): Eukaryota > Metazoa > Chordata > Mammalia > Pholidota > Manidae > Manis > Manis pentadactyla. The sequence continues at coordinate 236,608,824 of NC_080019.1, forward strand.
GAGCTGAGTTTGGTTTTGTGGCCAGTCCGACCGTCTTCAGACTCCTTTATTCCTGCACTTCGAGGGGGCGGCGCGTGAGCCTGGGGTGCCTTCCCAGGGCCCGTCCACCGCTCAGGGTCTTACCACGCTCTTGCCCCTCCCTTACGAGAGGAGTGCAAGCTGGTGGTGGGCAGGCGTGTCTTTTTTGGTTTTTGGTCCTGGTTTACGTGCGGTCCTGCGTGGTTTGTTCCGTGGTTGGGTCCGTAATACGGTCCCTCTCAGAGTGCCTGCTTGGTCTTCCGATGGTACCCGTGTAGGGTCCCGGGCAGGATGTTTTCTTGCTGTGCCCCGGAGGTCAGAGGGTATTTTCCTCTTACTCTTTGACCAGCTGTAGCCCCTGGGGCTCACCAGGGTTGGTATTCCTCCCCCAAAGCTTCAGGCTTTTGTTTGCATAGGGTAGAAGTCCCCAGGGGCAGGGCTTCTCCACGTCTGCACCCAGGAGGGAGGCTTTCCCTGGCCTCCCTCCTGCCTCCACCCTTTCTTGGAGACAGACGTGTGGGAGGTTGTCACTATGTGAGTGACAAATGTTAACTAGACTGCATGTGGTGATCATTTCACAATGTATACTCATGTTCAATCGTACATTGTACACCTGAAACTATTGTTCATCTGTTATATCTTCCTTTGTGTCTGGGTGTCAGGGACCCTCCGCTTGCATCTACCCTTCACTCACCTGCCTATGTGACACCCAGCACCTCTTCCTCATGTGCTCCGGCACACGAGAGTCAGTGCTCACCCCCCGTATCTCCTAGGGGCTTGTCTGTCTTTGGATTTCACACTGCTCAGTGGTCCTAGGACCTCAGCTCTGTGGTGAGCTGAAGTTCTGATTTTATAGTTGGTCTGGTTGGGTGGGAGTGACATTCCCTCTGGCCTCTCTAGCCTGAGTGCATGGGGAGCTGCTGCCTTTGCATATGCTTTATTTGGAGGTGAGAGGGTGCCCATAGGTCAGCAGAAAAATTACTGAAAGTCTAAAATCAAATTATGTCCGTATAAATATGCACTTCAAGAAAAAAATTGTATTTCTTAATGGAAAATGGGAATGTCTTTTAATCCGTAATGATCAGTCATCGTTTGGCTAACCTAAAAATGAGGAAATCGTAATAGGAAGAAAGGAGACGGTAATTCGTAGCTCAGATACGCCTGCCGTCCCTGTCACCTTACCCCCCAGCCGCGGGGGAGGTCACCTGTTCCCTTTGGTTGTGCCTTGCTGCCCCCACTGGAGCTCACTGTCTGTGGCTGAGGACTGAGCTGGTAGCTGTAGGTTTTCCTGAGCTTCATCCTGGGGGACTTTTGTCTGTGTGCCATTGACTTGACCCAAGAGAGGCAAGTTTTTTTATTTTTTTTATTTTTTTTAATTTTGGTATCATTAATCTACAATTACAGAAAGAACATGTTTACTAGGTTCCCCCCTTCACCAGAGAGGCAAGTTTTTTAGAAACTATTTGGCTTATGAAGAATCATTCAATTTTCCCTAATACTTTTTAATATGGAGTAACCTGTAATGAAAAGTGCATTGATGCAGGAAGGCTGCTATAGAACCTGATGACAGTAGTTGCTGGGTGCTCTGTGACGAACTGGCTGGCCAGGCTGTAGGGCTGGGAGGGAGACTTTTACTCTGTATGCTTTTGGACCAATTGGGTTTTGTACACATGCATTTATTACCCTGTTCAAAAAGATTAATATAAAGTTTATAATTACAATGTAAATTAGTAGTAGTACTGCCTTGTTTGAGGGAAGCTTGGCTACGGGTAGACAGTATGAGGAGAGGTGGCTGGTTGGAGACATTGAAGAAAGGCAAAGAGGTTATTTGGTCTTGTAGAAATCTGGTGCAGCGAATGAGTTGTCTGTGATGGGGACTTCTCTACTGTGAGTCTGATTTTTGTAGATTATCAGACTGATGGTTTTGACCAAAATGATGGGTATTGTGTTTGTGTTTTGCCTGGAGAATATTCTAAATAAGATGTTTTCTCTTCTGCATACGTCTACCTTCACAAGCAATGGAAAGGCCCTAGACTTTGTTATTTTTATATGCATTGGATTTTGTTACTGGGTGAGGTTCAGAAAGTTATCAGTGGTGCTCTTGATGTGATTTTTACCAGGCTCACTTCAGCAGACCACAGAAATTTATCAGCTAGTTTCTGCCTCCAGATACAGAAAGGGCAGCTGAATGGTTCACACATAATAGACCTGCTTGGACAGAGACGACTTTGTTTTTTTTAAATTGTCATGCCCTGACCCCAACTGGCCTCAACTGAAAATGAATAGTTAGAAAATCAGACTGCCTTAGTACTTCACCCAAAGTAGGAAAAGTTACTTTTTTCTTGAGGTGCACTTCCTGCCGGAGGCCTGGAAACGGTCCTGCACAAAGCCCTTTCCTCATTTCTGCCCCAGTGGGCTGGTATTTTGGTTTCACAGGGAAGGTGCGAGGGATGCTGGCTGCTGCTGGTCCCGTCATTGTCTTTAGGCCCTTCTCTGTTGATAAACTTTATTCTTTCCCATTTACCCCCGTCGAGTTTTGCTTCTACAAGTATTTTATCTTAGCATTGCTCTCTTGAAACATCTAAAAAGCCAAATACCTGGACATGAAAGTGGTGTCCCATTACTTCTGAAATGCCTGTCACCTTGGGGAACACTTCTCAAAATACTTTTTCAGGTCTACGTACCACTTGGTTTTTTTGTCCTTCCAAAATGTTATCTTCCTAATGTTCACTATTAGCTCCATATGGCTCCATTTTCTGGGATAGACAGAGGCTTTCTCATATATGAATAACAAAGCAGTAACACTTCTTATGATGCCTCTGTTCACTTGTTGTTTGAATGAGCACGGAGCACGGTGAGTTTGCGAGCAGGTCACTCTAGTTTTGCTGCGCTCTGTGTGTGTTGAGACTGAGAGGATTCTTTCCCTAAGTCCAGGAGGCTTTTGAGGTCAGCACTTGTTTCCTTGGAGGTTCTAACCAAGGACAGTAGTTCTCGAAGTGTGGTCCTTGGACCAGTGGCATCAGTATCACTTGGGAACTTGTTCAGAATGCAGTTCTCAGGCCCACGTGGAATCAGAAACTCTGGGAATGGGGCTGAGCAGCTGTGTTAAGAAGCCTTTGCAGGGGGATGTCTTGGATGTACATCTGAGTGAGAATCACAGACCTAGGAGGAAGGGTCTCAGGGCAGCCGGCAAAGAACGGTGGTCTTGTGCCAGCAACTGGGGCCTTCTGTGGCACTGACTGCATTGGCCACCAGGGGGCGAGACTGGCACAGGCCTGACTGGGTGGGCACCTTTGTGCTGAGACCGGCCGGAGCCCCGTGCTTGCCCAGAGTACACCCCCTGTGGCCCTCCTCACAGCACACGTGCCCTGGGAGTTCCTGCTGCTCCCTTTCTTTGCCAAATTCATTTGCCATCTGTGGGACTCTGAAATCTTTTGTGGGAGAAGAGATTTTTAAAAAAAGTAAATTTGAGTATCTTTGTATCTCAGAACATGTAATTAGCTTACAAAAATTTGTGTTGTTTTCATTTCTGTGTGTTTAGCTGAGATAATTTTCATTTTATGTAGTGGTAGTGCATAAAAAAAATGGGTCAGTGAAGGAGCCAGTATGGCGTCTTTTGAATTAGGACTTAAGCGGAAAAATGGAAACCGTATGAAAGAGCCAAACAGAGGTGCTGGAAACAGAGAAGATCTTAAAGAAGATATAAGGGCTCATCAGCAGACCCAAGGCAGCGAGGAGCACGACCAGAGAACTCGAAGGCACACCAACGTGCCCAAAATGAAACACACGGGAGAAGAAGGAGAGAAAGACAGCGTCCTAAAGCTGTGGGACAATACCTCAAGGAGTTCACAGTTCACTGGGAAAGACGGCCACGAGCCGAAAGAAGGAAGGGAGTAGAGAGTTGTGAGATCGGAGAGGGTGAGCGGAGATCTGATTCCAGGGTGGGAGCAAGAACGAGGATCTTATCTTTGGAGGGGAGGGAGGGTGGGGACCCACACACAGTGTGGGTTAGGGGAGCTTGGGTGAGGATACTGGAGGGGCAGGCCTGGGGGTGGAGGCCTCTTCTGACCGGGAGGTGAGGTCATGTGCCAAGAGACGCAGCTGAGGGGCTGTGGGGCGCAGGCGAGCAGGGCTGGTCGGGGCGGCCACTGCGGAAGTGCAGGAGCGCGAACTGACCAGTGCTGGGTCTGGGAGGAGGTGGGGAGTGATGGTACTAAAAATGATTTTCAGTGTCCTATTGGATGACAACTGCATTATAACCTCTTTCAATTTTGATGAAGCAAAGAATTGGAGACTGTCTAACCTAGAAGAGGATTTGTTAGTCATTTAGGCAATTGCCTTTGTTGAGGGGCTTGTTTCTGTTCTATGGCTGAAGGATGCCTTTGTGGGTGTTTCTGTTTCTCTGAGTCTGTTTGCTGTGTTGAGCATCGTATCCCTGTGATGTTCAGTCTCTGCACGTGATGTCTTTGGTGGTGGTTTTCCTCAGCTCTTGGGTGCTGCTGTCTGGCGAGTGGTTCCGTGATGCGTCTCCTCCAGCAGGCATGCTGTGAGGGTGGCCAGCCCTCTGGTGTCGCTGCCCTGGTGAGCCAGCTGCCTCTCATGCCAGCATGCTCAGTCTCTGCCTGGGTGCTGGCCCAAGGCCGACCGCAGCTTGGAGGCTCGCTGCCCTGGCTGTCTCTGCAGGTGGAGGACCTGTGAGTCCTTCCTGCCGCCTCCTCTGGGCAGCCGTTTCTCCCTCAGTGTGGCCAGCTTGCCTTCGTTTCCTTGGGCCCCCATGTAACCCTCACGCACAGGACCAGTGGTGTGGTGCCTCGGAGCATTGGGTTTGAATCACAGGTACTGAACCTGTGGTACTTACGAAGGGTTCACTGAATGTGAGGTCATCCTTAACAATTTACAGAACAGAGAAGACCTTGGTCTGCTGGGGGACAGGGAGGGCTCTCCTGCAGTGGTGCTGGACCGGGCTGGTGCATAGCAAAAATGAGTGACTTAGTTTTGGCCTCTTTCTGTGTTTCCTTTTACTGGATCTTTAATTTTTGGACAGATTTTTATCTGCTTTAAGCTAATGCTGTCAAGAATCACAACAGTTGTCCTAGTCAGGCAGTGTTGGACCTGTCTGTCATCTTCTCTCTGTCACCATGGTAATTGCTCTTTGTGGCTGTTGCAGGCGTTTCGTCTTCTGACCCACCCGTGCTAGCCAACGGTGACCACGGACCGGGAGGGCGTGACGCTGCAGGTGAGTGGTTCCCATGACCCCCAGATGTGCAGGCGAGGCAGTCATGCAGATGTCCTGGTGAGCCCCTCTGAGGGGGGTGCTAGTGGGCGCATGTGAGTCATTTGTAAGCATACTGTTCTTGGTGTATTTCAACCCAGGGCATCTGCCACATAATATCTCCCAACAGTGGAAAGCGCAGTGCAAATTGCCTTTGATGTCATTTGAATATGTATCTTGGCTGTACCACCAGAGCTGGGTCAGTCTTAGCAATGTGCTCACAGGTGCAGAGACGCTGTCACAGTGTCGCCCTGGAGGCCTGGGGCCGCTGCAGCCTTGGGGCAGGGCTCCTCCCCGAGCACCCACTGCACCGAGCTCGCTTTGCAGGCCACAGTGTTAGGAGACCTGGGGTCACACAGGGAAAGTTCTGCCTTTTCTCTTTTGCCTCAGTCTTTTTTTCCTTAAATGTTACTGTTGGAGTTTGTCTGTGACTTAAAGTTGTAGCCCGTTACTGAGCTTTGGTATTTTGTCAGCTAGCCCTGAGCTCTGGTGCGTTTCTACCTCAAAACCAGCACCAGCCCCTGCTCCCAGCATGTTTGTAGAGAGTGGAATCCTCGGAGCAGTGGCATGGCCCACAGGGGTGTTACTGTGTAAATCTTTTCTTAGGTGGCTGATAGGAGAGTCCTGTTGTGTTTTTATAAATAACTGCACTTAATTTGCAGTTTGATCAGGCTGGCACTGTTGATCCAGATGAATGAGCTTCTTGTGGGCAAGTGCATTGCTCTCTGCAGAGAGCTCTTAACTGGGACGTGACCCTCAGTTTCCCTTCCTGCAGTGCAGGAATCCCGAGGCACGCCGGGTCTGTGTTTCTCTTCTTATATGTGTACCTTGGCCTTGACAGGCCTTTGCATGAGCCCCTATAGGGTTTCTCGGCTTCTAAGGCTTCCAGAAAGCCTTCTGTTAGCAGTAGCACTTCTTCCCGAATTTGGTCTTTATATTCTGTGACCTTCAGGAATGTTGGATATGTCTTTGTACCTCAGATTTATTGATGACTAGGTTCTGTTTGTTGTGAATATTAGTTTTACCCAGTGACATTAACATCTTTATTAGCAACTCATAAATTTGGAACTCTCTACTTTAAAAGGTAGAAACAGCCAGAAGTGCTACCTTATCTTCAGGTTTTGTGAACTGAAATTTTCATATTTCTTTGATAATCTCAGTCAAATGTGTATTGGCTGTTTCTCTGCGTGCTTTAAAAGCAAAGTCATCTATATAATTTGGTATTAAGAAAACGTTTATAGAAACATCCCTGTGATTGATTAGAGGAGAAGCAGCTTGAGCACGAACTTTTAAAAAATGAGGAAACTCAGTGAGCCAGGATGCAGTGTGAGGGGCAGGAGAAGCTTGAGGGGGATTGATTTGGTGAGCAGTTGAGGGTGGCTGCTGTCTCCTGCAGGAAGGAAACAGCTCCAGCAGGGCGCCACATTGATTACGGGAGACCCAGACCTCACGTGGCAGCTGCTCCCCACTGTGGCAGCTCTGGGTGGTACAGGAAAAAAGAAGGGGGCACATGCTGCCTGGCCCTCACCGTTTAAAGACTGAGTTTTCTGGTGGCGATTCAGGAACTGCCCACTGGCATGAGAGCAGGTCTTTCTGCCTTTGGAAACCTCTCCATCTAGAGGCAGAGAATATGGTGTTTCCAAACAACTAAAATACAGTTGTGCCCCTGGGAAGATGTTTACATTCTGACCTTGACCTCTTGACTCTGTTAAAGCAGATGCTTTGCTGAAAAGGTGCCTGTTTCACTGGGGGTGGGAAGGAGCAGGGAGGGGCAAAGCGTGCATGTGTTTGGAGCATGTTGTGACTGCATTCTACTGTGGCCACACTCATGGGAGCGTGTAGGTCAGGCCGTTGGAACATTCCCATTTCTGCTTCCTTCAGAATGTTAGCTATAGTCCTTAAAGCAGACCAGCGCTCTGATCACGTCTAGAGGGTTTGTGGGCGCCTTCCGATGTTGAACTTGCTGAGTACTAATGAATGACCTCTGCTTTTCCACCCTCTCCTACCCCTTCCTGCTTCCTCCTCCCTTCTGTTTTTCTCCTCCTAGAAGCCTAGCGTGTCTCTCAACACTGGGGCTGCTGCAACACCAGACCAGTGATCTTTCCTAAGCACCGTTGCCCTTGTAAAACCTGCAGCATTTTGCAGAGCTTTGCTTTTCCTTCCTGGACACGATATAGAAGAAGCCAAGGGTAGTTCTTCGGGGCCTATTTCTGCTGATGCCTGAGCAAACCACCTGCTTCCCCTTGTGCTCTGCAGGCCTTGATGGAACCTTCTTTCCCTTTGTGAGCACAAACTACAAGATGAATTCTTTTAAATTTTAGTATTTTATAAGGATCATCTAATGTCTTTTGTTTCTTATTCTCTTTTAAAACTCATTTTATTATTTAATTCAGTCTCACATTTTTCTTTTCTTTAAACATTTTTAGTTGGCTTTTTTTCATTTGGTTTTCAGATCTTCAGCGTGAATCAGGGTATTGGAACACCAGATGGGAATGCGCTTTCATAAGGGGTAGTGTCCACCAGCACTGCAATGAGCCCACCTCCCTCCTCTCCCTCTCTCCCTCTCTGAGCTTGCTTTTAGGGAAGGGCAATAAGTCTTTCAGGCTACCTAGGATTCTCTCCACCTTACTAAAATCTGATTAATGATAGCTATTTTAAAGTTTTCTAATTTAGAGTAGCTCTGATTAAACTTTAAAAAAGTATTTCCTCAAATTAAATCATCCTTTATTATTTGCAAGTTGGGCTGAAGTTGTTTCTATTATGAAATTATGATCCATTTGTCTAGGCTTAGAGTCTCCCAAAATTTTGACCATGTTATTGTTCATGGAATTTTATAACCAAAGTTACTTTCTTAACATGATCAAGAGCTTTCAAAACAAGAATTGAGAAGTTAAGGAAAATGAAGTCCGATGTTGTTGGAATTCTTGGATGTTGGTAGAGATAAAATAACTTTTTCTGTGAACATGAGAATGAAAGTAAATTGTAACACGTTGACAACCCACAACCAGCTTCTCAGGTGGTTATCTGGTTGGACCCAGCCTGGTTCAGGGTCAGTGTCTGGCGTCCCTGTGCTCCCTGGAGATGCTGGTAGGGGTGGCGGACCACACATGTAGACTGTGTGTTGGGGCCTTTGCCGCCAACACTGGCATTTGTAGTCATTCTGAGCATTGTGTCAGTGGGACTTTCTTATTCTTGTTCCTCATTTTTCCTCCTACTGATGTTGCAGGTTTTTGTAATCACCAAGCTACTGATTGTTTCAGATTAAATAGTTGGCACCATGTTCTGAGGAAGATTTTGAGATATACATTTTTCAGATCCTCTGATGCAAAACTTTTGAGATGGAAACATTTGAAAAATATTTTGAAAATTTGAACTGAATCCCTGCAGTGATTTCTGGAATTTAGGAAGTGTCCCCTCTTCTGGCCACATGTGGGGGTTTCTCTGCAAAGAATTCCTCCTGTGGGTTCTGGAGGGGAGACTTAGAAGGCACATAGAAGGAAGTGCTTATGCTCCCCTTCGAAGCAGTGGATAAAATATAAAAAGTGACTGCAGGAGGGCTCCCCCTCCAGTAAAATAGCTCTTTCTTTCCCTTTGGTGTGCAGGTATTTAATAGAGGTTTTGGTTTTCTGTTTGTTCTTTTTTTTTTACACCAGGGCACTTTTCAAAACTGGTACTGCTAACTTTAAAAAATCATGTTTGACATTTTTCTATCACGTCTGACCAGTCTGTGCAACTTGTCTGAGTGACAGGTGTTGGAGAAGCCTGGGCGCGACTGTCCCGTCGCAGCGATCAGACGCTTGTGCTCACTCTTCATTACTGGCTTTGATTTATTCCACTTTTATTTCCATTTCACTATGTTTTTGTTTGAAATTTGTTTTTTCCAAATATGTTTTTTTTTGAATGTATGGAATTAAAATTTCCTACTAAAAGCCAGCTAAAATTTGTTTATATTGTCAGCTCACTGTTTCACTTGGATGTTTCATTTTTAAAGGCATAAATTGAACGTTTCTGTAACGGAATGCTGTGTTGCTCTGAGGGTCACACCCAAGTGGCAGTATCTCCTGGTGAGGTAGCCAGTGAAGGTGATTGTGTTGAAATGTGATGTTTCTTACATGTAATCTCTTACTTTCTCCTCTTTTTTTGGCCCAATGTTGAAGATGTAGAACTTCGTTTTAAAATAGTATTTTATAACTTCATGCACCTAAGTTTATATTTTTTGTGATTTTTTACACTTCAACAGTTTGTATGGGGACATTTTAATGTTATCATTGTGCTAAATAAATTATACTAATAAACATCTTATGTTAATACCTTATGGACTGGCTTTTGGCTGGAGTCTTAGTTATTGAAGTATAATGTCACTAAGATATGAGTTGGTAAATAAAGACTCTGCAGGCATGAGTTCTGGTCTAACAAGCTTCTGATCCCACTTCTGATAATTCCATAATTGTATGGGCTTTACTTTTTGCCAGGCACTTTCATTTAGGTTGTTGATTCTCAGAGTGACTCCCTTTTATCCAGAAGCTAAGAGTTAAGAAGCTCAAATGACTGATTTTGTATGGCATCTGGTGAGAAAGACAGGGGCAGGGCAGCAGTGTGCAGTCACTCCAGCAGGCAGTCCACGGTGTGTCAGTTTCTGTTACACACCTTCTAATACTACCGTATTGTTTAGTCCAAGTAAAATTCACTTCCACGTTTTTCCTAAAGTGCCTTCTAAAATAGCAAATAAAACTGTTACATGCAATAACATTTTAATGTTGTAACTTAATTATTTGATAATCCAGTATGCTGTATCTGGAAGGAATTTGATGGAATGCCCAATAACCCTACTTTTCTTTGATTAGTGCTTATATTAGACAATCTGCAAATGCTGCATGTTGGCTGAATTAAGAAATTGAGAAGATTCTATGCCTAAGGTAGTTTTCATGGCATAAAGAACTTTTTAGCTTGGCAGACATTTCTTTTTATTAAGAAAGCTCAATTTAATGCTTTTAGGCTTCCTTTTATTAAGAGAGCTTAGTAATCTATTAGGTTTAAAACATAGGAATTTAAATACTATAAACAATAATTCACAACCCTCACTAACTTTCTTATAAGTATCCTAGGTCAAAGCTTTTGGTGACGGGCACAGTTCTTGGATCCTGTCAGTGCGTTCATTTTGGTGAAAGCAAGATGGAACGTGGCTACAGTTGATTGTTCCCCCTGTTGACCTAGTGTGGCCTGGGATGCTAGGAAGGCCCTGGGCGAAGGTGCAGGGCTGGTGGGGTGGGCACAGCGAGTTTCTTTTCTAGGTCTTGGCTTTGTATTGATGGTGTTGCCATTACTGTGAAGCCTTAACAAGAACTAACCACGAATAGTTTGTAGCGTAAACCTCTGTGCTACCAGATAACTGTTCCTTACTGTCTGGGGCTAGATGCCGTCTATTAAGTGCTCTGCCAGTGACAGTGCTACTGGCGGTCACCACTCTGATTGGAGTGGCAGCTTTGTGTTGTAATGACTGTTGTCAGCGAGAAGTGGTATCAGCCCCTTGGGTTGGAGCAGCAGTGAAGCAGTAAAGCTGCTTTGTTAGAATGTCTTGACGTGGGAGGTGTCCTTCGTGTTTCTTCACTGCCTCTCATATCCTAAGATAGAATGCGAAGGATTTTACATTAAAAAAATTCTAAGGCACCAAACATGTGAGATCTTAACAGAGAAGTTGATCTGTAGTGTTGAAGCTTCTGAGCAGCTGTTTCAAGCAGCCTGTAAGTTGGCATCATAACTCCTGAGTCCAAGTGGAAAGCTGCCCCTGTTTTCCTAGATGTAGACCCAGTGAGACCTTCTTTCCCCACCTCCTCCCGAAATCCTAGAAACAAAGCTTTAGTTGTTTTCTTTCATTTTCCACGTGTGAGTTGCATGTTGGAAACACATCATTTCCAACACCTCATGTTTCTTAAAGTTTTTTTGTTCTTGGTCTTCTGGTAAAAATGTCAAACTTCTCAGAAAAATCCACGTGTACTCATTGACATAAGATGTTACGTTTACTTCCAGAGTGTTTGGGTCTCCCTTGAAACTGTCTCGTGGGCCAAGCTTTAGAACTTCTATCTCAGCAGAGCATGTAATTATACTGTAAGCCATTTGACTTCATTTTCTGTTGGAGCTTGGTTTTGAAAATTAGCTCCAATTCTGAGCTTTGAGTGAGCCCATAATTCTAATATACTTTTTTTAACCACAACTTTATGTGATTTGCTTCTCTTTGTGGAATGAAACTCCACATTATGCCAAAGGTATTTGTAGATACAGAATATTTTGGGTTTTTTAATTTATTTGTAACTCTGTGACTAATGTATGAGTACATTTTCCTTTCTAAGAAAAAATAAAGCATTATAGGTACAGCCACACTCTATCAGAGACCAGAGGATTTTTAATCACAGAACTACCATTTGCATAGAGTTTCATATAACACATTAGTGTTTGTCAGGCTCTTTTACATGTGTGTCAGTATAGCCACTTTCATTTGAAGAAGTGGAAGTTAGGTTAATAATAGAGCTTGAAACTGAGCTGAGCCTGGTAAGAGCCGTGCACTGTGCACTCTTCCACAGTGTGGGGTGTCAGTGGGCCCTCTGCATGCCGGCTGAGCTGAGTGGACGTTGGAAGGAGCGGACCTTGGAAGGCCTGTTTAGAGGCCTGGGAGAACATCCGGACTGAGCCGGTGGCTTTGCATGTCGGTAGCTTGAGACACGGTCACAGGAAACAAGAGTGGGAGCCCTGGAAAGTGAAATTGGGAGGGAAAAGCTGGTGTGGCAAAGTGTGCCAGCTTCATCACGGCTGTGGACAAACGGGGCCTGGTCCTGCTGGGGTCTTCTGCGGAACAGTGTAGACCGCATCTCGGAATTTCCACCTGAGTTATACAGGGTTGTGTAGCGTTCATTTGTCATCTCCATTTTGCTGTATTTCTGGGTTGCACTTGTGCAGTGCTGGACCACAGATGTCGAGATGGCACTGGGCAGAAAACTCCAGTTTGATGGAAATAAAACGCTAGCAAATCACACCTACATACAGCTGTATGCTGCAGCTATAGCTGGACTGAAAGAGGCTTGGGCACAGGAGGTGTCCAGTTAACCAGGGTTTGTCGGTGTTTGCCTGGTTACAGGGAAGGAGGAGATCCTTGAATTCTGTGCAGGGAAATGTGAAGCTACTCTATCTATCATGGAACTAATTCTGAATCCTAGTTGTTAAACTATAAATTTTAGTTTTGGAATTTCCCTCCCTAATGTTTTCTTCTTGAATCAGTTTCAGTTAGTTTCTAACTTCCTAGGAATTTGTCCATTTTCATTTAGGTCGTATAATTTGTTGGCATGCCATTGTTATTAATACCCCTCACAGACCTCTGTTTCTGTGACACTGATTTGGTGTTTCTTCTTTGATTCCTTAATCTTAGTGATCTGAGTCCTCTCTCTTATTCTTGATCAATCTAGCTAAAAATGTGTCAGTTTTGTTGATTTTTTTTCAAAGGACTAATTCTTGGTTTTGTTGAGTTTTCTCTATTTTTCTCTTCTCTGTTTCATCTATTTCCAGTCTAACCTATATTTTTTCCTTCTTTCTGTTGGTTTGGGTTTAATTTGCTATTTTTTTCTTCCTACTTTCTTAAGATGGAAGGTTATGTTACTGATTCATGATTTTTTTTTTCTTTACGTCCACCTCCTTTTCATGTAGGTGTTTATACTATAAATTTCCCTGTAAGCACTGCTTTAGTTGAATCTCTTAAGTTTTGGTGTATTTTCATTCATCTCAAAGTATTTTCTAATATCCTTTGTGGTTTCTTTGAACTTTTGGTAATTTTGGAATGTGTTGTTAATTTCCACATATTTATGGAATTTCCCAAGTTACACTGTGTTGTTTCCTACTTTCATTCCATTGTGGTTGGAGAACATATTTAGTATGATTTCAGTCCTTTTAAATATATTCAGTCTTGTTCTATGGCCTAATGTGTGGTGTGCCTGGAGAATGTTTCATGTGTATTTGAGAAGAATGTGTGTCCTGCTGTTGCTGGGTGGATGGTTCTATAAATGTCTGGTATCTGCTTAGTTTATAGCATTGTTTTCTGTTCCTCGTAGATATTCTGTCTAGTTGTTCCCCAGTTACGCAAGTCTCCAACAGTCCTCACTGAATTGTCTGTTTCTCAGCGTGGTTAGTTTTGCTTCATATATTTTAGGGCTCTCACTCAAATATATTAAGGGAGACATTTGAATAATTAACTTTAATAGGCTTTTTACATTGTTCAAGGATTAATTCCTTTTGAAAAATTCTGGGGTGTGAACAAGATGATGTCACAAGACAAGTGATCTCTACAACTATGAACTTCTAGAAGCTTCCAGAACAGCAGGGAAATGTCAGTCATGGGTAGGAAGGATTAAAGTACTTTTTCAGAAGATGATTTTTTCTTTAAAATCCCGACCACTTTTTTAAAATTTTGGTAGAAATAGAAAAATCTATCCTAAAGTTCGTATGGAATCAGTCTCAAAGGATCCTAAATAGCTAAAAGGATCTTGAAAAAGAATAAAGTTGGAGGTGTCACACTTCTTGATTTCAAAAGTTACTACAATGCTATATTAATCAAAACAGTGTGATCCTGGTATAAGTTAGACAGATAGGCCAAGGAATAAAAGAGGAGCCCAGAAATAAACCCTTCCAAGTATGCTCAACTGATTTTAGACAAGGGTGGGTACCAAGACCATTCAGTGATGAAAAGATAGGCTTTTAAACAAATGGTCTTAGAGAAAGTGGATATCCACATGCAAAGGGATGAAGTTGGATCCTTACTTTATACCGTATGGAAAAAATAACTCAGAATGGGTCAAAGACCCAAAACTATGAAACTCTTAGAAGAAAACATGGGGTGAAAACTTAACATTGAATTTGGATATGGCACCAAAGCACAGATGACAAAAATAAAAATAGGTAAATTGGACTACATGAAAGTTAAAAATTTCTGTGCATCAAAAGACATCATTAGTAGAGCAAGAAGGCAACCCACGGAGTGGGAGAAAATACTCGCAAAAACACGTCTGATGATGGATTAATAACCAGAATATAAAAAGCACTTCTGTCAAGAACATAAAAACAACCCCATTAAAAATGGGCAAGATACCTGAACAGGCATTTCTCTAATGAAGATACTGAAATTGCAGTGAGCGCATGAAAAGATGCCCAAACACCAGTAATCATTAGGAAAATATGAATTAAAACCGCAATGAGATACCACTTAACACCCACGAGGATGGCTATCACCAACAAACAAAAAACCATGCAAATAGAAAATAGTAAGCATTGGTGAGGATATGGAGAAACGGGAACCACATGTTCTGTTGGTGAGACTGTAAAATGCTGCAAATGCTATGGGAAACAGTATGACAGTCCCCCCAAAAAATTAAAAACAGGATTACTGTATGATGCAGCAATCTCACTTTTGGGCATATACTCAAAAAAAACAGAAAGCAGGGGCTTGAACATACTTGTAAACCCTTGATAGCAATGTTATTCACATTCACCAAAAGGTGGAAGCACCCCATATGCTGGATGGATAAAGAAAATTGGACTCTACATACAGTGGATGTTAGCCTTAAAAAGGAAGAAAATTCTGACACATGGTCCAGCATGGATAAACCGTGAAGACATTCCGCCATGTGGCATGAGCCGGCATAGAAGGTCATGTACTGACCCCACTTGTGGCGTACGAGGGCAGAGTTTCAGTTGCACGATGAAAAAATTCTGGAGATGGATGTGGCGATGTTTGTGTAACTGGAATGGACTTGATGCCACTGAACTGTGTACTTAAAATGGTTAAAAAAATGAAGCTAGCTCATTTAAAAAACAAAAACTGATTTTCAGGACAACCCTCGTGTACACTATAGACCTCTTGAGAATTAATGTAACACTTTTTATGTGTGCTGTACTGTGGATTTGTTCTGGTTTGTCCAGCTGCAGAGAAATGTACAAATAAGTAAATACTACTTAAATTCTAAACAGTTAAAGGAACATTTTCTAAGAACAGATGTGATATTTGATATTGGTTAAATACTACAAGAGGTTGTATGTGAACTAAGGAAATTTGAAATTAAAGCTCAAAATCTCCATTTGGGTGTAGAGTTGACGTCTCTAATGTGAGGTGCCCTAAACTGAACCCCTGGTCTCCCCCTCTCCCAGCCAAAAAAAGAACAAACAAAAACCAAAACCTCCTTCTCCATCTCACTAAATGGAAATAGGGTGTCCTTCCACTAGCTCAGGCTAAACATGTGGGTCCCCCCATGTTGTTTCTCTCACATCCTGTGTCTGACTTGTCAGAAGAAACGGTCTGGAACCTGACCTCTTCCCACCACCAGCTCTGCCCTCTCCCTGAGCACGACCGCCACCCTCGCCTGACTCCCGCAATAGCCTCCTTCCTGCCATGTTGGCCCCCTGCAGTGTTCTCAGGAGCACCCCGAGTGGCCCTGTGCCAGATCATGTCGTCTCGCTCAGAGCCCTCCAGTGGTTTCCCATCTCAGAACAAAAGCCGTAGTCCTCTCCAGACGCCACAGGCCTCCCGACCACATCTCCGAGCCTCCCCTCAGAGACACTGCTCCCTCTGTGTTCCTGCTGCCGAGCAAGCGGGGGGCCCTGCCTTGGGCTCTGAGCACTAGCTGTGACTTTTCTCTGGAGTGTTCTTTCCTCAGATACACTTGTATTTCACTTTCCACCTGCTCAGTGAGGCCTTCTCTGTCTTAACCAAAATTGCATCCCTTCCATTTTTCTCTCCTACTTCTCTGCTTTAGTTTTCTCCATGGTACCTGTCACTTTATAATTTGTACAGTCAAATTATTTGTCTTGTTTATTGTCTGACTTTCCCACTAGAAGATAAATATTATGAAGGGACAGGGTTTTGTCCTGGTCACCACTGTGGCCCAGCACCTAGGACAGTGTCTGATGTAGAATAGGTGTCAGTAGTTATTGAATGAATAATCTTGTAAATAAACAAAAGGGACATGGTTCTAAGGCAGGTGTCCATCCCAAACTGGCGTCGATACCTGTGCTAAGGTGGGGGGTGGAGCTGGGGGTACACCAAGGGGTGCAGTGTGTCCCTCCAGTGGCGAGGTATTTCTGCCTCACGCATTTCCTACTCATTGCAGAGCATATCAGGACCTGTCCCCGTAGGTCCTTGCTTATTTCTGTAGCGTGTAAGAGGTGTGGCAGCAGTTTTTGATTTATCCACGGTACAGGTGCGTGGCAAAGCCTGAGTGTGCCATGTGGCCCATTTGCCCTGCTGTTGCTTGCACTTGCCAGACAGTGTTAGTTGTTTTTTTTTTTAATAATTAATTAATTAATTTTAATTTTTTTGAAGAACATTATGTTTACTAGGCTCTCCCCTACCCCAAGACCCCCCAACAAACCCCATTACAGTCACTGTCCACCAGCATGTAGTAAGATGTTGTAGAATCACTACTTGTCTTCTCTGTGTTGCACAGCCCTCCCCTTCCCCCACCCCCCACATTATACATGCTAATCATAATACCCCCTTTCTTCTTCCCCACCCTTATCCCTCCCTACCCTCCTCTTCTCCCCAGTCTCTTTCCCTTTGGTACCTGTTAGTCCATTCTTGGGCTCTGTGATTCTGCTGCTGTTTTGTTCCTTCAGTTTTTCTTTTGTTCTTATACTCCACAGGTGAGTGAAATCATTGGTACTTGTCTTTCTCTGCCTGGCTTATTTCACTGAGCATAATACCCTCTAGCTCCATCCATGTTTTTGCAAATGGTAGGATTTGTTTTCTTCTTATGGCTGAGTAATATTCCATTGTGTATATGTACCACCTCTTCTTTATCCATTCATCTATTGATGGACACTTAGGTTGCTTCCATTTCTTGGCTATTGTAAACAGTGCTGCGATAAACATAGGGGAGCATCCAGACAGTGTTAGGTTTACAGTGATTTTTCATCCCCATTATGTTCTCATGGCTAAAACATTGTCATTGAGGTTGGAAAAAAACTCCTAAAATAATAGAAGCCTTGTGCTATAATCTTTCTTTGCTATTGAAAAAAATCACAAACTTCTGTCTGGACCATAGTGGCTGTTGTGTTTAATTTTGAAAAGAGCAGTGGGCCACCTGATAAACAGAAAGATCATCTGGCTTAAGTTTTTGTATGTTATAAGCAGTTCATGCTCCCTTCCTTTCTGGGCGCCAGCATTTTCCTCCAAGGAGGTCTTCCCTGTTTGTTCAGACCTCAGTGGGAAAAGGCAGTTAGGAGCGAAGCCAGGTAGAATGTCAGTAGTCTCCACCAGGTGTTGCTACATGTTTTTCTGGAAATAAGGCCCCTTGGTGACATGCTTGGATTCGAGAAGGCTGTGGGAAGAGCAGTGCTGGCCGCCCCGCCTGCTGGCTTTGGTCCTCAGGCAGGCTCTGTGCCCCCCTCGAGTGGGCACCCTCCTGTACAAGGAGCAGTGTTGGTCTTGGGGACAGAAGATCCAGTCATTGCCTTGGAACTCGGTGGAGGGGTCAGTAAGTAGCTGAGGAGCCGTGGGCGGTGTCCACGTGGAAGTCCCGCAGCTGCAGTCCAGCAAATGCTCTCATCAGCATGTCACTGCCCCTTCCAAGGGCATCTAAGGGGCTGAATGGCGTATTCCGTCTGCATGTAGCTGGAGCACGTCGGGCGTCCGCTGCGTCTTGGCGGTGCTCTGTTTCTAGGCGGCAGAACTGAAGGCGATGCTGTAGAAGAGCTCCAGGCAAACCGAAGGAAGAGGTTTTGTTTCTTGTGAGAAAATTAATTTAGGACTTTGTCACTGCAGAAACCTGGCACAGCCTGTCCTCCACTAGGTTTTCAACAGTTGAAAATGAGAAGATGGAAGCCGTGTAAATCATAAAGCTAAGTGTTGACTTAGAGGGCTTCTCTGGAGTGCTCCGCTCTCTGGTCTCAGGGGCTTCTTGTCAGATAGATACTCTGTTGTGACTGCCGCTACTCGTGGTGCTGAGCAGCAGAGAGGCGGTGTGTTCTCCAGTGCATGGTAGCCTGTTCACTAAGGGTTAACATGTGCCTTCTGACTTACTTTCTTTGGTTTAAAAGCTCCTGCTCTTTTCCCCTTGTTTTTCTGTTAGGTGGATTTAAGCCATCTCAGTTTTTGATTCTCAGCGTCTGTATCACTCGGGGTTGTATCAAGAAACAGGAACCACACAGTAGTTTGGACTGGGAGTTAATTACTGCAGGGTAAAGAGGACTCCAAAGGATACATGCATTGTCGATAAGGGAGCAGTAAGTGCTCCCTGGACTCAAAAGGAGGACACAGGGAAGAAACATTTGGAAGTGTGCCCTCATCCCCCAAAGTGAGTGTCTTACCTTGGACGTCTGTCACTGACTGGTGAAGATGTCTGCTGGGGGGTGTCAGCCAAGAAAGTGACACCAAAGGTGATGTGGGGTTGCTGGGGTCACCTTGGGGCACTGGTGGAACTTGTCTGGGAAGGTGCCCATGGAAGTGCCTGCTCAAACATGCTGATTGAGCTGCACACAAGCCAGGCACGGGGGCAGGAAGGTGCAGGAGCACATACGAGCAGGAGGAGCCCCTTGTTCCTCTGCCCTCTGCCAAGCCCACGGTCATGCCAGCTGACAGAGCACAAATGTTCGCAGGATCCAGCTCCACTATCACAAGCAAGGTGGTGAGTGGGGGCTTGGAGCTGAGAGGCAGTGAAGTGGTTACTGTCCGTCTGCCCCTTGTGCTGCCGTTGCCCTTGTCTGCCTGCATTTGAGCTTTGGTTATCCACGGAATGACTCCTCTGTTTTGTCAATGAGTTACAGCTATCTGTTGTACGATGAAGACGCGCTCGACCTTTCCCCCAGGTGAGGAAAGGAGATGCTTGTGGCTCCTATTGCTGGCTTAGGGATCACAGTTCACTCAGTGTTGTTACCAAGGGACTGACTATAAAACCAACCTTTCCTGACCTATCATAATGGGAAGACAAAAGAAAAGAGGAAAATAATTAGAATATACAAATAGACACAAACTATAGCAAAGAGAATACACGAAGCCATCATGGTTCCTGTTTCATGATTCACCACGAGGCCGTTATTGACATCTGTGACTTCTTTCTTCCATTGCCCATTGCTTATTTTCTTTGCCCAGCCAGAACCTCAGAGGGCTGGAGTTCCTTGCCTGCGAAATGACCCAAACTGTCCCTTCCTCTGTAGCTTAGTCCCTTCTGGGTGGACCTACTCCCCCCTAGCCTTCGTCATCGGCATGAAAGCCCGAGGAGGCTCCTCACAGAGTCCTTGCTTTCATGGTGGAGCAGCGACCCCGTGTCCCCTTGATCATCAGGCTCACTCATTCCAGCTGCTGGAGTGACCCCCTTTCTGCTTGTTGGTTCTTTGGAGTAAGGAGCCCTGACTGGCCAGGGGGCTCCTTGTTTTCTTATTCAGTTGAAGCATTGTGCAGGTAGACATTCCCTCCCTGGGACCAAGAACTTTGAACTAGCAGATCTCCAAGTTGTCAGGATTGGAAGCAAAAATTCTGTGAATGTATTACTGGGTGTAATAGTGATTCCCCTTGATTCTCACACCTACTTGTTCTGTGGGGGCAACAGCATCCTGTGAGGGTCTCTGATTCAAAGCTTTCAGGGGTTACCCCATTCGTTTAGAATGTTGTCTTCTGACCAAGAAAGTGAGTCCTCAACAAGTGAGTCCATCTGCCGATTTGGCCGGTGGTGCTGGGTGATGGGGTGTGATGATTCCAGGCAATTCCGTGGGCATGAGCCCATTTTTTCACTTTGCTTTGAAATGACTTTCTTAAGAAGCCAGGCTGTGTGGAATGTCCTATTGTGAGTCCGTGGTTGGCATGGCAGAGGCTTACCTACAGAGAAGACATATCTGTGTCCAGAGTAGTATCTATTCCAGTCAGGACCAATCCCTGCCCTCTCTAGCCCTCCTCCCCAGTGATGGAAGACATCGAGGGTAATTAGCTTGCTGCCAGGTGGGTAGCTAGTCTAGTCTCCCCGGGAATGGCACTGTGTGAAGGGCTCGGTGTTGCTCTGTGCTGTTGATGGATGAGGCTCTTGGCAGCAGCTGTAGCCCAGCCGACCTTGTCTAGAGGACATCCATGTCACTGAGCCTGTAGGTAGCCCCCGTCCCTGCCCCCATGGGTCCCTGGAGGCAGATTGATACTGGTGGAGAGGCCGGCCAGTGTCCACAGATGGGCTATTTTCTTGACCCAGTTATAAAGTGCTTCCTCTACAGTGGCTGCCCTTTAGTGGTTATTCACATGGGACATGAACATCTTAGTCCATGCCCATTGTGGAATTTTTCTCCATGCACATTCTCTCCTCAGATCTCCTTGTCACCATTTCTTTACAAGTCCCTAACTAGCCAGCAAAATCCGTAATTATTGTCACAATCAGAGTAACTCTGTGCTCTGAGCATTTCAGTCCAGGAGAGGGGACTGTGCTGTGCTGCTCAAGGTGCAGCTGGCCCTGGCTGGGAGGATTTTCCCTGGGCACTGCCATCAGAGCCACCTTTCGGTGGGCTGTAGTGTGGCGTCTGTCCGAGCATACTGTGCAGGCCCAGCGCACACCCCTGGCTCCCCTCACCCCCCTCTCCCCGTCATGTGGAAGTCTGAGGGAGGGGCGGCAGCACAGCAGGAGTTGGCTGAAGGGGTCTGAGCTACCAGCTCATGTAACACTGTCTGATCTCTGGTCCCTTACACATCATTTCCACTTGCTGATAGGTGGGGGCTCCCAGGCCCAGCTTCGTGACTGGGTGTTTGGACAGCATCCAGCTCCCGGTGAGGAGCACAGGCCACATGGCCACGTGATGTTTGGGCATTTAGTCTCTGCAGTGCCCAGGGTCATGCCTAGTTTTATTTCCAAAAAGGTGAGTAGTTGTCTGTAGAAGAGTGCAGATTTTCCCCCAAATTCTAGAGGTTTGGGCTGCGATTCCCTTACTGTTGCTTGCTGGAGGCCTCATTCAGCATCCCTGTGTGCCATGGACACTTCAGGTGCCGTTGGGCCTGCTGGGTTGTAAGCCCAGTGGTAGAGCAGCTTGAGCTGCAGGCTAGACCTGATATGGAGCCTTTCATGCCCTGGCCTCCCCTTGGCGCTGTCTGCCTGGTAGGTGACTTGGCGGATGGGTTAAAGAGGCTTCAGGTGGGGTATATGTCACCTCCAAAATCTGAAAAGGCCTAGGAAATACTCTACCTCTTTTCTCATTGTTGGTGATGTGAGTCGTGGCAACTTACCATTCACCGTGGAAGGCAAGTCTTGTCGCACTTTGGGCCATTGGCCTCCTTGAGTCTGTGTGTGTCTTCCTAGAGCACCTGTTCATCAGGCCCAGTCAGCATCCTGCCAGTATAGTGTGGACCGTGTGCTCTTGTTCTGAGCCTTGTGATGGGCCGTGCCTCTGGGCTGTCTCATGGTGGAGCTGATGTGGCCCCAAGGAAGACTCTTAAGCATGTTTAAAGCAGATGAAGGCAGAGCGCTCCTGGTAGTCCTCGCAGATTGTCACAGAAAAAAGGCGTCAGGAGCAGCGCCCTAAACCCTGGGGCCATGCGGGTTTGCTGACTCTGAGGCATCAGCTGCCAGACGGACTAGTGTCTTGGTTCAGTCCTTCTCTGGGGTCGTCCAGCTTTTGTGCGGGCCAGCTGGACTTGTCGTCATGGTGAAGAAAGCCTTCAGAGTCTGAGGGAATCGGAAACAGCAAGGGAATAAAATGGATGTTAATTTCTTTCTTGATTGGTGTGTTTTTAAATGTGTTCCAAATAACATTCTATGATGAGAATATGAATATATGCATGAATGATTTGGCCTACTTGGGAAAATGGTTTTCATTTTCAGTTTTACAGCTGGAATGTCAATTTTCCATAGTTCTGGAATAAATGGACAGAGATGAACAGGCATTGAAATACAGCCTGTGGACGTGAACACAGTCAAACATTGACATGTGATTTTTACCACAGTTGAATTTTGGTTATAGCTACTTGTAAATCATTTTTCTGGCTTTAAACCAAAATCTTACTAACATCTACCATAATTTAAATTCCAACCTGTTTAACAGAATGTGAAAATAGAATTGGAGCTTATTATGAGTTAATGACATATTCAGGGAGTATTTTTTTTTTTTACCCTGGCATTTCTTTTTTTTTTTTTTGATACCATTAATATACATTACATGAGCAACATTGTGGTCACTAGATTCCCCCCATTCTCAATCCCCCCCACATACCCCGTTACAGTCACTGTCCATCAGCGTAGTGAGCTGCTATAGGGTCACTGCTTGTCTTCTCTGTGCTGTTCTGCCCTCCCCGTGCCGCCCCCCACGTTACATGTGCTAATCGTAATGCCCCTTATTTCCCTTCTCCCTCCCTCCCCACCTCCCCACCCGCTCACCCTCTCATCCCCCAGGTCCCTTTCCCTTTGGTAACTGCTAGTCCCTTCTTGGGTTCTGTGATTCTGCTGCTGTTTTGTTCCTTCAGTTTTTCTTTGTTCTTATACTCCACAGATGAGTGAAATCATTTGGTACTTGTCTTTCTCCGCCTGGCTTATTTCACTGACCATAATACCCTCTAGCTCCATCCATGTTGTTGCAAATGGTAGGATTTGTTTCTTTCCTGTGGCTTTCAGGGAGTATTTTAAGTCCTATTTAGTCTGAAGAAAGAGCCTAGTTTTTTTTTTTTTAATTATTTTTATTTTTTTGAAGAACATTATGTTTACTAGGCTCTCCCCTACCCCAAGCCCCCCCCACAAACCCCATTACAGTCACTGTCCATCAGCATAGTAAGATGTTGTAGAATCACTACTTGTCTTCTCTGTGTTGCACAGCCCTCCCCTTTCCCCCACCCCCCACATTATACATGCTAATCATAATACCCCCTTTCTTCCTCCACACCCTTATCCCTCCCTACCCTCCCATTCCCCCCAGTCGAAAGAGCCTAGTTTTTACAGCCCACTGATTAGGGTAGCTTTAATAGGTCATGGCTAGGGGTGTGATGGTCGTGCTGAGCATGTCTTCTGTGGACAAGTCACTCCTCTTGCACTCAAGAGTCTTAGTCGGCTCTGACCAGATATAGTCTTTGAAAAAAACTGTACACTGATTATAATATTTTAATATTAAACAAGAACATAATGTGAATAAAATTTAATGGAACAAAGGTGTTGCAAAAAAGTAGAATCTTAATTTGTAGATTGTGTCTTTAAGAAAGATTTACTGGAGTACCACAGTTTTTATCTCCAGATGAATGTTTTTCCCTTGAAATTACAGGCATTTGTTCATTCACCAGTCATCCATTGGGTGTCATTTCGGTGTTGGCACAGTGTGTGGTGTGGGTCACAGAAGGGGACGCCGCAGTCCTGCTCCCGGGCCAGCCACCGGGCACTGTTGGATGGCCCCCTGCGCGTGTTTCCCGGGGGGCTGGCCCCGAGAAGTCGAGCGGTCTGGGGTTGGGCAGTGGGGGCCTGGGAAGGGCTCTGGGTGGCAGAGCAGAGCCCGCACCAGACAGGGCCATTTATTCTTCAGGCTGTTGTTCTTGCAAGGGAGTTTGCCTGCTTCTGCTTTGGAGATGTAAGAAGGAAATGCAGGCTGTAAGTGTGGGCGGGAGAGTGAGCCTGCCTCAGATAAGCTCAGGAGTGACTCCAGCTGCTTGTGAAGGGGCTGCCCAGCTGCCTGGAGTACCTCTCTGCAGGGATGGGTGCCTGAGATGCGGGTACCACTCCAGAATGTGGGAGGGACATGCATCCGCCTCTTTGATTAATAACTGTGTTTTTTTAACCAAAGGGTAAGAAATACAAGCAGAATCATTAGCCTTTTAAAGTCTATTTTAAAAATGACAGGCTAATGTTTAAATAAACTTTTCTAGGTCCTTATACTTCTCATACTAAATGTAAATCACTCTCCAAGAAGTTTATTGTATAGTAAGAATCTATTAACTTCATCCAGTCTGGAGTAATGAATGACCCTGTGATGCTTTTGATGGCAGCTATTCACTTAATGCCGTTTTGTGCCTTGCAATGGGCTACACATTATGAAGAAGCAAAGTGGTAAAAGCACCATCTTTACTTTTGAAAGAAACACATAAATGAATTGAATTGGAGACGCAGGATCAATACATGTTAAATAATAAAATTTTTAATGTTGAACGTAGAGTACCTGAAGGTTCAAAAAAATTTTGAAGACTAGTAAGAAAATTACGTGCTTGAGGACTGAATTGTGTCCTAGGAACAAAGGCTGTTGGAAGAGCCAAGAGGGAGGACCGGGCAGGGAGGCCAGAAGTCGGGCGCGGGCAAAGGCTTCTTCCTGCGCCTGCCCAGAGGGCGACGTTCCTGTGGGGCGGCAGGAGAGGAGCCTGGCTTGGGTTCCCATCCGTGCGCGGGGAGGCCCTGGGTCGGCGCCCGGCGTTTGCCGCCTTCTGTGTCGTTTGTCGTGCTCAAGCCGCGGGCGGATGGGCTTCATCAGTGTCCGGGTAAGAGGTTTGCCTTCTCCAGACAGGAAGTGATCTGCATATTGAAGTCCCGGTGCCTTCCTGCGTCCCTTTATTACTGTAATTCTGGAAGTGAGCGAGCGTCCTTGGCGATCACCGGGGGCAGGAGAGGCCAAAAGGCCGTCCACGGTCCGCGTGCTCGGACTGGGGCAGAGCAGGGCCGGGAACCCAGACCTCTCCGGGGCGCCCGCCCTCTGCCTGCCTGCTGATTCGCTCTATCTTCCTCCTCTTCCCCTGCCTCCTGTTGTTTAAACTCTGCTATAGATTTATTAGAATGTTTAATAATAAATACAGGGGTGGGGGATATTACACTTCAAGGTAGCCAGAGACCAGCCAACGACTGTGGATTCTTAGCTTCAACCTCAGAGCATCAAAAAAATCTTTTTCTAAATTTTACCTATCTTTTTCTGGTTAATTTTGATTTAATGAACCAAAATGGGGGTATACTGTTACATTTGTGTTTTTGTGATTTAAAAAGTGAGGTAGATCCATAAAAACATAATTGCTTATATTTTTATTAATTTTGAGATGTGTTTACCAAGCTTTTACCCCCTTTTCTTCTCCCCTCTGCCATATACCACTTGTGAACCTTCTCAAGGACACTGTGGTTTGTTGGCTTAACAAAGGACCAAGTAATTCCATTTATCCAATAACTGCTGAGTAATTACATGTAAGTTCTGTTTTATGGTATAAATCTTTTGAGAGTTTTTGAGAGATACAAGATGAATGCATAAGTGAAAGGTCACAAAATTTAATATTAAAATTAAAATGCATTTAAAAACTTATGTAGCACCACCTATTATTATTACTCGTTCACTCTAGTTGAGTAGGTGAATGTCAAAGGCACACCCGAAGCTAAGTGGCAGAGCCAGGGTTAAAACAGATCTCCCAGTCTGTAGCTTCGCTTTTTTTTCTTTAATATCATATTTTCTTAGATTTCTTTCCTGTTTTGTGAAGAAACCTTTAGACAGCTCTAGGCAAAATGTATATTTCTTAGCTCGTAGACATTTCCTCAGTTTTTCCACCATTATAAGAACAAGGCACTGCACCTTTATTTATTTGTTGGCTGCCTACAGCTACTTATTTTTGAAAGCACATAAAGCTTTGAGAATCATACTTGGCTCTTAAGTCTTTTTGTCGTTGTCTCTTCTCCCCTTTCATTCTCTCTTCCTCTGCTCCTCTCTCTCCAGTAGTTCATTCCCAATTAAAGGTGAATAATATCTCACTAATATGCATGTACCATATTTTGTTGATCCATTCACCAGTTGATGGACATTGGGCTATTGCAGGTTTTTAGCTATTATGAATAATGTGGCTGTGAATATTCACATGTCAGTCTTTGTATAGATGCGTGTTGTCGTTTTTTCACGGGCAGATGCCTAGGAGTTAAATTCCTAGGTCATGTGGAAAGTCTGTGTTTAACATTTTAAGAAGTTATCATTGTCTATATATGAACTCTTACATTTTTCAACAAGGGTGCCGAGATACATCAAGGAGGGAGGAATACAGTAGCCCCCTCTATTTGTGGGCTTGCTCTCTGTGGTTTCAGTGTCGATCTGAAATATCATCATATGACCTGATGCACCAGCAGAAGGTCACTAACAGCTTCACCCTGCATCCCAGGCCTGCATCACCCACCCCGCTTTATCTCTTCGTGCAGGCATTTTACCCTCACATCATCATAAGGAGAAGCGTGAGGGCAGCACAGTTAGATGTTTGAGAGAGAGACCACATCACATGATTTTATTACAGTATATTGTTCTGTCTTTTTATTAGTTTTTGTTAATCTCTTACTGTGCCTAATTTATAAATTAAACTTTATCATAGGTACATATGTAGAGGAAAAAACATAGTATATACAGGGTTAGGTACTAGTTTTCCACAGTTTTTGGCATCCACTGGGTGTCATGCAACATGGATGGGGGGATTGCTCTGGTCTTTCAACAAATAGTGCTGGGGAAACTGGATTTCTATATGCAGAGGAATGAAAGTGGGATCCCTACCTAACACCATATAAAAATTTAACTAAAAATGGACCATAGGCCTAAATGTAAGAGGTAAAACTATAAAACTCTTAGAAGAAAATATAGGCTTAAAGCTCTGTGGCCTTGTGTTAGTCAATCATTTCTCGGAGATGACACCAAAAGCACAGTGGCAAAAGTGGATGAATTCGAATTCATCAGAATTAACGATGAGGTACTCCAAGTATGTCGTCAAGGATGTGAATCTTGCATCTCACTGATAAAAAAACAGATAGCTCAATTTTAAAATGGATAAATAATTTGAATAGACATTTCTTTAAAACAAAACAAAACCATGCAAGTGATTGATAAGCAGAGAAAATATGCATAACATCTGTAGTCATTAGGGAAATGGAAATCAAAATCACAGCCAGATACCACTACATCTAGAATGGCTAAAATAAAAAAGATAAACAGGTGTTTCTGAAGGTATAGAGAGACTGAAGCCCTCAACATTGCTGGTGGGACTGTAAAATGGTGCAGCTACTTGGGAAAACAGTTTGGCAATTCCTCAAAATGTTAAACTTCAGAGTTGCTGCTCTATGACCCAACAGTTCTGCTACACATAAACACCACAGAACTGAAAACATATGTCTATGCAAAAGCGAACCTGAATGTTCATGGCAGCATTATTTACAATAACCAAAAACAGAAACAACCAAATGTCAGCTGGAGAAGTGGATAAACTAACTATGATACAGCCATGCAGTGGAATATTATTCATCAATATAAAAAGGAATGAAGTTCTGAAAAAAAAACAATAGAAAGAATCAATGAAAGCAAAAACTGGTTCTTTGAGAAAATAAACAAAATGCATAATCCCCTAGCCAGACTTATCAAGAAAAAAAGAGAATCTGTACACATAAACAGAATCAGAAATGGGAAAGGAAAAATCACTACAGACACCACAGAAATACAAAGAATTATGAGAGAATACTATGAAAAATTACATGCTAACAAACGAGATGACCTAAAAGAAATGGACAACTTTCTAGAAAAGTACAACCTTCCAAGGCTGACCCAGGAAGAAACAGAAAATCTGAATAGACCAATTACCAGTAAGGAAATTGAATTGGTAAAAAAAAAACGACCTAACAAAGCACCTGGGCCAGATGGTTTCACTGCTGAATTTTATTAGACATTTAGTGAAGACCTACTACGCATCCTCCTTAAAGTTTTCCAAAAAGTAGAAGAGGAGGGAATACTCCCAAACTCATTCTATGATGCCAGCATCACTCTGATAATCAAAACCAGGCAAAGATACCACAAAAAAAAGGAAATTAGAGACCAATATCCCTGATGTGAACACAGATGCTCAACTGAATTTGAAAATACATCAAAAAGATCATCCATCATGATCAAGTAGGACTTATTCCAGGGATGCAAGGATGGTACAGCATTTGAAAATCCATCAACATCATCTATCACATCAACAAAAAGGACAAAAACCACACGATCATCTCCATAGATACTGAAAAAGAATTCAAAAAAATTCAACATCCATTCATGATAAAAACTCTCAACAAAATGGGTATAGAGGGCAAGTACCTCAACATAATAAAGGCCATATATGACAAACCCACAGCCAAGATTATACCCAACAGCGAGAAGCTGAAAGCTTTTCCTTTAAGATCAGGAACAAGACAGGGATGCCCACTCTCCCCACTTTTAGTCAACATAGTTCTGTAGGTCCTAGCCACGGCAATCAGACAACACAAAGAAATAAAAGGCATCCGGATTGGCAAGGAAGAAGTTAAACTGTTCCTGTTTGCAGATGACATGATATTGTACATAAAAATCCTAAAGAATCCACTCTGAAACTAGTAGATCTAATATCTAAATTCATCAAAGTTGCAGGATACAAAATTAATACACAGAAATCTGTTGCATTACTATACACTAACGATGTACTAGCAGAAAGAGAAATCAGAAAAACAATTCCATTCACAATTGCATCAAAAATAATAAAATACCTAGGAATAAACCTAGTGAAGGAAGTGAAAGACCTATAGCCTGAAAACTACAAGAAACTCATGAGAAAAATTAAAGAAGATACCAATAAATGGAAACACATCCTGTGCTCATGGACAGGAAGAATTAATATTGTCAAAATGGCCATCCTGCCTAAAGCAGTCTACAGATTCAATGCAATCCCTATCAAAATACCAAGAGCATTCTTCAACAAACTAGAGAAAATAATTATAAAATTCATATGGAACCACAAAAGACCCCAAATAGCCATAGCAATCCTGAGAAGGAAGAATAAAGCTGGGGGGGATTACACTCCCTGACCAAGCTCTACTACAAAGCCACAGTAATCAAGACAATTTGGTACAGGCACAAGAACAGACTCATAGAACAATGGAACAGACTAGAGAGCCCAGATATAAACCCAAGCATATGTGGTCAATTAATATACAATAAAGGAGCCATGGATATACAATGGAGAAGTGACAGGCTCTTCAATAACTGCTGTTGGCAAAACTGGACAACTCAATGCAAGAGAATGAAACTGGATCATTGTCTAACCCCATACTCAAAAGTAAACTCAAAATGGATCAAAGACCTGAATGTAAGTCATGAAACCATAAAACTCCTAGAAGAAAACGTAGGCAAGAATCTCTTGAATATAAATATGAGCAACTTTTTACTGAACGCATCTCCTCAGGCAAGGGAAATATAATAAAAAATGAACAAATGGGACTATATCATGCAAAAAAGCTTCTGTACAGGAAAGGACACCATCAGCAGAACAGAAAGGCATCCTACAGTATGGGAGAATATATTTGTAAATGACATGTCCGACAAGGGCTTAACATCCAAAATATATAAAGAACTCACATGCCTCAACACCGAAAGAGCAAATAACCCAAGTAAAAAAAATGGGCAAAGAATATGAACTGACGCTTCTCCAAAGAAGAAATTCAGATGGCCAACAGGCACATGAAAAGATGCTCCACATCGCTAATTATCAGGGAAATGCAAATAAAAACCACAATGAGATATCACCTCACACCAGTTAGGATGGCCAACAAAGAAAAGACTACGAACAACAAATGCTGGCAAGGATGCGGAGAAAGGGGAACCCTCCTACACTGCTGGTGGGAATGTAAACTAGGTCAGTCATTGTGGAAAGCAATATGGAGGTTCCTCAAAAAGCTAGAAATAGAAATACAATTTGATCCCAGAATTGCACTCCTAGGATTTACCCAAAGAAAACAAATTCTCAGATTCAAAAAGACATATGCACCCCTATGTTTATTGCAGCACTATTTACAATAGCCAAGATACCGAAGCAACTGAAGTGTCCATCAATTGATGAATGGATAAAGAAGAGGTGGTACATATACACAATGGAATACTATTCAGCCATAGGAAAGAAACAAATCTTACCATTTGCAACAACATGGATGGAGCTAGAGGATATTATGCTCAGTGAAATAAGCCTGGTGGAGAAAGACAAATACCAAATGATTTCCCTCATTTGTGGAGTATAACAACAAAGCAAAACATGAAGGGAGAATATAGCAGCAGACTCACAGACTCCAAGAAGGGACTAGTGGTTACCAGAGGGGAGGGTTGTGGGAGGGCGAGTGGGGAGGGGGGGGAGAAGGAGATTGTGGGGTATGATGGTTTGTGCACATGATGTTTGTGGGGTCATGGGGAAGACAGTGTAGTTCAGAGAAGACAAATAGGGACTCCGTGACATCTTACTACACTGATTGACAGTGACTGCAATGGGGTATGGGGGGGACTTGATTATAAGGGTGAATGTAATAACCACATTGTTTTTCTTGTGAAACCTTCATAAGAGTATATCAATAATAGCTCAATAAAAAAAAAGGGAAGAAAAGAAAATGAAGTTCCGACACACTGCAACATGGGTGAACCTTGGAAACATTGTACAAAGTGAAAGAAGACAGTCACAAAAGGCCACATGTTGTATGATTCCGTTTATGTGGATTGCCTAGAGTAGGCATAACCCATAGAGACAGAAAGTAGGTTAATGATTGGTAGGCCGGGGAGAGGGAAAGAAGATTGGGTGGGTGGTTTCTTTTTTCAGGAATGAAAATGTTCTAAAGTTAGATAGTGGGGATGGTTGTATAATTCTGTGAGTATACAAAAACCCATGGAGTCTGTGCTTTAAAAGGGTGAATTTGTATCTCACTTAAGCTGTTATTAAAAAAAGGAAAGGAAACCATCAAACTTTTCCAAAATAGCCATACCATTTTATAGTCCCTCTAGGAATGAAAGATGCTTCTAGTTTCTGCACGCCATCACATGCTCCTGGTATTGTTAGTCTTTTTGATCATAGCCATTTTAGTAGTTATGTAGTGACATCTCATAGTGACTTTAGTTTGCATTTCCCTAATGACTAAAGATGATCGCATATTATATATTATTCATTTGCATATTTTCTTTGGTGAAAATGTCTCTTGAAATCTTTTGTCCATTTTAAAATTGAGTTGTCTTAAAATTGTGTTAAAAGATTTATTTTTCCAAGTTTCAATTTTTAATTATTAGATTAACAAGGAATAACATCTTAACATAGTCAGAACAAACAAAATACAAGGGGAATAACATCTTAACATAGTCAGAACAAACAAAATACAAGGAAATGAGAAAAAAACTATATATATTGTTAATTGCAAGTATAAACAAGAGTGAAATAGCTCTTTTCCCCATATTAAATGGCTAAACACAGTTTTTAACAAATACTATATATACCAATATTTAAGTTATATATAGATAGTATATTTATAATAATATTAAAATTAATATTAAATGGGCAGAGCCAAGATGGCGACGTGAGTAGTAGAGCAGCGGAAATCTCCTCCCAAAACCACATATATTTTGGAAAATACAACAAAGACAACTCTTACTAAAAGAGAGACCAGAAGACACAGGACAACAGCCAGACCATATCCGCACCTGAGAGAACCCAGCGCCTCGCGAAGGGGGTGAGATACAAGCCCCGGCCCCGCGGGAGCCGAGCGCCCCTCCCCCCAGCTCCAAGTGGGAGGAGAGGAGTCGGAGCAGGGAGGGAGACGGAGCCCAGGACTGCCGAACACCCAGCCCCCGCCATCCGGGCCAGAGTGCAGACACACAGCGCGTGCGTGGGGTGCTGGATACTAGGGAAACAGGATAGTAAGACCTGTGAGCAGGTCCCCGCAGGCGGCGCCCCGGGGACAAAGAAAAGCGAGCGCTTTTTGAAAGTCTTAAAGGGACAGGGACCCCACAGCTGGGCAGAAGAGTCCCAGGACACGTAGCCAGAAGAGAATGGCATGATAGATTTAATGCAATGAAACAGAAGGGCCTTGAACCAAGAATATTGTATCCAGCATGATTATCATTTAAATATGAAGGAGGGATTGAACAATTCCCAGACAAGCAAAAGTTGAGGGAATTTGCCTCCCACAAACCACCTCTACAGGGTATTTTAGAGGGACTGTTCTAGATGGGAGCACTCCTAAGACTAAACAGATGTCACCAGAGAAAATAAAATCACAGCAAAGAAAGCAGACCAACCAAATACTAACTAAAGGCAAAAAATAAAATCAACTACCCACAAAAAGCAGTTAAAGGAAACACGAAAGAGCACAGAATAAAATAACCAACATATAAAGAATGGAGAAGGAGGACTAAGAAGGGAGAGAAGAAAAGAATCTCCAGACAGTGTATATAACAGCTCAATAAGTGAGCTAAGTTAGGCAGTAAGATACTAAAGAAGCTAACCTTGAACCTTTGGTAACCACGAATCTAAAGCCTACAATGGCAATAAGTACATATCTTTCAGTAGTCACCCTAAATGTAAATGGACTAAATGCACCAATCAAAAGACACAGAGTAACAGAATGGATAAAAAAGCAAGACCCATCTATATGCTGCTTACAAGAAACTCACCTCAAACCCAAAGACATGCACAGACTAAAAGTCAAGGGATGGAAAAAGATATTTCATGCAAACAACAGGGGGAAGAAAGCAGGTGTTGCAGTACTAGTATCAGACAAAATAGACTTCAAAACAAAGAAACGAGAGAAAGAAGGACATTACATAATGATAAAGGGGTAAGTCCAACAAGAGGATATAACCATTATAAATATATATGCACCCAACACAGGGGCACCAACATATCTGAAACAAATACTAACAGAATTAAAGGAGGAAGTAGAATGCAATGCATTCATTTTAGGAGACTTCAACACACCACTCACTCCAAAGGACAGATCCACCAGACAGAAAATAAGTAAGGACACAGAGGCACTGAACAACACACTAGAACAGATGGACCTAACAGACATCTATAGAACTCTACATCCAAAAGCAACAGAATACACATTCTTCTCAAGTGCACATGGAACATTCTCCAGAATAGACCACATACTAGGCCACAAAAATAGCCTCAGTAAATTCAAAAAGATTGAAATTCTACCAACCAACTTTTCAGACCACAAAGGTCTAAAACTAGAAATAAATTGTACAAAGAAAACAAAAAGGCTCACAAACACATGGAGGCTTAACAACATGCTCCTAAATAATCAATGGATCAACGAACAAACTAAAATAGAGATCAAGGAAAATATGGAAACAAATGACAACAACAACACAAAGCCCCAACTTCTGTGGGACGCAGTGAAAGCAGTCTTAAGAGGAAAGTATATAGCAATCCAGGCATATTTAAAGAAGGAAGAACAATAACAAATGAATAGTCTAACATCACAATTATTGAAACTGGAAAAAGAAGAACAAATGAGGCCTAAAGTCAGCAGAAGGAGGGACATAATAAAGAGAAGAAATAAACAAAATTGAGAAGAATAAAACAATAGAAAAAAGTCAATGAAACCAAGAGCTGATTCTTTGAGAAAATAAACAAAATAGATAAGCCTCTAGCTAAACTTATTAAGAGAAAAAGAGAATCAACACACATCAACAGAATCAGAAACGAGAATGGAAAAATTACGACAGACGCCACAGAAATACAAAGAATTATTAAAGACTACTATGAAAACCTGTATGCTAACAAGCTGGAAAACCTAGAAGAAATGGACAACTTCCTAGAAAAATACAACCTTCCAAGACTGACCAAGGAAGAAACACAAAAGTTAAACCAATTTCGAGCAAAGAAATTGAAACGGTAATCAAAAAACTACCCAAGAACAAAACCTCCGGGCCGGATGGATTTACCTCGGAATTTTATCAGACATACAGAGAAGACATAATACCCATTCTCCTTAAAGTTTTCCAAAAAATAGAAGAGGAGGGAATACTCCCAAACACATTCTATGAAGCCAACATCACCCTAATACCAAAACCAGGCAAAGAGCCCACCAAAAAAGAAAATTACTGACCAATATCCCTGATGAATGTAGATGCAAAAATACTCAGTAAAATATTAGCAAACCAAATTCAAAAATATTTCAAAAGGATCACACACCGCAACCAAGTGGGATTCATCCCAGGGATGCAAGGATGGTACAACATTCGAAAATCCATCAACATCATCCACCACATAAACAAAAAGAAGGACAAAAACCATATGATCCTCTCCATGGATGCTGAAAAAGCATTCGACAAAATTCAACATTTGTTCATGATAAAAACTCTCAGCAAAATGGGTATAGAGGGCAAGTACCTCAACATAATAAAGGCCATATATGATAAACCCACAGCCAACATCATACTGAACAGCAAGAAGCTGAAAGCTCTTCCTCTGAGATCAGGAACAAGACAGGGATGCCCACTCTCCCCACTGTTATTCAACATAGTACTGGAGGTCCTAGTTATGGCAATTAGACAAAACAAAGAAATTCAAGGAATCCAGATCAGTAAAGAAGAAGTTAAACTGTCACTATTTGCAGATGACATGATATTGTACATAAAAAACCATAAAGACTCCACTCCAAAACTACTAGAACTTATATCTGAATACAGCAAAGTTGCAGGATACAAAATTAGCACACAGAAGTCTGTGGCTTTTACACTAACAATGAACCAATAGAAAGAGAAATCAGGAAAACAATTCCATTCACAATTGCATCGCAAAGAATAAAATACCTGGGAATAAACCTAACCAAAGAAGTGAAAGACCTATACCCTGAAAACTACAAGACACTCTTAAGAGAAATTAAAGCGGCACTAACAAATGGAAACTCATCCCATGCTCTTGACTAGGGAGAATTAATACCGTCAAAATGGCCATCCTACCCAAAGCAATATACAGATTTGATGCAATCCCTATCAAAATACGAACAACATTCTTCAAGGAACTGGAAGAAATAGTTAAAAAATTCATATGTAAACACCAAAGACCCCGAATAGCCAAACCAATCCTGAGAAAGAAGAATAAAGTGGGGGGGTGGGATCTCACTCCCCAACTTCAGCTCTCCTACAAAGCCACAGTAATCAAGACAATTTGGTACTGGCACAAGAACAGAGCCACAGACCAGTGGAACAGACTAGAGACTCCAGACATTAACCCAAACATATATGGTCAACTAATATTCGATAAAGGAGCCATGGACATACAATGGGGAAATGACAGTCTCTTCAACAGATGGTGCTGGCAAAACTGGACAGCTACATGTACAATAATGAAACTGGATCACGGTCTAACCCTATACACAAAAGTAAACTCAAAATGGATCAAAGACCTGAATGTAAGTCATGAAACTATAAAACTCTTAGAAAAAAACATAGGCAAAAATCTCTTGGACATAAACATGAGTGACTTCTTCATGAACATATCTCCCCGGGCAAGGAAAACAAAAGCAAAAATGAACAAGTGGAACTATATCAAGCTGAAAAGCTTCTGTACAGCAAAGGACACCATCAATAAAACAAAAAGGTACCCTACAGTATGGGTGAATATATTTGTAAATGACAGATCCAATAAAGGCTTGACATCCAAAATGTATAAAGAGCTCATGCACCTCAACAAACAAAAAGCAAATAATCCAACTAAAAATGGGCAGAGGAACTGAACAGTTTTCCAAAGAAGAAATTCAGATGGCCAACAGACACATGAAAAGATGCTCCACATCGCTTGTCATCAGAGAAATGCAAATTAAAACCACAGTGAGATATCACCTCACAGCAGTAAGGATGGCTACCATCCAAAAGACAAACAACAACAAATGTTGGCAAGGTTTTGGAGAAAGGGGAACCCTCCTACACTGCTGGTGGGAATGTAAATTAGTTCAACCATTGTGGAAAGCAGTATGGAGGTTCCTCAAAATGTTCAAAATAGACTTACCATTTGACCCAGGAATTCCACTTCTAGGAATTTACCCTAAGAATGCAGCACTCCAGTTTGAAAAAGACAGATGCACCCCTATGTTTATCACTGCACTATTTACAATAGCCAAGAAATGGAAGCAACCTAAGTGTCCATCAGTAGATGAGTGGATAAAGAAGAAGTGGTACATATACACAATGGAATATTATACAGCCATAAGAAGAAAACAAATCCTACAAATAGCAACAACGTGGATGGAGCTAGAGGGTATTATGCTCAGTGAAATAAGCCAAGCGGAGAAAGACAAATACCAAATGATTTCATTCATCTGTGGAGTATAAGAACAAAAGGAAAACTGAAGGAACAAAACATCAGCAGAATCACAGAACCCAAGAATGGACTAATAGTTACCAAACAGAAAGAGACTGGGGAGAATGGGAGGGCAGGGAGGGATAAGGGCAGGGAAGAAGAAGGGGGGTATTATGATTAGCATGTATAATGTGGGAGGTGGGGGAAAGAGGAGGGCTTTGCAACACAGAGAAGACAAGTAGTGATTCTACAACATTTTGCTATGCTGATGGACAGTATCTGTAATGGGGTTTGTGGGGGGGGACTTGGTGTAGGGGAGAGCCTAGTAAACATGGGTATTGTAATTGTAGATTAATGATAACAAAAAAAAAGGAGGGGATTACTCCCTGATAGGATAAAATTAACTGCAAATCAACAATTAATGCATGCTTTACATATCCTTAATTGTGATCTTTTAAAGGGTGTTGGATGATCAGCTATGGAAGTACATTTTTCTGATAATATTTCTTTCTCTTAAAATAAAAGCAGTTCCTGTGTGGTGGTCTCCAATAGGTTCTTCACAATGGTATAAAGGTCATATCAAAGTGTGGGCAAAGTGTTTGTTTGTGTTTATACAGAGGATCAAAGCCTAATTTGGCTACCCAGAAAACGAATTAAGATATGATATGAAGAAGAACTTCCAACATCAACATCCTCTGGAAGAGTCATTCCAGAAGATGATCATCAAAAAACTTCAACAACGATCCTGGCGCTGATGCAGTTGTAGCTGCATTCATTCGGTCGGTTCCTGGACTTGCCGTTGGAATGAAGAAGGAAATATCCAAGCTGGCCTGTGCATACAGTAAAATAACAAATTTGACTGGATCTATACTGTCGGAACTCAACCAAGAATTAGGAGAAGTGCAAGTTGCAGTGCTCCAAAAATCTTGCGACTACAGACTATCTACTGTTAAAAGAACATATGGGTGAACAGTTCCCAGGAATGTATTGTTTTAATTTGTCTGATTTTTCTCAAACTATTCAAATTCAGTTAGACAATATCCATCATATCATTGATAAGTTTTCACAAATGCCTAGGGTGCCTAACTGGTTTTCTTGGTTTCACTGGAGATGGCCGGTAATTGTAGGTCTGCTTTTGTTATGTATCTGTATTCCTATTCTGTTAATGTGTGTACGCAATTTAATTAATAGTTAAAACCTGTACATGCTTATGTTACTCTACAAGAAGTTATGTCAAAGAAATAATCAATCTTCCCATGCTACTTGTATAGCTTTTCTTCTTCCTTCCTAATTACAGCTCTTTAGTAGAATTCGTGCCTCATATAGAAAATTACTGAGTCTCATAATTCTTCCAGGTGGTAAAGATACCTCAAAACACATGCTGGGCATACAAGCCACAAGGCATAAATCTGCAAAGAAGTAAAAAGCTAACCTTTTCAAAGAATATTGCTTCTCTCTCACCAACTTTACATTTCCCTGTATGGCCCCGGAAGACAGCTGGTTAGCCATAGATGGGTAAGATTCCTCAAGGGAGGAACAACCTAAGACAGGCACAGTTGCAGGGGGACCATCAGATGAGAAATTGGGGATCAACGGAGGTGAGGCTTAGAACCTCACCCCCCCCCCCACCCGTTTTGAGAGAAATCTTCTGCATCCGTGGATGTTTTGTTGCCCTTGTCTAGCTTGGATTAATACTTAGTCTATAGGCACAGACCTGATGATCTACACTTGCCCTCTCTTACAGCACTAAATTATGTTTTCTAACTTTAACTTGCATCTACCTACCACCTCAGCATTTTACTTAAAAAAAAAAAAACAGAGGAGAAATGTGGGATTCACATATAAACCAAGTATAAAAATCAAATGAATAATCATAAAAAAATTAATGTTAAATGTTTTTAATGTGATAAGTGAACTTGTTTCTCGTTAAAATTTGTTTAATGTAGATGGTAATTATAATTGTGTTGTAAGAGATTTTAATCTCTTCTGCATATAGATCTTCTGTTGGATTTATGATTAGCAAATATTTTCTTCTAGTCTGTGACATTTAACAATGGTATCTTTGAAAAGCAGAAATTTAAAATTTTGATGATGTTGAATTTATCGTTTTTTCTTTTGTGTTCTTACACTTTTGGTTACATGCTTCAGAAATCTTTGCCTAACCAAGGTCACAGAGATTTTTCTCCCATGTTTTCTCCTATAGGTTTTTATTTTTTTTTTAAGTTTTAGCTCTTTGCATTTAGGTCTTTAATATAGTTGAAGTTAGTTTTCGCATATGGTGTAAGTGTCCAGTTGCTTCTCTATCATTTGTTGAAAAAAGCACCGCTTTCCCTGTTGAATTATGATAGTATCTTCACTAAAATCCAGTTAACCACAACTGTGTGTCAGTTTGTTTCTGAACTCTATTTTGTTCCATTTATCTAATGTGTGGTTTCTACCACACTGACTTACTTGGTTATTGTACATTTATAGTAACTTTTGAAATCAGGTAATGTAGGCCCTCCAAGTTGCTTTTCTTGAGAATTGTTTTGCCTATTCTGGTCTTTGCATTTACATATAAATTATGGAGTGAGGTTGTTGATATGTTGAAAACATTGTGTTGGGATTTTTATTTTATTTTACTTATTTATTTATTTATTTATTATTTTGGTACCATTAATCTATAATTACATGAGGAACATTATGTTTACTAGACTCCCTCCATCACCAAGTCTCCCCCACATACTCCATTGCAGTCATGTGCTGGGATTTTTTATTGTAATACCTTGAATCTATTGGTCATTTTGAGACCTGCCTATCTTAACAATATTGAGTTTTCCATTCATGAACATGGTATATCTCTCCATTTATTTAGGTGTAGCTTTTTTTTGACTTCTAATGACTCAATGATTGGTTTTCACAAATTTGTCCCACTTTGTACGTGTTCTTTTGTGGATAAAAATTGCTAACCTTTTAATGTGTTTATAACCAGAAATCCTTCTGCAGTATTTTTAACCTTACAACAACCTTATGCTTATTTCCTTCTATCTCAAAATTAAAAAGAAAATGTTTCTTCAAAGGTACTAGCTAGTAGGTATGATTGTGTTATATTGCCCTCGCTGTAATTCTTGTAGAAACTCAACTTTAGTGGAGGAGAAAACTGTGGTATCCTGTGACTTTTGTTTTATGTTTCTATTTGAAGGGTCTCTGACTGGATTCCTTGAGGAGAAAATGGCCTATCAGGGACATCAGAACAGCCAGAACTGGGCAGAAAATACAAATTATTGCTTCGAACCTGAGCAAGTAGTGAATCCTGTGCAGACTGGTAAGTGCAGGCTTGCCTCCTGGCTGCTGAATGTGGGCTGTGACATAAACACAAGAAATCCACTGCCACACGCAGGCGAAACATGTTAGCCCAAGTGAAGCTCGTGAAGCACAACCAAGGTGTAAGTATTTTCCCTGAACGCTTAGCTGACCCTTTCTCCTCTCTGTCCCTTCTGCTGAGGTACACGCCCTTACAGTTCTCTCCCCTTCAAAGCCTGTTTTGAGAAAATTAGCTGAAATTGATATTCATTGAAGGTTAAATGATCAGTAGTATCTTAGAACCTCAATTCTAACGAAAGAAACTGCCACAGTAGCAAGAGCACCGTTTGTTAGGTTCCTGCTGTGGGCCAGGCCCAGGGCTTGGGCTTCACACACTATTACCTGTTTCCTACCTGGCTCTGCCAAGTATGTGTCATCCTCATTTGACAGGAGAGAAAACTTAAGACTCAGACCTGATTTCTATAAAATCCAAACTGATTCATGGAAACAGAAAGTGTATCTGCAGGCCTAGAGTGGAGCTGGTGGGAGGATGGATCGCAGGAGGGCCGCGGGGAAGTGGTGCTGTGCGCGCTGTCGGTGTGAGCCAGGCAGAGGGCTCCGTTTGTTTGTTCCGTTTAGGCTTCTGATTTGTCGTCTAACTTGTAGGGAGCTCCCTGCTGGTTCCACACAAACTTAATATTCTGTACCAGTTACTTGTTATCCTAGATACTTGGTAATTTTTGAAAACAGCTTTATTGAGATGTAATTCACATACCATAAATTCACCCATTTAGAGTGTACATTTCAGTATATTCACATACATGTACAGTCAGTTTTAGAACATTTCATCACCTTTCAGAAAGACCCTGCACTCTTTAGATATCACTCCCTATTCCTGTATCCACCCCACCCCTGACAACACTAATCTCTTCTCTGTCTTTATAAATGTACATATTCTGGATATTTCATATACATGGAGTCATAGAGGTCTTTGTGACTGGCTTTTTATTTTTTGGCTTAGCATGGTGTTTTCAAGTTCATGCATTTTGTGTCATGGATTAGGACTCATTCTTTTATGTGGACACATAATTTCCATTGTGTGGACACACAGTGTACTTATCAGTTGATGGACATTTGGGTTGTTTGCATTTTTTTTTTTTACGCTGTCATGAATAATGCTGTTTTAAACATTCATGTACAAGTGTTTGTGTGGACATAGATTCTCGTTTCTCTTGGGTATATACCTAGATTGGAATTGTTGATCATACTAGTCCCTCATCAGATTTATGACTTACAAATATTTTCTCTCATTTTTGTGGGTTGTCTTCTAATTTTCTTGATCATGTCTTTTGATGCATAAAAGGTTTTAATTTTTATCAAGTCTAGTTTATCTAGTTTATCTTTTGTTGCTCCTGCTTTGGTGTCCTATCTGAGAATTCATTGCCAAATCCGAAGTCATGAAGATTTATCTTTATGGTTTCTTCTAAAAATTTTTAAAATAATTTTAGCCCTTGTATTGAGGTCTTTGAGCCACTGTGAGTTGATTTTTGTGTATGGTGAGAGGTAGGGGTCCAAATTCATCCTTTTGTATGTGGATATCTGTTGTCCCAGATCCATTTTTTGAAAAGACTGTTCTTTCCACATTGAATGGTCTTGTTGAAAAGTTGTTGACCACAGACATGTGGCTTTGCTTCTCAACTCTTAGCTCTCTCGCATTGATCTATTTCTCTGTCCTTATGCCAGGATGACTCTGTCGTGGTTACACTTGTGTTGTGGTGAGTTTTGCAGTCGGGAAGTGCGAGTTTTCCTACTTTGCTCTTGTTCATGATTGTTATGTCTGTTGTAGGTCCTTTGCAATTCCATATGAATTCTAGAATCCGCTTTCAGCTGGGTTTCTGATAGGAATTATGTTGAATCTAGATCGATTAATGGAGTTTTGCCATTTTAACAATATTAAGTCTTTCATCCATAAACATGGAATGTTTTTTCCATTTATTTACGTCTTATTTCTTTCAGCAGTTTATAATTTCCAGAGTATAAATTTTATACTTCCTTTTGTAAAATTTATTCCTAATATTTTACTTCTTTTTGATGCTATGAATGAAATTGTTTCCTTAATTTCATTTTCAGATTGTTCATTGCAGGGATATAGATACATAATTGAGTTTTGTATATTGATCTTGTATTTTCTAACCTTGCTGAACTCATTAGTTCGAGTAGTTTTTTAGTACATTCCTTAGGATTTTCTATACTTAAGATCATGTCATTTATAAATAGTTTTATTTCTTCCTTTCCTATTCAGATGCCTTTTATTTCTTTTTCTTGCCTAGTTGTCCTGGCTAGAACCTTCAGCACTGTTAAGTAGAAGCGGTGAGAGCAGACATCACTGTTTTGTTCCTATCTTAGGGGGAAAGCATTCAGTCTTTTACCATTATCAGATTAAGGACAATCCTTCTATTCCTAATTAATTGAGTGTTTGATTTACCATGAAAGGGTGTTGGAGTTTGTCAAGTGGTTTTTCTGCATCTACTGAGATGATTGTGCTGTCTTACTTTTTGTTCTGTTGATATGTGTATATATTATATTAATTGATTGTTGGATGTTAACCAACCTTGCATTCCTGGAATACATCCCATTTGGTCATGGTGTTTAATTAATTTTGTATGCTAGTACATATATAAACATATTTGTTGAGGATCCATATTCAGAAGAGGTATTGGTCTGCAATTTTCTTTTGTGGTGTCTTTGTCTAGTTTTGACATCAGGGTAATATTGGTCTCATAGACTAAGTTGGGAAGTGTTCTCCCCTCTTCAATCTTTTCGGAAGAATTTATGATGAATTGGTGTTAATTCTTCCTTAAATGTTGAGTAGAATTCATCAGTGAAGTCATTTGGGTAGGACTTTGCCCTGTGAGCAGTTTTAATTACTAATTCAAGTCAGGAGGAACAGGAGCCAGCAAGGGCCACTTTAAAGGAATGGCTGGTTTTGAGGTTGGAGAAAACCCTGAAGAGTATAATGACTTTCAGGAAGTCAAGGGTGGTCGTCAGACTCTCAGACGGCTCCAGTGACACCACCTCCCGGTGTCACCCCCGTGCAGTCCCTCCCTCTCCTGGTGGCGGCCTGTGCAGATGGTCTGCTCGCCCCAGCTGTCTCCTGAGGGTGTAGCCTGGCTGGTGCCATGACAGCAACTTTGTGAGGTGCCCTAACCTGTGGCAGTGGTTGGGGGGGTGTACAGATCTTTGGGGATGTTTCGCAGGCCAAGCTAGCTGGATTTTCTAATGAGTTGGATGTGGTGTCTGAAGGAGAGAAGTCAGGATGATTCCAGGGTTTTGCCAGAAAGATAGGATGCCTTTGGAGAAGGGAGACTATAGGAGAAGCCATCTGGGAAACATATTTTTCTTTATTTCATACATTGAGAGTTGGCGATTTGATTTAAAAGGTAGGAAGTAAGGAGAGGGGTCTAGATGGCTGGAGATAAAAATTTGAGTGTCATTAATTTACAGAGAGAATTTAAAGTAAAAGACCAGATGAGATCACTGGGGGGGCGGGTGTCAGTAGAGAAAAGGTCTCCCTACCACCAGTCTGCTCAGCTCTTCTGTTCTTAGCTTAAATATTAAGATGTTTCTTGGCACGAACTAAAATATAACCCTGTGTTGAGTGTTCCCTGCCCTAACTGTACATGTCTCTGGGTTTTGAGAACACACAGGGTCTGCCATACTGCATTCAGCTAGTGAGAAAGTAATGCATAAATGATAGAACTTTGTAGAAATCATCCATTTTCACAGGGGCTTTAGCAGTCCCCCATCCTAATGTGCCAACCATGCCATAGGTATTCTCATTGGTGGTTTAGGCACCCTGCTGTTCTTTGGTGAAACTGGGAGGCAGAGAAGCAGCAGCCCTACACCGAGCAGGACTGGGGAGAGTGATGTGATGAGCTCTCGTGTGCAGCATCTGCTGGTCTGAGGCAGCAGTGTGGGGCCCCTCCACCTCCCGCAGCTCCGCCGTTTGCCCTCTGCCTGCCCACGCTCCCCAGTGCCATGCTCTTTCCAGGCCTGAGGTCCCTT
Organism: Manis pentadactyla; assembly: GCF_030020395.1. Classification (NCBI taxonomy): domain Eukaryota; kingdom Metazoa; phylum Chordata; class Mammalia; order Pholidota; family Manidae; genus Manis; species Manis pentadactyla. The sequence continues at coordinate 236,652,482 of NC_080019.1, forward strand.
ATGGGGACAGGAGTGCCACTGCCCCAGAGCCCCAAGAGTGAGCGTTCACTCTGGGTCTGGGCTTTATGCAGCTGCGTCTGGCCACAGAGTGCCACAGGGAACTGAGTTCTGAGCCTTCACTGAGGAGCTGGTCAGAAATGCAGGTTCTTAGGGCCCAGCAGTCTGTTTCACAAGCCTTCTGGTAATGCAGCTGTGTGCTAAATTTTGAGGTGGCCTTCTTCTTTGAGAGCAGAATTCGTGCTTGGCACGATAGCTTTGCTCCTCTTTCATGGAAGAAGGTAAGGGTCTACCTGATGTTTTGAGCGTCTTCATTCATGCCAGCTTCTCAGTCTGGAGCTATTCCTCCTCTCAGGGTCTGTCTACGAGCTGTGTACCTAGCCTCCTTCAGACGGCTTTCGAATGCAGTTTTCTTCATGATGTCCACATGAAGTGAAAAAAAATATTTTAAAAAATAATTTAAAATGAATGTCTACAATGTAAGTATCTTTTGAAAACTTAATTTTATCTGTGCTTTCACCTCTTCCTATATTACAGAGGTGAACATTACTTGTGCTTTTAGTTCTGTAGTATTTCCCGGCTGCGTGATTTACATAATTAAATCTTGGAGACTGTGAGGTGATGTAGCACATCACAAGTGAATTAGTGAACATTTATTGATCCTTACCGTGTTCAGTCACATATGATCTCAGCTTCTTTACCATGCTGTTGACGACACATGGGTAGCTAACCAGTACTCAGCATAGGCTGATGAGAAATGCCAACCTTTACAGTTGTATCCACTGAGAATGAGCTTTGAATGCCTTTCTTCATTCCAGATTCCTTTACGAAGCACCGTGATGTGGGCCTGGAAGATTTGCTCTCCCTCCCCAGTGGGGCAGCCACTGCTGCAGCATTTGCAGAGCAGAATGATGCCCTGAAAGACAGCATTGGTATGGCTTTTCCAACTGCATTTCCCTCTTAGCTCCAGACAAGTAGTGTAGCCCTTCCTGAACCACCTTTGCCATTATCCTCTGGGGAATGTCATGTTTAGGGGCTCTGGCTGTGATGAAGCTCTTTTTATAGTCCAGGAGAGAATTCAGTCGGTGTGTTCACCTCCTCTCCTGGGATCTTGAACCCTATATCCTAGTGGCAGATTTGATCTCCGCATTTTGCTAGCTCCTGGCCTTGGGCAAGTCATGTCCTCCTGAACGTAGGTTTCTTCATCTATAAAATGGGGCCAACACTAGTTTCTACCTTAAAGGTGTGGTGATGATTAAATAAAATTATGTGAAAGCACTTTGCATAGTGTGAGGTACATATAAACATTAAACGGATATTGGCTATCAATTAGTCGTATCCTCATTCCTGGTTTTGTATAATTTAACACGAATGTGGCCAGGGCACTGTAGGGCAGACAAGATTCTACCTCCACCCATTTTAGGTTTTCAGCTGAGACTCCAACAGAACAGACAGATTAACAAGAGGAGACAAAACAAACCAAGTTCATCAATGCATGCAGCATACATCACATGGGGTGAAAGTAACACAGAGTGGTAACTTAGAACTTTGGTTTGCATAGCATCTTCAGCGAACAACAGTGTGTTTGTAGGGAAGTGACAGGCCAAAGGAAATCAGTGTCAGGCTTCTTAGAGTGGCATGCTGTGGGGAGATCGGGTGGGAGGGAACTAATGGAGTGAGGTTCCTCTGGTGCTGTCTCTGGGTTAATAAGAGACTGTCTCCAGTAAAAGGAGAATTAATATCCTGCCCTTAGGCAGAAATGGGGAGCTTTTTCTAGGTTTGCTGTGTCTTAATTGCCTTTAGCTCAAAACACTTTTTATACCAAGGAAGCATATGTTGGAGTGACAAATTCTGGTTTCCTTTCATGCCCATCATCCGTAAGTCCCACTTGAAACAGTGCATATCATTTTGTATTTGGAAAGGTCCTGGTTCATGATGCATTTCTTTTATACTTTTCTCTGAACTGAAGGTCTCCTGGGGTTACATGAGTCGGCTTGGATGTGCCCTCCTGGTCTCCTGCGCCTTTGGCTTTGACTCTGACCCCTGTCTTCCAGCTTTCTAGCTGAGGAGTCACTTAGCTGCCCCTCTTTCTTCACACATCCTTCTTCTCTTCCTTCCTCCCCTGCTCTGCCAGGGTAGGCCCCTGTCCCTCACGCCTGGGCTGCCTTGGTACTCTCACGGCCCCCGGCCCCCTTTGTGACTCCATCTCCAGTGTCCCTGCTGTGTGGCCACCTGAGTCCCTGGCCTGTGTTCATCATCTCAGTTTCATGATTAAAACCTTTGGACACTTTTTCTTCTTTCTTGTCAAGGGTTAATTTCCCTGGTATTCAAGGTCTTTTTGAATCTCAGAAACATTCTTGTCCTGTTACGTCTTCAAGTTTCCCTTTGCTCAGTGCTTTCCGTCCTTGATTGATGGCCCTTTCCTTGCTGGCTGCCCGTGTACCCCCTCTGAAGTCTTGGGGGCTTCCTGGCTGCTTTAGACTCCTGAAGCATGTACTCCACGCTGTACAGTTTGCCTTGCCTGATCTGTCTAGCTTGCCTCTCTAGATAAATTGTGATGGTCGTGGTGGCAAGGAGCATGCACTGTTAAATCTCCTTCCAAGTCTGGGAGAGAACAGCGTAAGAGTGATCCTTTTCTATCTTGTTCTTAATAATTTACAAAGCATTTTCACAAAGTTGTCTTCTAGGGTTGGAAAGGGAGTCTTGGTTAATCTCACCTTACAGATCAGGAAGTCAAAAACACACAATTCCTTGATAGACGTTACGTTATAGCGGTTGTGATTTGGAGCTGCAGCCCAGGTTGGCATTTTTGATTCTTAGGGTGCAGGAGGTGCCAGTCAGGGATGATTAATGGCACTGTAGCCTGTTAACTGCCAACCAGAATCTGAAGAATGCCAACAGTTTTTACTTTAAAACTTCCTTGTTTTGTTATTCATTGGTCCTCAGGTCTGTGTGTTTATGGCAATATATAACAATGATTTTAGATACCAAATGCCTTTTTTTCCAATGTTGACTGAGTTTAGAAAATGTGTCTTGTTATGTTTCAATTCAGGTCTGTTTCCCTGTGATGCACTTGCTCCTGTGGCTCCCGGGTGGCCTGGGGAGGCCCCGGACCTCCCCCACTTGGAACCCTGTGTTCGCACAGGGCAGGTTACACAGCCCCTGCAGCCCGCAGCAGGTAAAGTGTCAGACCCTTCTAACCGCTGGTGCTTGCAGCCAGTAGTCAGTATGAATCATCACGCTGACTTCCTAGCTGTGTTGGTACAGCAGTGGAAACATTTTAGGACTAACCCGAATGTTTTTAAATTTTAACTACTGATTGACAGCTGGAGGAATTATGTTGTAGTGGAAATTCACGTGGAATTACTGGGCAGAGAAAACCCCTTTGTCCTTGGTGCAGATTAAGGGCTGGCTGCCCCATGTCCTGTGGGCCCCGCCGTGCAGGTTTAGAGGGCTGGGTCTCCTTGATGTTCTGCAGGTCCTGTTCTGACGCTAATTTTGTGCCTGTGTTTATTTATTTGTTTATTTTAACATGTGTTTTTTCCCCTCTCGTTTGCATTTCCTCCACCACTATCTGTTGTCCTAGTTCCCTGTTCTTCTGAATTTTGGGACTGTCAGTGAGTAGGCACAGTACATTAACTAGATAGCTTCTTAGTGATGTTTAGGGTGTCATGGTTGCAAAAGCCAGATACTCCTGTGTCCTAACCAAGTAAGGTTTGAATAAAGGGCAAGAAGCAGACAGTGATGGGTCCTGACCCTCCTACTTGCTTCCTTTAGAGCCGGCCAAGGCAGTAGAGGCGGCGCCAGCAGAAGCGGTGGCCGTGGCAGTAGGGCTGAAGGCTGTGGATGTGGCACCCGCCTCAGAAACAGAGGCGGCATTAGCTGAAGACACGGGACCATGTGCCGAATCAGATGTTGCTCTTGCCAAGGACATGGAATCATCCATCACATCAGATACGGCCCTAGTCAAGGGCGTGTTACTGCCTACTGAAGCAGAGGGAGCCCCAGCCAAGGATGTGATACTTTTGACAGAAACCGGGAGGACTCCAGCTGAGGGCATGGTACCACCCACAGACAGAGAGCTGGCCCAAGCCGAGGGCACAGTTTCACGCTCAGAAACAGAGGAATCCCTGGCTGAGGATGTTGTGTCATCCACAGAAATAGCGTCAGCCAGGGAGGTGGCCTTGTCCTCAGATACAGAGCTGGCCCTGACCAGGGACATGGCTCCGTCCCCTGGGACAGAGGTGGCCCTGGGCAAGGACTTGGCTCCGCCCCCAGAGACAGAAGTGACACCAGTCAAGGATGTGGCTCCGCCCCCTGGAACAGAAATGACACCAGTCAAGGACATGGCTCCGCCCTCTGGGACAGAGGTGGCCCTGGGCAAGGACATGGCTCCGCCCTCTGGGACAGAGGTGGCCCTGGGCAAGGACATGGCTCTGTCCCCTGGGACAGAGGTGGCCCTGGGCAAGGACATGGCTACGCCCTCTGGGACAGAAGTGGCCCTGGGCAAGGACATGGCTCCGTCCCCTGGGACAGAAGTGACACCGGGCAAGGACATGGCTCCACCCCCAGAAATAGAGATGGCCCTGGGCAAGGATGTGGCTCTGCCTGTTGGAACAGAGGTGGCCCTGGGCAGTGATGATATTCCAGCTAAGGAAGTTGTGCCACCCTCAGAAACAGAGGTGGCACCAGTTCCAGTGAAGGATGTGGAAATTGCTCAGATGCAGGAAGAAATACATGAGGACTCCCAGTTAGACTCTCTCCAGGATGCGGGACAGTCAGTGGCACCTGCATTCATGATCCCACCAGGTATGGGCTTATTCCTGTCGACTAGGGTGTGGTCAGGGATGAATGTCATGCCAGGTGAAGTGCAGACGGTCACACTGGACATTGCCAGTCGGTACACGCGCCTGCTCTCCTGGACAGCTCTTTGCCACCTTCGCCCTCCTGTTACCTCCAGCACCTTTTCCATCTGTATTTCCATATTCTCTGCTGATCTTCCCGATTTCTTTGTAGATAATTGAAGCAATAAAAGAGAACACTCACAAACTTGCACTCCCTGATCTATGCAGCCCCTTGTGTCTGTACGCCAATACTCTGCCTCCCTCCTTGTAGTATAAGTAAACTGTCCCAGCTTCTGGAAGGCTCGCCTCTGTGTTTTGCACCAGACCCCTTCTCCTCTTGTCTGCTTACGCATATTACCCCAGCTGTTCTCTTCTTTCTTGACTCTAACCAGTTTTTCCCCCTTTCCATTGATCATCCCCACCAACATACAAACATTTGTTATTTTTCCCATTTATTAAATATAAAACGAAACCCTCTCAACTCCACCTTCCAGCCACCACTCCATTCTCTGCTGCACTCATAGCAGCGTCCCTCATCTCTCATCCCTCAGAACTATTCCTGTCTCCAATTCCAGAAGGTGGAGAAATAGCTGAAATAGTGCTTCTCTAAAACTTGTGTGGTTTTCACCATTACCTTTAGAACCTGTCATATCCACGGGCCAGAAGTACAGCCTGCCAACAGATGAGGATTCTGCATCACAGAAGTTAGTGGAGAAGAAACCACCTGGTGGTCAGCCGTGGGAGCTGTCTTCTGAGACTGCAGGTAATGAGGAGAACAGTGGGCTCTTTGAAGCACTTCATGGGGTGTGGGAGGGTGGTGCGGGCCGATACCATCCTGGTGCATGGTGGTAATCAGCAGTATTCTTTATGAAGTAAGTTTTCTTTCTTAGAATTTGTCTTGTTTAGGCAGAAAGTAAATTTGTTTTACTTTGTCACCTTTAAAGTTATCACTGCATCAACTTAGGACGCCTAAATTTTAGTCCATTTGAGCTGCTCACTCTTCTGTCCCGTATGGTCTTAGGCCAGTTATTTAACTTTCCTATACCTCCATCTACTAAGCTGTAAGGGGAATGCATTGGCCAAGTGTGCTGTACACCTGTGCTGGTCACAGGAGCTCCGTGGCCCAGCAGCACCTGCGTTCCTGGGAGTGTTAGAAATGCATCGTCTTGGCTCCACCTCAAACCTTCAGAATCATGATACACATTTTAACAGGCTCAGTTAATCGTCATGTACGTTAAGCTTTGAGAGGCACTGCTTCAAGCTGTTTTCCAAATTAAAGTTCAATTAGTCAGTGAACTTTAAGATACCAAGGTTTGGATGGTAAGCCAGAAACGTGCATATGATTATTAGCTTAATGACTCTGCTTACTCTTCGGTGACTGTAGTAAGAATGTGAACTCTAGGGCAGGGGCCATGACTTAGATCACTTAGAATCTCTAGTGCTTTGCACACTTATGGCACCAATTAGGAACTAAATAAATGTTTGAGTTTTTTAAATGCTGTTTTAGTGACTCAACATATCAATAAAGCTTCATTAAGTCCTTATATTGCACAAATTATACTATGTTGAGGCAGACAGAATTTAAGTCGGACCTTTCCCCTTGTGTTGCTGTGTTACAGCCTGGATGGCAAGAAAAGTTCCCAGGCATGAACTCTGAAACCAAGGATTTATTTTATAATAATTGAGTAAAATAGTATTAAAGAATGGCAGCAAATAGCTGCTGGCTAATTGCCATATTAAATGTTATAAATGCTGTGCAGTGCTGAGCCTGGCAATTTTTTGAGAGAAACAATAGTTGACCCGAAGAGTTAAATGAAGGGTAGGATTTGGGGGCTATTGGAGGGGTAAAGCCGAGGACAGAAGGTGCTATTTAAGTATTTGATGTTCTCTGCAGTCATTTCATTGGGTCAGGCCTACCGCTGCTCCCTCCAGCACCCCAGACCCACACTTCATTGGCATGGAGGCAGGAGGCTGGACCAGTTGGCCTCCTGAAACTCAGTGAGGGTCCTTATTCTAACTGTGTATTTCTTTGCTCTACTTAACATTGTGTATATTTCTCTGTGTTTTGGGAAGCATATTCAGGAACAGAATATTGAGATCCAACACATTTGCCTTGCAAAGTAGGAGGCTTTCTCTGGTTCTGGAATGATGAGAATTTTTCTCTGGCCAAAATATGAATTCAGGGTCTTTTTTCTCTCTCTCTTTTTTTTTTTTCTTTCCCCCCAGTTGCGTAAGTCTGGCCTTCTGGTCTGTTTCCCAGAATTGATCTGGTTAATATGACAAGTAATTAGTATAATGTTGGTGACAGGCTCTTAGAGATGTAAATTTGATCCAAAATCCATATATATTTCATTCAATTAATTAATGTCACCAAAAAGATGGGAACTTACCATCTTATTGGAAAATTGTGAATTATGTTCCTAGTAAAAGTAATGACAGTGTAAGTATGAGATTTATAGGCAGTAAGTGCCTATTATAAAAATTAGAAGATCTGTTTGAATTTCTTTTCTCAAGTTGAAAATATTTTATAAATGTGTTAAAAAAAAATCTTTACCAGAGATGATGATCTTTGTTGAATAAATATTTGCTGATCCCAATTAAGGATGAGAAATGTTTTGGGAAAAACTGTTTTCCTAAATGAATTAGTACATCAGTTGGTGAAAATAGACTACTTAAATGAGTCACTGAGTGGACTTTTTAAAGGAGCAATAATAAGGAGTTTTTGTTTGGAATTTGGCCAACTTCCTGTATTGCAGGTCTCTCTCCCCTACGAGCCAGACCAGGGTGCAGACCCAGTGACCGCAGGTCTGCCTGGCCCGGGCCTGTCGGGGTTCCTCCAGAGCTGCCAGGAGGCTCTTCTCCACAGAAGACCCTCGACCCTGGCCTGGGCCCCTGCTCTGTGCCTGCGCCGGCCCGGCCCCCTGGCTTGTCTTCCTGTGGAGGGGCCGGGGGCCAAGGGAGGATGGTTCCTATTGACTTTCTTGAGCCCCAGCAGGATCTGGGCAGGGAGGCCTGGGAGACGGAGAGCATGCCAGCAATGATGAAGAAGAAGAGGAAGAAACCAAAGCAGAAGAGATACTCTCAGCCCCGGGCTGGGCGGCTTTGGGACGAGGACAAGGGCAGTGCAGGCGAGCCCCAAGGCCATCCCCTTGTGGCTGACCCGCGCAGATCCGGTGCTCTCCCTAGCCAGCCTGCCACTGTGGGCACGGAGTGTGCATCTGCACCCAGAGAAAACGTGAGGAAAGGATGTGCAAGTGGCCCCCGAGCAGCAAGGCAGGCGGCTGAAGACTTTGTCTCAGGAAGTCTCAGTGTCCCCCTAGGTCCTTTGGAAGAACCCCCCAAAACTGCAGCAAATCCTCAGCCTAAGCTGAGCATGGAGGCAGAGGTCAAAGGTGACAAGTCAGTCCAGCAGGACCGAGACAAGAAATTGCTCCAGCAGGATGAATGCAGACCACAGCCTGTGCCCCCACTGCAGCCTCCTGTGGGTGAGAGCCAGGCCCTCGGCCCCCTCACTCAGAAAGAACCCCCGGCAGAAGCCTCTGCACACGCAGAAGTCCCTCTGGAAGCCAGATCCAAAATGGACTGCCCTCCTGTCTTGGACCAAGAGGCTTTGGATGGAGTTTCAAAACCCACTGCAGCAAAAGAGCTGCCTGATTTGATGCCCACTTTGCGAGCGAGCAGCCCTGTAGGAAGCAGTGCCAAGCAAGGGAGTGGCGGACAGAAAATGACCGAGTTGCAGAACAGCAAATGCAGAGGGCTTCCTGAAGGAGCTGAAGAGGCTCAAGAGCTAAACATCAGGAAAGCTCTTCCTGAGCACAGACTCATGAGCACCTGTGTGTCTGAGCAGCTACAGGGCAGGGTGTTGGCTCAGGATCCTGGGCCTGTGGGCAGGCCCTTCCAGGGGATGACAGCGGGTGGCAGGAGCAGGAAGGGGAGGGGAAGTCCCAGGCAGGTAGGGGCAAGGTCTGAGCCGCTGTTTTCTCCGGACAGCCAGAGGGACGGCAGAGCTGCTCTTGGGCCCAGTGAGCTGGCCCCTGAACACGAGAGAATAACACTTGGGGACAGGAGCCCGAAGCTGGAGCTGGGGCCGGGCCAGGTCGAGCAGCCAGGGGCGGAGGTGCATCACAGCGAGGAGGCTGCGGGGGCCAGGGCGCTGCAGGAGCTGGCTGCCCAGCCCGGGGTGGCAGGCGCCTTACAGGCACCGGTTCCTCTGGGAGGCAGGTCAGGCGTCACTCGGACCTCCAGTGCTAGAACAGGAAGTGGAGTCTTAGCCACAGACACGGGTGTCAGGGACCAGAGTGCAGGAGGAACATGTCCTTGGGTGGGTCGTGAGGCGGCTTCCTGGGTTTCTGAAAAGCCTAAGAAAAGAAGCAGTGAAGGCAAAAACAAAAAGTTTAAAAACAATTATTCGACACAGCCTGCTAGAATGGAGAGCAAGGGAGAAATCCTCAGCTTATCTTCTGTAGGGAAGGGTGGAGACGCAGGTCGTACCTCCCATCCAGACAGGGAATTAGGGCTCGCTTTCCCCAAAAGTCAAGATCCTTTGTTTTCATATTCACCGGGTGCACCCGTAGTGAAGCTGGGTGGTGGGAAGGGTAGCCTTGTTGAGGGAGATTGTTCAGAGCTTGAGGCTCTTGGCAGGAACAAGGATTCTGCTGCTTTTGAACCAGCTGCCACGGTGATGGGTGTGAGCAGCCAAGATCCAGTCCAGGGGCTGACACTTGTCCCTTCAGTCCCATCTGCAGAGAATAAGGCTGGTGCAGCCACAGGGCACACCAGAGTGGCCGAGCAACCAAATGACAGCAGTGATGGTGGAAAAAGTAAAATGGTTCAAAGTAGCTTTTCTGAAAAGCACATTCTAGGGAATAAGAGAGATGCAACAAAAATACATGTTCCCATGGAAACCATAGGGGACCCCGCAAGTGAAGGAGTCAGATATGTGGATGAAAATAGAAATATTACATTCACCTGCCCCAGAACACCACTGGGGGTGATGAGTGAGGCAGGCCCTTTAGAGGCTGCAGGGTCAGCAGCCTGTGAACTACCCACCCCTGCTCCTCAAGTAGTAAAGGAGGGCGATTCTTTTGCAGACACCTTGGCAGGAAGTAGGCAAGAGGCTGCCCAGGCCCACATTTCCGAACTGTCAGTGATAGATAATTGCAGCAAAGATGGAGGCCCAGGGCGAGACCAGCCCAAGGCTCCCAGTGCTTTTCTGCCCTCTGCACACACAGGAGGGGTTGCTTGTGCTCTTCCAGCATCCATAGAAACGGGGCATGGTCACAGAGATAGGAAATGTGGGCTTGCTGATCCCACAAGAAGTGGAGCTGGGGTAGATGGGGGTCAGGGGACAGGAGAGTCTGAGTCGGAGCCCAGGCGTGCGTTAGGAGAGAACAGCACAGAGCTGGCAGGGGCAGGTGCCCTGCCTTCTGGGGTGCCCGAGGAGGACCGGAGCCTACCTGGTGAGGTCAGAGTCCTAGGGACATGTGCAGAGGGGAGGCATTTTACAACATTTCCTGTAAACCAAAAGAAAGAGTCTGAGGAAGGTTCTGCTCCAGTTAAAATTCCTGACTTGCTGGGCGACACCGCACAAGAGCCCAGTTTCTGTGAGGACCTGCATGCTGAAGACAGAGACCCCAGGGGCCCAGGTAGTTTGAGTAAGGACGTGGGTCTGCCTCTTTTGCCTCCAGAAAGCAGAAAGGATAAATTGGAAGAAATGAGTGTGGCTTCTAAAACTACAGAATGGGAGTACACTTCCTTGGCAGCACCAGAACTCCAGGCCGATTGCTTAGATGGCAAAGCAACAGCTGCTCGGGCCAGGGTGGCAGATGAGTCAGTGGGGACTGCTTCCCAGGGTCCTGGGCACCCAGAACCCAATGATCAGGTCTTGGAGGCACCTCAGGAAATGACAGAACAATCTGACCGGAAGGCTGTGGGAGAAGGGAGGAAGGAAGAACCAGTGAAGGGTTACATGAGGCCCACCAAGGCCCGAGGACTCGCTGCACCCCCGCCGAAGTCTGCGCTTCAGGAACGGGAGAGGTCCAAGCCCCTCCGGCCCAGCGGTATGAGCCTGCCGTGGGGACATGTGTGTGCGTGTGGCTCTGAGTCAGCACCGGAAAGGCAAAGAGCTTGTGCTTTGGTCCAGACTCAAATCGTCCTTGTTAATCATTGGCCTGTTGGCATGGAATGTATAACCGCTAACTGTGTGTTTCTGTCTGGGGCCCGGCTTGGGGAGCCTGGTGGCAGGGCCGCACGCCTCTTTACCTAGCACCTAACTCTCAGTTTGAGGGGAATTGAATTTCCATTGTTTAGCAGAAGGCCTATCACCATCCACTGTTCTTAATTTTTTAAAAAAGTATGCCCCTTATGTGTAAAGTTTAGAGCCAGATTTAAATCACTGTTTTGCATAAGGGTTCACAGGAGGGAAGAAGACATTGCATGTTCCGTTGTGTGGGTATTTTTTTTGTCAGGATATGTATGTAGCTTGTGCTGGTGGGACTAAATCCCCAAATTGCTTTTGGATTAAATGAAAATGGTCTGCCCCTTAAGAAGAAAAGGTAGCCTCCGGCCCACACTGTTGGGCACGGACTTGGGTTCTGGTGGAAAATGGCATCTCAGTGATGCAGTTGTCTCTCTCACCAGTTTTCTCACGGCCTTTGGCCCACAGCTGTATGTGGGGTGCTGTTTCGGGCATAGTCTGTGTCCATGAAATAGTCAACATCCACTGGCAAGTGTACAGAACTTACTTGTGGGATTCCTCATAATTTGACCCTTTTTGGTCCTGACCAGTTTAGTAGTTGGAATGTGGTTCAGAAAGACAATTCCTTTAGGATTTAGACATTTTAGCCTTTTTTGCACCCCCACTGAAAAGTACACATCTAATCCTGGCTTCCTTGCGCCTAACCTCCAAAAGATGTTTCCTGGGCTTTGAGGTTTCCACAGCCTACAAACGATGCTCTTTCTTCATCACTGTTTCCCAGCTTGCATGATGCAGCTACTAACTCCAGAAATAAAAAACACTGGTTGGCTTTGGTAGCTGGCTAGGAAGCAGCTTCATCATGGGGGTCGTTCTGCATGATGTGGGCCTGTTCTGGGCAAAGCCTGTGCTATGCATGGATTTGTGCCGGGTAAGGAGTATGTGCTCTATGAGTAGATAATAGTAACGGGTATTACTTGCCTGAGAAAGTCTCATCTTTTCTGTTTTTATCTTCCTTCCATTAGCTACCAGTTGCCAAGGCAGAAAATGAAGTCGTTTGTGGAGGGCCCCCCTGTAGCTCGGGATCGATCTTTATGTGGGGGGACGTGCAGAGCTGAGATCTTCAGCGTCCTATCCAGTTGTTGAGCTTTAGTGTCTAGACCAGTTCTTTATTTCTACCGTTTTATGAAGGGTAATGGACATTTTCCAATCTGAGCAAATCTGTTTCTTTTTGCTCAGTATTCCTGTGGAAATGTAGAGAGGATCTGTTCTGATTCTTGAGAAGCAAGGCAGATCCTTGTTCTAGGTCCTCTGGGGCCCTGCCTTGGCCAGGTCAGGCTCAGAGACTGTGTCAGGAGTGGCCTCACAGGGTGACTCAGGAGTGGGGGATGAATTTTGGGCAAAATTAATTGTTTCTTCTCTAAATTCTGTCACACCTTTTCCCTAAGGACAATCTGTACTTTTTTTTAATAGTTAAAAAAAATTTTTTTTACTGACTTCTAAATGGGTTAATACATTCCTGTGGTCCAAAGGTTGTGCAGTAAAATGTAAGCCTGCCTCACTCCATCACCAGTGTTCTGTGTGTCGCAGATCCTTCCAGACGATCTGTGCGTGAAGAACCAATGGCATGTGTCCTGATTTTATATGAATGAGGCATATCATACATACTGATGTGTGCCTTGGTTTGTAAACTAACAGTTTTGTGAGAGGTCTCTCCAGAGCAGTGCAGAGAAAGAGGCCGTCTCCTCATTAACCGCCGTGTGGCATTTTGTTGTATGGATACACCCTCATGTATTTTACCACTTCCTTATTGGTAGACATTTAGGTGTTTTCCAGTTTTTCTCTGTTAGAAACCGGTTGCACAGACTGCCATGGTCTCTACAGGGCATCGTGCTTGTATGCGTGCTCTGCAGTGGGAGGCGGCTGGCACAGGGCCTCTGGTTTGCAGGGTATGTGTCTGTGACCTGGCAGGCGCTGCCCACTGTCCCCATGGGGCCAAGAATGCGCCTCTGTGCTTGCTCCACTGCCTTGATTTTTAAACTGTGGTTGCTGATTGAATGGGTGGAGAATAGTTTCTTGTTATAGATTTATTTTGTGTTTTACTTATATAATGACTTCCTTGCATATTACAAGTTTGCAGCAGCCATCCCTACACTGAGCTTATAGGAATATGTTTTCTTGTGTTAATTTTAATTTTTCCCATTTTGCATCTTTGCTCAGCCTGGAATCTGCTTATTTGTTTTGTGTGCGCATGTGAGCCTTGTGGTCACGTGTCACCCACCTCTTCCTGAGATGCCATCTTTGTCAAGCTCTGTGTTTCTGTGTGTATTTGTTCTGGTTTTTGGTTTTCTTTTCTGATCCCTTGGTCTTTCCACTCAGACTTGAGTAGCACAACAAGGCCTAGCTGTAGATTAGTACTACACTAATAATAAATTTTAACATCAAACTGGTCTACCCCACCCTTCACCCTAGTAACTTTTTCAGAGCTTCATGACTGTTCTCGCTTATTATTATAAAAATGAAAACTGACTCATATAGTTTTGAAAAAAACAAAAATGCAGTGAATCATTTTCTTGGAATCACAGTTAACGTATAGTTGACCCTAGGGAGAGTTGATGTCTGCGGTGTCGAGCTTTTCTATCCAGCAGGATAGCGATATGCCTGCTCAGTAACACCACGTGTCTCAGCGTGTGCGTCTGGTCTCTCATGGACACATTGATGTTTCTTCAGGCAGATCTTGTTTATTTCCTGTAAGGCTTGTCCCACATGTCTAGGAAATGGGAGGACATGCAGACGCAGAGATTCAGGCGGGCCTGGGGCTCTGAGGCAGGGGACTGATGGAGCGGGGACGGTGAGGTTTGTGAGGGAACTAGGCGGGCTGGCCCCGATACGCAGCCGCGGCTGGGCGTCCGGCCCACACACCGGCCAGGCAGCCTCTGGACCTGCATCACTGTGCTTCGCTTTGCTCTTCCCTTCGGTTGTTCATCAACTGCTCTGCCCCACGCATCCAGTCCTTGTTTGGCCCGTGTCACGTGGTGTTACCCAGGGCTCTGAGTGTTCAAACAGTAAAAATTTTGTTAGTGGTGTTCATAAAAGTAATAGCAGTCACCAGTCCAGGAGTGCCTGTTGCGTGCCTCGACTTGAGGTGGACACAGGCTACATTGTTGGGGCCTCTCCCAGGTGGGGCCCTGGGGGACCTCCCTGGCATGGTCCACAGATGGTTAAGTGGCAGGGATGGAATTTGCACCTAGTGCTTCTGACTTGAAGACTTATGCTTCCTCATTGTTATCCCTGAGGAACCAGCCAGAAGTTTTACAAAAAGGTAAAGGTCAGCAATTAGTGATTATGTATTTTATTTCAATATCTAAGCATTAACTAAGCCCTTTTCTAGGTGGAGAGATGGAAGCATGTTGTGAGGGCATAAACTGAGTTGGAGGCTTGTTTGGGGTGAGCCTGTCTGCCCTCCTCTCCAGCAGGGGCTGTGCTGGCGGGTCCCCTGTCCTCCCTGACCCCAGCGTGGAGCCCACACTGCTCGGTACCTGATGGCAGCTTTTGAGTTATGAATGAATTCCCTTTTGCTTTGGAGGCAGGGGCAGTGAATGTACTGCCAAGGTCCTCCCAGCTGGCTGTCTCCTCTGCTGCTTTGTCTGAACTCCACGGGCCTGAAGCAGGAGGCTTCTGTGCACGTGGTGCCTGGTGCTCTCGGCTGGGAAGACCGAAGCCGTTGAGGGAGTCTGAGCTCCACCTGTTGGAAGGGCTTCTGGTGGGGCTGGTTTCTGTGAAGGCGAGGCCGAGGGGCGGGCCGCGGGCACCGCGGAGGCCCAGGACAGCTGGGAGTGATGTGAGTTTGGAGGGTTGTGCTGGCCCTGCAGATGGGCCCTCTCTTTGTGGGCTGAGAGCCTGCTCTCTTTGTTCCCGAGCTTCGTTTCTTTGTCTCTAATGTGCTGAAGCCCATCAACTGTCTTTGACAGCCAGGAACGTCAGTTTGTGGTAGAATTCCCTTAGTGTGAAACTTGCAGTAATTCATGAATGCAAAATCCTAACATTTTCAAGGCATAGTACATACAGAAAACATGCTCAGCAGATGAAAACCGTTTGTGATCTTAAGCTGGCTGTGGTTTTACTGCTGGAGGAGCACACAGTCGGTCCTCTTTTTTCTAACTGCATGGCTGTGCAGCCCTTCGCTTCCCACCGTCTTCCCCAGCCCTCACACTCTCTAGCCTTGGCTCTTCTTACTAGATGCATGTTGATGAGAGTTACTGGGAAGTTCCGTGTGCCACACAACCAAATAATAGTAGCCGTTTACTGAAACACGCTGTGTGCCCAGCACCACCTTAAGCTCTTCTTGATCCTCAGTCAGCCCTGTGTTCCTGTTGGTCCTGTTGAGCCGGAGTGTTGGAATATTCTTGGAATGAGCCCGGCAGACGCCAGCTCCTCTGCGTTAGAAGGAGGCTCTTCCCCTTGGGTCCCTCCCTGGTCACTTTCTCTCCTGGTCCACAGTGGCTTTGGATGATTGGGAGAGCCAGCACTAAACCACTTGGCTTCGCATTTTTGGTCTTGGCAGATGTATTTCCTTATTGACAATACAAAGTGGACATTTTATCTTTGATGTGGAAGCAGGTTATCTCATTTGTGGGCAGGATGAAATTGTTAGTTTAAACTGTTTAACAGCGATGGTAATTTGTATGGATTTTGACAAAAATGTAATTATCATACAAACATTGTCGGTTGCTCTGGCAGTAGTAGACACTGGACATTCAGACTTATTACAGTATTTGCTCATTCATCCAAGGACTCCAGGTGGTGGCACTTCCACATTCCAAGAGCAGATCAGTGAGCCGTTCTGTACCCCTCAAGGGGTTCTGGAGTAGGGAGATAGCAGAGAGGCAGGTCAGGTCACTCTAGCAGAGCTGTGAGCCTTGTGCTGTGGGAATACAGAGCAGGTGACGCGTCCTCCAAGGAGCGTGAGAGGAGGCTTTGCAGGGGGCGACGTTGCGTGTGTCTGCACGTGTGGCTGAGCGTTTGCAGGGCAGAGCAGAGCAGAATATTCTAGGGGGCAGACCACGGGTACAGTGTGTGCAGTACCTGAGCAGCTGCAAACGTTTAGGTGTGCCTGGAGGATAGGGAAGTTTGGAAAGCAGGGAAGTCTGTGGCACATTTGAGCTGAGATCTGGGGAAACAGGTGTGTGCATGGAGGGAAGGTCCCAGAGCTCTGAGCCGTGACCCTGAGCAGTGGGCCCTAGGCTCCATGCAGAGATGACTGAGGCAGGGTCATGTTCCACCTAGTTTGGTTGGGTGATCTCTTTCTTTCCATGGAGGCCACATGGGGGTCAGCACTATGCTTGGAAGAACAAGGGCCTGTTATTTCTGAATTGTGCTGCTTGAGGGACTTTCACCTGTGAGCATTTTCACGCTCTAGGGTGTCCAGTGACAAAAATAACACAACTGAGCGGTGAGTCCGATGTTCTTCATTCAAGGGACAGTAGCCCATAGGCAGGGGAGGGCAGGGGCCCAGCAGGGCCACTCCCCTCAGGGTGTTGGGCAAGAGTGTGTTTCAGGGCACCAGGAGAGGCCAGGGTGTCCTCCGAGGCTAGGAGGCCCCAGTGCTCAGGGTGAGGCAAGGGAGCCACCAAGCTGGGTGAGGGACTGGCTCACTCCAGGCCTGCGTGATGGGCGGCCTGCCCCGGAGTGCGGGCTGGTGGGGGTTGCGTTGTGATGTGGACGTGGACGTGAATCACCTGTCAGGGGTCACACGGGTCAGATTACTGGCTTCGGTTTTTTCATTCTGTTTGTCTCCCAACTTTTGCAAGTTAATCAGGGAAAAACATGATTTTCTTGAGTTAAATATGTTTTGAGAAACATTTCTGGGGTTCAGGAGAATGTGGCTCTGAAATGCTCTTTCATATATGAATGTGTGTATAAATGCAAACATCATTTACTTCCAGGTGAGAAATGAGAGCACAGCCTCAGTCTGAGCTCTCATGAGTGAGGGGTGTCATCAGTCATGAGTGTAGAATTACTAGCTGTCCTTATAATGATAATTTATTAGAGATTATTTCCTGGGCACAATTACAGGGAGCATTTGGTCCCTCTGAAAAGCAGCTTTGTTGCCTTGGTAACTGATGAGAAAGAATGCCGGGGAACCAGCCGTGGGGCTTATCAGAACCAAGGCCATGAACAGGGTGAACACAGCTCAGGTCCCAGGCGGAAGCGTGTCGGCAGACAGTGCACGCAGGGGCCTCATGGGTCCTGACGAGGCCTGATGAGAGCCGTAGGAACCACCGCCTGACTAGGCACCTGGGAATCCAAGTGCCATCCGCAGACTCAGAAGGGACTTAAAGATCTTTAGCCTGATGACGTTCTAAATCAGCACCTCTCTGGATGGGTTTCATGATAGGAGAGGTCAGGTCAGATGATACAGCCCACCTTCCACTGGGCAGACCTTCTGGAGAGCCTCCTTAGTGTGTGTGGGACGCTGTACTGGGCACCCCGCGGCACAGGGACAGGTCATATTCTCACTTGCTAGGAGCTCCCAGGCAAGGCGCACAATCGAAGATTCTGTTGTGGCTCCCCGAACCCAGAGGGCATAAAGAAGTAGTGTGGTGGAATCACCAAGGAGTCCTTGTGGGGCCGGATCTAGGAGACTTCTCAGAAGAGGTGACTTTGAGTGAAGAGGAACGGGGCCTAGAGGCAAGCAGTTCCAGTGGCAGTGGATTCTAGAATTCACGCCTTCTGGTTCTTAACATTTCTTCCCACCTAGGTGGGAAAGCCTTGCCGGACTGCCTTTTGGGTGAATGTGCACCCCTGAGACTGTGTCTGTAATTCTGGACTGGACTAGAGCCCTGGAAGCACCATCTCATTTTACTGATTAATTAACTTGGTGACAGTCTGACTAGGTTTTCCCATTGCCCGCCGTCGAGGCAGCACTCACCTCACCGGAAAAGTACAAACCCGTTGACCCCTGGTCCCTGGGCTCTCCTGGTATTGCAGAAGGTGTAGGGTAACCAAGCTGTGGGCCGCTCTGCACCCGCCGTCAGCCCCGGGAGCTGTGCTGTCTCAGTGAAGCGGGGACCTGCCTGTTCTGAAGCAGTGGGCAGGCAAGCTCACAGTGCTGGTGCCCTGTGAAAAGATAGGCCCCTCAGGGTAGTTTTCTGGAGATACAACACTTGAGCAGAGGGTTGTAAGGAGGAAGCCACGCATACCTTCTGCATTCTTTGTGTAAAATAGAAGGTAAAGCATCCTTTCAGGGAAACAAGACCGTAATCCAGGTGAGAGGTAGACCTGCACAGCCCCTTCTCCTGCTGTGCCCTCCAAACACACACAGACAGGTGCACGCACTGTTCGATAAAGGAGTTCTGAATTGATCAAAAAGTAAATTACAACTGCAAATGAAAGCTTGAAGTACTTTGCTGAGCAAATAAAGAAAAAGAAAAAGAAAAAACACGTAAAAAAGGAGAGGTATCTAGTGACAATGATAAATTTTTGCCTGGGGCTGTGGGAGGCTGGCAGCCGCAGGCCGGGCGCAGGGTGGGTGGCTCCCCGCCAGCTCCCTGCCAGTCCTGGATGAGCCCGTCGCCCCCCCGCGGGCCCCTCAGCTCTTCTGCAACATGAAGTTATGTGTGAGGAGCACCGCATCCTGATTCTGCTGCGTCCTTCAGGACTGTTTTGTGGAACGATCCTTGTCCCAAAAGAGACTTGAGCAATGGGGTTATGATTTTCTCTGAGCATTTCCTCAGATTCTGAGAGCTATCTTTCCTTTCTCTCTTGTCAAGTGGTTGGTAAAGGTGGGTGTTGGGGACATCGTTGTAGCTGGTGGCCTGCCTGCTTGCCCTCTGTATCGGAGGGGGCCCTGCAGGAGTTCCCTGTCCAGGAACTTAACTTAGTCTTTTTCATTTCACATCAAATTGCTGTTGAGAGTGGTAATACCTCCTTCATACAGGGATACACTTTCCTAGGTTTTTTTTTTTAAGCCAGCATTAGTAAATACATGCTGTGTGTATGCTGCCTTGTTAAATGCTTTCCATGCATATTACTTCACACCACCTGAGGCGCCCGCATCTCTTGCCTTACGTCTGGGCGAGGAGCTTCTGCGCTCCTCGGGGAGCACTTGCCTTCGGTCGCGGCTCCCTGTCTGGGCTGGTACCTCTTGGCCACAGCCACCCCCACCGTCCCACTTTCTTCTTCCGGCTCCTCCAGCTCCTGAGGCCTGTGCTCAGTGTGGTAGCCACGTGCTGGCCTCACCACAGTTCCGACCCGAGGTGTGAAATGTGGTCCAGAACCAGAGCCTTGGTGACTGGCCAGCTTCCCGCTCCTGGGCCCCCCTCCTGGCGTTCTGGCCGACTCACAGACAGAATCATGAGGCAGGATGTGGGAGGCCTGAAGGTTGCAGGGATTTGCAATTCTGTGTACTGCCCTCGCTTTTTTTGGTACTGGGTAGGCCAGCTAGAACTAGTCAGTGGACTCTGAGGAGCAAGTGTCCATGCCTAGGCTGTCCCTATTCACCCCTGCAGGATATGCAGCCAAGTCAGACAGCCACGCTCTTTGGGCACACCGCTGCCCCCCCTTCCTCTGTCAGCTGGTGCACTTGGCGTGGGAAGGAGTCACTGACAAACTGGCTGCTGGGCCCAAGTTCAGGTCACACTGTAAGGTGGGCAAAGCAGTGGACCCAGGATCCAGAGGGTTATTACTAAGGCATAAGAGTGTTAGAACTGAAAGTAGGGGCACCTTAAAGACCTCTTTTCATGGATGAAGAAACAAAGGTGGGCGCAGGCAGAATCATGGCTATGTCGTGGCACAGGGAGAGTTTAACACCTGGTCTTCTGACCCACAAACCAGAGGTGAAAGGCGCCAGTAAACTGAGGGCATGTGTGTCAGGGGGGTGATGAGTGTCTGAGTGGAGGGTGGTACCTGAGGCTCCCCTAATCGCAGGGTATTTTCTAAGACTGTGCCGCATTGCAGTGACACCTCCCTGTGCACTTTCATGACGTTGGCCAGGTAGTGCGCGTGCTCTGAGTGTTCAGGTACAACGTACATATAAAAAAGGTAAGAAAGCCAGAACCCAACCACATCTCATCGCCAGGCCTTCTGCAGCCAGACTGTCCTTACTTCCCTGTGACTGCAGTCAGGTCCTTCCCAGCTCCCCTTCATTTCTTACCCATCCTCACTTCCTTCTCCTTGGCGAGAGCTTTGCCCTCGAGGAAGGTGACCCTGCCCCTTGCCGGTGACCTGTATGTGCTGGTACTGATCTGCTCCAGGTCAGTTCATGTTCCGGACAGCGGTCATGTGGGATTCACATTTTCCCAGCACTGTGACTGGGAGCATGGCGGCCCCGTGCTGGGCCCTGCAGCCAACGCAAAAAGCTGTCAGCTTGTTGGCTGCACACTGGTGGGGACTTGAGGGAACTGTGTGGGTGGGGCGGACAGTGGGGGAGCTGAGTGGGCGGCTTGTGGCTAGAGGCTCCACTGAAGGAGACGTCTTTGGGTTGGGCCTTGGTAATCGCTTAAGATAGAAAAATCTTAAGTTGATATTTTTTCTTAAAAACATTATTAAAATAACCAAATCATTGCAGTTGATGACAAATGGCTTTACAAATCCAACCTGACTTTTCTTCATCTTGGAAGAAGGCATGTCGTATGTTCTTGACAGAATACTGCACAGGGTCCTGGTTAGTACATCACAGTGGCTGCCAGGTGAGGCAGAACTGGGCTCAGTCCAGGGGGAGTGCGGCCTGTTCTGCACTGTGGCTTTTTTGAAAATTTTCTTTTATGGATCCCTCAGTCCCAAATGTACAGTCTGTAAGTTCAAAGCCCCACACAGGGAAGGACCATGTGAATTAGATCAGACCAGAGGGCTCTGGTGGGCGGGTGAAACCCTGAGCCACAGATTGCTGGAGCCCCCAAGTCGCAGAGGTCCGAGGACGATGCACTTCCCAGTGTGCACGCTTGCCTGGTAGTGAGGCCATTACTGGGCCGGAAAGAGCAGAGCTGCTGTACCAGGAACTGGGAGAGTGGGGCAGGGCCAAAGGTGTACATGTGTTGCCAGACAACTGTCCTCTGGGGGGCATGCAGGTCCCCAAAGCCTTGGTCACTGAACTCGTTAAATGAACCCCCGCCCCCAACCATGCAGCGCTGCTGCCCAAGCCCTCCCTGGGTTTTAGGGACTCCACCTGAGTCAGTGTTCAAGTGGATTTGATAGGTTGCTGTGACAGCAAGCCTCCTCTTCCTCTGAGCAATGAGTGCCTCAATTGTGAGACTACCTTAAGGCTTTTTTATTAAGTGAAAATTTGAGCAGCAGTCTGGAGTCATCGTTCTCTAGTGTCGTGGCTGTGAATTGGCAAATGAGTCTTAATTATTGTACAGCAATGTTCTGAGTGGGTAAATGTGGATGTGTGGGCCTTGTGTCAGATAGAGAACATATGGGTGCACATGTCTGCACCAGGGAAGCTGGGCTCATGGCATCCTCAGTGCCCAGCCTGGCACCATTCCGCTTCAGAGCACTGGTTCACAGGAAGTGGCACTGTCAGTGTGACAGTATTTGTGCAGAAAGCCGCAGCAGCTCCCTTTCTCCCTTTTTCGGTCTTTCACACTAGCAAGTGCATTTGGCATGCGGCTGCTGGAGGAGAGTGGAGTGCTGGGGGAGAGAGAGGCTTCGTCATGCATGCCGAGGCCATGGTGTGATGTCGCTGCCAGCTGTGTGATCGGAGGCCATGGTAGAGCTCCAGGAGTGAGGGCAGAGCAGTGGAAGAGACGGTGCCGCTCTCAGACGGCAGCCAGCCCCTCACCCTGCTGCTTGTGGCCGTCTCTGGACGGGCAAGCCTGCAGGGTGCTGAGTGGGCTCCCCAGAGGACATCGGCCACACTGGATCTGAGTGGCAGAGGATAGAGGGCAGGCTGAATGAGATTGGTCTGAGTGTCAGCATGGGCGGGCCCCTGGAGAACAGGCCTGTGAAGAGTGCCCGCTTCCTGGAGCAGAGTAAGTTCTGCGTCCTTGGAGGGAAGCCAGACAAAAGGCATGGTGTTGGAGTGCAGGACCAGAAGTGCCGGGCAGCCTTGGGTCCTCTTGAGAGCAGGTGTGTGATTTCAGAGGCCTGCCGTCCCTTAGAAGGGAGCTGGGCACACCAGAAGACGGCTGCTGTCCACCTGCGGCCCCCAGAGGGGCTGGGCAGGAGCACAGCCCCTCTGGCTCAGGGGTCAGTGATGGGGAAGGACAGGCCAGAGACCTAGAGCCAGCCAGGTGTGGGCTTCCACAGGGCTGCCGGGGTCCCTGCCTGCTGTGCTCAGCAGCAGGAAACCAGTGTTTGGGTCCCCAACTCTAGTCCACTGGCTATGGGCCCTCAGGGCTCAAGGGAGGTGGTTCCAGGACAAAAGAGTGGTGTGCACCCTGACTGCTTGGCAGTGATGACCCCGGGTGGCTTGCGTGGGAGTTCTCCCCCCCGGGGGCGTAGGCACTGGCTCACTGCCGCCCTTCCAAGCAGGGTGGCGGAGGCCCCCGGGACATTTGAGTGCCAGCCCTCACATCAGAGACCATGACAAGGAGTCTGAGAGGCTGAGTCCCGCTGAGGAGGGGGCTTTGCTCAGCTGAGCCCCAGGAAGGAAAGGGCAGTGTGCCGGGCCCTGTCTGGGTTCTCTCGGTTCTCGGCTCCCCCAGCCCTGTGCCTGCCAGAGGGGCCGGACAGACGGCTCTGGCGGGGAGGAAGAACCTGTGTGAAGCGGCCCCATGTGATGGTATGTCTCTAAATTTTGCCTCCGTGGGGAACAGCAGACAGCAAGGAACGAACCAGGTGGCAGGCCCTGGGTGGGGGCATTTGCAGATTGCTCTCTGGTCTGTGCCCATGTGCGTTGGAGGCTTGCCAGGAGTGAGGCCGCCAGTGAGTGTTAGTGGCTCTGGCAGGCCCAGCCCAAACGTGTGCTGGCGTGACGACGGTGTGGCTGACAGGGCTGGGGTGCACGGGGCCGAGGGGGGCGCGGGAAGACACCTCAGGACACCCTGCCCGCCCGTCCCCCGCCCTCCCACCCCTCAGCCCCCTGCTCGTTTGAACCAGATGATTGCTGAGCCCTGAATCATCCAGTCACAGGGGACTGAATTCCTTCCTTGAAAATATGTCACTGGATTCAAAACGGGAGGGTCAGCGCCGACCTGCTTGTTAAGCGGCACTGTGGGTGTGAGCTCTGCTCTCCCTTTTGCTTTTGAGAACGTTCTACTTTTGTTCAAGCTGAAAAGAGCCTTGTAAAGCTGGCTGTTTAGTATTCGTTTCCTGTTCTTTATGTTTGACCCACTCCTGCTTCTGGTTTCCTCCATCTGCATGTTGGGAGGACTCGGGAAGAAGGGGAAAGAGAGAGGCGAGCGGTCTGCTGTCGCCTCCTGCCTTCCTCTCGTCCCCGGCCCTGGGGCTCGGCGCTGGTGCTCTAGAAATCTCCTTGCCTCTGAGTCCAGATTGAGCCCAAAGGGCTGTTACTCACAAGTAGTTAATGGGGATTTAAAGCGTGTTTTGTTTGTTCAAAAAAATAGTTGCTTTTCCTAGGAACTGTTTTTCTCTAACATTTATTCCTCTCAGTGCATTTTTATGAAGTTTTTACTCATCTTCTCTTAAAACCAGAAGTGGCCTGTGCTGGGGAAGGGGAAGTGGGGAGGACCCTTGAAGAGTGACAGGCCTTCATGGTGAAGAGGCTGCTAGTCAGACCCCACAAGGGCCTGGGCTGCCTGCTGCCCACCCAGCTGCGGCAGAGTGGCCACTCCCATGGGTGGGCTCGTGCTGTCTTGTTAGTGGCCTCTAGTGCCCAGTTTGGTGCCATATGCCTTCCAGGCAGATTTTTATTTATTTCAGAACAATTTCATCCTAGTTCACTCTAACAGAAGTTTGTGCTGGTAGAAAAAAACCTAAGGTGCCTGGCAAACCTCACTGATGCAGTCACCTAATAAATGTTTAAGTGCTGACTCGGCCGAATGCTCTGCAGACAAAGCCAGGTGGAAGTCCATTTATTCAGCCTGCCTGCTGTGTGCCAGCCACTCTCAGGCACTGGGCATTGTCCTTACCCTCGAGCAACTTGTGTCTAGTTGGGGTTGGAGGGTGAGTTGCGAATCATGGAGTCTTTGGAGGAGGTGGCCTTGGATGCGAGGGAAAGCCTTCACGGTAAAGGCACCCGTAAGGGCTCGAAGCCCAGGCAGCTCACGTTAGGACGAAGATGCGTGTTGACAGGCACTCCTGCAGAGTGTTTAATTTCAAGAGCGGAGACACTCAGAGGAACTCCAGTTTATGAAAGGGTATTTATTGGCAGTGAATCCAGTTGCAGGAAGGGTACCAGGCTGCAGCCATTGTGTGTCTGTCCCTCAGGACCTTGGCTTTGCCCTAAATGTGCTCCATTCTTTCCCACTTCTGGAAACTGCCTTTTCTCTGCCATCTCTTACTTTTATGTTTTCTTTGACTCCTGGTCTGTATGGGACCCAGGGCTTCTGGCTGGGCACTGGGTTCCCCTTTATGCTACCTCATATCTCAGGAGCCCAGGGTGGCTTGACTAGAATTTTCATGTTTTTCTTTTAGAGAAAGAGCAAGTAAACCTATCTTTTTGGCTCAGTGTGGTCCGGTCAGCTGTGTGCCAGGTACCAATCATAGCCATTGGACCTGCTCACTTCCTTCACCTAGGGGTGCCTCTGGAGGGTGTGGCTTGTGCACATGTGCCAAACAAATTTAGAAGGTTGTTTGGAGCCCAAGCTTCAAATGCCTCCCAGATGTTTAAACCTTGCTCCTGTGTTAAAAAAAAAGAAATGTGGTAACTGCCTGTGACAAAGTAGTTCAAAGTCGGTTTTGGGAGGACTTATGTGTTGTCAGTGGACAGGACTAGCTGGAAGACAGGAGGGCCAGAGGCTGACAATCCTGTGGTGACAGCTTATTCATGTTGTAGTGATGGGAGTGTTGGACACGTATTTTGATTACTGTATTTAGATACTTAGAACTGGGCGTGGCAGGTAAGAGAGAGAGGCGAGAGGTGTGTGGGAGGGGGACGAGGTGATGCAAGCCTGGGCTTCTCAGCAGGTGGTCCAGCTGATGGAAAGGCCGACCGGAAGGGAGTGGCCTCGTGGGGCAGTGGTGAGTGTGCTGCAGACATTGTCCTTCGATGGGGGCGTTTGAGTGGTGGTGTCTGGCAACTGGC
The DNA here is from genome assembly GCF_030020395.1 of Manis pentadactyla. NCBI lineage: Eukaryota > Metazoa > Chordata > Mammalia > Pholidota > Manidae > Manis > Manis pentadactyla. Next base: position 236,677,662 of record NC_080019.1, read on the forward strand.
TGCCCGGTCTGTACCCCTGAAGCAGAGGAGGAGGGTCATGGGGAGAAGCACCATCTGGGAGGGAGACAGCATTTGCTGCTCATGCGTAGGCCAAGCGTTCTCTCCGGGGACGTTACTTGTACAGCTTGAGGTGTTGTGTGCTTACTTCCGGGCAGGACACATCACGAGGTGTTTCCACTGGTTCCCAGGAATCCCAGTGCCCATTGGAAAAGTTCATGGTGTTTGGGGCTCAGGGGCAACAAGTCACATATTTGGTAAGATACCCTTTCAGGTTGCTTTAGGACAAAGGTATTGCCAGTCTTGTGTGGTGGGGTTTTTTCCTTCTTCACATTTTTAAAACTAAAAAAATATTTTGATTAAAAATACATATGATTTCAAATATCAGAATGTACTGGATTCATTCATCAAGTGAACATTGATTCACCCTTTCCTGCTTAGCTCCTGTAATACAGACAGGTGCTCTGGAAGGAACTCAGCAGACAGTCATGAGGGCATCTGAAAGGACAGATGGATGGGCAGCCTGGACGGGGACCCAGGACTTGAGGAAGGACAGTGCAGCGAGCTTCCTGGGTCTTCTTGTTAACCTCCCACGTATCCTGGTCTCGGAAGTGCCTGCAGCCTGGAATTGCCAATGAGCATAGACCAAAAACAGGGAAAGAGAGAAGGAAAGCCTCCTGTCTGGCCAGAACACCAGGAAAGCAGAAGGTTCCCACACACACCTGGCAGCAGCTGTGGGCTCAGTCCTCCTGCAGTACCGTGTCAGCAGAGCTCACAAGGACCTACCTGCTGACCCCTCTGCAGCCACAACCTGGCAGCAGAGCACTGGTGGAGAAGCCCATCCCCTGACCCAACCGGGTGATGCACCAGCCCAGTGTCCTGCAGCCTTCTGCCAGGCTGCGGGAGGGACCTCGGTGCATTTCCTCTCATGCCCTTGGCCGTAGCAGCAGGAGGCCAGCCAGGTAGGTCCTTCCTGCTCCTGGCAGTGCCAGCAGAGGTGAACTGGAAGGCAGCCGGAGAACAGGGCGGGAGAAGCTCAGTGCACTCCATGTGTCTCAGCACCACCTAGGGAAACCACCTGCCCCGGGATGTACTTTCTGCCTTTGCATCTGTACCTGTGGGGGTCGAGTGACAGCTTCGTGGAGCCTGAAGAATGCAACCGGCCAGAATTGCCTTGCAGGGGCTCGGGGAGCAAAACTGTCACTGAAACTACAGCTAGAGCCTGTGTGTTAGATTCAAGCAGTGATTCCCTGCTGAAGCACAAAATTATGATTTTAGACCAGCCGTTATAAAATTACATCAGCAAACAATTAGAAATTCTCTTGAAACAAATGAAAAACTAGAAAAATCTCAGCAAAGAAATTAAAGTTATTTATTTGCAAATAAAAATTATTTGGAAATAAAGTTATAGAGGAAAAATACAATAATCAAAATATGTGTCTGATAGGCTTAGTAGTACAATGGAAATGTCATAGGATAGAATCGGTGAACTTGACAGATCAATAGAATTTACTCAGTTTAAACAGCTGTGAAAAAATAGACTGAAAAAAAAAAACCACCTCAAAGGTTTCTGTGACAATAACAAAAGGTCTCACATTTGTGTTATTGGGATCCCAGGAGATGAAGAATGGGAGGCTGGAGAATTATTTGAAGAAATAATGACTGAAAAAAAACTTCCCAGATTGTTAAAAGATATAAACCTACAGATTCGAGAAACTGAATGAACCCCAAATAGGAAACCCAGAGGAATCTATGCCAAGACATAGCATAACGAAGCATCTGCAGACTGAATCAAAGAAAAGAATTTTAACAACAATCACAGAAAAATGACGTGCTGTCTGCTGCCACCACCACAGATGGCAGTGTGGTGCTCAGCAGAAGTGCTGAGAGAAGATGGGTCAACTGCAAATTCTGGGCCTGGTAGAATTATCCTTCAGGAGTAAAGGGAAAATAGTGCCATTCTTAGAGGAAAGGTTAGATTTTGTTGTTAAGTGGAGATGCCCTTGGAGAATGGCTAACCATCTCTCAGGGAGGATGAGATGTGGTCATAGCAGGCCTGGACTTCAGACATGAAAGAGTAATGGAGTGGGTAAAATAGGAGTGATGTAATGCCTGTCCTCATGAATTTCTAAAATCACATTTAATGAGTTAAGCAAAAATTACACCATCTGGTGTGGTGCTCAGGGTATGAAAAGGAGATACTAAGTAAGACATTATGTTTAAAAAGCATGGAGGCGGAAGATCAAGTGGAAGTAATCCTTCAGTGATTCACTCCGAGTAGGAAAATGTGGCCCCAAAGTGGCTGCTGAGGGAGGTCTGGAAACCAGCATGCTCAAAACATAACAAAACAAGAAGGGAATTCCGAAAACACACAGAGAGGCAAAAGAAATGGGGAAAGTAAAAAGCAAATAGTAAAATGGTGGGCATAAGCCCATGCACATAACTGGTTACTTTAAATGCAAATAATCTAAATACAACAATTAAAAGATGCTGGAAGAGTAGGTTTTTTAAAAAAATGACCCAAGTACATGCTGTCTGCAAGAAATGCATGTGAAGCATAAGGATATATGCAGGTTCAATGTAAAAAGATAGAAAAACATATGTATCATGTTAACATTAACTTTTAAAAAGCAAGTGACTATATTAATATCAAAATGGATTCAGAGAAAAAAAGTAAAGAATCTGTCCACCGAGAAGACAGCATTTCCAAATGTGTATGCACCAACACACCGGGTTTCAAAATGCATGAAACACTGACAGAGTGGAAAGGAGAAACGGGCCAGTGCACAGCTCCAGGTGGGCAGTTCTGCGTCTCTCTGTAAGCAGTTGATAGAACTACTGGACAGAATACTAGCAAAGGCAAAGGAGAATTTACACCACCACAAAACAACAGAATCCAGTTGACATTTACAGAAATTCCACCGAAAAATAGCAGAATGTACATTCTTTGCAAGCATATGGAACATTCACCAACATGGATCCTGGGTCATGAGACAAACTTCAATACATTTAAAAGATCAAAATCACATAGAAGGTAAACATATTCCATTAAGTTTTACCATAATGGAATCAAATTAGAAACCAATTATAGAAAGACCATAGGAAGATCTTCAAACACTTGGAAATTAAACAGTACACCTCCAAATAGTCCATAGGTCAGAGGAAGTTCTAAAAGGAAATTGTAAAAATACAGTGAATTGAAAGAAAGTAGAAATGAACATGTCAAATTTTGTGGAATACAGCTGTTACCATGCTGTTATCATGGCACCAAATCCTTATGTTAGAAAAGGTCTTAAATCAGTAATCTAAGTTGCTACTTCCAGAAACTAGATAAAGAACAAAATAAATCCAAAGTGAGTAGAAATCAGGGAAATTGTAAAAAAACACACAAATCTATTAAACCAAAAGCTGATTCTTACAAAAAACAAAACACAATACAGTGGATAACCCTTAACAGAAGTGTCAAAGAGAAAGACAAAGAAGACACCAGACAACAAATGGGAGTGGGTGTCAGGACAGCCACCAGTGGGATAGGGGGTGCTAGGGGCACGCCTCTCTCCAGGTCGACAACGTAGAAGACATGGGCCAGTCCCTTGAAAACCACAAATTTCCAAAACCCAAACAAGATGAAATGGATAACTTGAATAAGCACTAATGAAACTGACTTTTAAAAAATTAATTAATTAATTTTGTTGTCATTAATCTACAATTACATAAAGAATATTATGTTTACTAGGGTCCCCCCTTCACCAAATCCCCTCCACAAACCCCATTACAGTCACTGTCCATCAGCGTAGTAAGATGCTGTAGAATCACTACTTGTCTTCTCTGTGTTGCACAGCCCGCTCCGTGCCCCCCCCCCCATTATACATGCTAATCGTAATGTCCCCTTTCTTTTTCCCCACCCTTATCCCTCCCTTTCTCCCCAGTCCCTTTCCCTTTGGTAACTGTTAGTCCATTCTTAGGTTCTATGATTCTGCTGCTGTTTTGTTCCTTCAGTCTTTCTTTGTTCCTATAGTCTTTGGGTTTGAGGTGAGTCTCTTGTAAGCAGCATAGAGATGGGTCTTGCTTTTTTATCCATTCTATTATTCTGTGTCTTTTGATTGGTGTTCAGTCCATTTATATTTAGGGTGATTATTGAAAGATATGTACTTATTGCCATTGCAGGCTTTAGATTCATGGTTGCCAAAGGTTCAAGGTTAGCTTTTTAAGTATCTTACTGTCTAACTTAACTCACTTATTGAGCTATTTTAAACACTGTCTGGTCATTCTTTATTTTTCTCCCTTCTTATTCCTCCTCCTCCGTTCTTTATATGTTGCTTGTTTTATTCTGTGCTCTTTTGTGCTTCCTTTAACTGCTTTTGTGGGTAGTTGATTTTATTTTTTGCCTTTAGTTAGTATTTGGTTGGTCTGCTTTCTTTGCTGTGATTTTATTTTCTCTGATGACATCTATTTAGTCTTAGAAGTGCTCCCATCTAGAGCAGTCCCTCTAAAATACCCTGTAGAGGTGGTTTGTGGGAGGCAAATTCCCTCAACTTTTGCTTGTCTGGGAATTGTTTAATCCCTCCTTCATATTTAAATGATAGTCATGCTGGATATAGTATCCTTTGTTCAAGGCCCTTCTGTTTCATTGCATTAAGTATATCATGCCATTGTCTTCTGGCCTGTAGGGTTTCTGTTGAGAAGTCTGATGATAGCCTGATGGGTTTTCCTTTGTAGGTCACCTTTTTCCTCTCTCTAGCTGCCTTTAAAACTCTGTCCTTGTCCTTAATCTTTGCCATTTTAATTACTATGTGTCTTGATGTTGTCCTCCTTGGGTCCCTTCTGTTGGGGGTTCTGTGCACTTCCGTGGTCTGATCGATTATTTCCTCCCCCAGTTTGGGGAAGTTTTCAGCAACTATTTCTTCAAAGACACTTTCTATCCCTTTTTCTCTCTCTTCTTCTTCTGGTACCCCTATAATGTGGATATTGTTCCTTTTGGATTGGTCACACAGTTCTCTTAATATTGTTTCATTCCTGGAGATCCTTTTAGCTCTCTCTGTGTCAGCTTCTATGTGTTCCTGTTCTCTGGTTTCTATTCCATCAATGGCCTCTTGCATCTCATCCATTCTGTTTATAAATCCTTCCAGAGTTTGCTTCATTTCTGTAATATCCTTCCAGACATCATCCCTTATCTCTTGCTTATTTCTCTGCGGCTCCATCAGCATGGTTATGAGCTTTATTTTTAATTCTTTTTCCGGAAGACTGGTTAGGTCTAGCTCCTTCTCAGGGTTTGCGTCTGTGATCTTGGTCTGTATCAATTTCTTCTGCCTTTTCATGGCGATAGATATATTTGTGGGGAGCTGGTGCGTGTGTTGGGTAAGAGAAAGTCCCTTCTTGGTCTGTGGCCTTCCTCTCCTGGGAGAACAGCGGCCTCTAGCGGCTTGTGCTGGGCAGCTGCGTGCACACGGGGCTTCTGATCTTGCCTGGCGGCTATGGAGTTTGTTTAGCTCTGCAGTTGCTGTGGGCGTGGCCGGCCTCAGGCGGCTGCTCCAATATGGCGGGGCCGCGTCGGAGGAGGAAGAGGCGGGAGGCTGTTTATCATGGTGAGGGGCCTCCGAGCTGTGCTGCGGGGGTTCGGGCGCCCAGAGTTCCCCGGGATTCGCAGCTGCTGGGCTAAGTGTCCCGGGGCGCTTCCGTCCAGCTGTGGGGTCCCTGTCCCTTTAAGACTTTCAAAAAGCACTCGCTTTTCTTTGTCCTGGGTGCGCCGGCTGCGGGGACCTGCTCACAGGTCTTGCTGCCCTGTTTCCCCAGCATCCAGCACCCCATGCACTGTGTCTGCACTCTGGCCCGGATGGCTGGGGCTGGGTGTTCGGCAGTCCTGGGCTCCGTCTCCCTCCTGCTCTGCCTGCTCTTCTCCCGCCGGGAGCTGGGGGGAGGGGCGCTCGGCTCCCGCGGGGCCGGGGCTTGTATCTCACCCCCTTCGCGAGGCGCTGGGTTCTCTCAGGTGCGGATGTGGTCTGGCTGTTGTCCTGTGTCTTCTGGTCTCTCTTTTAGTATTAGTTGTATTTGTTGTATTTTCAAAAATATATATGGTTTTGGGAGGAGATTTCCGCTGCTCTACTCACACCGCCATCTTGGTTCTCGGGTCCTGAAACTGACTTTTTAATTTACCAGCTTCTGATGGTTTCAGAGGAGGATTTTACCGTGTATTTAAAGAATAGTTAACACCAATTTTACACATTCCCTTCCAGAAAATATGAAAGGAGTGAACACTTTTTTATGAAGTGTTAATGAAGTCAGTGTCATCCTGACACCGAAACCATGCAAAGATAGTACAGAACAGTGCACCAATGTCTCTTGTGAACTTAGATGCAGACATTCTTAACGAAATATTAACAAATCACACCCAGTAATATCTGAAGATAATTATATACCACAGCCAAGTGAGATTTGTCCCTCAAAATGCAAGGCTGGTAGGCTGGTTCAGTAATCAAACACCAGTCAGTGTTATCCATACCAACAGTCTAAAGGAGAAAAATCATAAACACAGAAAATGCATTCAACAAAATCCAACACCCATTCTTGATAAGACTCATCAAGGAATAGAGGGGAACTTCCTCACCTGGAAAAGGATCACCTACAAACCAAACCCCCACACCCCCCAACATCATAGTTCTCAGTGACAGGCTGAAGGCTTCTGCCTAAGATGGGGACAAGGGTGCCTGCTCTCAGCACTCCTACTTCATATAGTCCTGGAAGTTCTGATTAGCCCCATAAAGCAAGGAAGGGAAACAAAATGCATGTAGATTAGAAAGGAAATAAATCTGGCTGTATTTGTAGATGACACGATTGTTTACATAGGAAATTCCAAGGGCGCTACCAAAGAAGTCCGAGAATGAGGCAGTGAGTTCAGGAAGGCCACAGGATCAGTTGCATTTCCATGTATTAACAGTGAAACTGTATTAAAGTTCTGCCCGTAAACACTTACAGCAGTTCTATTCATAATAGCAAACAACTGGAAACAACCAGAATGCCCTCCATGGTGAGGGGTTGACTGCGCTGTAGAGCGTACCGTGGAGCAGCTCTCAGCAGACCAAGGGAACTGGTGCAGCAGCTTGGATGCATCTCAGGAGTGGAGTATTCAGGAGAGCTGCATACTATACAAGTCCATCTATTTTCTTCAAGTGATACTGTAGAGTTGAGGCTTAGAGATTGGGAAGGGCAGAGGGAGCCCCTAGGATGGGGCGGGGGTGCGTTCTCGTCGTCAGCTCCCTGGACCTGTGTGTGTGCGCACTCCCAGAGGTGGTGGTGTGTGAACCTGGGAGAGCCTCGTACCTGTACCCACTGCCTGGTTTGGTAGTGTGCCCCCAGCTGTGCCAGTGGTGTGAGTGTGTGTGTAAATGTGTGTGAAGGGAACTCTGGCCTTCTTGTTGGACGTTTTCTTGCAGCTTCCAATGGATCTAATTATTTCAAAACAAAAGCTTTTAAGGTAAAGCTTCCTGCCTTCCCTAGTTTTGTGCTCCGTTACCCCTATCCTGAAATTGTTACCATTGCTTTGTTTCATCATGATATCCCTCCGAAGCCTTTTTTGAAATGCATATACAAATGTATTTGCCACAGAAAATTATTTTCCGGTACCTTGTCTAGATAGATGGTTTCATGTTATATACATACTGTTCTGAGCTTTTTTTCACTTAACAGAGATGGTGCTGCATCAGTCATGCTTTTTCAGACTCAGAGGTTACTTTGATGTTTCTACCATCTCACTATAACCACTTTCCTATGAACAGACCATGCATCATTTCTTCCCTTTGCTGTTAGAAACAGCGCTCTGGTGACAGGTGTTACACACTTGCTATTTTGGAGGTGTGTAAGTATCTCTCCAAGACAAATATCTAGGAATTAATGTCTTGATTAAGATTTATGTATTATACTTTTCAGACCCCAGTGAGTGCCCTGCGTATGCGTTGTATTCCTTCGCACACTTACCAGCAGTGTGTATCTGCATATTGTCCCCAACAGATATTTTCAAATTTTAGGGCTTTTGACAATAGGTTAAAAATGGCATCTCAGTGTAGTTTTAGTTTACATATATCTGAAAGATTGGATATCTTTTTGTATTTTCGGAAGTAATTTGTATTTTTCCTGTAAATGGGTTTTCATATCTTTTGGCCAGTTTTCTAGTGGGTTGTTGGGTTTTATAGAAGTTACTGATTTGCAGGAGTAATTTATATAGTAAGGTCTTTGTCTTTGCTGTGAGGTTCAATATTTTTTTGCTCTTTATCTTCTGCTCTTTTTTTGGGGCTTATCTTTTTCTTGGGGCCACATCGAAGTTTAAAATTTCTCTTTAGTCAGACTTACTTTTTGTGGCTGCTAGATTAAAGGTCTTTGCCGCACCCAAGCTGTAAATTTTATGGTATTTTAATGTTTCGGTGTGTAGCCCTGTTGAAATCTAGAGTCACTGTGGACTTTATTTCTGGCTCCAGGACTGATTTCATGGGTCTCCCCAGCCTCGGAAGTCTGGGTCACTGCTAGGACTAGATCAGGTCGACCTCCCGCCCTCCCCGAGTGCTGCACGGGGACAAGGGGGAAGGGGGGTGCGCTGGAAGGTCCTCCCATCTCAGCAGCCTCATGCCCGGTGGTAGGCTCTCGGGGAAGAGGGCTTTGTCCTGTGTGCTCAGGGGATCAGTGGCCCGGTGACGGAACCCTTTTGCTGGTCTCCAGGGAAGGGAGACCAAACCTGAAGGGCCATTTCCTTTCACCGGTCATTTGTGCCAGTTCCACTTAGGTTGCTTCTCCACAGGGACAGGCCGCTGGAATCTCTCAAATCGAAAACCATCCATCGAGGGGAGCTGGGAGTCTTGCCCACGCTTGAGCAGCACGTCCTGTGAATCTTTTTCAGAATGAAGTGCTGGTTATAGCTGTCTGCCTGTGCGGATACTTGCATTTTCAAACTGGGTGTGAAAAACATTTGCTTAGGGTAACTTTTCCCCTCCTTAGGAGTAGCTAAGCCGGAAGATGGGTGGCCGGCTGTGGGCGTGGCCGGAAGTGACGTCACCGCACCGCCCAGCAAGGAGCTCCCGCCGAGCCCAGGGAAGAAGGCAAGGGTAGGTGCCCGGGCGCTGGGCTGGCTTCTGTTACTGTGACTCGTAAAAACAGTATCTGATGCTATTATTGCTTGCATCATGAATGAAATTTCTTTTTTCTGAGCCATTATGAGTCCTTCCTCAAGTTTAGAAATGTTGAGAAAATAGTTTATGTTCCCGTTTTACCATAGTGGCCTAATCATACCGTGAAATCTCAGCTTTCCATCCCATGGTCTTGAACATCTGTGGAAATGGCCTGGGGTCATTTCTGCTGCCTTGAGACAGCAGCAGAGGGAGTCACGGAGCTCCCAGAAACAGGTTCTGGACTCCCTGGGTGGAAAGGGAGCACAGATTTTTAGGGTGTATCATAGCTTTGGACACTTACTGGTGCTCACCACAAAGCAGAGGCGCCCTTCCGGTGTCTGTGAACAGGGCACTGTTGTGGCCCCATGGAAGTCACAGGGAATAACAGCTTAATCACCCGTGGGTGACTTTCTTCGTAGAAGTAACGCAGCCACCGAAAGCAAGCTAGAGTGTTACTAAACTTAAATCTTCAGGTGCCAAACCACGTACCCTCGTGGTACTGTCAGTCAGAAGCCGTTCCCAGGTTTCTTTGTCTCCACCCTGGTTTCTTCCCGCTATTTACATGCTCAGAAGAAAGGAATGCTAATTTTCAGTTGCGTATCTCCTCATTGCTTATAATTTTACTTTGAATTGTGCAGTTTATACATTCTTTTACATTTGTTTTTATTCTTGTCTGTGTGTTTGATGTTGGCCTTTAAAAAAAAACAACAAATCAACTTAAAGCCTTTGGCCACCACTCAGCCTGCAAAGACTTCAACATCGAAAGTCAAAACACAGCCCACTTCTCTCCCTAAGCAGCCAGCTCCCACCACCTCTGGTGGACCGAATAAAAAACCCATGACCCCTGCCTCAGGCTCAGTGCCAGCTGTCCCACCCAAACGCCCCACGGCCACCACCGCCAGGCCCTCCACTTTACCTTCAAGAGACCTGAAGCCCAAGGTGAGTACCTCCTCAGCACTCTGCCAGAGAAGAGCTTCCCCCAGGTGTCCTGTACTCTCTCGTTGCTGCTAGACCTGGAGTCAGGCTGGTGGGCCTGGGAAGGCAAGAGAATGCAGAGGGTGACTTGAAAACCTGTGTGGGGTTCACGGTGCGGCCACGGCATGAAGGCCTTTACACTCGGTACACTTTCCCTGCCCTGCTCGGAAGCACCATGGACTCTCCTTTGGTACCTCTTCACTTGTCACCAATCTGAGCCAGTTCCCCTACTCCAGACACTCATTTTTGGTATAATTCCTGCATTAAATTCCCAGTCAGATTCAGATCATTGTCTTTCTCTTTAATCATCTGTGGAAGTGAATTTTACCTACTGGTTTTGTGATCCCACTTCTAGCTCCCTTCAAAGGTCCCAGCACCTTGGGACGGCTCACTGTTCTTTAGTGCCAGGCAACCCCTCATGGGATCCCTTCTCCGGTGTTCTGGTTTCCAGTTCTTCCACAGAGGCCTAGAAGCTGGGGATCGTCCTCAGGAGGGCAGTGGGTGGAATCTGTGGCTGCATTCCTGAACGTTTTGGGCCTTTAGGTCAGCTAGATGTTGTTCTTTAAATCATGGTGAGAAGTAGTTTTCCCTGTTAAAATGTCTAGAACCTAGGAACTGTAGTCTAGGTTGGAACCCTGGCCAAGAAACTGAGAAATCCAATCTAGGAATGATTACTCTTAAAGCCGCTGATCCTCAATGCCCAGCTGACTGCTTTTCTTGATCGTTAGGATATAATTGATGTGAATGAGGGCAGAGGGAGGTGCCTGGAGCCCAGCACAGCCTGTTCCACCCTCAGCGGCAGATCCTGGGCAGGCAGGGCGGGTGTCCGGTGAAATTTCACTCTGTAACAATAATGAAGTTCTGTACCCATTTCTTTACACATGCTCACTCCCCTAATTCCCTCTGGTTGGCCGCGATGCACACTCGAGTGCCCTCATGGGACAGCTCAGTCAGACGGCCTTCCTACAGTCAGTGCTACGAACTGGTGGAGCTGCCGTTCCGACTTGGGCCCAGCTCTGGTGCTGACGCCCAGGGCCTCTGGGCACTGTGTTCTCAGGACTTTCGCCACACATCCCTTAGACAGCATTCCAAGGTAGAGCCGACATGAAGAGGTGATCTGTGTTGTAGCTATTGCTCCTGTTTGTCTTTTGGATGAGGAACAGATAGGAACGTTTTGAGAGAGTGATAAAAACTGACGTCTAATGGCGTGATATATTTAATGCAATGAAACAGAAGGGCCTTGAACCAAGAATACTATATCCAGCACGATTATCATTTAAATATGAAGGAGGGATTAAATAATTCCCAGACAAGCCAAACTGACGTCTAATGACATTCATTTTTATCCTTATTTGGCAGAAAGATTATAGATGCAAAGAGAGAGAAAAGCTTGCCAGAAAAAATAAGTAGATGTGTGATTCTGGCATAAGAGAAGATATAAATTGAGAAATAGCAGAAGACCTCCAGTTGTGAAGGCAGGCTGACACCCGAGGAGTGTCACATTCTTCAGGGGTTTCCATCTCAAGGGTCTTTTTCTAACTTATTTTATCATTGTTATTCTTACTAGCAAAATAGTAAGACCCCACTGGGTGATTCTGAATCATAGTCATAGTTTTGAGAATTTGAGGGAGACTCAGAGAGCCTTGTCTAGCCCTCAAATTTTAGAGCAAACAGAGATGGGGAGGGACTCCTTCTGCACAAAATCCCAGTGTATTTCCAGACAGAGTTGGTAGCTGACCCAGTTCCTCTGATTGCAACTGCAGGGTTCTGCATGCCATGCTTAGAAGGGCCATTACTGCCTTCGCTGGTCTAGGCTTTATGGAACTGGTACCAACCCTTAATTTCTGAGCATCTCCTGAGCCTGTTTCCCACCCAAGCAGTGCTCTGCTGGTGCCCGTCAGCACACTGCCCTCCTGCGGCCGCTTCTCTTAGCTGGAGATGGGCCCACTGTGTCTGTGGTGTGGCTTACTCTTGTGGTGAAGTGGGGTGCTGGTTCATCAGAGTGGTGTGTCCACCCCCCGTTCCTATAGAAACAGGCTAAATTGATTCCTTCCCTTCCTGGCCCCTGACCGTAGGAGCTGATGGCCAGGCTGCTGCACTTGAAGGGCCACCTGCTTGCAGCAGCTGTGGCTCCCTGTCTCTCCTCCCTCTGCTGGTCTGATGTGCGCCCCCACCTCCCAAATGCCATCTCTGCTCTTTGGCTCCTAACATCACATACATGATTAAGCTGGTTCCAACTTCCTCTAACCAGATGAGGAAATAGAGCCCAGAGAGGCTCAGTGATGTGCCCTGTGGGGTGGTGGCTGGGCCAGGAGCCCGGCTTCTGACCCTGAGCCAGTGCACCCTGTTAGTATTCACTGGGAACATCTGTGCTGCAAGGATGGCTGAATCGGACTGGATGTCATCTTTAATTTTTGTTTTCATGTGTGCTCTAAGTCTTTGGTCAGATACTGAATGCAGTAGATTCAGTGTCAACCTGCAGTCGTTCTGAGGCAGAGATGGTGTTCCCCTCGGGCCATCACCCCTGTCCAGGCTGGGTTGGTGCCGTTTACCTCCCTCCTTCCTGGAGCAGGTCACACAGCACCCTACATGGCCACCTTCTCAGGCCATCTGGAGGGACAAGACCCTAGAGCTTCACCTGCTTTTCTGTCTGGAGCTGCCCCACCCATGGGGACCCCTTTCCCCTGCATGTGCTCGCCGGGAACTGGCCATGGGCCTGCACCCCTCACCCCACTTCTCTGTCCCCAGCCTACTGCGGAGGCAAAGGTCCCCGAGAAGCGGGCCTCGCCCCCCAAGCTGGCCTCTGCCCCAGCCTCCAGGCCTAGCTCCAGGAGTGCCCAGGTGGCTCCCAGAGGCACAGCAGCCGTCACCCAGGGGGCTGGCGGCAGGAGCCCCCCAGCAGCCCTGCCCAGGAGGCCCCCAGGTGAGTCCGGCCCCTTCCTTCCCTGGGAACCAGTGGGGCTGTGGGGCCCTGGCTTTGCCCCAGCTGCGGCTCCAGCTGGCATCGTGGAGGCTTTGCGGATCTGCTGTGTGCCGGCCTTGGATGGGTTCAGCGAGCAGGGGGACCTCCACTCCGTGCGAGTTAGCGGTGGTCTGTTCAGAAAATCTGGAGTGAATTCCTGGGTAGATCGCTCTATATTCCTCGGTGACTACCAGCACTAAGCATGCTGTGGCCCAGGGCGCTCGTGGTAGGAAGTAGGCCATTCCATCCCATCAGCACCGCTTCTGCAGCCACATGTGAGGCAGGTCATGACTGTAGCCATGCCCAGCCTTGAGCCACGGTCCTTACGTGGCTGCCTGATAGCTCCCTGTTCCCACACACGCATGCAGCTCTGGGCCCAGAGGGGTGCCCACTAACTGGCAGTGACGTGTGAAGCTCAGAATGGGATGAGCGGTTCGCTGGGTTGATCTGTTCAGTGTGGGGTTAACGAGTATGTGTCTGTGCAGCTGTCAGGACTGAGGGGAGGCCTGCAGATGTGAAGAAGGTGGCACCAGGTAATGCCCCGCACGTGCAGACCCTGCCCCCTCGGGGCTGTGTGCCACCCTCTTGCTCTTGCCTGGAACGCTCACGGTCTCTCACTCCTCCCTCTGCAGCTGACTCCGGTCGCTCCAAGAGCACCACCACCAGTTCCCCGAAGAGGACTGTCCCTGCGCCTGGGGCAGCGCTCCCTGCTGGGGGTGCTCCAGGTCGCGTCAAGCCTGCATCCACGCCTGTCCGGCCCTCTGGGACGCCTCCAGTGGACAAGAAGCCCATGTCAGCCAAGCCCAACTCTTCTGCCCCCAGGGTGGGCCTCCTGGCTGCCCGGACCTCTGCCTCTGATTTGAAGAGTGTCCGCTGCTTGGAGAACAACAAGCATCAGCCAGGAGGAGGCCGGGTGGGTCCTCAGCGTTCTGTCCCTGCTTCCTCCCCTGCCAACCTCTAATCAGTCCCCAGACATGGCCTCTCACCACAAGGGGTCCCGCAAAGAAGGGCCATCAGGGTATGGCCTCCAGAGCTCTGTGCAGGCGACAGACCCTGGGCGTGTCCCCAGTTCTTTGTGGCCCTGTCCCCTGCACCGAGCTTCAGGTGAGGGAGAGGGCAGAATGCCGCCCCCTGCCCCAAGCCCAGACTTGGGTGGAGTGTCTGGCAGAGGACAAGGTACCCCCGGTTTTTCTAAGCAAAGGACTGCAGTGGAGCGGCTGGCATGGCAGGCCCCAGAGCGCCAATCTCCCTCTTGGATCACCCCGTTCCCCCTGCAGGGCAGGCACTTAAGTTGCTCCAGTGCAGAGCTGCGGAGAGTTGGAGATGTGGGTCCCGCGGGGCAGCCAGTCCTACAATAAGGGCCCAGGGTGCTTCTGTGAGACGAGGTGGTGGCTGTGTTGTGCCCAGAGGCGTCTGGGGTGTGGTGCCCCATCTCGGCTCTTCTTGCACTCTCACAGCACAGAAGTTGCTGCAGAACGTGGTGGGAAGTTGTTACTCAGTTCTAGTGTGCCTGAAGGTGGTGACGTGCCACCACCAGTAGTGGCTCCTTGTGACCACGGCAGCTTGGTGGGCCATGAGAACATTAGCGTGGGAGTGCCTCCCGATTTGAATGTGACAGCCCATCACGCGTGCAAAGGGAATCCCATCTGTGGCCATCCACCTCTCCTGTGAGCTGCATCTGGGCCGCCACCCTGGGAACTGGGCACTTCTACTGAGGAGCAGGGTGACCTGCTTCTGCCTGGTGGCCTGGCGTGGATTCGGGTTCCCTACAGCCACCTTCCTGTCTTGCATTTGGGCCGTTATCTTCTTGGTTTGAGATTTGCCCCCCATTTATCTCCATCCAGGCCAAAGTGGAGAAGAAAACAGAGGGGGCTGCTCCCACTCGAAAGCCCGAACCCAGTACAGCTGCCAAGACCTCGGGCCCAGCTGTGGGTGTGCAGAGACTACCTGCCGGGAAAGTGAGTTCTGCTCCGCTGTACTTCGCCTCTTCCAAGTAAAAGGGGGCAAACTGCTCTCTCCAGGCCGTGCTGATCTCCTCCCTAGCAGGCCTCCTGCCCTGTGCCCCTTCCTCTGTGTGGGATGACTCAG
Organism: Manis pentadactyla; assembly: GCF_030020395.1. Classification (NCBI taxonomy): domain Eukaryota; kingdom Metazoa; phylum Chordata; class Mammalia; order Pholidota; family Manidae; genus Manis; species Manis pentadactyla. Next base: position 236,692,836 of record NC_080019.1, read on the forward strand.
CCATCAGGGCATTTTTTTGTATTATAACCCATCAGCCCTTTGGCGAACATTTATTCAGCTGGTTTCAGTGTATCCTCTACTGGTCTGGATCTGAAGCTCACCATTCCACACGTGCGCACACGCGGTCCCCTGCAGAGCACCTGGGTCTGGCCCGAGCAGATGCAGCCCAGGCCCTCTGGCTTCTGCAGCCCTGGCTGAGTGGAGCTGCAGGCACATCTCCTAACTGCTGCGTGTGGAGGTAGCTGCTTCTGGGCTGGTTTCCCAAGTCGCCACTCAGCTTAAAGGTGGCGTGCGTGCTCCTAGCGGAAACCACTCCGTGCTGGGATGGCAGCGCAAGCTATAGGGCAGAGGGCAGCCCCAGCGCTGGGTTCTTCCCGTGGTCCCCACACCCTGAAACCAGCCCCTCCTGCTCCTGGGTGGCCCCGTGGGGGGCAGGGCGGAGGCCTCAGCCCAGGGAGGGTCCCGGCGGGCGAGGTGAGGAAGACAAGTCCTGGCTTCTGGGTGGCCCGTGGAGGGCCCAGCTCAGACCAGGGCTCAGGAGAGGTCACTCGTCAGCAAAGCTCTGAGGACGGCAAGAAGCAGCGAGGTTCTCGGGGTGTGGTTTCTCAGGGTGATCACTGTGCTCTGGGAGTCCTTCAGTTTGGGGGCCGCGTTGTTGGGGAAAGGCTCTGCAGGGAAGGGAGGGAGCAGCGTCCGTGTTGCCTCCCTGAGGCGGCTCACAGGCAGCTTTTGGCATTTGTTCCTTGTTCCCGCCGAGAGCCTGGGCTTTTGTGTGGCTTCGTCCCTGTGAGCTGCCCGTGACAGTGCCAGCAACTAGGCCTGAGTGGCTGCAGGTGCCGGATGGGAGGGTTGGAGGGCCGAAGGTTTTGCCCTCCAATCATAAAGCACACAGCAGCCGGGGCTCTGCGTGGGACCCTGTGTCCGCCACCCTGCACAGCAGGCCCAGCACCTCTGTCCTCTCAGTGCCAGGCAGAGTCCCCCCTTTCCTCCTTGAATGTCAGGCTGGAAGCTGGCCCCCCAGAGCTTCTGTGGGCAGCCCTGCACCCTGAGCAGTCCTGGCCGCAGTGTTCCAGGCCCCAGACTCAGGAGAGCGGCTGTCCCTGGGAGGCCTGGTGATGAGCCCCTGGGAGGGGCAGGCGGGGCCTCGCGTGTGGGCTCTTGCTCGCATCGGTCTAACCGGCCCTGTCCCTTTGTGTTGTTTTTCTGTTCTCTGACACTCCAGGTCCAGATAGTCTCCAAAAAAGTGAACTACAGCCACATCCAGTCCAAGTGTGGCTCCAAGGACAATATTAAGCACGTGCCTGGAGGCGGCAGTGTGAGTATGAGCGCTGGTCAGCGCTGTCCGGGCCCACCTGCTGGCACGCTGGGGTTCCATGGGGAGGGGGCTCTGCCTGGCCCAGGCCTGCCCCATGAGACCCTGCTGCCCGCACATGGTTAGGTGGAGCCCTCGTCGGCTCCTGCTGGCGTCTGCCCTGTGAGTGGGAGGCCATCGGGAAGGCAGCGTTGCTGCAGGCTGGCAGGGGCATGCCTCTGCCTGTACCCTGCTTCGGCCGGGGTCCTGGCTTTGAGGAAACCCCACCTTTGAGTCCTCGTCTTACGGAGCCTGACGCTCCCAGCCCCTCTCCCTCCCTCACCTCTTCTCCTCTCCCTGCTTCCTCTCCTCTCCCCTCCTGACAGCTTTCTTGTCTCTCTGCTGTTGTGCCAGCACAGGGGACACTGGTGGCTCCAGCTCCGGGAGGGCCTGGTCTAGGGAGAGGGGGGCAGCGGGTCACTGTCCCCTCCCCTGCAAAGAGCATGGCCTGGCTGCATGGGCAGGTGGCCCATAGCCCCAGCTCACGCCTCTCTCTCCGGGGCCCAGCCTGTTCGTTCTCCTGGGCAAGTCCTGCTCCGCTCTGCCCCACTGCCATGGCCGTGACGCTCTGCGCACCGCACCCCCAGCAGCTGAAGCAGGGCGCGTGCCCACAGAGTGCCCTTTCCCCATGCTGTGCTCGCACACGTGTGAACAGTGGTGCCGGCTGTGGCTTCCCATGCTGCCTACACATGACTGCGGCAATGTGCTTTTTAGCATTTCCGTTCTAGGGGGCTTCCTCATACAGCAGAGCATGAGCCGTCCCCAGGGGGGCAGGCAAGCCCCTGCGCAGCCTCCTGGAGGCCAGTGCACGACTGTGCTGTGTCCAGGCCCCACGCCTGCAGCTCTCCCGTGGAGAGACTGGGGTTGCTAACCGGATGAGGCTCGGAGTGGGATCGCAGTTTGCGTTGCCCAGATGCCTGCGTGTGCGCAGAGACCTGCCCTTACGAGAATCCAGAGGGCCCCAGGGAGGGGACAGTGGCTACCTCGGGGGCTGATCCCAACCAGAGTCTCGTGGTGGCCTTCACTGTGCTGGACCCTCGTGAGGGGCTGTGTACCACAGGCCCATGTCCTTGGCCGGGGCAGCCACGGGGTGTGGGGTTGTTCGTGCACCAAGAGGGCCACAGGGTGGCTTCGGCTGTTGTCAGGCTTCCCTGGGGGGCACATTTGGGCCAGCCCTTGAAACATGAGAAATGTCCTGGGCTGGAGCCATGCAGGCCCTTCAGGCAGAGCTCAAGTGGAGGCGAGTGGCCCCAGGCGATAACTAGGATGCAGGCTGTGGGTTCGTGTGCCAGAGATGGAAGGACACAGCTGGGCTTGTCCAGACCTTGAGTCATGGAAAGGTGCATAGAGGGTGGTGCCATGACCCACCCGCTCCCAGTGCCCAACTCACGCCCTGCTTTGTGGCTGGTCTCTGTCTGCACCTGCCTGTCGCTCACCTGCAGGTGCCCCTCCGTCACCGGGAAGCTGGGCTCGGGCTCCCGGGGCCGTGGTGATGGGCTCACTCACTTGGCGGGTCAGAGGTGGTGCCGGTCCTGTGCCGACTCTGAGGCCCCAGGTTTCTCTGCGTTCCCCATCCCCTTGTCTGCGGGGATTCCAGCTGAGTGGCTTGTCCTGGAGCTGCTGCTCACACCCGTGGTTTTGTGACGCTCCTGTCCCTCAATTCCTCTTAAGTTGTCTCAGGTTCACTTTTTCCCCATGTGTTGGCAGCACTCGCAGAGGCAGTGTTGCTTCTCTGGGCACCTTGCTGTGGCGCTGGCAGCTGTGGTGCCGGCCTGGCCAGCGTGGCCACAGTGGTGAGGCCATATCTGCCATTGTTGACCTGGCTGGCTGGCACGGGCCTGCAGAGCGGGTCCTTGGCAGCAATAGGAGAGGCAAGGGGAGGCCTCGGGTCCCTGCGACCTGTGCCCACCCTGGCGGGGCACCTGTGTTGGCTCCTTGCATGGGTCAGGGGCATCAGAGAAGGCGAGCTCACAGCCACAGCAGGATGTGTGGTGGCTGCCTCCCTGTGTCGTTGCGGACTTGCTGGAGCGGGGCCTGTTGGTGAGCCCAGGCACGGTGCATGGTCAGTGCACAGCTGCTCGTGTCCTCTAGGAGGCAGTGTGAGCAGGGGGCTGGGAAGCGCTGCAGGGCCGCTGTGACAGGCTTGCCAGGCGTGGGGCGTGGGGGCCCAGGCACGCTGACCACCTCGGCAAGTTCTTCTGGGCCAGGTCCTGGGTGGGGTGGAGAGACAGTGCCTGCCCTGCTGGGACACGGTGGAGGCTGTAGCTCCTGACACGGAAGCAGGCGAGGCCCTCAAAGGCTCCATTTAGTGGCCTCATGATGAAACTCTACCAACAGGGTGGGCCACTGTGGGGTGGAGCTGATTGTGCTGGGGGGCCAGCCTCTTCCTCCAGGGTCCACTGGGCCGTTCATGGGAACTGCGAATGACCTGTCCAGGAGCTCAGCTGGGACTCCTGTCAGCCAGCATCTTTTTCTGATCTAGAGACATGCCCTCAGTCCTGGTACTGGGATGGTTTTCAAAGCTCCTGAAGAGCAGACATGGTCGAGGTCTCTGGCCATTTCAAAAGCAGGACGAGGTACAGAGGACATGCAAGCTGGTCATCAGCCCAGAGGCCTGTCTGCACTGTGATTCATTTTGGATAAATAATCTTGCGAGGCCTTTCATTCTTGATACTCAGCAAACTCGGACAGAATGTCAGCTTAAATCAAGGCCTATGGATCCTGTGAGGAACAAAATGCAGGCAGGGTGCAGCCCCTGCTGACGCAGAGCTCTGGGCTGCTGGGTGGGGCCTGCAGGCCTGTCGGAAATGGTGCTGGTGGGGCCCTGGGGCCGAGAGGTGACACTGCCAATGGTTCATAACCTTAATCGTAAGCAGAGCAACCAAAGTGAAGCATCTGTCACCTGTAAGTTAGAAGGTTTATTTGTAACGGAATGCCAGTGCTGGAGGTCAGGCTGAGAACGGGCGCAGTGAGCCGCACAGCCCCATTCTGGGCAGCACTTAGGGGTCAGCTACAGCCTGAGCCCCTGACCTGGTCCCTGAAGGTCTGGGCGCCGGCTGGAGGGATCGCCACCACAGAGCTGCCGAGGCTTCCTCCACAGAGATACGCGTTGCTGCTGTGGTCATGACAATGCCAGACTAGGGAAACCTAAATGCTCAGTGTCAGGGACCTGGGTAGGTTTATATAGAATCTCATGGGTTTACCATGCGGCCCTTTGTTTGCATGTCACAACCTGTGGGAAAATGCTGTAACGTGACCTTAGCAGTAAATCCCAGAGGGAGGGAGGTGCACCTATAGATACACCTGTCCATCTGGGGGCAGGTGTCTGCCTCAGCTGCCAGGGGGCTCACACTGGCAGGGGCGGGAGGCGGCGCCAAAACCTTGCTTGCAGGGTCTCCGCAGGCAAGGAGCTGATGGGTAAGATTGGAGGTGGGGGAAACAGGCATTTCAGGTTTGGGTCCAGAGAAGTAGGGGCAGAGCTGCCTGTGGTGGTGGGAGCCTGGGAGTGTGGCCAGTGTGGAGGACTGGCCTCTGAGGCAGCACTTCCCTGTGGCTCCTCCTCAGGTCCACATCCAGAACAAGAAGGTGGACGTCTCCAGGGTCTCCTCCAAGTGCGGCTCCAAGGCCAACATCAGGCACAAGCCAGGTGGGTGTGCCTCCCTGCTGGGGGCAAGTGGGCCACGGGCGCCACTGGGCAGCAGCCTCCTAGTTGCAGGAGGGACACCTGGCAGAGGCTGCCATTTGCATGAGTGTCATCTTGGGACCTGGGGCTGACCTGCAGCTTGGCCTCCCCTGTGAGCACCCAGAGCTACAGAGTGTGAGTGGCTGACCCAGCATGTCTGGAGCAGAGGGTGTTGGGAACAGGAAGCACCGGGCACCAGCGCTGGGCACAGATGGAGAGGCGGCAGGAATGCTACCCGCTGTGAGGGTCCTGGCCACAGATCCAGGGGTCGGCAGCATCACACCTGGCAGTCAGTCCTGAGGGCCACTGTGAGCGAAGGCCACGAAAACGCCCTTTCTTCTTGGCAAAAACGTGTCCCTTTTAAAAGTTTGGCCTGTAACTAACCGTCATTTCTCCCCTTTCACCTGGAAAACCCACACCTGTGAGGCACCTTCTTCCCCAGTGACACTGAGTGACGGGGGAATTGGAGGGCACTGGAGCGTTTGGCCAGAATTTCCAAGGGTGCAAGGTTTGCGATGGGAGTGGAGACAGGCCCTGAAGGGAGGCCGAGGGGCCGCAGAGCTGGGCAGAGGGAGCCAGGCCAGGGTTCAGGTACCCTCTCCCTGCGCACAGCCGGGGTTGCGCCCACCTTGCGCCTCCCTCCCCTGCGCTCAGTGGGGTCAGTGGGACGTGGCTTTGTCCTTTCCCTCAGTGGTTCCAGCAGTTCTTCGCCAGGATCCTGACCCTGAGGGGCGGGCACCCACCCTGCACAGCCGCTTCCCCAGGGCACGTCCATTCTTGCTGATTGACAGGCTGGTTTGCTGAGCTGCCGCCGCCCCATTTGTGGGGCACGTGGCAGCGCCGGGCCAGGCTGGGGTTTCTGTTCCAGCCTGCTGGCTTTGCCTGTGGGTGCCTGCCGGCCCTGGTGACCGACTCCTGTTTGGTTCCAGGTGGAGGAGATGTCAAGATCGAAAGTCAGAAGCTGAACTTCAAGGAGAAGGCCCAGGCGAAGGTGGGGTCTCTGGACGTGGGCCGCCTGTCTGCAGGGGGCGCTGCCAAGGTAGGGAGTGCCTCGCCCCGCCTCGGGCTGTCTATCCACTGGGTCCCGGCCCTGCCTGGCTACCCCGCCCACCTGGTGCCTGGAGGCACAACCCGTCCTAAGTGGGGGCTTCCCTGGCTGGCAAGCCATGTTCAGTGGTGGAGCTCCCCCACCACGGGAGACGGTGCTTCGCAGCCTGTGCTGGACCGGGTCCTGGCAGGGTAGCAGGGGACACATTTTCAACTGACAGTGCCAGCAGGCCTGGCATCCATGGGCTCTGGTGCTTCCTGGCAGTGAGCACGAGGCAGGGTGCCCGCCCTGAGTGTGACTGGGCTCTCCTGCCCGTCCTGAGAGACCCCTCCTGTGCCCAACCTATTCTATTCTGTTGTTGGCGGTGGGGGACCCACGGGGGCAGCACCTGGCAGGCGGCCCAGGATGTGGATGGCCACGCTGCTCAGGGAGAGGGAACGTGGCAGCTACTGTGGGCCACCCCTCCTCAAGGGACTGCCTTGCTGGCCCGTCCCCTCCCTCGGTGCCCCATCTGAGCTCTTCCAGCTCCATGGGTGCTGTGGCGTCCTGGCTGTCAAACTCCCCTCTGTCCCTTGGGAGGTGACTGCGTGCAACTCCTTGCCCAAGGCCACATGGGAGGTGCATACGGAGCAGGGTCCACACCTGACCCTTCCTGGCCCTCGTTCTCCTTTGGGAAGGGTTTTCCAGCACTACTCTGGGGTGTCCCATTGTCCCCTTCTGGGCACTGCAGCTCCAGGTCCTCTGCTGCCCTGCCACACCCTGGGCTCTGTCCCCACATCCCTCTCCTCCCCGGGGCACCTTCCTCCTCCCCATTCCCCAGGCCTGGGAACAAAGGCTGCTACTTCAGGGAAGCTCCCTGGCCAGCCGAGGCCCTCCTGCCTCCCAGACGAGCCTGTGCCCCACCTGGAGGCTGCTCCTTGGGCCACTGCTGCTTTCATCTGCGGTCAGCCTGCAGGGAGTCTGGCTCCGTACCTCAGAGGCTGCACCGCCTGCCTCACCGGGCGGTGGGGAGGTGGGGGCTGGGTTGTGAACTGCCTTCCCCACCCCACTCCCTCCCTGACTGACCTGCACTGTCTTCCCCACTTTCACTGTAGACAGAGGGCAGTGGCAGCGAGGCCCCTGCATGTTCCAGTCCCCCAGCTGGGGTGGAGCCAGCCACCACCGAGGCAGCACCCGAAGCCAGCGTCCCCTCCTCAGCCAGTGGCCTCAGTGGCCACGCCACCCTGGCCAGCGGGGATGACCAAAGGGAGGCCCAGGCCTTGGACAGCCAGATCCAGGAGACAAGTAAGTGGCTGGGCTTGGCCCCAGGGGCCTGGCCACCCCTGCAAATTGAAACCCCTTTCCTTTTGACTAGAATGTGGCCTGAATTTTAACTAAGCAACTTTTTATTTTCCAGGCATCTAATGATGACATTCTGGTCTCGTCTTCCATCCCCCATGTCCCCGTCTGTGTCCCTTGTTACCCTCTCCCTTCCCTCCTCCCGTGTCCCTGCAGATTGAGACCTACAGGCTGATGTTCCAGGCAAATGCCAGGGCCCGCATCGACCACGGGCCGACATTGTCTCCTGCTCCCCTGCCCTGGGGGCCCCAGCTCAGGCCTCCCCACCGCCCGCCCACCACTTTCTCCCTTGCTTGCCCAGGGCAGTAGACCCTTCCCCTCGCTTTGCTCCTGCCACCTGCCCAAGCTCTGTGGAGGCTGGGCAGGGGAGCTGGGGAACCCAATTCCAATCTCCTTTTGCTTGTTTGGGTTTTTTTGGACCAAACCCAAGAGAAACTGACACGCTTCCCTCCTCACGGGGTCCCCAGGACGGAGGGTGGAGGCAGCGTCCGTGTGAGGGCGAGGGCGCTGCCTGCACCTTGGAGCCCCTCCCTGTGACCCTGCAGCGGTGCCCACTTGTGCCCTTGCGACGTTAGGGTCAGGGCGGCCCTGCTGCCTCCCACGCCTGCCCGGCTGCTGTCATGCTTTTTTCTTGTTTTAACCTAAGGACGGTGGAGTTGTGCAGGTTGGAGCCAGGTCTAAGCGAAAGTCCTCAGTAGGTGTTAAGGGGATGGGGGAGGTCCTCAGGCCCTGGCCAGTAGTCAGGCTGGGGCGTTTTGCCCGGTGCGGAGGTGGTGAGGGACTGCGGCTGGTGAGCATGTAGGGCTGGTCAGTGTGGACTGTGGTTCTGGCACTTTGTGCGTGTGCTGCTTCTCTTCTCTAACCAAGAGGCTGGCTTGGCATCTGTGTCTCATTCCCTGGATCTGGTGGGAGATACACGGTCAGGGCTGGAGAATGGACAGGCCAGGAGGTCGATGCCCAGGCCGCAGGCCTGCTTGGCACTCGTGCCCAGGAGCCCAAGATGTCCAGACTGGTGTGGACAATGGGGAATCAGATCTGGAAATTTAAGTGCAAAGGCATGAGATGAGCCATCCACCTCCCTGGAACCTGGCTGGAGGCGTCCCAGCCCTGTGGTCCAGGGATTGCTGCAATGACGGGGTCCAGGAAATTGCATTGACACACAGATTCTTATTGCACTTGTACTTTTTGTATTAAAGTTTGCATGGTTTCTAATAAAGGAGTAAAGCCTAAGTCTGTAGTGAAGTGGCATGTCCTGGGGGGCACACCCTCTGCAGGACAGTCCACCCCCCACCCCCGCTCCCAGGCCCCTCCAAGGAGGTAGGAGTTAGGGGCTCTTGGGCCAAGGTTCAGACTCGACCCCGGTAGAGGGCGGGTGTTGGCCAGGCAGCTCCCCCACGTCTGGACCACTGTTTTCTGGGGGGAGTGACACCATGCCCCCACTCCCCAAGCACCTACCGGATGTTGCAGCATCTCGTGGACAAAGGGCTCCCTGAGCCGGAGCCGCCGCACGCTGACCGCTTCGGCCACACCAGGGCAGCAGGGCGCGCATTTGTTCAGGAGGAGCAAGGGGTGAGGTGGAGCTGGGGGAGAAGGAAGTGGTGCGGCGTGAGGGCGCAGCACGGGGCCCGCGGTCACTGGCCACGAGGTCCGTGAGCCTGCCAGCCGGCTGTGCAGCTCTGGCTGGGGGCGGGTGGGCTTGTTGCAGGTGGACCCAGGCCGGTGCCGCTCTGTGGGGCTGGTGGCCCAATGTGACCTGTGTCGTCTGCTTGAGACTGTTGCAATGACTCCGAGTAAATAAAGCTCACGGTGTCCCACCCAGCCTGGTGGCGTCTGTGTCCTGGCTTGTGTGAGTCCAGCGCGAGCCCCGCCCCTTGCCCCGGGGCCCGAGGCCCTCCCGGTCCCCACCCTGGCAGGGCAATGGCACCCCGCGGCTGCAGGTGGGGGCTGAGCCCTGTGCTCCCGAGCCCCTGGGGTGCCCAGTGGACGGCGAAGCTTACGAGGGATAAATAGAACTTTATTCTAATAAACATCTGCACCCTGTACACGCCCGCGCGTCAGTCGTCGGCCGTCTTGCGCACATCAAAGCTGCCACAGGGCCCGCGCAGCAGCTCCGCCAGCAGGGCCAGCAGCTGCCCGTGTTCCTGCTGCACGGTGGCCGGCAGCGCGGCCAGCTCGCCACGCAGGCTGCGCTCCACCATGCGGCCCAGCGCCCGACGCAGCTCCCGCAGCAGCCGCACCGTGCGCGAGTCCCCCTCCAGCCGCAAGAGGTCGCTGTCGCTCAGTGAGATGGTGGCCCGGCGCCCGTCATCTGGAGGGGGCAGAGCACAGCGCGGAGGGCGCTGGTGAGCACGGCCCGCGGCCACCCTCCCCGGCCCGTGGCCGCCTACGCACCGCGCACGTGCACGTCCCCGTCGGTGAGCAGCAGAACGGCCAGCGGGTGGACCTGCGACGAGTCCCGCACAAAGACACTGCCGTTGGACTTGACGGCCATGAAGTAGGTGAGCCAGCGGCTCCGCAGCCGAGTGGCCTCCCTGGGGGACGCACGCAGGTGAGGCCCTCCACCCCGCCCCTCCCGGCCGCCCCGCCCCGCCCCGCCCCCGCCGCGCACCTGTTGATGGTGGACTTGTGCAGCAGGATGTTGCCAGATTTGGTCCTGTACGTGACGCTGTTGGGCTTGAACTTGCCTTGCCGGGTCACCTTGCCCTGCCTGACCTGCAGGAGGAGGTGGGGGGCTGAGCAAGGGGTGGGCACCAGCAGGCCGGGCGCCTGGGCAGAGTAGCACCCGGGCAGAGCAGCACCTGGATGAGGTTGGGGTAGAGCCCCGCCATCAACACGCCCTTCACCAGCTCCTCCTCGGCGCTGTACTCGTTGCACTGTGCCGATGCCAGGGTGCAGTCCGACGGCCGGCCCACCAGGAAGGCCTCGTAGATGTTCTCTGAGAACTGCTTGACGAGCCCTGCCAGGCGGGAGAGCGGCAAAGGGGTGAGGGGCACCGGGGCCAGGGCCGGGGCGGCAGGCTGGGGTGCGGCACTGACCGTGGATGAAGCGCAGGCTGGGCGCATAGAGCAGGTTCTCCTCCAGGTAGTTCTCGCGGCAGCCACGGTCCTGCCAGCGCAGCACCTCCTCCCAGCCAGCCACTGCCCGCACGAAGGCCAGGTGGTCGCTGCCACTGTCATGGCTCAGCAGCGCCTTCACCTGCAGGGCGGCAGGTGGCAGTCAAGGGCTGGCACGAGGCCGGTGGGCCAGGGCAGGGGCACAGGGCCTGGCCCGACCTTGTCCACCTCGGCGCGGTTCTGCAGGCTGCTGCTGAAGGGGTCCCGGGTCAGGCAGGAGACGACCACCAGCAGCGGGTGCAGGCAGCGGAAGATGGCGGCCAGCACAATGGCCTTGGCCAGCCGGGGGTCGGTGGAGATGTGGGCTAGGCGCTGCCCCAGGGCGGTCAGGTACTCGCGCTGGTCCAGCACCCCTGCAACACCGTGGCTGTCAACGCGCATTTGTGGGTGCCCCGTGCCCAGCCAGCCCCGCCCACTCACCGATCTCCTGGAGCAGGATCACGGCTTCGTCCACGGCCTTGATGTTCGGACTGTCCACAGCCTTGGAAAGGAACTCGACTGCCTGCAGGCAGAATGGCCACCATGTGAGCCAGTGGGCCCCGTCCTGCGGCCCCACCGCCCCGGCCCGGCCCATGCCCGTCACACCGTCTTCTCTGGCATGTGGACTTTGGCCTGCAGCACCAGGTTCTCGAGGGGTGTGCGTAGGATCTCTGGCACCTGGAACGGGGCCATTTTCTCCAGGCGGCTCCGTGGAAACAGATGGTAGGCAAAGCCTGACTGGCAGCGGCCCGCACGGCCCCGCCGCTGGATCACATTGGCCCGGGACACCCACACAGTTTCCAGGCAGGACACCTGGCGGAGAGGACGGGTGAGCTGACCGCATACCCACTGGCCTTCCTTAGCCCTGCTGCCTTCACCTCACGCAATCCCTCAACTGCCCCTGCAGGGACTCTGAGACCCCACGTGGCCGACTGCAGGCTCAGCAGCCGGGGTCACCCAGGGGCTCGGCGTTTCTCCCCGGGGCTGCGGGGCCACCTTGGTCTTGAGGTCGTAGCGCTCCTCCTTGTGCAGGCCGCTGTCCACCACGTGCACGATGTCATTGACAGTGATGGAGGTCTCTGCGATGTTGGTGGCCAGGACAATCTTGCGCACCCCCACAGGGGGCTGCTGGAATATGGCCTTCTGGTCCATCATGGGGATGTTGGAGTGCACTGGCGGCGGGAGGACAGCTTACTGCCCTGCTTCTGCCACAGCCTCCCGCGGGGTGGGCAGGGCAAGGGCTGGGACCTCAGGTCAAAGGCTGCACAGCCTCGTCAGAAACCCTGCTAGGGAGTGTTGGCTAGGGCAGGCGGTGGGGATGCTCCCTGCGCACACTCACCTGGCAGGATGAGGTACTTGCTCTCCAGCGCGCCCAGAGCCTCCTGGAGGCGCTGCTGCACCCCTCTGATCTCCTGCCAGCCGGGCAGGAAGCAGAGGATCCCACCTGTAAAGGGGCCCTGCGGGCATGAGCAGCTGTTTGGCAGGCAGGGTCAGGTGGGCATGGGGCAGGGGGACCCACCTGGCTCGCCATGGGCGTCGACATGTAGAACCAGATCTGCCACGAGGTCCAGATCAAGTGCGCATTCATCCTCGGACTGGTGGGGGTGGGGTGAGGTGAGGCCACAGTCACGGTCCCGGAGACTCAGCGAGATAGGCCCTCATGTCACCCTTGACCCGCACACCCTAGCCATGCATGCCTTCTGGTTCCCGTTTCTAGCAATGACACTGGGTCTTGGGGACAGAAACCCACCCCAGGCCCCCCAAGCCACAGGGACATGGCGGTGGGGGTACTGGAGCAGAAGCAGGAGCCCTGGGCAGGTGCCCCTCACCTCGTGGGGCCGGTGCCGCTGTGGGTACTGGTGCTTGCCCAGCTTGGCCAGCACGTCCTCCAGGTAGTGCTCTTTGACGGGGTACATGAAGCCGGGCACCTTGACGACGGGACAGCCGCCAAAGTAGCGGGCAAAGCGTGCGTTGTCGCCCGTGGCGCTCATGAGCACCAGCCGCAGCCCTGGGTTGAGCCGCTGCAGGCCCTTGAGCAGGATGAGCAGGAAGTCTGTGTTCACGTCCCGCTCGTGTACCTCATCCACAATGATGTGGCTCACACCCTCCAGGCTGGGGTTGCTCTGAAGCTTCCGCAGCAGGATGCCCACCGTGCAGAAGAGCAGGGCGCCGCCACGGGCAGGGGGCTTGCTTTCCAGCCGCACCTGGAAGCCCACGTTCCGCCGCAGGGAGGGGCCCAGTTCATGGCCAACCCGCTGTGCCACAGACACGGCAGAGATGCGGCGGGGTTGCGTGATGATGACATTGCAGCAGGCACCACGGCCCTCGGTCACATAGCGCTCCAGCAGTAACTGGGGTATGCGTGTGGTTTTCCCACAGCCCGTGTCCCCAGAGATGACCACCACCGGGTGCTGTTCAATGGCGTTGAGGATGGTGTCCCGATGTGGGTCCACAGGCAGCTGGGGGGCCTCCTGCCACACGGGCCCTCGCCTCCGCCACAGCTCGAGCAGGTTCTGGCTCAAACGCACCTCCTCTGCTTCTGACAAGGGCACGTAGGGCTTGCCTGTGATGGGGTCACTCAGGAGTGCCGAGTCCTTGCCCAGGGGCAAGATGTCATCACTCGGCAGCCGGAGCTCTGGGGAGATCCACGAACTGTCCACAGGGTACTGGGGGAAGGAGAAGCCAGCACAGTAGGGACAGAGGAAGGGCCCCCAGCCCTCTCCCCAGGCCGACTTGTGCGCACTTCACCGAGCCAGATGTGCAGCCCGCTGGGATGGGGAGGGGGCGGCACTTACGTGGGTCAGGAAGGTCTCTATCTTTTGGAGGACAGGCTCCGGCACCTGAATGGTGCATGGCCGTCGCTGAGTCTCACCGAGCTCGCGCAGGGAGGCCAGGTTATACATGGCATGGGTAAGCGGCTCATTGTTCCGGTCCACCAGGCCCAGGCTCTGCAGCGGGGAACGTGTGGCTCAGTCTCTGCCCTGGCCTCTCTGGATGGGCCCAGACAGGCTGGGAGGGCCAGGGACAATGTGTTTGGAGCAGCCTCTTTTCTGAGGAGTGTTAGGTTTTTGGTGACATGGTGCAGGAGAGAAAATTAGGAACCAGGAAAACTTATATCTCCACCAAAAGAAAACTAGATAAAACTATTTTAAGAAAATCAAGACCTGATGTGTCTGAACAGAATAGCCTGCCTGCCTAAGAGCAGGGGTGACCCCGAGGGCCCACTCCCTGAGCAGCTGGGCCCCCACAGAAGCCCCCTCTCCACGACTGCCAGCGGGGACCTGAGAACAGGGCCCCTCCTTCACAGCCCCCCCACGCTGCTGGTCCTCCACATCAGTTGCCTCGACAAAGCCCACCCACCCCACTGCACCCTTTCAGGCAGCTGCCCGCCGCCTCCTATCATCTCTGGGCACCTGTCCCGTCTGGGACCCTTCGTGACCATACGTGGAATGTCCTGTAAGTATCTACTTATGCCACCTGACACTCAAGGCCCTGGTGACACTGCACCTCCTGCCCTAGCTGAGTCACCCTGGCCCTTGCACCAGCCCGATCCCTCCAGCCCTGTTTCCCATTCTCCCGCCAAAGCCCAGACCAAACACTCCCTTCTTTAAGAAGTCAGCCCAGGGTGACCGAGACCTGGCCTCCCAGCAGATGTGATCCCTGGCCTACAGGAGGTGCCAGCACAGCCCCCTGGGCCCCCTGCCCACAGACGCTGGCTCCTTTCTGGGACAGGAACCCACCAAGCTGAGAGGCCATGTCTACCAGGCTAGAATCCGGACTTGCCCTGAGCACTCCCAGCCCCCACCTTGGCACTCATGGCCATAGGTACACCAGACCATCCACGGCAAAGCAGAGCCCCTCTCCCCTCGTTCTGCAAGCGAACCACCGTCCCACGTGGTCAGCCTGCAGCTTCTTGGGTGGCCCCCACATGATGTTGCCTCCCACTGCTTGGCCTCTGCGGGCCTTATGAGGGACCTGCCAGCCGAGGCACAGTGCCTCTGCCTTGATGAAGGACGGATGAGGACGGCCTTCATCCGTCATGCCAGATAAGTGTCCTGCCATTTGTTTGGGCCACAAAGCCCAGGTTACCAAGATCTTTCTGTACTCCACCACTGCACCAGCTCTCTGCCAATAGGGATAACAAGTGTGCCTCTGGGTCCACCATGCAGTGAAGGCAGAGCCCCTGGGCACAGGCCCCCACACAGGCAGTGGGCAGCCCCCGAAACAGCAGCCACAGCCCATCCTGGACAGCAGGGACACCAGGTGCTTCTGTGCCCAGGCAAGGCCATGGTGGTGGATCTCATTGCCTGGAGAAGCGGGCCAGTCCGCCTAGGATGGGGGCAGGCCTCGGCATTTCACGCCACACCAGGGACCCTCCTGGACTCACCTTCAGCTTCTTGCAGGCCAAGGCCGCTGCCTTATTCTCAGCCTCTGCCTTGCGGCGCCCTTTGGCAACAAAGGTCATGGGGCAGGGCCAGAGCAGTGTGAGGGTGGACAGCTTGGTCTTGGTGCCCACCGTGTGGAACTGCATGAGGTTCTGCAGGCGGGGAGAGGGGCACTGTGACAAGGCAGGGGACGGGGTGTCTGTGGCATGGAGAAGCGCGCCTCTGCAGGTGACACCATCCACACAGAGCACCATGGCCAGGCAGGAGCAGGCCCCACAGGCAGCGGCCCCACCTGGCCTGCCTCTCCCCCAACAGCCCTGAGTCTCAGCAGGGACCTGCCACTGCCTGCCCTCCCAGCCACTGTCCTGTCAGCGCCTCAAAACACAGGTGCTATCACACCTCAGCAGGACAGCTGCCACCCTGAGTGGATCAGGGTCCCCCACACCCGAGGCCACAGTCCATCCCTCTGCTCCTGTGTTTAAACTCCTTCCCAGCCCTGCTGCACCCTCTTCCCCTCCAAGAATCCAGGGAGGGGAAGGACCTTGCTCTGGCTGGGGTCCTTCCATCCTCGGCCTCCTGCACGCCTGCAGCTTCCCTCCAACCTGGTCCAGGACCAGATATGACCAGGTGGCCTCCCACCCACAGGGACTTCTGGGGCCCTACTCACCTTCGCTGTGGAGGATGACGTCGCTATCTGGATCACCTTAGCCAGAAGGTTCTTGGGAAGTGGAAACTGGGTCAGAGCCCTGAGAGCACTGTCGTCGTCGGTCATTTCAATGGAACCCCCCCTGGGAAGATCAAGGTCAGGCAGAAAAGGTCTCCTGCAGCGCTGACCATCCCCCAGGCTCTGCGTCCAGCAAGCAGAGAGTGGGCTGGGCTTTGCCGCCTGGCCTGTGACCCTCTCCGACACACAGCACAGCTGATGCTCTGCCCCAGAGAAGAGGGCGGGGGCAGGGGGTGGGCAGAGCAGCCTGCAGGCCTCCGAGGGGCCCAGGTGTGAGCCAGAGGGAGGATCTGCGCTGCTGTTTGGGGAAAGATGAGACCCACGGCCACAGCCAGGCTGGCTCCCCCGCGAGCGGGAAGATGTACCCGAACGACAGGGCCCTCCCATCTCAGAGGGCTCTCGGGACAGCACCACCGCACGACAAGGGCAGCCAGCTTCCCTGTGGCCCTGCCACACTGTACCTTGAGTCTCTAAGTGGGGTGTGGGGGTCCTGCTGGGTCAGGGACAGGAAGTCGCTGACATCCATGGTCCCCTCTTCCAGCTCCTCCTCTTCATCCTCCTCCTCGTCCCGGCCCACGGAACGGGACAGGCCCCTGGGGGCCCCTGGCCGAATGCTCTCAGGATTCAGCTGCCGCCAGGAAGTGGGTGGCATGGTGGGTTCTGGGCGCCACCAGCTGTCAGCCGGAGAGCCGAAGCGATCGGCTAGCACGCGGTATTTGGCTGCATCAAACAGTTCGTTGCGGGGACCTAGCAGACCCCAGCCCTGGGGAGGAGAGGTGTGGTGAGGGTCCACAGCACCCTCACACCTCACCTTCCGGGAACTTGCAGTTGTACCCGAAGCCTCTCTCATGGAGGAGACATACTTTTCCTCCTGCCCACCTGCCTTGGCCCTGGCCCAGAACTAGATACAGAGACGGCACCTACAGTGCACAGCTGTGACAGACGAAAGCCAGCCACTAGGGGAGTTCTAACACCTACCGATAAAAACAGGAAAAAATGAACAAATCCACAAGGCAGCAGGGAAGCAGGCACCATCACAAGCTTCAGTGAATACAGCAATTAGGAAAAGCAGACACAGCTACACCTTCTGAGAAGAATCCTATGCTGGGATGTATTCTAGAAATAACCCAAAGCCATCTGCACAGAAGTCTTATTTTACAATGCATAGTTTCTTCCTGGAGAACACCGAGTAAAGCTGACTGTGCGGGCTGAGCCTCTAGCATGTACAGAGCCATACGACAGCACCAGAGCGCCATCAGATGAGACCTGGTCCCCTCAGGCCGCTCAGCACCTGGGCCGCGCAGGAGTGTGGGTGGCCAGAGCAAGTGAGAAGCTGAGGACAAGCATCCCTGACGGCCAGACTGGCCGCGATCTATTGGTCACCAGCAGCTGGGGAACTGGCATCCACACAGTCTAATCAAAGCCCCCCGTGACGCCCAAGGCTTGGAGTTCTGTCTCCTGCCCACCTGCGTGCACCATCGCCAGGCCCTTGGGCCCACGCTCCCAGTGCTCTTGGCTGCTCACATACGCCTGGCTCCATGCCTCTGTGCCCTGTGTCTGCACCCTCTGTCCTGGCACCTGGAGAGGTTCCTCTTCGTCAGTGAGCCTGTTCTGTTCCGGAGGCTGAGGGCAGGGCCTCCCCTCTGGGCTGCGGCTGTTCCACGAGCTCTCGGGCATTCGGCGTGAGGGCAGCGCTTGGTGAGGGGGAGGAAGAGCTGAAGCTCTGTGAGTGGTGCTAGCAGGGAATGCGGCAGCCGCGCCTCCAGGGCAGACACGGGGCTCCCGCAAGGCAGCGGCCGGGCAGCATGACTGGACAACAGGCCAAGGGCTGGGGGAGACATTTCTCCAAAGACGATACACAAACGGTCAGAAAGCACATGGAAAGATGCTACTGGGCGCTCAGTGAGCAAGGGCGAGCAGGTGTTCTCAAATATCACAGCTCTGCAGGGCATCAAATTGAGAATGGATGCCATGTGGGCACAAATCCTCAAAATGTGCTCCCTCCTGATTTAGGTATGTTGCTAGGGAGTAACTGTTCTTGTGTCCACAAATTCATCATCTGCTTAGTTTAACGTCTCACTCAACATCTGCAACATTTTCAACTTCATCAAGTCAAAAAGGATAGTTTAAAGCAGCTGCCCTCCCCAAGTCTCAGGAGAGTCATCTGACCCTGCAGCGTCCCCACATAATCTGTAGCTGTGTGTTTCCCAAGAGGAAGAGGTGCAGAGGACACCAGAAAAATAAACTCGCTTCAGCTGTGACAGGGGGATATTTACCTTCTGAGCCAGTGACACCACTGGGGGTGTGCAGACGCACACTGTCGCTGCTGCACTCTGCCCTTTACACTAATCGCAGGACCTATGACTAAGACTCCATATTATACAGACTGAGAATACACAAGTGTATGGTTATTATATTCTAAAATTTACCTAAAAAAATAAACAATGGTCAGTATCATTTCTCATTAGGGAAAAGCAACTCCATGATACACAACCTCACTGCCATTAGGATGGCTGCCATAAAAAAAAATAAGAAGGTGTAGACAAGGATGTGAAGAAATTGGCACCCTTGTGCTCTGCTGGTGGGACCATGAAATGGTGCAGCTGCTGCGGAAAACAGTGGAGGCTCCCCAAAAAATTAAAAACAGAATTACCATGTGATCCAGCTACCCTGCTTCTGGGAACTGAAAACAGGGCCTTGAAGAGAGGTTTGCACACCCCACATTCACAGCACTGGTCACAATCGCCAGAAGGTGGAAGCAGCCCCAGTGTCCATCGACGGATGATGGACAAGCAGGACGCGGGACACACGTACAATGGGGCCATCCAGCCTTAAAAATGAGGAGATCCTGACGCAGACTCCACATATGAACCGTGAGGACACGACGGTCAGTGAAACCAGCTAGTGACAGACAAATACCGTGTGAGCCCACTGCTGGGAGGTCCCTGGAGCAGATTCACAGAGACGGACAGTGGATGTGGGGCGCAAGGTCTGGAGGAGGGGGATGTGCTGTTCAGTGGATCTGCAGTTTCAGTTTTGCAAGATAAGTTCTGGAGATTGGTCGACAACAGTGTGAATGCACATTTAAAAATGCTTGAGAAGCTAAGTGTCATATTTTTCATGTTTTACAATTCAACACACACACAAAAGCTGTGAGCCCAGATACAGAGGGCAGAGGGAGGAATGTGGCTGTGACCTATTGCATACGCCTGGGTTTAAAGTGCCTCCAAACACCCAGATGGAGAATTTCTCACTTCGGCACTAGAGACATTTGGGGCCTGGTAATTCTTTGTGGGGGGCTGCCCTGTGCCCTGCAGGGTGCTGACAGGCATGCCTGGCCTAATGCCAGCAGTGCTCCCCCAGGTGTTACCGTCCACAATTTAGCCTCCAGACTTTGCCAACGCCCCATGCCCCAACGACAGCCCCTAAGTAAAGGTAATCCACGGGAGATGGAGATTTCTAACACATTAAACATGATGGTTTAACCTCTAAGAGACAAGATTTCCCAGGAGAAGTGGCAGGAAAAGAGATGTTTAAGAGGCTGGGAAAGACTGTGGGGGAACCCAGAGAGGAGGCAGTCTGCAACCCAGGGCCCAAGGAAGAGACATGAGGCAGTGCCAAAGCCACAGAGCATCCACGTGAAGTGAGGGCCAAGAAGGGGCTGCGGGGCCCAGCAAAGCCTTGCTCCAGGCAGTCACCTGATGGCCACTACTCTGTCCACGTCAGGCCCTGTGCAAAGGTGAAGGTCAGCAGGGGCCACGACACTGGAGCATACTCGAACCACACACACAGGGGCCGCTTGCAGTGGCATCAGGCCCAGGGCAGGTGCCAGGGCATTGCAGTGCCTCTAAAGCCTACAGAAGAGACTCAGGAGAGGAAGGACCTGAAAATTATATAAGAGGGAGGGAGAGGGGATGGCGAAGAGAGGGGCAGTGGGGGTCCTGGATGCAGGAAGGCAGGGACAGTGAAGGCCTGGACGCCACGAATAGGAAAAAAGCTGAAGGAATACACATCTCGAGCTCTGTCCTCGTCAGGGCAGAGAAGAAGAGTCAGAAACCCAAGGAAGATTCGAGATCTGCACAGCCGTGAGAGGCATCAATCAAGGACAGAGAGAAGGCTGGTGAGCAACACTGAAGGTCTAGTAAATGCAGCCCACGCCCAACCGGTGGGAAGGAAGAGGAGCCATCATCCTGCTTCCACTGGAAGAGAGGACCACACGGCTACAGGAAAAGCCATAGAAAACAACGGAAAAGAAAAGCATGCCAAAACGGGAGTATGTCTGCTGCTCTGCATAGGGAATGTTGTCATGAAGGGTTGTCTGTGGTTTTCCAAACCACAGAAGCAGGTAACCACAGTGGCCAAAACAAAACAACGAACAATAAAATACCAATGCCCTTGATGGCTAAACCACAAGAAGGCTCAGGACCCGTGAGTGAGTGGACACCCTGCCAGCCTACCCCCAAATGGGCCTGGCACCAGAGAGGCCATCAGAGCAGGGGCAGGGAGGGAGGCCTGCATGTTCTTGCTGGCGTCACCTTAAATAGCTGGCAGGCTGCGGCTGCGGCCTGTCTCTCTGCGTCGATCTTCTTGCTTCCATAGCCTTCCACCTCCACACTCTTGGGCCACTTTATATGGAGGGTGACTTTCTGGGGAAGAGAAGGAAGAATCAGGACCCTTGTCTCTCTGCGCTGCAAAGTTGCTGCAAGTCACATGGAGGGTCAACAGCAAAGCTGTGGGCCTCCCAGCAGCAGAGCTGAGTGCAGGTGGCGCCCCAGGACCATCACTGACCCGTGAGGCTCTACCCCTCCCTCTGCAAAACCGTCTGTCCCGCCTCAAGTTGTTCTGCTTCCTCAAAGTGCCACATTCTAGCCAGAGAGCAAGGTGGGGTCCGTCTTTACCATAAAAAATCACTCAGGAGGGTTTGCCTGCATCCTTCTGTGGGTCTCCAGGACTATGAGACTCTAGGAACAGGAATTCCCACCAACTCCAACCCTCTGCAGTCCCAGGAAGTCCGCTGGGGACCGAAACTGGCACTCAGTGGAAAGGCCTGTCCTCCATGGGGTGTGAACTGCTTCCCACCCACCCTGCCTTCCCATTCTCTAAGCCAGGCTCTTCAAGCCACGCTTTGCTCGGACAGTCTCTGCTGACTATTTTCAATTCAGAAACACACTCCATAGCCTCCCTGAACAGAGAAACCTGAGGGAGGAAAGGACAGCCAGCCTTCTTCCTGACAGAACAAGTCTCCCAGCCACCAGCCAGTTACCTTTTTCTTCGGTCCATTCGTGTGCACATAGACTAGCTTGTCTTTTGCATGTGAGATGCCCAGGGCTCTTCCAATCACACTGTTGAGAAGGTTTTTGGGCTGTGGGAACTCTTTTAATAGGTCCCTAGAAGCTAAGAACATAACAAAAACATTATAGTTATTTTTCTTTTAAAAACTCCATGGGGTGTGTATTGGGGTGGTCGACCCTGGGTGCTGGATACTGAGAATGTTGGCTGTGATGAAATAGCAACGAGCAGCATCTTGGGGAGAGGAATGGCTTCGGGGTTTACAGCGGGCAGCAGGGCCAGACCTACATTGCATAACCATTCCCTGAAGATGAAAGGCCAATGACCAAACACATCACAGAGAGGAACCTGCCAGCATCCTCTTCCCCACCCAAGCTTCTGATCTAATACACCAGTTACAGAAGCCTTGATGTCGGCAAACCACCCTAGTCCGTCTGAAAGAAGGTGCTAAACAAAAAAAGCACGTAAAAATTCACCACACACACAGACTGGATTTCAAGACGGTGCAAGGCTTCTCCTAAAATGGAAGACACACAGAAGGGAGGACTGGCCCAGAGTATGAACAGCAGGCCCCAGCTCTCAGCACCCTGCAGAAGGCCCTTTGGAGCCAGATTATGTGTACGGACATCGATCAGAAGCATCCACAGGAGAGGCACGTGCACGAGCTATATTCCCCCTGCAAATTCGCTGGCGTCCGGTGGAGGTAAGTCACGTCAGACACCACAAGCACCTCATGTTTCTGACTTGTACTTTCTTTCCATCAATTCCAGATCACAAATGGAGGAGACGGCTACCTAAAGGCAGCTTGTGCCAGACACGGGGCTTAGCCAGGCCAAGCAGCAGCGTGCTGGGAGTGGCTGAGCACTGAGAGAAGGGTCCCAGAGGAGGGTGGCCCTTCAAGGGGTGCAGGGTCAGAGGCTGTCGGAGAAGAGGGGAAGCCTTTCCATCCTCCACTCAGGCTCCAGAAAGGAACTCTGTAGGGGGCACATCCATGCACACGTGCACCTGGACGCATCAGTCACAGGCCACGTGGGGAGCTTCTCACAGCACTGCACCCCCCGGTCCCCCCAGGGCCGCTGAGAAGCCGTGACGCCTGGGGGCGCTCTGTTTTGGGAAAGACCCCCTAGGGGTTCCGACGCAACCCGGCTGCGCGGCGGAGTGTCCTCGGGCGGACCCCGGTCCGCAGCCGAGAATCCCGCCGGCAAGAAACAGCTCCCGGGGCCCCCTGCGCCCCGGCAGCGGCCCCTCCCGCACGTGGACCGGCCCCCGCTCCCTCGCGGCCCGCACCGAGCGTTACGCCGCGGGCCCGCCGCCCTCACCGGACACCGCGCTCCCGTCGCGTTCGGGGGCCTCGGCCTCGGCCTCGGCCTCCTTGGCGCGGTCGGGGTGGGCGCACCCAGACGAGAGGCCGCGCGAGCGCCCCGGCCGCCTGGGGGCGCGGGGCCCTGGCAGCCGCAGGAGCGGAGAGACGCCGACGGCCAGCGCCATGAGCCTCCCGGCGGCCGCCATCGCGCTCCCGGCGGTCCCCGCGGCGGCGGGCGGACCCCGCGCCCCGCCCAGCGCGCCCCCTGCCGGCGGGCGGACCCCGCGCCTCCCCCAGCGCGCAGCGGGGCCTGGGCCTTGGCGGGGCGACCCCGACGCTCCCGTGCCCGCCACTGCGGCTTCCCGGTCACGTCAGGGCAACACAGCAAACCTGGTGAGGAACCTGAGGCCCGGGAAGGGCCGACCGGGAGCGGAGCGGCTTCAATCCCCGGAGCTGGGGTCAAAGGTGGAAAGTCCCCGGCTCGGACACCGCGTCCCCACTCTGCGTGGACGGCACGGAGTGGAAAGCTGCCGCTCCTTGTTTGGAAGCCGGATGGTATTGTTTGCAAACTATTACCCCTGGGTTCGGGCCAGGCTCACTCCTCTCATGGCGCAGAGGAGCAGGAACTCGGGTCGGCTGGGAATGGGGCTGAATCTGCACGTGGGGGCACTGACGGGGGCAGCAAGGGCACCACCGTCTCAGCCCTTGGAGGGGCCTTGGTGAGAGGCCAGCAGTGCCCTGACCCCGATGTTCCCTTGGAGCACTTGTCAAAGCGCTGCCGGGAGCCGCCTCCAGACTTCCTCGTCATGAGGTGTGGAGTGGCGCCCGAGTGGCTGCGTCCTTACCGTGTTCCCAGGAGATACCGGGACTGCTGGCCTGGGACCGTGCTCTGGGCGCCGCCGGCCCACGGCGAGAGCATGGGGTCTGAGTGCTCGTCTCGGGGCTGGTTCCAGCTCTACCCCTTGCCAGCTATGAACCCTGGGCAATTTTGTCAACTGGTAAAATTAGGACAGACCTGCCCACTCATTTGGTTCGGCTGTGGTTAGGGTAAACGGGAATGTTTGGAAGGCAGCCCTGTGGGGCACTCCGTCAGAAGTCTGAGACAACAAAGGACAGGCCCCGTAGAGACCCACCCAGAGCACCGGCTCGTGCTCCTCCACTACCTTCTCATTGGTTTTTTACCAGGAAAGGGGCAAAAGGGGGGGAAAAAACCCTGGCAGCAATGGTTTGCTGACCACACAAGGTGACACCCCCATCTGTATCAAATAATCAAATACCCCCACCCCAACCATGCATACTGGGATGTCAAAACAAGAGTGGGATCTGATTCTCCAAGGGCTTTGAATCTGGCCAAGTGGCCCTTTAATTTGCTAAGATGTCCGTCCAGCTTCAGGAATGCTTTTCAAAGACGGTTAGCAGCTTGAATTCCCTCAAAAGAACCCAGAAGCTTACAAGCCTGTTAGTGGCGGCTGCAGCTGAGGCCAGACTCTGAAAACTGTGTCAGAGGTGAAGAGCAGCTCAGACAGACAGACCCAGCCGGGGAGCAGGGCCCGCCTGGTGCCTGGAATGCCCGCCACGTAGCGCTCTGCTTGGACAGCCAGTCAGGTTGAGGCTGGCGCCCTCGGGTCTCCTGGTCTGCTTCCACAGGAAGCACATGAAGGAAGTCTGGCCATGGGATGTCAATTCTTCAAGCTTTATACTACTTCTTCTATTTTAGAGAATATATTTTGAATGGATGTTTGAAATTTTATCTTAAAAGAAAAAATCCGGTGATGTCAACCAACTACTAGTTGGTTCTCAAGGAGCTCCTGGTCCCCTTTTCTAGTCATTTACTTCATCCAAGTTCTAACAGTTGACACCATCTTGAGCAAATATGTCACCTCCACAAACCTCACTGCCTTTTGTAAAGGGAGAGCAACTCTTGGACCAGCTCTTGTAGCTCCCTGGGCTCTGGGACCTTCTCTCCGCTGGTCTAGCCTGCAGACCAAATCTGCCTACTTCCTATTTTCATGAATAACATTTACTGAGACAGAGCCATGCTTGTTCACGCACTATCTATTACTGAGTTCCCTCTGGAATGGCAGAGTTAAGTGCCAGCAAGACAAACCGTATAAACTGCAAAGCCTATTTACTCGCTGACTGTTAAGGACCGTTTGCAGACTCCTCCTAGAAGACCCTGAAGAGGGCATGTTTCTCCAGCCCTACTGCTGTCCTTTCCACCAACATCAAGCCTTCTCCTCCACTCTCCATTCTTTGGGGAGAGAAAGGTGACTCCTATGCCTGTGAAAAAGAAGGGAGGTTCTGAAAAAAATAGAGTTTACTGGGTCAGATCTCTCTCCCCTCCCTTCTGGATCAGTCATGACATCTGGTACTAAGTGTGCTAAACAATGACATCCAGCAGAATGGAGTTAAGGTGCCAAGGATCTGCTGAATACACAGGAAGATGTTCTAGAATCCTAAACTTTGGAGGTCCCAGGAAAAAGCAATAGGAGAAAAGCCAAGTTAGTCCCGGCTGGGCAGACCAGGGAACTCTGGAGGGAAGGTCAGAGGCAGCGTCTGGAGTAACCAGGTGGTGTTAGCCAGCGTTCCGTCTGCTTACTCACCCACGGCCAAGTATGTGACGGGGGTCCAAACATCAAGAAAGGGTCTGCTGGTTGGCCACAGGGAGGGTAAGGGGAGCTGAAGGAACTGGCGACCACTCTGGCCTCCCTGCCTGTCCTCATGCTCTCCCTGCACATATGCAAGGCCACGATCCCCTTGCGGTGACCCCCACACCAAGAGGGCCCACTGCTGTCCAAGGGGACGGGGAGGGGAGGCCAGTCCTGTGGCCCCCAGTGCCCTGCCAGAGGCATGTCTCCCCGCACTGCTTCCTACTGTTCTACGCCTCAGATGGGGCACTGGGGCAGACTCCCTGGGCTGGCCTGGAGGCGGGTTTCCTGATTCATTCGCCCTTTACCTTGGAAGGGGCCTTGGTAAGAGGCTGGGAGTAGAGTGGGGTAGGCTGGGAAGAGAGGTGATTGTTCTCTCCTAACCCAAATCTGACTCTGATGGGCACTGTGACCCTATTCGGGTGGCTGCCATTTCCTGAGCACTGTTTTTCTATTTGAAAACCAGAGACACTGTTTCTGCCATGCACGTCTTCCTTGAGGGCAGAGGCAACAGTGAAGCCTCTAGGGACCAGAAAGCACAGTGGAGAGTGCAGCTTATGTGTGGCCTGTTGCTTCTGTGAAGAAGGGATTCCAGGCCTTAGAAAAAAATGGTGGGGGGTGGGGCGGGGGCAGGCAGAGAGAGAGAGGGGCGGGGAGAGAGGGAGTCGGGGAGACTGGGGAGACTGAGAGACGGCAAGCCAACCCCCAAGGACACCTCCTGTAGGCACAGCGGTGAGGACACTCAGGTTCGGGCCTTTGTTCTCATCAGAGGAAACCACGAGGGACCTGCTGGGCTGGCCTGCGGGGAGCGGCTGCTCTCCCTCTGCTGGGGCTCAGGGCAGCACCGCCTAGTCATGCTGGTCGTCCCCTGTACCCATCTCTGAGCTTGGCTGAAGCACGGCTGACACTCAGCGCCACTCACCTGCTGTGTTGGTAATGTTAGCATTTGGCCTTTTGAGTTACAGGGCATTTTAAGAAAGGAAAAAAGGACAATCAACGCTTGTTTTGGCATTGGTAGGGGCAGCATTTCTTGAGCACCTAAGTGCAAGGGCCAGAGGGGAGGAAGTGCTCGTTTCTGTCCTGCTGTGTCCCAGGGCCGCTGCAGCAGGAAGGCTGCCCGAGCAGCCCACTGCAGGGGCTGAGGGGCCCTGTGCGCCCTGCACCCTCCTGGGCGCTGCACCCTCACAGCAGTCCACCGACGGAGCCTCAGTGGACAGGCTGCCTGCAGACTCCCCGGCCTACAGCAGCCTTCTTCCGCGAGGCCGCCGGGGCCAGCATGTGAGCAGACAGCCAAGAGGAGAGAGCGGCTGTCGGGACAAGGACGAAGCTCCCAGGAGCCCTGGTCTCTGTGGGCCTTGGGAGGATCTGTCTGAGGGAAGGGATGCCACCCAGGGTCCCAGAGGTGACCTGTCACCTGTGGGCGGTGACACTCGCCCATCAAAAGGAGAGTCTTCCTGCCAAATGGACTGAGACACGGTTTTGGTGTCAGTCAAGCGCTCTGGGGGAGTGATTTGCAGGCCTCCCTTAAGCCTCCGATGTGCACTGGCCAAGCAACCTGCGAGTTCTGAGCCCCCCAAGCCAGGGCCTGCCCCGGAGATCAAAGCCCTGATACTCTCCATGCTGGTGCTGCATGCCCAGAACGGAGCCTGGGGCTTATCCTGGTCTATGAGGAGGCCTGGTGGGAGCGCAGCGTCTGAGCCTTGTGCTTGAGGACCAGGAGATGACCTGACTTTTCCAAGTGACCGCTCCCTGGAGGCATCAACATCCGTGCTAACTCCGCTTCTCGCTCGTGTCCAGGCACCTGGGTGCCCAGCGCCGCCCGCCTCCCGGACCCGGGCCAGGCTGGTGCTGGAGGCAAGCCTCCTCCCTTACCTCGAGAGATGGTCCCTCCAGGGGCAGGGCTGACACACATGGGTGGAAGGCGGGGTGGGGGAAGTTTGCACTGGCGCTGCCTGTGCTGGGCCCGATCTGGGGAGAGAGAGAGGGCATCAGGCAAGTCTCACCCCCAGTTACAGGCCTGCACGGACGCACCCAGAGCATCCGCGAGCAGTCCTGGAGAGCAGCTGCTGGGCAGCGCCTGAGTCATGGGTTCTGTGAGACAGCGTCACCAGCACCACCATCAAGGGGGCAGCTGTATAGACAGGACGCAGGAGGGCCCTGCATAGATCCCTTCCTGCGTCTCAAAAGAGCCTACAAACCTCCTGTTCCCCTTGCCGCCCTCCATTGGCGCCCACCCCATGTACTTCCCTCCAATCTTGAGTTGTGAGGATGAAACAGGACAGCAGTTGGAAGCTGGAAAGTGACAGAACCATGTAAAGCCCCGGGGGCTCCCACACACCTGCCTCCCACTTATGGTAACTGCCCTCTGCTCAGGTCCCCTAAGTGGCCCAGACAGCCAGAGCCGTCGGACCACTCCTTCCCTCTTGAGAGCGAGGGGAGCAAGGTCTGGGTGCTAGGGCCTCCCTGAGGGCCGGGGCCGGGGCCACGCACCAGCCTTCTCCCTCTTTCTGAAAGGGAATTATTTCTCACTCCAAACATGTCCCTTCATTTGGAGACTAAACACAGAGACCTACAGAGTACATCTTTAGGACATTCCAAAAATTTAATGTACACCAACTAAAATTAAGGCACTCCCTGGGCCTTTGACGGGAAGATGGAAACAGCTGGGTAAGGAAGGCTTAAGGTCTTTAAGGCCACCCAGATGGGGAAAGCGCTGGAGAACCGCGGGTCTGGGGTGGAGGTGCACGAGCTCCTGTGCCCGTCGTCCTCCCGGTTTCAGTGTGACAGACGGGGAGGAATGGAGGGCGGGAGAGGGTCACACACCCTAATGCTTGAGGAGCGGCCTGCAGGCCGCAGCCAAGTCCGATTCTGGGCTGCCCATCGGTGCACATGCACCTGGTAAATAGGGGAATGACATCAGGGAAAGAAGAACCTTTGGGTCACCCTGACTTTTCTAAGGCAAGGGAACTGTGGTAACAGGAGAACTGTAGTTTTCAGCAGGAAAAGGAAAAGTCTTTCAGCCACATTTAAAAAAAAATTACACTGAGTGTCTGTAGGGAACCGAGGTGGCAGATACAGGGGTGTTCGCTGCACAGTTCCAATGTCTCCGTATTTCTTGAATGTTCGTAATAAAATGCTGGAGGGAGTGAGCATTTGCACGCAGGCCCGCCTCCCTTTGGTTCCCAGCCGCAGGCCCGCGTGCGGCCCATCTGCCCAGGGCTCGGTCCGTCGGCTGCAGCTGTGTCCCGGCACAGGCCCCTCGCTCCCAGGCGCTGGGCCACGGAGGGGGAGCTGTGCTGTGTCTTTTCCCCACAAGCCCTCCTATGACATCACAGGAATGGTTTTGCAAAGAACATGTATAGTGTTACAGCAGAAACGCCTGTAGGGCAAAGAGCCTAGGATCGAGGTTTTTCTGGGAACTAATTCCACTTCTACCTTGAAGCTAAGGGTGGAAATGACCAGCTCAGCCTCTGGGTTCTGCCTGAGGAGGGTCCTCATTCATACCCAGGAAGGCTGATTGAAAAAAAAGAATGAACCGTTTGATGATTACTTGTTGTTTTGCTAAGGAATTTCAGCAACTGGTGGAAAACTGTTACGATCCCACAACATCACTGAGCCTCTTCTGACCATGGAGTTGGAGGAAAATTGCACATTCTTGCCATTTACCCAGTTTTCAGAGTTTTGTGCTGACTGTAAAAGACTCAGTTTGCTCTCTGTAGCCTGACTCTGATGGCACTACAGCTAAGAGACAAGAAAACTGCTAAGATGCTCACAAAGGCAGGAACAGGTCACACACCGGGCACACAAGCATTCTGGCTGGGAGGTGTTGGGAGCTGTTGAATTACACGCTAGGAAGTAAGGCTGTGGGCACACCCAGTGGGCTGCCACCCACGTGTCGCAGGAAACCGTCACGGCCATTAACTTGAGAACCATCAAGTGGCCCATCCCCCTGAGACCTGAGTACCAGAAAGTGTCTTTAAACAGAGCTGTCTCCACCCTGCTGCCTTGTACAGTCCGGCAGCCACGCGGCACACGGCATGCTGAGGCCGGGCTGTCACTCTCCAGCAAAACATCGGCTACAGGGCTGTACCCCAGACAGGTCAGTCTGCTCACATTTATCAAGGGCCTGCCGACCCCAGACGAAGGGCCGGGGACAGACCACAGCTGTGTGCTTCTCCTCCATCACCTCCAATCTTCCCTATGCCCCTGAGGATAGGGATGGGAAGTAGGATCAGGTAAGTTAACACCTGGTGTTAGTCGGGACCAGAAGCCAACCCCAGCCAGTCAAACTCAAGCTTTACACCACATTACATTCCTCAAGATTCATCATGAGAAACACACACACAAAAAAACTCCGTAAGAGATAAAGAACAGTTCTGTACAACAGTGGAAGTGTCACAAGGCCACACATGACTGACTGCCAAGGTCATGCAGCAAAACACGAGCGACAGGAGGACATTCAGCCTGCAGGCAGGGAACCACGAGAGAACAGGCTTCCTGAGGGAAGACATTCAAGGCGGTGACTGACTAATGGTTTTCCCTGAGACCAGAAGGCATAAAATAGTTGTTGGTAAGAATATAACACTTATGTGCAGGAGCAGCTAGGCCCAAAGCCAGACTGAGTCTTACGACGCCCTGAAGCGACTTAATGCCATGGACCGAATCCGCCAGGTATCAGGTCCTGTCCCCAGCTCTCTGTGTGTATTAACTCGTCTAGTCCTTGGAAACTATGCTGACGCAGCTACTTAAATCGTGAGGAGACAGGGGCCCAGAGGTCCAGCCCTGCTCCGGCCTCCCTGGCCAGGAGGAGGCAGGAGAGCGCTGGGAGCCTGGCATGGGGGTCCGGAGCTCTTGCGGGTGAGGCTACGCTGCCTCCCAGGAGGCTGAGTGCTACCCGCGTCCTGACGGGAGGCTCTCCCGCAAGTCGGTCCCCAGCCTGGAAAGCAAAATCACAAGTGGAGAGGCTTTTTGTCCACGAGTCTCTCCCCTGGAATCATCTCCCTTTCGTATCAGAGTCAAACAACACGGGAAGGGGAGGACGGTGGTTTTATCGGGCTCCCCTTCTCCTTACAGGATCGGCACTGCCAGTTCAGAGACCTGCCCACCACGAGAAAACCTATTTCCATTGAACTTCTACAAGTGGGTGGACAAGAAAGCCCACTGACCGGAAGGTAAACACAAAGTAATTAAGTGTACTTAATTTTCAGCTCAAAATGTGCTGTCCTACATTAATGTCAAGTTCGGTGTTTCCCTTCTCAGACACAGTTAATCAATGAAACCAAAATGACAGAGATTATTTTTTTTATGCAGTATGAAAACAAGAGAGTGGCTAAAGGTAAACAAGGAGGCAGGAAGAGGCTGCTCTGAACCCTGGTGCATCCAGTCCTCCTGGTCCCCCTCGGGGGGTTACACTCAGGCCTCTGGGAACATGGGTTGTGGAGGAGACACAACCAGGAGAACCTTGCCGGTCAGCAGCGATGGAAGGCCGGCCGAGTTCTCACTCACTGGCACCATATGCTCAGGCAGGACCCTCATGGTCCTGCGTCAGTACAGGCGGTAGGCCTTTTACTCTCTCCTGTCTTAGAGGGCTCCATCCAAGAACAGAAAGCCCTCCCCACCGGCTGCACCACTTCCTGGGAGCAGACCCCAGAGGCCACCCCCGGCCCTGCCATGGCTCAGTCCCGCCTCTCCCTATACCACCTCTCACCGCAGCTGCCTGGGGCATTGATTTCGAGACTTGCCCCGGCTTCTATAGCCACCAACACAACCACGACTCAGTGCCCTTCCTCGGGTGTTCACGGAGGCCTACCCTGTCCAAAGTGCTGTGCCCGGCACCAGGGGAGAGAAAACCAGCATGGGCCCCGGCCGCAGGGAGCTTCTGGCCACCGAAGCAAGGACTGGTTCAGAACAGAGCGAGCCCGCGGAAGCACAGACGCGACGCTGAGGAGAGTCAGAGCAGGCAGATCGTGCCTGGTTCGTGGGGAAAACAGTGCAAAGCCCTGGTTTAGAGGTAGGCTGTCAGAGTAGTGAGAGGACACTCCAGGAAGGGGCAGCAGGGTACACGAGGACCTGGACGGGTGACACAGGTTATAAGCACAAGGCAATAGGAAGGCTGGGGAAGGACTGTGGAGTCACCCAAAGAAGGGCTTCGTGGGGTATCCACAGCCTCACAGCCGCCCGTCACAGGCAGCCACAGGCACCATTATGTTCTTACCTTTTCTGAATGAGTCCAAGCTGAACATTTCTGGCCAGGAGGGAAAGCTGGACTCCTAAGAAGGTCCGAGAGGCAATGGTTAATATTCCTGGTCCAAGAACCCACAGTGCAGACTTCACTAACATACAGCACGTCCAGAAGACAAGAAAAATGAAGTGCTTCACTAACGAGTCCCAGTAGCTGCCCCAGCCTCAGGGATGAAGAGCCATCCTGACTCTAAAGTAATTCCACATCTTTGCTCTTTTCTAACTGAGAGCTTGTTTTCTCTGTCCTCAGCTCCCTGAATCCTGCTAAACAGAAGGAGATGCATTTCATCATGAGAGACATATATGTCCACTCATCACAATGCAGGTTTCCTGGGACTTCTAGAAAGAAATGAAATTCTACATGGGCCCCTGACTTCTGTGGCTCCAGGAAGAGGGACTGATGTCTGCCCACGGACAAACTGGCTCACTCAGCTTCCGCAAAACCTAGTCAGGCCCGTAGGGACGGGACTTTAACGACATATCAAAGAGAAACTGCAAAGTGAGTCAAAATAAAAAGCTTTTCATGGCGGAGTCTCTATGAAGGAACAAATAATAAGTTAAAGTACAACTGCTGGATAAAAATTTTGGCGCATTTTGCTCATTAGCATACTCAGCTGAGGGATGTAGTTGGAGACTTACAAGAGAAGGTACACACAAATAAGTAACACCTCTGGTTTAATAATTTTGTTTTATAAAACACTCATAAAGTTTAAAAACTCAGACTTACAAAGGGCTTTAATAATGTAGTACTTCTGGGTTGGTGCAATAACCTTACGTGGCCTAAGCTTAAAAACATCTACACAATGTTTTAGCAAATTAGGATAATGTTTCTCATTACTAGGAGCCTAATGGGGCCTAGCCTCCTGCTCCTGACGGCTACTGCCTGTTGTTCTCAAATCATGGGGGGCGGGGGTTGGAGGGCTGACCTGGGGCCGAATCTCTCAGGTCCATAGCAGGTCTGCCCTGATGGCCTCCTCTCCCCGAGGGATGCCGGAAATTTCAGCCGGTAGGATATGGTAGCTCAGAGAGAAAACTTCAATACAAATCAATAATGATACAGTTCACTTTAAGAAGTTACATTCTATAGACTTCTTCTATCCAAATTAAAAGAAAAAGGGTATAATTTGAAATTCTAATTTTCAAGAAAAATTGAATATTATAAAATCTAAAACATCTAAGTGACTATTACTTAAGAAATGATACTTTCTTGCTAAGAAATTGTAAGTTAATTTGCTTGTAAATAGACTCTCGGTTTTGCTTTTAAAGAGTCCCCATCCTCCCGATGCCGACCAAGGCTCGTACAGTGCTCTTTCCCTGTATCAGTCTAGAAAAACACAGTATGATAGTCAAGACAGGGTCTTTCAGAGATGTTCCACAGAGCTCTAGAGCATTTCGTAGAGATCCAAAAGAAAGCTGCATCCCCTGCAATACAGAATTACGTTGGAAACCTTTGTGGTTCAGAGTTCCTCTTAAATAATTTAGACATAAATAAAACACTATTATGTCAAGACTTCTTGAGTCACGAAACACCACTTAACTCCCAGCAGAGTCACTATGGGATGATTCAAGGGCACAGAGATTCCATAATGACTAAATAAAAATGATACCTTTCTCCCAAGAAAGTCACAAATAGATTCAATACGTGCCTTTGCTTTACAGCGTGGCTGTGCATGAGGCCCACCACTGCTCAGGGAGCGCAGCTGAGTCAGCTTACCTTACAAGAGCAGTGACACCCCCAGATCGTGCAGGCTTTTGAGCTGGAGCTGTATTCTCTCCTTGCTACTCCTCATCACGAGACTGGGCCTCCTCCTGGGAAGTACAGTGCTGGGTCACTAAAGTGATGGCCCCCACAGGGAAAGTCGCTCCTGAGCATCGGAATGCATTTACGAACTCTAACAACCAGGACCAATTTTGTTAGTGGCATGAAATACACACACTGGACGCACTGGCCTCACGTCAGAACCTGCTGTAGCACCCCTGAGACCTGCCAAATTGTGAGCTGCCTTAATCAGCACTGGTCAGATACCAGGAGAGATGTCATGATAAGGAGGGGCTTGTAGTCCTGGAAGCATTTTCTCCAAGGCCAGAGCAAAAGCTGCTTCAGGTTTGAGTTCTAATTCCATAATGACTAGAATATGAACCTATTTAAGGAAGATAAGGAACTGCTTCCAGATTGGGAAAATAATAACGGAAAGCTTAACACCATTTTCATAGTTTACAAAGTACTTCCACAGACTTCATCTCCATCTATTCAACCACCCAGTTAGGTAGGAATTATCTTCCCCAGAGAAGGAAACTGAGGCAGATTTTCCCAGAGCAGGTTACACAACTTGCAGAACGGAAACCTGAAGCTAGGTGTTGGGCTCCATGCTTATACTACACGACTTGTTTCCGTACTATACTGCTGTCTGGATGTCCCATGGTTCGTTTTTGGAAGTAACATTTTATAATGACATTTTCAAAGGCTGAAAGGTGTAAGAAGCTTCCAACTGATAAACTTTGAACCATGGCTACATAAGTTAAAACACTTGGAGAACAAATGTCTTTGGGAGGTAAATGGACAGCAAAGGATGCATTTCCTATGTCTGGAACAGCTACACGGATGAGGGGCCCTATCATAAATCCCAAACGTTCCAAAGGAGTCCTCCCTCCTGGGAATTCCTAATTTCCAAGATTTAAGTATAAATTATAAGATATAGTCAAGATCCACAAGGACAGCGGCATCACTGGTTTCAAAGAAACTGCAAGGGAAACCGTCACACAATGTCCCGTTTCGCTCTGGCCAGTTACATTGCAGACCAAAACAGTTTGAGAGTCTGCAACTGGCCATCGGCAGTTCTCCTGCTGCAGTGTATGGCAAGCCCCTGTGGACTGGATTTGCAGAGTGGACCGCATCTGCCTTGCAAAATCAGGTATAAGATGACCAATACTGCAACATGAGGACTGGCCAGACAGCACGCATGCGGACGCCATGCTCCTGGCTTGGGGGTTCTGAGGACCCCTGGGACTCCAGTTCACTGCAAACAAAGGATCCAACATGCTGTAGGTGTTCCCCTGCCAAATGGGGCAAGTTACCACCAGCAAACAAAGAACACCTCAACCCTTGGCGTCCCCCAGTGACAAGATCGGTGCCAAAGCAAGCAAACCCAGCGGGGCCAGAATGCACCAGGCCTCCCCTTGGAGGCACGGTCCCGGCGCTCGGGGGCAGACAAAGGTCCCAGGGCGCCCCGGAGCTTGCCCAGGCCCGGCCACGGGAACCGAGCATCCCCGGCGGCGGCAGCGCGCCAGAAAGAGGTCTCGCCCGCGGCCCGCGGCCGGCCGGGCCCCCGCCCCGCCCCGGCTCCAT
Organism: Manis pentadactyla; assembly: GCF_030020395.1. Taxonomy (NCBI): domain Eukaryota; kingdom Metazoa; phylum Chordata; class Mammalia; order Pholidota; family Manidae; genus Manis; species Manis pentadactyla. The sequence goes on from NC_080019.1 coordinate 236,727,282, forward strand.
GGCAACGGCAGACCGAGGCCTGGCTGCCCCAGCTCGGCGCGGCCGGCGTCCCGGCAGGCCCAGGATGCCCGGCCTGCGCCTCTGGCCCGCCCGCCTCTCCGCCCCTTACGCCGGGCCCCGGCCGGACCCGAGCCCCTGCTCGCGCCGACAGCCCCCGGCCGCGGCTCCTCGCAGGCGCGAAAGGGGAGAATAAAAGGCCCAGTTCACCTGTTGTTACAGATGTGAAACAAGCCGCGGTGCACCGCGCATGAGCCGCGGGTCCCTACCGCGGCCGGACTACAACTCCCAGCGGCGGCAGCGCAACGCTTCCGGCGCCCGCGGAGGAAGTGTCCGCCGCGCCCCACCCCACTCCGCCCCTTCTTCGCGTGGGGTGTCGTCCCCGCTTGGGGCGCCCGCGGCCGCTCCCGCTTGCCGTCGCTGGCCAATGGGGAAATACGGCCGGGGCGGGACTTCCTGCGGGCCGCGCAGGGGCGGGACCTCCGGCGAATCTTGGGCGGGGCCGGGGGGCTCGGCGCCGTCCCTCCCGTAGCGCCTCAGCGCTCGCAGGGTGAGGGCCGGAGGCTCACCGCGCGCCTCGGGGATCCCGTGGGAAGTGGCCGCGGCGGGGTCGAGCCGGGCGGGCCCCGGCTCCGCGGGGAGGTGAGCGCGTCTGCCTCCCGAGGGGCCCGAAGGTGAGCCTTACCGCGCCGGGGCCGCGGCGGCACCTGCCGGACCGAGCGCGGGCTGGGCCTGGGGGCCCGCCGCCCCTTCCAGCCTCGGACGTGGGAAGGGCTGGTCCGGGCCCCGGGCTGCGCCCGCTGCCCAGAGGCGCTGAGCCGCGGGGCTCGGAGGACCGAGATTGCCTGAGGATGTGGCTGTGGAGGGATTAGTGCTGTGTCCCGTCATCTCTGTCCGGACGATTAAGCTCGACAGTGTTTGGTATTTTGTTTCTGGACAGAGGGTGGTGGTGGTGGGCGCGGGTCAGGCCGTCTTCAGAATAATTTTCGCTACTCGGAGCAGGGCGGTGCCGCGCTTTGGGGAGGACAGGTGCAGCGGTGTTTGCGCGGGGGGTGTGGCAGCCGCCCAGCGTGTAGGGGGACAGAGACCTGCCCTCTGGGGCTTAGCGCCCGGTGGGCTCGACGGAAACCTCGTGCGAAGCAGAGGGAAAGCGGTAACGCTGGAGGGAGGTGCAGAGTGTGGCAGGGGTGGGAGCAGGAAGGAGCCCTTTGAGCCAGGGCATCGCGGGCGTGGGACGCAAGTCCTAAGAATATGCAGTAGCCCGGAGGAACCGGAGGTGGAATGTGTGTAGGGCTTCAGAGTAGAAAAAAAAAGAAAAAGTGGAGCTGGGAATGCTACGCCGAGGGAGTTTGGCTTTATTTGTAAGCAGTTAATTTTTGTAAGACATCATTTTTACAGTTCTAAGGAGGAGAGTAAAATAAGTATTTTAGGAAGGTTATTCTGGAATAACCTGGAGTACGAGGGTAAAATTGGTTGGAAAAACAGAAGACGGGACACCAGTTAGACGAGGGATTGAGCGTGCTCAGCACTGGAAAAGGCAAGAAGGGAAGGGATGCGAGGGTGGCTGCAGGGCGCCGGGCCGGGCGCCTGGTCACAGGTGTGCGGAGAGGTGATGGAGATCTGTGCCGGGCTGACGGGCGTCAGGAGTGTTCAGTAAAGGACGCAGGAGATGGAGAAGTGGATGGATTCCGCTTCATAAAATTATGTTTGAGGTGTTGTCGTGAATGTTAAAGTGATGGTGTTAAGTGTAGTCCTTGCTGCAAAGGAAGTAATCTGGTACAATGAGAAAAGCCTGCAGGTAGAGTCTTTGTTCTGATTTAAACCTAGAGGAAGCACTGCCAGACAAGAGCAGTGGAGTGAACTAAACACATTTTCCTTGCTGCTCGTTTTCTACTTTGATTTTACTTTCCAAACATCTTTTTTTCCTGAGCCTTGACTATTCTTAATGAATGGTTGTATCTGGTGAGGCTGATGAAATAGACCATTTTTATATTCGGGTGAGTGCCAGTTAGTATCAATCCGTTTTCTCCATGTATTTCACCTTTTGATTCCTGCTCATTTCCTTCTCTGCCTTATTTACCTGTGTCCAAATCCCTAGACTTCGTTCTTTTATATAACATCACTGTCTAGTCTTAACCACTTCTTTAGACAGTGTCCTACTCATTCTTCAATGCCCTTCTTTGAACTTCTACAGCAATTTATTTTTCCCTGTGACAGCACTTAAAGGATTTCTTCAATCTGTCTCCCCCAACTAGATACAATTTCTTGGAGCTCTGTGTCCCCAATGCCATGTAAATGCTCCAAGGGCTGCTTGGATGATGGCTTCCCTTCATCAGATTCTTGTTCTCTGGACTCATGCCACTTAGGTTGTTTTTCTTCAGTTTGTTTGGGTTGAAGTGTTGATGGAACTAACTGTTCTTTAATGTTGAAGTAGAATTTACAACCAAGGCCATCAAGTCACAGAAAATAGGGTGTAAGAAAAACATAATTTTCTGTTAGAGGATCTACAGCCATGAAAAGTGGGATCCAGGACCTCTCACACCTCTCCAAGCTGCTGTCTCAATGTTGCAAGCCCCAACATATTTCTTGTATTCCCGTAGACCTGCCCACACTTCCTTTAAATAGTCTTATTAGTAAACTGTCTTCAGTTTCCTAGTTTGAGCGTGGCTTTTCTTTCTTCCTATGTTTATTGTCCTAAACAGGAAAGTTTGAGGCTTAAATCAAAGTAGACTTTCAAAAAAAGGCTAAATACTCCCTTTCTGTGCTTTTCTGAAGTCAAAGTGGAGCACTTGGCAAAAGATACTGTGGAGTAAGAGGATTCTTGAATCAGAACAAAGTTGAACCAGATGACTTTTAAGGCCATTTCAATTCCTAAATTTCATTACTTTACACAGAATTCCATTTAGAGTGAAATGGTGCTTTTTTTTAGATCTCTCTCTATAAATATGGAAAATTCTTTAAACTTTGGTTTTATTTAAGGGGGTGGAATTAATTTCCATAATATGCAAAGAGTCTACACGTTGATTTTTTTAAGATCCATAATCCAATAGAAAATCAATACTGGGCATGAACAGGCAGCTAGCAAAAAATCGTTGTATATGGCCACTTTAAGGAAACAAGTTAAACTTTGCCTTTTTTTTTTACCATGTCTTTATTGTTGCAAATACACATACCATTAAATTCAACATTTTAACCATTTTAAAGTGTATAATTCAGTGGCATTTGATACATGTACATGTTAGTTCAGCCATTACTGCTATCTAGTTCCAGAACATTTCCATCTCCTGAAAAGGAGACCCCGTATGTACCTGTTAAGCAGCCACTCTCCATCCTCTTCCTCTCGCCTCCCCAGCAGCAGCCCCCAGCAACCACAGGTCAGCTTTCCATTGCTATGGATTTTCCTACTCCAGATATTTCATATAAGTGAAATAATACAATTTACATACAGTTACATCTGGCTTTTTTTTACTTAGCATAATGTTTTTAAGATTTATCCATTTGCAGTATATATCAGTATTTCATTTCTTTTTATGGCTCAATAATATTCTGTTTTATGGGTATACCACATTCTGTATATCTATTCATATGCTGATGGGCATTTGCCTTGTTTCCAACTTTTGGCTTTTGGGAATAACGCTGATGTGAACATTGGTGTGCAAGTTTTGTTTGAACACCTGTTTTCAGTTCTTTTGGGTACATACCTAGGAGTAGAATTGCAATTTTGATTATTTTTTAAAGACAATTAAAACAAAGAAATACATATAGCATTCTTCTCTCAAGTATTCGTAAGGTCTGGGTCTTTACTCTTTCCATCTGGGTCTCTGCTCAGAGACAGCTTCCTAGACCATCTTGTACATTTGTGTATCCTTATTTATTGCCTGTTTCCCCCGAAGAATGAGGCTCTGGAGAGGACAGACTTTATTCTGTCACCACTGTCTCCTGTGAACCTTGCACAATGTCTGGCACTGTTCAGAAGGGGGTACTGAGCAAATGGATGAGTGAACACTTTGCTATGGGAGACTGCCTCCCGTTTAGGGAAACAAGCACCTGTACTCTGCTGGAGAGACTGTAAATTGGTAGTGCTCATTTAGAGGGAGGTTGACAGTACCAGATTTAAGATGTGCTAGGAGTTTAACCATACCCCCGTATGTGTGAAAATTCATTGCTGCACTATTTGTAATATTAAAAAAAAAAAAACAAAGCCCTACATATCCCTTTTTAGGGGACTAAATTAAATAAAATACACCTATCCCAATCTGCTCTAACTGCTCTTACAAAACAAACTGGAGGCCTGAACAATAGATGTTGATGTCCACACAGTTCAGGAGGCTGGAAGTCTCAGATCAGGGTGCCCTCAGGGTTGTCCTGGTGAGGCCTCTCCCTGGCTTGCAGACACAGGCCTTCCTGGTGTGTCCCCAAAGCCTTTCCTCCGTGACTGTGTTGGGGGAGAGGTCTCTGGGGTCTCTTCCTCTTATAAGGACACCAGTCCTATCAGATTAGGGCCCTACTCTTATGACCTCATTTGACCTTAATGGCCTCCCTATCTTAGGAAGGGTTAGGGGCTCAACATATGAATTTGGAGGGGACACAGTTCAGTCCCTAACAGCATCCATTGAATCAAGTAGTATGCAGCAGCTTTAAGAAGTGAATTGTCTAGTGTGTAGATATGGGAAAATATCCAGGAAATGTTGAGTAAAGAAAGCAAGTTCTATACCCAGTAAGCTTATTCCAACTGCATTTTTAAAAAAGATGTGTGTTTACACATATGCTTATAAACCTAGAACACTTCTGAAAGAATATATCAGAACTGTTAACTGTGCAGAGAGGTCAGAGTCTCTTAGTTTAGACTTTATATTCTACATTCTTGGGTTTTGGTTGGCCAAAAGTATATATTCCTTTTATGATAATAAAAAATGAAGCATGTGGAATATCTAGGGCTCCTGACAAATTTGATTATAATAGTAGCTATTAACACACCTTTGCTAGCTAGCCATGCATTTTCAAATACATTAAACCCAGATGTATGTTTCTTTTTTTTTTTCCTAATTTTTTATTAAGGTATGATTGATATACACTCTTATGATGTATATTTCTTTTTAAAGTTTCTCTAGAAATCATAACATTTCTAAATTTAAATTGAATGTGTGAAAGAAATGTAAATGCTAAACAAATGGAAATATAATTCATAGCTTTCAAGTCTATCAAGGGGAATAAAGAAAACAATAGTATGTAAAGGACACAGGTGGCCTATATCAAAGGAGGCAGTCCACCATGGACCCTGAGCATCCCAGTGATTCTTGTTGGTTATACCAGGAATGCAAGACCCCTGATACCCTACCTGGGCTTTTTCTCAGGGGTGTGCTCTGGACAGAGGGCAGACGTGGTTTCCACTTGCTATGAAAACTCAATCTTCCAAGCTCATTGTGCCTCTCTGGTAGGGAGAGGAAGCTGCGCTGTGCCTGCAGACAGCCATGGGCAGCACTTCATATCACACCCAGGAGACACGGTGGCAAATCAGCATGAAGCTCTGGCTACTGTTTTTGCTGTGATAAAAGTCCTTTGGTCTGAACTGTGAGCATCTGAGAAATAGTAAAAGCATGGCTGCCAGGTTAGCTTGTAAGTAGGGTAAAGGTCTGATAGTATAGTGCAGACCTTTAGTACCTGCCCCCTTTAACAGGTACCGACTCAAACCCAGTCTTGCTTCATCTGTGGATCCCCACTGCTCACTGTCCACTACAGAGTTTTTCATCAAATCATACCCTTTTTTTTGTAAACATACTAGGGTGCATCTCTGTAAGATCCTTTTATTCAGCACACTACAAAACTGATACTGGACCTTAAAAAGCCAGCAAATTTTTTTTTCACTTTTTTTTTATTAAGGTATTATTGATATACACTCTATGAAGGTTTCACATGAAAAAGCAATGTGGTTACTACGTTCACCCATATTATCGTGTCCCCCCCATACCCCATTGCAGTTACTGCCCATCAGTATAGTAATATTATTTGCATAATTCTTAATTATAGATGAATTCTTGTGGGTAAATTTGAATCTCATCCCTAAAGACAGGAGCACTTTAAGTTTGGTATCATTTAATCAAAACATAAATGTTTGTTTATATTTGGACTCTTTTCAAAGCCTTGTGTTAATTTTTTTAGCCTCAAACTGCTGAAGTAGAAGAATTTGGGTTATGGAGTATCATGGCTTTTGGTGTGCATTAAATACTATTATAAAATCACTTATTTCTGACAGAAGTGCTCATTAATATCATTGTCCAACATATACAAGTCAGTTATCCTCAATCTTAGGAAATATTGGTAAAACTGGAAAGACAATATATAGCTCCCAGGTCACTTTGTAGCCAACACTGTTAACCATGGACTGCCAAAAGACTGTTAGGCGGGCCTTTTAAAACATGTGAGTGGAGATGACTTAGGGTCAAAATAGCATTGTCCACTCTTTGAGGCCACTCTTGTTGTTCACAGTACATGGTAGAATTAATAAAAAAAAAAGATGAGAAATTACACATCCATATTAAAAAAGAAGACAAACACTATGTTGACCAGAAACAGAGCTGTAATCTTGCTGGGCTATGAATCCAGAAAGAGATAGAGGCGGTCTGGAATTTGTAACTTAAAAAGTAATGTGATTGGTTGGGTGGGGAAAAATGCCCCATGTAATGTGGGTAACTGTGGCCAAGACAGCTGCTTGCAATTAGGAATTTAGGTGGGCCCCCCTAAACTTAGATTGAAAAAAAAATACAACTAACTTAATGGAACAGATACATTGTAATACATGTATTCCTCTTATGATAATAAAAAATGAAGCATGTGGAACATGTAGAGCTCCTGACACATTGAATCTGGACCTCAATCTAGCGACCCTCTTATCTGGTGCCGAGACCTCTTTTGTCTCCCAAATTTCATGATAGAAACAGAGTCTCAGGTTATTAATGTAAGACTTGTTTAGAAGATAGAAGTCTGCTCACAAACCACCAGGGAGGGAGAGAGATACATGTTGGGGAAAATTCCCATTCACAAGAAGCTTATAAGTTAAGCTTCCACAACATACAAGAAAACCTAACCAGAAGATAGACAACTGACAAAATTAGCGTCAGTAGATGAATTCGCTGCAAGTGAGATGAAAATAATGGAGTGACCTGATAATAACTTAAAAATAAGTATGTCTAGAATATGCAAAGATATTTTTTATAAAAGAATACAATTATGAAAAAATGGTCAGAAATGAAAACAGGTAAAAAAAAATATTGACACGACCAATTAGAAATCCTAGAAAATCAAAATGCAGTTATTGACGAAACACTCCATCAATGTCAGGAACTTATAGACAGATCTTAGTGTAAAGAGGGTCAGTGAATTGCAAAGTTATCTTGTATTCTGAGTGAATGGCTCATTACTAAGAGAAAAATAGAAAAAAAGAAACAAGTAAAAAACACAGAGAATATGTCATACATGTAAGTGTATATCGTGAATCACAAAGATCAGAGGGACTGCTGAGAAGTAATACTGCATTTACCAGGACACTTGAACACACTCCAGGATGGGAGAGAGGTGTGTATCCTTAGGACAAACATGCACACCGAGTGCTGTATAAGTAAAAACAATCATGTACACACAGTGTGATGAACCACAGAACACTAAGGATAAAGAAATCTTACAAGCTACCAGAGAAAAAAGGCGCAAAGCCCACAGTGGAAAGCAATTTAACAACATTCTCCTCAGTTTTCTAGCAAGAATAGACAGCAGAACACAGTGGAGGAAACTGCAATTTGCTAAGAAAACTGTCAACTCAGAATTCTATTTCGAGCTAAACTTCTTTTCTAAAATGAGGAAAAGAGAAAGAGATTTTCGGTTATATAATGAGTAAGAGGTGGGCCCCAGCCAGTGGCTGTTACCGAAAGAACTAACTAAAGAATGTACTTTGTAAAGAGGAAGCCCAATTGGAATGGATGGGAATATAAAGAATGACATGCAGTAATAATAGAAAGAATATTGGTAAATTTACTTTATTACTAGCTATTAAAATAGTGTTTTTGTGTGTAAAAATAAAAGATGGAACTGAAATTTTAGGTAATAAAAGAATATAAGGGTATGTGGGACTTGGAATGTTTTGGGCAACAAGGAGCAGAAACCCTAACAGAAAACTGGCTTCAAGTGTACAGAATTGTATTGTCCCACAGAACAGGATGTAGGGCAGGCCTCATAGTTGATTGATTTGGGGGTTCAATAGTGTCATGAAGTATTCTGTTTTCCATCTCCAGAGTAGGCCTTATCCTCAGTTTTCTAGCAAGGTAGCTTCAGTGGTTCTTGTAAAGTCTCAAAAGACTCCTTGCCTGTTTCACTGACCACAACTGGACACCGTTTTGTTACTTCATCCTTCGCAGTGGGAAAAGAATCACCCCTTGGAGCAATCATGCCCACCCCTGCTTAGGAGGAGGAATAAGGTCATTTTCAGGAGGAAGATTAAGACGGTAAACATCTTAAGATTTTGTTAGAAGATTGTTAGAATGTGTAAAAGAAATATAACTGCTAAACAAATGGAAATATAATTCATAGCTTACAAGCCAGTTAGGGGAAAACAAAACAATATTCATTGAACAGAAGGCAGAAGAGGAGAAAAGAGAAGCAAAAAAACCCCAAAACACCACTGTAAACATAAAAAAACATGATACCTCAAACATATCAATGATCACAATGGATGTAACAAGTTTAAACTTGCCTGCTGGTTGCCCCTCACTGCAAGGAAGTCAGTGAGCAGCCAGCCAGGAGGAAGTTGACTCCGCTGGAGGCCTGGAGCGGAAGCTGTAGGGCTGGCACTGCGCCGGCTGTGCTCATTGCTATGCATCTTCCCCCGAGAGGATTTCTGTTGGACTGTCCAACTAGCATGCGTTTCTCAAAGCTGACACGTGATCTTTCATCTAAGGCTCATTCATCCCCCTGACTTTTAGGAGCAATTATATTAGAATTCTGGCTACTCAAAATGGTTGTCAAGGATGTATTTAACTGCCTGGTAGAAGTAGGAATTAGACTCGGAGGGCAGTATTTTTTGTGTGGTTTGCACCTCTTGGTGGGCATTGATTAGATGTTCTGTGAATACAGTCATTCAGTTGGGGTGGGACTGAAGAGTGTGCTCATCCATGTCATAATTCCTTCAGTTTTTCATTTATTCAACAGATAAATTTTTGTACCAGGCAGGATACTAGGTGCTGGAGTATACAACAGTGAAGAAGACAGGAAAGACCCTGTCCTGAAGGAACCTGTATTCCTTGAAAGACAAGAGAATGGCAAACACACACAATACATATATGTATATGTGCATACTATGTTTGTAAGTATGTGTATATGTAAATAGCAAGTTGTGGGATGTGTTGTAAAAGGAACATAAGGGACAGAAAGTACCAGCTGCAGGCAGGGAAGGGGCAGGACACGACCTCCTTCACATGGAGCAGTCAGGGAGAGAGGGTCAGGAGGAACTTCTAGCTGGGTAACAACACCAGCCAAAGACCGTGCAAGCAGGGAGGACATCCGTAGCTCGCCTAAAGCCTGGAGGGATGTGGCGGCAGGGCTGGGTCGTCGAAGCAACACAAGGATGTCAGATCGCTGGTTTGGTTTCTTAGCAATTCCCTGGCTTTCCCTGTGGGGCTTCAGGAAGGCTGCTACAACTCCAGTCTGCTAAGCCCATTCAGGTACATGGAAATCTCCCTGCTGCTCATCTTCATATGGGAGAATTATTTTCCCCAGGAATCCCAACATACTTGCCCACTTCTCACTGACCAGAACTTGGGTATGTGGCCATCCCCTTACTCAGTCCCAAAGGATTACCATGACAACCTTAAAACTGAAGGTTTCTCTCCCGGGACTGGGGACCAGGAAGCACTTTTGGAGCTGTCTGCTCAACAGAACCGGTGTTGGGAGGTGGACGGCTGTGTCTGACAGGGAACCCTCACTTAACTGGTGTCGCTTGGATCGAGACCCGAAGCAGGAGGAATCAGCATCCGATGGGGTGGGGAGAAACTTCTCAGGCAGGGAGAGAAAAGTGTGCAAAGACACAAAGGCACAGAAGCTTCGGGTGTTAAAGAAATGAATCTCTTCCTCTCACACACAGTTAATCAAGTATTAAAGTTATAATGATAGAAGCTTCCATAAAGTTTTATTTTTATTGAAAAAGTAACATATACAGATGTTCAAAATATCTGATTAGCATAAAGGTGTAAGGTGCAAGTTGTTTTTTTCCTGCCAGAGACCTACCCTCCCAACCCAGTTTTCTAATCCTCACTCCACTTACCACAATCAACTATTTCCAAGGCTTTTTGAGATTCATGGATCCCTAATGGGGCCATGAATAAGCTGCTGGAGTCCATGAAACCTGTGAAATTGTATGTGAAATAGTATACACACACACAGGCATTCTGGGGGGGGAAGAAGATTCATAGTTTCCGTCAGAATACCAATCATGTTTCATTTCCGTGAAACTACCAGAACTGCCCTTCTCAAGTCCCCAGTGACCTACCTCTGTGTTGTAAATCCAGTGATCATTTCTCAGTTCTTAATTTGACTGTTCATGATATTATTGTAATTCATACAACTTTCTCTTTCTTGAAATTTTAATATCTTTGCTTCCAGCACACCTTGGTAATCTGATTTTCCTTTTTTATGTCATTTTTTAAAGCAGCTCTTCATCTCTATGACCATGAAATGTTGGAGAGTCCCAGAGACTTAATTTTTCTATCTACATTGACTCATTATAGTCTCATGCCTTTAAATACCTTCTCATCAAGTAATAAGTATCCTTTGATATCCAGCAAGTATCCTTCGATCCCCAAATCTCTTCATTTCCTAGTATGAATGGTGAAATTTCAGATAGTGAGGGGTACTGTGTTATCTAATATCATTTTGGTTCCCGAGTTTCAAAAAATAATATTTCAAATAGAGAATAGTTGGATTTTATGAGAGTCTCTTCAGTCCCTGTGCTTGGGTATCAAGAGCTGGGATGGTGAGGTGTGCAGCTACTCCCACGTTTTTCTCACCAGCCTGGACCTATCTCCAAGCCTAGGTGCATCTACTCATCTAGCCAACCGACACTTGGATGCTTAACAGGCATCTCAAGCTTCCAAGGCCTCTACCGGGCTCCCAGTGGTTTCTCCTCACCAGCAACTTCTCCAATCTTCTCTCTTCTAAGTTCTCAAGCGAGAAATTTTGGTGTCTTCCGTTGCTTGTTCTTTCATATCCCGCAGCCAGTTTGTCAGGTACTCAGTCAGCAACGCCTACAAACAGTTTTCTGAATTTGATCATTTCTCAACCAGTCTTCCCAACCGACTGCTATGTCAGCCCAGCCCTGTCCTAAAAGCACTCCTGCTGTGGCCCCCGAGCCAGCTCTCCCTGGAGCAGGGAAGCCATCCTCCAGCTCACCAGTGGCTGACCTCCGCACACAGGGAACAGCCTAGTCCTCACAACTGCTAGGCCTCCGTGAACTGGGCCCCGCGCCCCCTGCCCCCGCCGTCTGTCACCCTTGCTGTGCCAGCGCAGTGGCTCCCCACTTTGCACCTTGAATGTGTCATGTGCTCTTCTCTCATTGCCTTTGCGCTTTGAACAGTGTGGAATGGTTTCCAGGGAATTGGCTCACTTCCCCACCTTCTCCAAAAGTCTTATGCAAAATTTGTACCTCCAACAGCTCTTACCCTTGTGTTCGCCTTATGTACTCCCCCTTAAACTTATCACAATCGAGCATACTGGCTTGCTCCATAAGGGTAGGGATTTTGATGTCTTGTTTGCTACTTTATTCCTGTCACCTAGAATAGTGCCTGGGACATAGTAAGCCCTCAAAAATGTTTAGATACTTCTCTGTTAATAATTTACAGGAGAGAAAAGTCCGACGTATTATGCAGTTAACCCAAAAGCAGTTAAAAATATAGTTGAGAATGGTAATCAGTGTGTTATTTCCTCAGTCCCTCTTATGTTGAGCAGGGCACTCTTCAAAAGCCATGTAGAATGGCAACCTCCAGATCCTTGCCGGAGTCACCTGCGCCTCTGGGAGGCATGAACTTCGTAGGAGCCCAGCAGGCTATGGCATGCGTGTCGCCGCTGAGCTGCCAAAGACCTAGTTGTTGGCAGGGAAGATGCAGGGTGATCGTTTCCACGTGGATTACAGTTCCTAACCTTTTTTTGTGGAAGATAATGTCATGGTGTAGGGGGAGCATTGTGTATTTTCCTTGGTTCTTATCCCCACCACAACAAAGAATTGAAGGGCAGAGACACAGAAGTGAAGCAGAGTAAAAGTTTTATTTAAAGTTACTTAGAGAAAAAGTGCAGGCAACCTAAGAGAGAGAGGAGCGCCCTGAAAGGTTTAAGCTTTATTTGAAGAGAGTAAGTGCACACCTGGGGGAAGGGGACTGTGAGCGACCTCATAGAAGAGGTGCGCTGAAAGGTTGAGATAAATTTTTAAGGCTACACACTTAGAAAGTGCGGGCGACCTCAGAAAGGAGTGCCATGAAAGGTTTAGGGTCTGGGGTTTTATAGGCTGTTGAGGATTTTCAGGAAAGCGACAAAGGGCCAGGTGTGGACTGGCCAAATTGTCCCAGAATGTTCATCTTTGATAAGACATTAAGTCTCTTTTTTTTTTTTTTAACTTAACACAAGAAATATACTACTTTGATTCCTTTCCAGGATATTAGCTTCCATCTGGAAGCACATCAATCAAGACTGTCTGCCTGGCCTCCAAGGTGGGCTGAGCCACTGTCTGTTTGATTAAAATACAATCTTAGCTTTAAGATAGAATTCTTCCTGAATAAGCTGGGCTTTTTATCAGGTGCTAAACTAAATCTTACAATAGTGTGTTCTAATTGACAGTGAAAACATAGGCTATGCTGAGGTACTTTTCTTTATCTGGGGAGTATTCAAACTTCTAGGCCATGCTGCTCCTGGTCTTGGAGCTTTTTATTTTATTTTATTTTATTTTATTTTTTTTATTTTTTCTCCTTTTCAGTTTTATTTGTTCTTAAATGAGCTAAAGGAAACAGAGGCAGAATCCCATTTTCTTAAGTACTACTTATAAGCCAGTCCCACAAATTAAGGTATTTTTATGTCACAGAAACACCAATACTACTTCAGTGAAGTAGGTAAAAGAATTCTGAGAAATTACATAAATTTTAACTTTCAGAAATCCATGTTATACTAAAAACTAGTCAACTTATGGAACTACTGTCTACTTACAGACTTGACCATAAAACGACAGTCACCAAATTTTTTTCAAAGCAATTACTTTATAGGTGATTTTATGGTATTTTACCATTTCTAGAAGGAAAAAATATTCCTTGGTAACCAGTGCCTGAGCTGGAGGTAACTACAGTCTAACATGCAAAGACAAAACCTGAAGCATCTCAAGAATGTCTGTAGTTAACTCATAGTAACATCTGTATTACTGTGAAACTCCTTTCTTTCTAGTCTTCCAGTAACAAACTCCATGCAGCAGGGCTTGGCTTGGAAGGTTGCTCTGAAAAATACAAACAGGCCATCATAGCCTGAAGCACAGAATGCCTACTCTAAACATCTTTACTCCCTGCTCTTCCAAAAAAGTATATATATTTTTAAAAAACACCCAAAATATCACCAGTACATTTTATAAAATAAAATGCAAATTTTATTAAGGATTTCAAATTACATATTTCAAATTTCTAGAATGGAATAGAACTATTTTAGAACTGGAGACATGGCATAAATGAACACTGATAATTCCTCAAAGCTCCAATTTTATTAAGAAACAATTCCTCTGCAAACCACATCCCCCTTATATAACAAGACGAAATATCTACCCCTTCCACTTTGGCAATAGCTATTTCCTAAAGGAATGGAAAAAAAACAGTAGTGGTTTTACTACTTAAGTTCATTAAAAATGGGATTCTATCTTTAGATTAATATTTTTTTAGTTTAGAAAAAGCTGTGTTCACATGAGCTATGGGCCAAAAAGCAAAAAGCAAAATCGGCACAGAATATCTAACCAAAGCAACCAAAACCATTTTGGAAATAAAGAGGAAAAGTATGAGGTGTTTTCATGGCACTGTTTTCCTATAAACTTTTGCAATTGGTTAAGGATTTCCAGTAGTTTGAATTAAAATCTCAGGAGAGAAATGGATAGTACTACACAAATAACAAAATGTGTTCACATCTAAGACCTTAATACTCAGGTTTCAAAATGGAAGCTCTACGACCTCCAAGAATGGACTCAATGTAACTTTATTAAGAGCAGAAACTCTGGGCCATAGTCCACACTCACTGTCAAAGCTTTTAAGTTCACCACAAAAAAATTAACAGTAATTAGCCTGAGGTATTTTAAATGTGGCTCTGCAGTCTCAAATTCAATGACATTTTTCTCCCCTAAATATGGGTCTTATTTCTACTTTAATACCCTGATCTCTGCAGTATTTACTACAAGATGGTCACAACTAAAATACCTGGAAATAATCCTTAGATCTTTTGAAATAGTTGCTCATCCATCACCCCTATTATAAAACTGGAGCCACACAAAGAACTTCGAGTGTTGCTGATCAGATCCAGAACCTGTATTTTCCAGTTTCGATATCAAACTCTGGTAATGCTGAAAGGCATACTTGTGGTACATACTAACCCAATTTTTGAGCTTTTAATTAGATTGAAACATTTCAGAAAATTTAACTTAATATGCCTTAACACATCTGTGAGGTAGTTAAGTAAACAGTACTACCCATTGTAATACACAGTAAACAGAAGCACAGGTAAATGATATACTTATACTTTAAGCAATAAAAGTGGAAATTAACCATAGAGGCTTGGGACCTTCACTCACTCTAGTTCTAACCAAAGGAGATGAAATTTAACATTGAGTATTTCTTTTCAAAACACATCATTTAAGATTCTGTCATTCTTTTTTAGTTTCTTATTAGTAGCTGCATTACCTCTTCCTAAGTTGGCACCCTTTCTTTCTTCAATATGGTAAACTGGGTATAACAATTCAAGCTAGGCTTTTGCTTCTATCTGCTTTAGTATGAAATTAAGATATTACCTGTGAGAACTAAATATTTATTTGACATTTTTATTTTAGACTGCAAAAACAATAACAGGCAAACAGCAAAAAACTTGAATATGCTTGTCAAATGACGTAAAATTCATTCTTTCCAGGGAAGCAGAAGGTAGACCCTACCACAAAGAAAAGACGCTAAATTAATGAAGGCTAAATTTAAAAGTACAGTTAAAATAGTGAGGCTTAACTTCTGAAAAGACTAGGTTTTATTCACCTCCCTGTGGTAATCAATAACCATACTATGAATTAGGTTTCTTTATAGTTAAACTATATCACCTAAAATAAAAAAATCTTTTTTTAACAATGTAAGTTATCAGATATGGTCTTACTGGAAATTCTTAACCATGTAACTGTCTTAACAAGTTTCTATTTTTTTAATGATGAAGTATCTTAGTATAAGTTACTGCATTTCTATAACAAAGTAATGAAAGGCACACGAGTGCAAGCAAACTTAAACCCATTCAACTATCAGCTAAAATAATACCTTTGGTTCTTCAGGAAAAAGATTAGCAAAACAAAAAGTTTCATTCAACACTTCTGTTCATTTTCACAGCTGTAATCTAACAGTTGCATGATAAAAAATACTCAGAAGAACCAAACTATGTAGCAATGAAATGAGCATGCATGAGAGAATCTGTGCATTCAAGGTTTCTGGCAGAAAAACTATAGTTAAAATGCTAGGTAGAACAAACTGGTCTTTAAAATATCAGTTCCTTTCCTTTAAAAAAAAATGAGTCTACCAAGAAAATACAAAAACATAAGGCTGTAAGTAAATAATAGCTGTGTTTAGGCTATTACAGTGCAGGCTGTCCTCAAGGCCACCCATCCTGCTTCACTGCTGCTTGCACTCTGCGGGGTTGTGATCCTTCTTTGGGTCATAGTCTGGATCATTTTCCTCATCTCCTTCTTCTTCCCCTTCCTCATCCGCTTCTTCACCTTCTTCATCATAATCATCATCGTCGTCTTCAATAGCTTCCCCAGTGAAGTATAACACTGATCTTGGAATTATACGCTCACGTAAAAAGTGACCAATTTCAAAGTCTGCAGCAAGGATAGCTTCAGCATCATCATCCAGATCTCCACTCTCAGGAACTTCAGGAGGGGCAAAAAAATTGAAGAAAGAATCATTGGAAACTGTTTTAGTCACAGTACGAACTGTCCCACGTCCCTTGTGTTTTTGCTTCTTCTTAATGGTTTTCAAAGTGACATTCTTTCCTTTTTTCCAATCTATCTGGCACCCTGTACAACCCATAATTTCTGGTCCATCAAAAGAAAAGGGATCAGCAGCATCTGGTTCTGACCTCATCCTGTATGTCTTTGTCAACACTTCATTTGTGAAATATTCATTGGGTTCAAAGTGAAACTCTAAGACAAAACTCATAGGCTGACCAGCATCTGAGAACTTCACTTTAATATCTTTCAAGTGCTTCAGTATGGGTTCGTCATGTTCCTGAACCATATCACTGAGCAGGTCAACATTCTTAAAAACAGTCAACCAAAATTCAGGAATTCCCTTGGGGTCTTCTTTCTCTTCATCCTTTTTCTCATCTTCAATCTTGGCCTTTTCTTTCAGCTCCTCCGAAATTTCATCCTCCTCATCTGGTTTCCACTCAGATTCTTCTTCTGTAGGTTCATAAATTGCATTAATGATTTCAAATCGCTTGTCAAATAGAGGCTGGTAAAGAACAGCATACTTCCTTTCAAGATCATGGACTTCCTCATAGAATTTGGCTTCTATATGTGCACATTTAACTTGAAGGTTTTTGAGAGCATTCACTCGTCTTTTAACTACCCTAGGCAAGCTTTCAATGTATCCTGTTGGTGTTTCTACCAGACCATCAAGTCTTTCTTGAAGGGCTGCAAGAATCTGAGGATTTTGCATCATCTGAACAGTCAGCTGACGCGCTTTGATTTTTGTTTCTTCACCAGTTTCTTCTTCTTCTACTTCTTCAACATCATCCAAATCTTGGTCAAGTTCAGACTGTTCTTTGTTGTCAATGTCTGCCATGCTGTAAGAACTCCAAATATCGGCGGCTAGCACGGGGAGCCAGGCGGCCGGAGCGGCGGGGCCTGTGACTCAGGGCGGCGGGAGGAAGGAGCTGGAGGCGGTGCCACGAGCAGAGAGCGCTAAAAGAGCGGAGCTTTTTATTTTTAACTGGTTACCTTTTTGAGTCCCTTCTAGTGGGCTTACTGGCCTTACTCTCTTTCCACCCCGCTCTTGTCTATTTTCCTGCCTAACAGTGGCCCGTCACCTCAGAGGACATGGAGTCCCCTACAGGGCTCACTATGATGTGTCGGTGTGGCTTGTTTCTTCCCTTCTTGGGGTCCTTGGATCCAAGGATTGTTGGAAATAAAGTTTGACAATTTTCAGCCGTGTTTCTTCAAATACTACTGCTACATTCTCTTTCTTCTCTCCTGGGGATTCTAATAAATACATGTTAGAACCTGTCTAACCTGTCTTACCCTGTATTCTTCACCTTTTCTCTTAAATTTCTCTACACTTCTTCCTGGATGTTTTTTCCAGTGTTCCAGTTTACCCAGCTGTGTCTAAATTGCTGTTAAACCATTCAAGTTGTCAATTTCAGTTACTCTGTTTTTCAATTTTAGGATTTGTGTTTGCTTTCAAATGTGTTACACTTTTTTGTGTAATAGCTTTTAGTTCTTTTCTGAAATTTTAAATCTTGTCTTTTATCTCTTTAAACTAGTTAGATGCTTAATTTTAGTCTGTGTTTGATCATCACGTTGACTACAGCCTCTGGAGTCTGTTCAGAGACCCCTCAGGTTCTGACACCCCACATAAGGCTGCCCCCTGCATGCAGAGCCTTTCCTCACCTACTTCAGGCTGTGATCGAACATGCCAGGCAGCCGTCCTCGAAAACCCTTCTCACTCCACCTGTGTTTCATGCTCCATGCCAGCCTGTCCCCTGCACCGTGAGTTCCCTCCTCACCACATTTGGGACCTGATGCTCTGTGGCTGGGTCATCCCCACACGGATGTCCTCTGAACTGTTTTCAGACTGACACCCCATAAGGGACAGCCCCTCAACCACCACGTGGATGCCCTTCTCACCAGGCTCAGTGTGTGTTGTCCCACTCTGGGCTACCACAGTCCCCTTACCTATGCAGACAGATGCCTCACCTGACAGTGTTTGGAGCAAATTTTTCGGGGTAGGAAGGGAAGGGGAAGAAGAGAAGTATTTAGTTAAAAGAAAAAAAATAATCTGAAGTGTTTGTCTTTAAAGTGAAGTATTTTGGTTCTAGTAAATTTAATGCAATTACTGACACATTTTCAGCTGAAGCTGCTATTCAATTTTCTGTTTTTCATTTGTCCCTGTAGTCAATTCCATGCTTCTATTGCCTGTTATTTTTCAAACTCTACTACTGTGAATGGCAGGCAATGTCTCTATTCTTCCAGTGGGTCATGAGAAATTAAACATGCATCATTAATTAATCAAATATTAATGTTAATATCTTTACATTCCTGCTTAGAATACTACTTAGAATACACAACTTACACTTTTCTTGCTAAATACTTAAATTTTGTATTTTTAAACCCCAAAAGACATTCATGTTTTATGCAGTTAGTAATGAGAGTTACTATTTACCACTGTCTTTTTTTTTTTTTTTTTTTTTTTTTACTGATACACGGTCTTATAAATGTTTCAAGTATACGACACAGTGGTTCAACAGTTACCCATATTATTAAATCCACACGCCACTAGCACAGCTACTATCTGTCCAGAGGGAGATATTACAGAGTCATTGACTGTATTCATTCTTCATTTCTTCTTACAAGTCAGGAATCATTTACCTCTGTCTTATATGCATCCTTAGACTTTCTGCAGTTTTACAGAAATGAATCTGAGAATTCCTTATTTGTCATGCTTCGGATCGTTCAACTTCTTGAACCTATGAATATCTGTAACCATTTTTTTAAATTTTATTAATAAACCATTTTAATTCTCAGTCATTCAGTTATCACCTCTACTCATTCTCTGAGACTCCAGTTACATGCACTGTATTTTACTTATTTATTTAAATTAAAGTATCATTGATGTACAATCTTATGATGGTTTCACATAAACAACACTGTGATTTCAACATTCACCTATATTATCAAGTCCTCCCCATGACCCCATTGCAGTCACTGTCCATCAGCATAGTAGGATGCTATAGAGTCATTACTTTCTTCTCTGAGCTATACTGCCTTCCTGTGACCTACCTATATTGTGTGTGAATTACAGTGCCCTTTAGTCCCCTTCTCCCTCCCAAACCCTCTCCCGTGGTAACCACTAGTCCATTCTCAGTGTCTGAGTCTACTGCTATTTTGCTCCTTAAGTTTTGGTTTGTATACTCCACAAATGAGTGAGATGACTTTCTCTGCCTGGCTTATTTCACTGAGCATAATACCCTCTAGCTCCATCCATGTTGCTGCAAATTGCAGGATTTCTTTTGTTTTCATGACTGAATAGTATTCCATTGTGTATATGTACCATCTTTTTCCATTCATCACTGATGGATACTTAAGTTGCTTCCATATCTTGGCTATTGTAAATAGTGCAGCGATAAACAAAGGGGTGTATTTGTCTTTTCCAATCAGGGACCTTCGGGTAAATTTCCTAGGAGTGGAATTCCTGGGTCAAATCGTATTTCTATTTTTAGTTTTTTGAGGAACTTACATATTGCTTTCCACAATGGTTGAACTAATTTACGTTCCCACCAACAGTGTAGGAGGGTTCCGTTTTCTCTGCATCATCGCCAGCATTTGTTGTTTCTTGTCTTTTGGATAGTGGTCATTCTGACTGGTGTGAGGTGGTATCTCACTATGGTTTTAATTTGCATTTTCCTCATGATTAGCAATGTGGAGTTTTTCATGTGCCTGTTGGCCATCTGTATTTCTTCCTTGGAGAAATGTCTGTTCAGGTCATCCACCCATTTTTTAATCAGGTTGTTTTTTGGGCATTGAGGTATATGGGTTCTTTATATATTTTTAATGCTAACCCCTTAGCAGATTAATCATTTACGGATATATTCTCCAATACTGTAGGATGCCTTTTTGTTCTGCTGACGGTGTCCTTTGCTGTACAGAAGTTTTTGAGTTTAATGTAGTCCCATTTGTTCATTTTTGCTTTTGTTTCCCTTGCCCGAGGAGATGTGTTCAGGAAAAAGTTGTTCATGTTTATATTCAGGAGATTTTTGCCTATGCTGTCTTCTAAGAGTTTTATGGTTTCATGACTTACATTCAGGTCTTTGGTCCATTTCGAGTTTCCTTTTGCATATGGAGTTAGACAATAATCCAGTTTCATTCTCTTACATGTAGCTGTCCAATTTTGCCAACACCAGCTGTTTAAGAGGCTGTCATTTCCCCATTGTATATCCATGGCTCCTTTATCATATATTAATTGACCATGTATGTGTGGGTTTATATCTGGGCTCTCTATTCTGTTCCACTGGTCTGTGGGTCTGTTCTTATGCCAGTACCAAATGGTCTTGATTACTGTGGCTTTGTAGCAGAGCTTGAAGTTGGGGAGCATAATCCCCCCAGCTTTGTTCTTCCTTCTCAGGGTTGCTTGGCTATTCGGGGTCTTTTGTGGTTTCAGATGAGTTTTAGAACAATTTGTTCTAGTCCATTGAAGAACGTTGTTGGTATTTTGATAGAGATTGCATTTAATCTGTAAATTGCTTTAGACATGCACTGTATTTTAGAACTTCTCACTGCATCTTTTTATTTCCTACTGTGCCTTCCCTTGCCTCCCCCATTTTTTGGCCTTTCTGAACTTCAAGACCTATTTCTTCTGAGTTATGTCCCTTGTTCACTGGTTCTATTGCTTTGTCCAGTCTTCTGCCCATACATCTACTAAACTTAATTTGTTACTATGTTTTCTTTTTGGCTCTTTTTCAAGTATGCTCTCACTTCTAATAGTTTTCCAATTTCTAGATGAAATTCTCAAAATTGTATTTAACTTACTAAAAGTTAGCATGGTACACCTTAACTAGTAAATGTTACATGCCAATTTTATGTCAATAAAATGGCAAGGGGAGAAGAAAAAAATAAGCATAGTTTTACAGTTCATATCTAATGATTTCAATAATTGAAGTCCCAGTTGGTTTGTCAGCACTTTTTTCCTATCTTTTTATTGTGGTAAAATACACATAAAATTTACCATCTTAGCTACTTTAAAGTTTTTCATTTTTTAATTGAAGTGTAATTGGTATATAACATATTAGTTTTAGGAGTATAACATAATGACTTGATATTTGTGTATATTGCAAAATGATCACAAGTCTAGGTAACATCCTCTTGCCTTATATAGTTACAAAAATATTTTTTTTCGTGTGATGAGAACCTTAAAGATCTACTCTCTTAACTTTCAAATATGCAATGCAAGTATTATAAACCATAGTTACCATGCTGAACATAATATATCCATGACTTATTACTGGAAGTTAGTACCTTTTGATTCCCTTCACACATCTTCAAACCCCCAACGTCTGCCTCTAGCAACCACCAAATACAACTGTTCTCTGTATCTGTGAGCTTTCTTTTTTTAGTTTTTACCATTCCAATTACAAGAGGAATTCCTTGTACTGTTTTTGTTTCTAAATGCCTCACTGAAAGTGAGATCATATGGTATTTGTCTTTCTCTTTCTGATTTATGTCAGCCATCCTAACCATCTCAAAGTTTATAGTTCAGTGTATTAAATACATTGATAATGTTGTACAACCACCACCCATCCATCTCCACATTTCTTCATCTTCTAAAACTGAAACTCTGTGTCCGTTAAACACCAACTCATTTCACTTCCCCCCAAGTCCTGACAGTCGCCATCCTACTGGCTGCCTTTATGATTTTGACTACTTTAAGTACCTCATAAAAGGAATCATACACTATTTATCTTTTGTGACTGGCTTATTTTTCTTAGCATAATATCCTCATCATTCATCTATGTTGTAGCATATGTTTCGTTTATGTTGTAGTATATGTCGAAATTACCTTCCTTTTTAAAGCTGAATAATGTTGTATTTTATGTAGCACATCTTGGTCACCCATCCATCCAGCAGTGGACCCTGGGGTTGATTCCACCTTTTGGTTACTGTGAATAATGCTACTAGGAACGTGGGTGTACAAATATTTCTTCAAGACCCTTCACATGTTATTAATAGAAAACATGTACTTGGAGAGGGGGAAGTAGCACTCCAGGTTCTAATTCCTGGGTTCAAAAGCCTGACTCTAATACTTGCTAGCTAGTTATTACTTGACGTTTCTGCAATTTCCTGATCTGCAGTAATGTAGGTATACTTAGCACAGAGCACACAGCTCATTAGTAAGTACTCCATACACACCAGCTGGTATCATTGTGTCTAGTCTGGGCTCTTAGAGGGCATAAACCGCTTCTCACTCGTATTTTATTATTTTCTTCTCGTTCCTGTTCTAGACTGCTTATCAGGTCATCTTTTCTCTTTTCTTCCTCTATCAGGCACCTTTGCAATTGTTGCCTTCCTAATCTATAAATACCATCACGTCATTCTCTCTGTTCAAGCTAGTTTCCCAATGCTTACAGGATGTCAAAAACTCACCGTCACAACTAGTAACATCTCGGCTTCCCCCCCAGGGCTGAAGGAGTTTCACTGCGCGTGCTTTCACACTTTAACTCCTTTGTTCCACTTGTTTCCGTGTGTCTGAAATGTCGTTTGTAATCACAATTTATTCATTCTTGAAAGGTGGTCCCGAAAACCAACCAGGCTTCCTCCCAAGCAGTTAGTCACCTGTTGTTCTGGGGTCGTATAGCATATACCACTATGGCCAACCTTACTTTGTTAATAATTTGAAACCTTCCTGCCTCTGTAGGTCATTCATCCACTCATCAAATATTTGTTGAATACGGCCCTGTTCCCAGCACTGAGGGTTCAGCTATGCGCCAGTCGACACTTGGTTCTCGGGTAATTTATGTGGACGGCCAGAAAGAAAGAAAGGTGCCAGGTCGTGGCGGGCGTTCCGCAGAGAGCGGAGCATGATCCGCGGAGGGTACGGGGGCCTCGGAGAGAGGCACCGCCCAGGGGCGGAGGGGCTGAAGAGCCCCATAGGGACGTTTCCGAGGCCGAGGGCGGGCATTCGCGGGCCCGCAGGGGTGCCCTCAGCCGCCTCAAGCCTCCCCGAGTCGGCCGCAGGTCCGCCGTCTCCGCCACCGCCCACCACCGGAAGGGGCAGGGCTCCTGCCGGAAGTGGCTGCTGGGCGGGGCATCCGCGCCGGAAGGGGGCTGCTGGGCGGGGCCGGCGGCGGCGGCTGCGCGCGCGCTGTGGCGAACGGGGCTGCAGCGAGGACCGAGCGGGCCCTGCGGCGGGCGGGCGGACTGCGACGATGGCCACGGCAGCAGGCGGCGGCGGGCTGGGGGCTACGGCGGGTGCGGGAGGCGCGGCGGCGGCCGCTGCGGGCCTGGCCGTCTACCGGCGGAAGGACGGGGGCCCGGCCACCAAGTTCTGGGAGAGCCCGGAGACGGTGTCCCAGCTGGATTCGGTGCGGGTCTGGCTGGGCAAGCACTACAAGAAGGTGGGTTCGCGGGGCCGGGGACCGGGGGCCGCGAGACGGGGCCGGGGCGGCTGCCGGCCTGGCGGGCTCGGCCGCCCCTCCCCCCGCCATGAGGGACAACAAAGGCCGGCGTCGAGACCGCCACACCCCCCGGGCCCTCCGGAGCCCGGCGCAGCCTCCCGGACCCCTGCAGCCCCGTGGGGCCCGCTCGGCGGATCCCCGTTCACCCCTGCGCGCGGGGGCGGTGGAGCTGGGCGACTCCGGGAGCGGGGCGCGCTCTCCTTTGTTTGCAGCGTAGGTGTGCGGACATGGCCGTCCCCGCCGCCGGAGCCGGGGCTCTGCGAGCAGCTCAGA
Source organism: Manis pentadactyla (assembly GCF_030020395.1). Taxonomy (NCBI): domain Eukaryota; kingdom Metazoa; phylum Chordata; class Mammalia; order Pholidota; family Manidae; genus Manis; species Manis pentadactyla. The sequence continues at coordinate 236,751,234 of NC_080019.1, forward strand.
CCGTGGTGGGCGACTAGGCTGCCTCTGGCGGGCCGGCGGCAGCCTGCGCCCGCGTGGAGAGGAGGGGCGTCGGGGCCGCGCGGAGCTGGGTCGCGGACGTTTCCGCGCCTTCCCGGGAACGGCGGTGAGGGGCCGCCCCCCTCCCGTCGCCGTTCCTTTCTTCGTGTCCCTTCTTGAGGTCATCTTCTTATCTAGCGGCGGCTTCTGCTTCGGGAGGTGCCGTGGAATCCGTGGTGTTGAAAGTTGTGCCTTAAACCGCGGTTTGTGACAAATGCCCGCCTCCCCTCCGGTAGATGCTCCGGAGAGCCGCCCCAGGCCTGCGGACCGCGCGGAGTCGGCCTCCCCGGTAGTTGCTCGGCGCGTGTCTGGCGGGCGACTGAGAAGATGAAGGGGCCCCGGAACCTGCCCATCCGGCGGGGTCTGCGGCGCACCCAGTGTGTCAGGCCGCGCGAGCGGTTAGGCGCGGCAGGACTCCTCGGTTCTTTGATGCTGCTCGGCGGCACCTGGGAAATGACCGTTCTCTCAAGTGCTCGGACGTGGGAGAAAACCGTTTGATTTACAGTGTGATTTAGATGCTCTTTTTTTATTCCTCTGGAATTTTGGGTTCCTTTGAGATTGGTTTTTCTCATCCACACATAAACAGAAGAACATTGCTCTCCCTTAAACAGTGATAAATTGTTCACTTTTTTGTATAGGCAATAGAGCTAGAAGTGGCATTAGAGAATCGAATGTATTGCGAAAGCACTATTGTTTTACCTGTGCTCTTCAGCCAATGCTTGGGGTTTTATGTTAAGGGCTCCTTAATGTGGCTTTTTTTCTCTCTCCAGTTTCGGTTTTTATCCCCCAGGTTTACTGAGACATAACTGACATATAACATTGTATTAGTTTGTGTAGCTTTAAGGAAGAAGAATACTCAAGAGGCGTATTCTTTTGGCTGCCAAGGTAGAGAAAGGAAAAGGGGAAATGCTATTATTTATACCTCTCCAAAATCCCGTGTGCAATTGTTTGGGCCCAGTTTTAAGAGGGCATTTAAGAGGGCAGCATTAGACTTGAAAAGTCCTTTAGAGGTTGTTTGAAGGGGTGAGGAAGTGGCTATGAGGCCGGCTGACGATTTGTCCCACAGGTTTGAGGCCGTTGGGCCAATGTTGGCTGCTTGTCCTTCAGGCCTTAAAGACAAAGTCAAAGTTAGCTTTGACTTCTCAGTTTCATAAAGCCAGAGTCTATTTCTTGAACCTGCTCATATTCAAAATTGTGTATCTCTTAGGCCAGACAGCCAGAATCCTGTCAGCCCCTGAGAGTGGTGTTGAAGCAGTGAATGTATTAACCAGAAGGTTCTATGCTGCTTTTGCACCCAGTATAGCTACTTGTACACATGGATGTTTTTTTAACTAAAGTTTTCTGTTGCTCTTAATACTGCATTTCCAGGTTGAAAAGTCTGAGCGACTGTGTGAAATCAATATGACATTGATAGTCTTGTGTTTAATGAGGAATGTATCAGTGCATCCGGTGAACAACTGAGCATCTGACATATCTCCAGTTCAGCCCAGCTCACTTAAACCCTTACAACAGTCCTGATAGATACTATTTTCTTCATTTTACACATGACAGGAACTTGAGGCTCTGTATTTTAGTAACTTCTCTAAGGTTACAGTTAGTGGCAGATTTGCTATGCCTGGCTCCAAAACCTCAGTTTGTTCACTGTGCTTCTTCTCTTCAAGGAACTCACAACGTAGAAGACAAGATCGACATAGATACCTACCTTAAAACCCAGGTGATTTAAAATTACAAGAGGAATTCCTTGTATTGTTTGTTTCTGAATGCCCATAGTAGGTGCTCAGTAAATATTTGAACGGTGAATGAATAGATTAATCTTGGAGCCTGTTCATTTAGGCTTTGTTTATAAATTTGGCTCAGCAACACAGAAGGGAGAGTGAGTACTTTGTGCCTGGGATGAGCTTTATCTGTACCAAAGAGTCCCCAGGAGGTAAGAGGAAACTGAAGCACAGAGAGGTTGACTGTTTCTGCTTGAGGTTGTTTAAATCTAGCAGCAGTGCAGAAGCTTGTTAATGTCCTCCCTAAGCTGCCTTCTTTGTATTATCGTGTGCATGTCTTTGATCTTAACTTAAAGATGAATGAGCTGTATTTCTGTCCACAGTGTCTGAGTGGTTTTCAGGTGATAAACCTTACTGATCTTAAATAGCTTCAGTTCACATACCTTAGGGGTGAAGTTTATCTGTAAATCATTAATTTTTCTTTTACGTTTCTTCCTCAGGTTTGGCTTATTCCTGAAATAAAATCTCAGATTTCAATATGATTTAGTTTTAAGGATGATCACTAAAACAGACTAGATTGCCTAAGGAAGGCATTTCAGTGCTCTTTACATAGAGTCTTTAGCAATTAAAGATATTTATTTAATGGGACATTTGCTGCTGCATGGGATTGTTTAGGGACAAGCTAAACTTTTGATACTTTATGCCTTAGGTAATATAAAGCAGATTTATTGATGAAACTTTCTAAATATACTTTCTAAACTTTATCAAAGTACTTCGAGACCAAAAAATTTTTGTTGTCTTAAGTAAAACATGCTGTTTTTTTTTTATGAAAAGATAAAATTTATGTCTAAAATAGTCTATATAACCATTAAATTTTTTCCTAAATCATGATTCAGTATTTTGAAAGTTGTTAAGAACATTTTATGTTTTAGGTGATATTTTTGGAAGCATTTGAACTGAACTCTCTTATTTCTGTGTGGGATAGTGGAATAAGCATTGAGTTTGGTTGGAAGATGTGAGTTTAGTACTCTTAGATGGAAATTGGTGGTGTCCTTGAGCAGTGAATTTCTGTGTTTAGTATTTCATTTGTAGTTGAAAGTAAGATGTGACTCCCGTAGGACTGTTATTCAAATCAGATGAGATAGTTATTGAAGATGGGATGATATAATTTTTCGTGGTAGTGATACTTTGGTCATATATCCCATGGTCAGCCTGCTTCTTTCTTACTGGTTAGACAGAAGGCTACTATTTTGAAATTTCTCAAAGTTGATTTGAAAACCTGCTCAAAATTGGAGGTTTAAAAAAGAAAGCTTATTGAATGTATTGGCTGCTCAAAGTGATGTTGAACATGTAATACCAATTTAAAGTTTTAGGTTTAATTTAACACACTAATTTATGCTTTACTTATTTATTATCTGTTCTTGTTGCAAAGCTAGCTTGCTGTCTACTACTGGTTTAGAAGACAGTAGCAACATCAACGTGGGTAACTTCACATATATACTTGTTTAAAAAATTTTTTTGTAAAAACATGACAATTTACCATCCTTACATGTGTTTTTTTTTTTTAATGCATGAAAATCATTTTATTATTCTCAAAGTTTCTGTGTGTCAGGAATTTGGAGGGCACAGTGGGGAATCACCATTGTCCCTGCTCAGTGATGTCTTAGGCCTTTACTGGGGAGATTTGATGACTGGGGGTGACCTGACATCTGGGGATCTGAGTCATCTGGAAACATCTTTACTTAACGTTTGTGGTGGTTGTGCTGTCAATCTTGCAACGACAGCTGTAGCTGCTAGCTGTGGCATCTCCATGTGGTCTGTCCCTGGAGCAGGGCTTCCTCTAAGTGTGGTGACCTCAGGGTAGTCGGACTTTGTAGCTCAGGACTCCAAAGGTGAGTGTCCCCAAAAAGTCTGATACTACCTTTTTTTAAAGTTATCCTCAGAAGCCACACAGCATCACTTCCCATGCATTCTAATTGTTACAAGTGAGTCACTAAGGATGATTGTGAGTCAGTAGAAGAGGGCCTAGATTCCATCTCTTAATTAGGGGTATCAAAGAAATTGTGCACCTGCTTTAAAAACAATACATTCTGCTTTCTGGCCACAAATTATTTATATTCATGCTATATACAAAATTCATTCACCAATGGATCTCATCCCATTTTAGCATCAGGCTTAAGTTTGAGGTTCAGGATCTCACCATCAAATTTAAGTCCACGTGCAGATGAGATGACTAGAGTTTGTTTTTTGGGCATGGCTTCTCTTGTTCTGATGATCTGTTAACTAAAGAGACAATTTGTGCCCCCCTGCTGCCCCCAGTATTTGTTTTTTGTAAGGCCCTTTACAGCAGAGAGAATGTCTCAGATATCTGTAAATCTGCCACCTTGCCAGTGCTTTGTACATAATTAGGAATTAAGCTAACATTCTCTAATGCACAATTGTTCCAGTGTTTGAGTCACTGTCTTTATCTTGCAGTATGTTCACGCTGATGCTCCTACCAATAAAACGCTGGCTGGGCTGGTGGTGCAGCTTCTCCAGTTTCAGGAAGATGCCTTTGGGAAGCATGTCACAAACCCGGCCTTCACCAAACTCCCCGTAAGTATAGCGACTTGTCATAACACTGGGACATCTTCAGTTTCTGTGCTCTTGGGTGCAGCCTGCAGCGTTTGCTCTTGCTGCTGCTATGCCATGGAATAAAAAATGAAGGAACCGCAGCAGAATTTTTAGCTACAGGATATTACTTTTTAATTGTAGGAAGCTTCTCTTTCAGGAGTCATTTACTGTTTGCATTAGACATCACAACAGTTATTACATAGACTTACTGTTAACATTTAAAAATGTCCTAGTTTTCGTCAACTCTTTACCGTACCAAGTCACCTTCATTTTTAGGCCTGATTCAGTTCATATGGCTAGAATACTATTCTGTGGAAGTTTTATATTTTGTAGGTAGGATTCTTCTGAGCTTATGTGAGAATATTATTCTTCTGTCCTTGCACTCATATTTTGACTGATATTTTGGGTTGGTATAGAATACTAGGTTGTACATTATTTTCTTTGGACATCTGTAGGTTTTGTTCTGAACACTTAATTTTGTAGAGAAAAATCTGGTATTACCTGTTGATTTCCCTCTTTTTATACTGATCTTTGAAACATTGTCATGGTATCTGAAATCCAGAAACACGTCTAGCTGTGATATGTACCTAGGCCATGGTCTGGGGCCTTGGTTGTTCTCTTTAGCTCAGGGAACATTGAGTCCACTAGTCTCGTTGATCTGTACTCCTTTGTTTGTATTTTCTAACCCCGATTGTGCAAATATTAGATTTCCAGGAACTACCTGTCATATCTTTTCTCATAATTTTTGTCTTTCAATTTTCCGAGTTGGGTGTTTGTAGTTTCCAGTCTGCAAGTTGCTGTCTCCACCGAATTTATCTCTGTAGACCTTTTTTTTAAATCTCAAAAGCTTCTGATTTGGGTGTTACTATTTCATCACTAAACCTTTTGTTGTAGCAACTCGATGATCTTTCAAATATAGTGAGAATAAGAAATAGTATTGTTTTACTGGTCTTGCAATAAATGTGCTTACTTTGCTTATAGTATTTTGGCAATCCAGACATTTATTTTATTTAATCAGATATGTCTATGTGTTTTTTTGAATCATGTTAGGAAGCTTTCTCCACATGTAAGGAGACACAGGAATTCAGCCATGTGTTTTAGTATTTGCATGTGTTCTTTTTTTACATTTAGCTCATCCACTTAGAATTTATCTTGCTACTCAGTGTGTGCTGAGTGGTTATATAGTTATTCCATCCTTATTAAAAAGTGCTGCTTTTCCCCACTGATTTGAGCTCAGCAAATATTAAGCATTTGATTATGTACCAAGTTCTGAAAGTAGACACAGTGTATTGTTCATCCTCAGGGGGCTCACATTCTAGTGAGCTCCAGTGAACATTTGACTTTCCTGGTGATATGGGGAAATTCTTTTTAGGGGGAAAGACTTTTGAAATGAGCCTTGAAAGTTGTGTTTGAGGTCTGGGAAATGCTAGAGGCTGGGATTTTCTGACAGTGGTAGCAACATGTAAAAGCATAAAGGCCTGAGAAAATTTGGCATGTTAAGGCAGTTTTAGTTAGTGCAGCAAGGTTAGGTCTGAGGACAGTCGGCAGAGAGATGGGCTGGCATCAGTTGTGAGAGAGCAACGTTTCCTATGCTAGAAGTAAGGCTTCTGTCTTAACCATGATAGGAAACCACAGCGAGAAAGACAGAAGGCTTAGTCAGTTTTGTGCTGTAGAATATTCCTGCAGGCTTCAGTGGGGAGAATGGATTGGAAGCTCCTGAGATTGGAGGCTTTGAAAGCTAGTTTGCCATGAAGAAGCTGCTCTCTTCAATCGAGGTGAGTTGTGATGATGGCCTGTGGAGGAAGCAGTGGATTTGAAGAGGATAGAAAGGAAAGAGTTTAAGGGGGTAGAACTTTGTGGGTTTTGCTTTTGTTTTGGTTGGTTTTTTTTGGTGGAGGGGGGATTGTGTGGCTGTAATAAAGAATTTACAAGGATGACCAGGCAGTTAGATACCTGTAGCACTAAGAAAAAGCCAGAGTAAAAGTAAGTTTCTGGAGAAAGGTACTCAGTTAAGTTTCACTGTGCTAAGATTGGCTCTCCTATAGGCATCTCAGGTTTAGAAATCCTGTAGGTAATAGGAAATGAGATTTGTGGTCGTACAGAAGAGGTTGGGTTAGAGAAAGACATTTGGGAGTTACTGGGTATTAGTTGAATTCAGAGTTGTAGAGCAAGAGCATTCCTTTTATTTTGACTTATTTTTTGACCAATCTTTTCCAAATACCTACTTTCTAATGTGTAATTTCTATATATGTAAAAGCATTGTAGTAAATAAATTTTTAGATATTGTAGGTACATCGCTCAGTTTTACTAATGGGAGCTACTCAACTGAACAATCAGTATATTTCATTTTTTAAACCATGAGGGTTTTTTGGGTAACTTAGGTAAATTTAAAATAATTCAGAATAAAAGTTTATAGGATTACTACAAAGAGCTTTCATTTTCCCTTCATTCAGAATCCCCAGTTGTTAACATCTTAACCACATCTGTTTGACATTCTCTTTTTTTGTGGTTGTAAGTTTTCTTCTGAATCATTTGAAAGTGTCATGTTCCTTTACCTCTAATACTTGAGTGTTTATTTCCTGTTTTTATATCATGAACCAGATTTGAATGATTAAATCAGGAACTGGTTGAAATTTTCATCATTTGAAATACTGTGATATAATACATATAGGTTGCACTTTATCCACTGTAACATCGTTTAGAATAAATTTATATGTAACCTTTTATAAACTTTTATATAATGTGATTCATATTAGATTGCTATTCCTAATCAGGATTGTATGAATGTCTCAAAAAATAGTATTTACAGGGGTCATTATTTGTGGGATATTTAGCTCCTGTGAATTAAATCATTTTTCCCCCCAGATTTTAAAGAGGAGGGAAGAATATTTTTAGGTAATTAAAAATAATTCCTGACTTAGTGCCGGTAGGACCAAATGTACTTCTCTTCCTTTCAAAATAGAGTTTAGCATTTTCCCAAATGAAAGGGATTCATATCATGTGTAAGGGTATAAAACAAAACTGGGTTAGAGACAAAGAACTGTTTTAGTGAAGTGCATAAGCTATTTACCTTTAAAATTATTTTTTCCTGAGCAAACAATAGCTTGTATGAATTCACTGTTTTGGCTGTCTTTTTTTTTTTTTTTTTTTTAATCAAAGTGGAACTTTACATACTGAGTCATACTGAATATTAAACAGCTGGAATAACAGGGTATGTTCTATCCAAGGCTAAGTAAGACCTTAGAAAGATTTGGGGGACAGGAAGTATTTCATAAGGCCAAAAATATGTTGTGTAGGCAAATAATAAGAATTGAAACAGAAGGAAAAAGTGTTCTTGTCTACACCACAAGTAAAAGCTCTCATTTTTCCATAATCCCTTTGGGGCTTATAAATACAAATATATAATATAAGATAATTGTAATGATAGGCTAGAGTCAGCTTTGTGTTCTGCCTTCTAAAGTAAATTATAAGCATCTGTGTTAAAAACAACAAAGCTCTAAGACCTATATGACTACTAGGTCACATCAGCCTAAAGTAGCTGAAGATGTTAAATATGTTCACGAGATGTTCAACATTTTCAACTTCACACTTAAAAAAATTAATAGTCATTTAATGATTTGCAGCTGTGCCCTTGCTTACACTGCCATTCTCTAACTTTCAGAGTGGGGAGATTATCTTTGGGGACTTGGGACTTAGAAAGAAAAGCATCAGTGTTGGGAATGTGTTAGAAGTTAGCCTGTTGCATTTGGAGCCTAGAACTCTGATTAAGTGGAATAGGAGTCATTTAAGTGAAATGGTGTGGGACATTTACTTTGTGGAGCAATGATTTAGTTTCATTTCTTTACAACCTCTTACTGTAAAATATGCCAAAAATGAGTAAAACAAATGTTGACATAGGTACAGAGAGAACACCCATGTGACCACAGCCCAGAGGCATTAACAGCAGCCCAGAAAATCCCATGTATTCTCCCCTAGTGCACACTTCCCCACCTGTCGTCTTTCCTTCACTTTTCTTTGTATGTAGTACCATGTTTGTATGTATCTGTGAACAAATTAGTGTATCTCTGAACAAAAGCATGCATCTGTAGTTTTATAACAAAATAATGTAGTTTTGCTTATCTTTGAATAGTATATGAATGGAATCAAATGTATTCTTTTGTGTTGTGAGCCCTAGAGGAAGTAATTGCAAACAGGAAAAAAACAGATTGAATCAAAATGGGGTAGTCTCGCTGACTGTTCAGCCACATATCTGTGAGTAAAACAGATTTCTTTAGAAAAAAGGATGTCTCTGAAAAATCTGGACAGTTAGCTTATGTTTATGGCCCTTTGAATTCACCTGCAAGGGCTGTGAGCCCAGGTGATCCAGCATGACTGGTTGAAGCTCAGTGCACTGCACAGTGTGGGCTGTTGGGGCGGAGGCCTGGACTTGTATGTTAGCAGAGGGCATGCTGGGTCAGGTGTTGACCAGGGCTCTGGAAAACTGACCAGTGTGTGGCAGGCCTGTAGTCCCATCCATACCGTATGGATTCGCAAGTGGAAATCTCAGGTCATGAAGTAGATTTATTTGGATGATATTTTACTCATTTACTTTTTATCTTTTTTCTTACCTTTTTTTTTAATTTCCCTTTTTTTTCCCCCATAATGTTTCCCCCTCCAACTTAGCTGAGGTGTGATTGATGTACAACAAAAGGTACATTTTAAAAATATGATGAGTTCAAGGTTTCAGTGAGTTCAGGTGAACATTTCTGTCACCCCCAAAAGTTTCTGAACTCCCATCTACCTTCCACCCCTTTCCATTGGCAGCCATTGACACTACAGATTACAACTTCATGAAATTAATATAAATGGAATCTCATAGTATATATTTTTTTTGCCTCATTTCTTTCACTCAGCTTACATATAATCTGTGTTTCATGTATCAATAGTTTTTTTTTATTGGTTAGTATTCTGTGGTGTGGATAAATCACAGTTTATCTTATAATGTTTAATGGGAATTTGGGTTGTTTCCAGCTGTGTAAGGATTAGCTTACAAGTTTTTTTTGTGGACGTGTTTTCATTTCTCCTGAGTAAATACCTAGTAGTAGAATGTTTGTGTCATAGGATTTGCAACAATTCTTTAAGAAACTATCAAACTGTTTTCTAAAGTGCTTGCATCATTTTGTATACTTCCCAGCAGGGTGTGAGAGTTCCCATTCCTTTGTATTCTTGTCAGCAGTTAGTATGATTAGTCTTTATAATTTTATCCATTTTGATGGGTATGTAGTGGAATCTTACCCTTTTCACTTGCATTTTCATGACTGATGATTATATTTTCTTACGTGGTTACTGATGTTTATACATCTTCTTTAGTGATTTGCCTATTCAGATAATTTTTTTACTTTTCTTCAAGACCACCCCCACATTCAGAGATCTACTAGATCTCATGAAACTCAGTGTGTACTTATGATCACAGCTATGATTTGTTATAGCAGTGTAGTAAGTATACATAGACTGAGCACAGGGAAAAATACACAGGTGTCTTCTGGAGGAATCCACGCTGCAGGCTTCCATACTCTGTTTCCATCACAAGGCGGGGGTCACACAGTGCATTCTTACCCCAGCAGTGAAAATGTGGTAGCACATATGTGTGTTTATGTCTGTGGGAGCCCACTAAGCGACTCACATCTGAGGTTTTTAGTGTGGGCTAGTATCTTTCGCCTAGTATGTACAAAAATTCCAGATTGCCAGAAGGAAAGCAGGTATTCATCATAAACCATGTGTTTTGTACCAATAGTCTAGGCACAGTAAGAACCCTTCTTGCTCCTTAACTGTTTGACTAGGAATGCTCTGAGATACCCAGATGCCAGCCAAGGGCCAATTTGTAAGCAGGCCTTACCAAGGATAGTAACCTCAGATCTCTGTGTTAATTCTTTTCTGCACATGTTTTTTTTATTATTAAAAATTAAAAATAAAATATTCTGGTTACAAGTTCTTTATGATACACATATTGCAAATATTTCCTCCAAGTTTGAGATTTACTTCCTGTTTTCTTATCAGTATCTTCCAAGAGCAAAAATTTTGAATTTTGAAGTCCATTTTATTGATTTTTATGATTTGTGCTTTTTCTGTTCTAAGAAACCTTTGTATACCCCAAAGTAACAGACTACTTCCTATATTTACTTCTGGAAGTTTTAGATTCATGTTTTATATATTTGGGTTAAATTTTATAGTGTAAGGGCTGAGGTTCTCTTTTTCAGTATGGATGTCTAGTACTTTAGAGCCATCATTTTTGAAAAGATGTTCTTTCTCCTTCAAATTCCCTTGGCACATTTGTTGAAAATGAGTTGACCAGATGTATGTGGGTCTATATCTGGACTCAGTTTTCTCCTGTTGATCTAAATGTCCATCTTCTTGCTAATACCAAATTTTTTATTATTAACTTTATGGTAACCTTTTTTTTCTGATCATTATACTTTTTATTTTTCTTGCCTCATTGTATCGGGTAACACCTCTGATTCAATATTGAATAGAAATGGTTATGGCAGGAATTGTACCTGTATTCTTGTTTTTAGTGGGAAAACATTCCGTTTTGTACTGAGTATGATTGTAGCGGTAGGCTTTTCACATATGACCTCATTTCAGATTGTGAAAATTCCCTACTAATTCTACTTTGCCGAGAACTTTATTGTGAATGTTGAATTTTGACGTGTTTTTCTTGAATCTCTTGGGATGAGAATAGCTTTTTCTTCTTTATTCTGGTAATGTGGTTTCATTCATTCATTTTCAGTTAGTCTGGTATTCCAGGATAAACCCTACTTGATCATGATACACTATCTTTTTAATATATTATGGTGTTTATTTGCTGGTATAAAAGTTTTCTTAAGGTTGAGTTATTTCTTTGAATATTTGATAGACTTCACTAGTGAAATCATTTATGTCTGGAGTTCTCTTTCTGGGAAGGTTTTAATAACCAATTCAATTTCTTTAATAGATACAAGGATTAGATTCTGTTTCTTGTGTCAGTTTTGGTAAATGAGATTTTTCAAGAAATTTACCAGTTTCATTTAAATTGAAGTTAACATAAAATTCATAATATTGTCTTATTTTTTTTTTAGAGCAGTTTTAGGTTCATGGCAGAACTGAGTGGAAGAAGGTACAGGATTTCCCATATATCCCCTGCCCTCATGTATGGGGTATATAGCCTCCCTTACTATCAAAGTCCTGCAGTGTTTGTTAAAAACTGATGGATTTACAAAATGATGAACACTGACACATCATTATCATCCAAAGTCCATAGTTTATATTAGGTTTCACTCTTGGTGTGTATTCTGTAAGTTTTGATAAATGGATTATGATATGTATGTACCATTGTACTATCACACAGGATAGTTTCATTGCCCTAAACATCCTGAGTTCTGCCCATTGATCCCTTCTCCCACACTAGCCCCTGACAACCATGGATTGTTTTAGTATCTCAGTAGTTTTGCCTTTCCAGCATGTCATTAATTGGAACATGTGGTATGTGGTCTGTTTGGGTTGGCTGCTTTGACTTAGTAATGTGCATGGACAGTTATTTGTGTCTTTCCCTTGCTTGCTATCTTATTGCTTTTTAGCATTGAATCATATTTTATTCCTTACCGACATTTGGTATTGTCAGTGTTCTGAATTTTGACTATTCTGATAGTTGCATAGTGGAATCTCATTATTTTAATTTGCATTTCCCTATAACATAGGATGTAGAACATCTTTAAATTTCTTTAATTTTAGAAGGAAGTTTGCAGGATAGACTTTTTGATCGATAAGTTATTTTTCTTTTAGCACTTTAAATATGTTGACTCACTGCTTTCTGGCCTCCATGGTTTCTGAATAGAAATTGGCTGTTAATCTTTTTTTTTTTAATTTTTTAAATTAAGATATCACTGATATACAATCTTACGAAGGTTTCACATGAGCAACATTGTGGTTACTACATTCACCCATATTAGGAAGTCCCCCCCACCACATCCCATTGCAGTCACTGTCCATCAGCATAGTAAGATGCTGTACAGTCACTACTTGTCTTCTCTGTGCTATACTTCCTTCTCCGTGCCCCCCCATATTATGTGTTCTAATCATAATGCCCTTTAATCGCCTTCTCCCTCCCTTCCTCCCCACCCACCCCGTCTCCTTCCCTTTGGTAACCGCTAGTCTCTTCTTGAAGTCTGTGAGTCTGCTGCTGTTTTGTTCCTTCAGTTTTGCTTAGTTACACTCCACAAATGAGTGAAACTGTTTGATACTTGTCTTTCTCCACCTGGCTTATTTCACTGAGCATAGTACCCTCTAGCTCCATCCATGTTGTTGCAAATGGTAGGGTTTGTTTTCTTATGGCTGAATAATATTCCATTGTGTATGTGTACCACATCTTCTTTATTCATTCATGTGTTGACGGACACTTACGTTGCTTCCATTTCTTAGCTATTGTAAATAGTGCTGTGATAAACATAGGGGTGCATATGTCTTTTTGAATCTGGGAGAAATTGGCTGTTAATCTTAATGAAAGTTCCCTGTTTGTGATTAGTCCTCTCTTGCTTTTAAGATTTCTCTTTCTGTCTTTGGACAATTTAATCATAATGTGTCTTGGTGTGGATCTCTGAGTTTATCCTGCTCAGAGTTTGTTGAACTTCTTGGATTTATAATTTCATGTCTTAAAACTTGGGAAGTCCTGGCCATACTTTTCTTCATATATTTTTTGTTCCTGTCTCTCTTCTGGGATTCCTGTAGTGTGTTTATTTGTAAATTTGATGATGTCCCATAGGATCCTTAGGCTCTGTTCATTCTTTTTGGTTTCCTCTGGGATTTGTTTCTGTCAGTTTCTTTTCCCCCCACTGTGAATGGGTAATTCTTTCCTATTTCTTCATATGCTATGTAATTTTTTTTGAGTATTCTTATGTGCTAATAACTTAGGTAATCAGATTCTTCCCCCTCCCCAAGGATTGCTACTGTTGCCTGATGATGGCTGAATTTTCCAAACTGCTTTTGCAAAGATGATATTCTTTATTGTGTGTTCTTTATGGCCAGACAGTTATCTGACAAAGATTCCCTCTTTTACTTTTGTTAGAAGGTACTTCCTGGGTTTTTTCCAGCATTTTTAGTGTTTTTCAGCAGGTGGGTTGGTTAAATACTTAGCTGGCATGTTTCTTAAAACTTTTTTTTTTAAAGCACCGTTTTAGGTTTCAGAGACCATAGAATCTGTAAGTCTTTTTAATCTGACTTTTATCAAAAGTCTCAACAGAGTTTTAAAGCAGTTGGTTTTGCATAAAAATAAAGGTAATTCGTGTCTTAAATTGCAGCGGTGTAACATACTGTAGCACCTCCAGTCAGTGTCTGGAACCAGGCATTACGGGAACAGCCTTGGGCTAAATTACACGGCCGTGTCCAGGCCCTTGGTGGCGTGTTGGGAGGGACTTGAACCTGTGCTACCATTTCTGGAAAGGCATCCCTTTCTCTGTTGATCCAGTGCCATAGTTGTGAGAATCACAAGATGTGTGGTATTGTAAGCTCTTGAGAAATTTAAAGTAGCACTTACCAAGATGAAAAATAGGTTTCTCGCTGGTCCTAGCAAAAGTTTTCTTGGTAAAACTAAAAATGTAGATGTAAGGTACATATATTATATAAATATTTATTATACTAGTTTGCCTCATCACCTGTAGCTGTTAAGGCCCTGAAGAGCTCTTTCTCTGTCTCTTCAACTCATGCCAGGAGGTGAATATTCTGTGTAAGTAATGGCTGTAGTGGCCAAACCTGAGGGTTGACAGAACGTTGTCGTGCCCTTTGAGTTGGAGCCAAATGTTATCTGTTGAACATATTGATAAGACTTGCTTTACCTTCTTACTGTGTCTAGTATATACCTACTTACTGATGGACGCACCTTTGCTATGATGTTGGTGACTGTTCAAAGACAGAGTGGAAGGCTGTTAATGAAACAGCCTAGAGAACTGAAGCGTACTTAATTGGTGAAATTGATCTTTTCTTAAAATATTTACAAAAATGTAAAGAACAGTACCAATTTTAAAGCAACTATCAGAACTTAGTGGAGTGATTATTACTTCTCAAAATGAGATACATGTATCTCATCTATTTTCAAAGGACTATCATTAAATTTTTTGGAATTTATTTTCAAACTGTCACCAGAACATTTATCAGTTTTTTATATCTGTCTTTGTTGGAACAGATGTGAATACTTTTGAGGATAAAATTTGTTGACAAAGCCAGTTCTGACAGAGGAGATGGTGCAGTTGAACTGGGTGATAGTATTTTGGGACATTCTAGATGAGTTCCAGTCCATGAACTATTCTGTCTGACACTTAAGCATTTCACACAGTAAGTATGACTGACTGACCTGGTGCCAGGGATTCTGATGAGCTTGTTCAGTCTGGCCTGATGGGAAAAGGGAAGTGGAAGGGTCACCTCAACAGTCAACTTTCTTCATTTGATTCAGTGAACTGTTATGCGCTAAGTTTTAGTGAAAAGGAAGTAAATGAGAAGAGGCTTACAACTGTCAGAAAATGCAGTTGGATTTGATCATTGGTTTCTATAGAGTATCTTAGTGGCTGAAGTGAGGGAGGGACAGGTATAAATGGGGAAGTCTAAGAGGAATCTGATGTTTTCAAGTTTTTTACTTTGCACAGATTTATCCAATAGACTTCTTTTCGAGTTTGCTGCTCTTAAAGAGATTCTGTGGCAAAGAAACAGTACATTCGGTGAATATTTTGATCTCTCCAACTTTTGAGTGTTTTTTTTTGGTATCATTAATCTACAATTACATGAGGAACATTATGTTTACTAGACTCCCCCCTTCACCAAGTCCCCTCCCACATACGCCATTAATCACTGTCCATCAGCGTAGTAAGATGTTGTAAAATCACTACTTGTCTTCTCTGTTGCACAGCCCTCCCCGTGCCCCACCACATTATACATGCTAATCATAAGGCCCCCTTTCTTCTCCCCCACCCTTCTCCCTCCCTTCCCACCCATCCTCCCCAGTCCCCTTTCCCTTTGGTAACTGTTAGTCCTTTCTTGGGTTCTGTGATTCTGCTGCTGTTTTGTTCCTTCAGTTTTTCCTTTGTTCTTATATTCCACATATGAGTGAAATCATTTGGTACTTGTCTTTCTCCACCTGGTTTATTTCACTGAGCATAATACCCTCTAGCTCCATCCATGTTGTTGCAAGTGGTAGGATTTGTTTTCTTCTTATGGCTGAATAATATTCCATTGTGTATATGTACCACATCTTCTTTATCCATTCATCTATTGATGGACATTTAGGTTGCTTCCATTTCTTGGCTATTGTAAATAGTGCTACGATAAACATAGGGGTGCATCTGTCTTTTTCAAATTGGGCTGCTGTATTCTTAGGGTAAATTCCTAGAAGTGGGATTCCTGGGTCAAATGGTATTTCTATTTTGAGCTTTTTGAGGAACCTCCATACTGCTTTCCACAATGGTTGAACTAATTACATTCCCACCAGCAGTGTAGGAGGGTTCCCCTTTCTTCACAACCTCGCCAACATTTGTTGTTGTTTGTCTTTTGAATGGTGGCCATCCTTACTGGTGTGAGGTGATACCTCATTGTGGTTTTAGTTTGCATTTCTCTGATGACTAGCGATGTGGAGCATCTTTTCATGTGTCTGTTGGCCATCTGAATTTCTTCTTTGGAGAACTGTCTGTTCAGCTCCTCTGCCCATTTTTCAGTTGGATTGTTCACTTTTTGTTTGTTGAGGTGCGTGAGCTCTTTATATATTTTGGATGTCAACCCTTTATCGGATCTGTCATTTATGAATATATTCTCCCATACTGTAGGATGCCTTTTTGTTCTGTTGATGGTATCCTTTGCTGTATTCTTTTCAACTTGATTATAGTCCCACTTGTTCATTTTCGCTTTTGTTTCCCTTGCCTGGGGAGATATGTTCATGAAGAAGTCGCTCATGTTTATGTCCAAGAGATTTTTGCCTATGTTTTTTTCTAAGAGTTTTTAAACTTTTGAGTATTTTTATCATCTGTATATTGAGAGTGATATTGTTTTGCCAAGGTGCTGAATTCTAGGACCATCTGGAGTGAGAGTGGGAGAAAGCCAAGATTAGCATGTAGGTCTGGGAAGCAAGAACAAAACTGCTTCTGGGGATGAATCGCCAGTCTTCATCACTATGGGTAATACTGCATTCTTTTGAAGCCCCTTGAGAAGTTCTCAGTGTCCATGGGGCCCAGTTGAGCAGGTTGAGTATAATTGTAGAGGCTGTAGACCCCCTAGAACAAGGGCATTGTCTTACATATACACTGATCACGTAGGAAATTCAGCATCAGTCCGATACCATTATCTGCAGTATAATCTATCTTCACACTTCACCGCTTGTCTCAAAAATGTCCTTTTTAACATCAAAACCGGAATCACACATTTTATTTAGTTATGTCTCTTTAGTCTTAATTTATTTGAAGTAATTCAACCTGTCTTAGCCACTCATGGCTTAACATTTTTGAAACATACAGGCAAATACTAAAATTGTAAAATATTGATAAACTTGTAAAATTTTTCCACTTCATTACTTGCAGTTGTGATCTGTTCATTCTTACTGCTGGTTAAGGAATTGGCAACTTTGTTCTTAATGGGACAGATGGTAAATATTTTAGGCTGGCAGGCCATGTGGACGCTTGTAACTACTTAGCTGCATGGTAGCATAGAATCAGTGAAAGACACTACCTAAGTGAGTAGGTGTGATTGTTCAAACAAAAAATTTATATTTAAAAATGGTCAGCTTGGTCATAAACTCGGCAGTCTTTGCTCTGTGGTATTCCGTGGTGAATATTCCACAATTTACTTATCCATTCTACCATTGATGGGCTTTTGGGGTAATTTCCAGTTCAGGGCTGTTGTAAATAGTGCTGCTGGGAATATTTTTGTGTATGTCTTTTGGTAAATGTAGAAGCTTGTGTTGGTTCTATGGCTGGGTTACCGGGTGTGCAGAACATGCCAGCTTTCCAGAGTGACTCGACAGCCTATGCTCCCACAGGCTGCACACAGGAATTCTGATTCTCTACTTTCTCACTGTTGCTTGGAAGTCTTGTGTCTGTCTTGTTTTAGTTTGTTGGTGAACTTGTGGTAGTGTTGTGTTGCATTGTAATTGCTGATGACTAATGAGTTGAGCACTCTTTCATAACTATTAGCCATCTGGCTAATCTGTTTGGTGAAGTGCCTATTCAGATCTTTTGCCCATTGTTTAAAGATCCAGACATCTGTCTTTGAAAGTTTTTTGGACTTGTTTTGGACATGGGTCATGTTAGAAATACTTAGGGCAGGTGTCTTCTTGGTGGGGTGTCTTTCTACTCTCGGTGATGTCTTTTGAGGAACAGAGGTTCCTGAATGTGACATAGAGTGGCTATCAGTAAACTTTCTGTAAAAGGCCAGATGGTAAACGTACAGTCTTTGCTGCAACTTCTCATCTTTGCTGTTGTTGTGTGAAAGTAGCCACAAGACAGTGAGTGTGAGTTTGTTCCAATACAGTCTGTTTACAAAAACAGAAGCAGGCTGGATTTGCTCTTTGGGCCATGGTTTGCCAATTCCTGACATAGAATGATTTATAAACATTTTTATAAGTAGTGCTTTTTGTGCCCTTTTAAAGAAGTCTTTGCCTAGTCCAGAGTCATGACGGTATTCTGTGTTTTCCTCTAGAAGCTTTATTGTTTTACTTTTCCCATTTATAACTGTACTCCATCTGGAATTGGTCTTTGTGTATTATGTGAGGGAGGGGTCAGGATTCCTTTTTTGTTTAAATTACTGTGTGCATTTCCAGCTTGGTTCATATATGTAATTTTTCATAATCCTTTAGTTCTAAAATATTTTCTAATTTCTAGTTTGATTTCCTCTTTGACCCTTGCATTATTTCAAAAGATGATTGGAATGATTATTTCTTACTATAAATTTCTAGTTTTATGAATTAAAGAACTTGTTTCAATATTCTTTGTAACTTAATGAGATGACTGATGTTGGGAAATCTGTCGGTCTGGTTGTTGGTGTTTGAGGCACCTCTTTCCTCTGGTCGCTTTAAGATCTCTCTTTGCTGCTGTGCGCTTGCTCTGTGGTGTGTCTAGGTGAAGGTTATTTTATATATTTCTATTATATTACACAGAATTGATGTATTCATTGGAACTGAGGGTTTACATCCTTCACAACTTATAAGAAATTTTAACTTTTATTCTTGTCTAGTTGTCTAATAACATGTATAACCTGACAATTGTGCTTTTACTTTCATCGAATGTTATTTATCCTGGGAGTTAGTATATTTTTCAAATCTTTCTCTGTTTTTAGTGTACTTAATCATTTCATATATTCTAATTTTATAAGCCCTGTCATGTTTTTTGTATTACCTGAAAATACTAGGTTTCTAATCTTTTTGTCTTCTCTGTTGACTTAAAAACACTTCACTGGTTTTTGTTTGTCTGTGTGTTTGAATTTTGGCCAATCAGCCCTCCTCCTTCAGTGGTACTTTATTTGACAGTCCTGTCCTGTTGGCCTGGGCTGAAAGGTGATATTTAAGGCACTTCAGAGGACTTGCCAAATTTAGGACCAATTCTTATGTTAGTTTCACATGGGGGACCCAGACTAAGTGGTTAGTGTAAGTTCCAGACTCAGTTGATGGGGAGGTTTGTTTTCATCTGTGTCTGTGGCCGGCATTTTTCCTAGTTCATCCTCCAGTGGTCCACTCTGTCCATATTCTTGGCTTGGTCTGTGGTGGGTGATTGTTGTCGTTCCAGCACCTCTGTTGCATAGCTTTAAGGTCTTACTTCTGTCCTTGCAGAGACAGTAAAACTTTAGTCTTTAGGATATTAGGGTTGCTATTGCTTGCCTATTTAATACCCTCCTTCCCTCCAGCCCAAAATCACCCTAGTCATACTTTCACTACCTAAGATAGCCACTTTGACCTTTTTTTGTTTTTCTGCTTTGATATTTTACCTGGGGATTTGCTTTCTTCCAAGGAATTTCAGCTTCGTGTTTAACGTAATGTCTGCTCTGTTGCACGTCCACCATGTGTTTGTAGTTGTAGGGCTTTGTGGTTGTTCAGTCTTGTCACATTGCTGGAGCCAGCAACACATTTTACTACACAGGTTTGTAAAGTGGGTGAGAAGAGTCGACTTTGTAGAGTTGCACTGTATGGAGTAAACAAGGAGTGCAAAGTGCCTCATGGCAAATTCTCAGTGATTGGCAATGAGCGTGCTTTTTGTCCTCCTCAGAATGAGAGGCCTGCAGACTGCTGATGATTAGAGGTGCTAATGTTGAGACTATAGTGTCTCTGTTGGTAAAGTGAGGACATACTTCTACAAAGCACTGTTTTAACTTCAAAGCAGTTAAAATACACAGAGAAACTTACAGAATATTTGACTATCATCCTACTTTGTGAGGTAAAAGGTTCTGGAGTCATAAGTGGTTTTTCCTGTAACCTATCACGGTGTGAAGAGGATCGTGATTTCCTGTGGACTTGCGTGGTTTCCTGGACATACTCAGTTTCTGCTCCTTTATTCACCTGCTCACATGCACTTTGGACACAATCATGTATTGATGAACAGATCAAAACACGGTGTTAGAACTGTGCACATTGTACCCCCCCCACACATCCTTACCCTTTTTTTTTAAATTAAGGTGTTATTGATATACACTCTTATGAAAGTTTCATATGAAAAAACAATGTGGGTACTACATTCACCCTTATTATCGAGTCCTCCCCACCCTCCATTGCAGTCACTGCCCATCAGTGTAGTAAGATGCCACAGAGTCACTATTTGCCTTCTCTGTGCTACACTGTCTTCTCCGTGACCCCCCCCACACCATATGCACCAATCATGATACCCCACAATGCATTTCTCCCTCTATCCCCAACCACTCTCCCCCACCCTTCCCCTTTGGTAACCGCTGGTCCCTTCTTGGAGTCTGTGAATCTGTTGCTGTTTTATTCCTTCAGTTTTGCTTCATTGTTATACTCCACAAATGAGTGAAATCATTTGGTACTTACTTGTCTTTCTCCGCCTGGCTTATTTCACTGAGCATAATACCCTCTAGCTCCATCCATGTTGTTGCAAATGGTAGGATTTGTTTTTTTCTGATGGCTGAATAGTATTCCATTGTGTATATGTACCACATCTTCTTTATCCATTCATCTACTGATGGACACTTAGGTTGGACCATCTTTTCATGTGCCTGTTGGCCATCTGAATTTCTTCCTTGGAGAATTGTCTGTTCATATCCTCTGCCCATTTTTTTTTTTTGCCTGGTTTTGGTATTAGGGTGATGTTGGCTTCATAGAATGAGTTTGGGAGTATTCCCTCCTCTTCTATTTTTTGGAAAACTTTAAGGAGAACAGGTATTATGTCTTCTCTGTATGTCTGATAAAATTCCGAGGTAAATCCATCTGGCCCGGGGGTTTTGTTCTTGTGTAGTTTTTTTATTACCGCTTCAATTTCGTTGCTGGTAATTGGTCTGTTTAGATACTCAGTTTCTTTCTGGGTCAGTCTTGGAAGGTTGTATTTTTCTAGGAAGTTGTCCATTTCTTCTAGGTTTTCCTGCTTGTTAGCATATAGGTTTTCATAGTATTCTCTAATAATTCTTTGTATTTCCGTGGGGTCCGTCGTGATTTTCTCTTTCTCATTTCTGATTCTGTTGATTCTCTTTTTCTCTTAATAAGTCTGGCTAGAGGCTTATCTATTTTGTTTATTTTCTCAAAGAACCAGCTCTTGGTTTCATTGATTTTTTTCTATTGTTTTATTCTTCTCAATTTTATTTATTTCTTCTCTGATCTTTATTATGTCCCTCCTTCTGCACTTTAGGCCTCATTTGTTCTTCTTTTTCCAGTTTCGATAATTTTGACTTTAGACTTCCTTCTTTAAATATGCCTGGATTGCAGTATACTTTGCTCTTAAGACTGCTTTCGCTGCATACCACAGAAGTTGGGGCTTTGTGTTGTTGTCATTAGTTTCCATATATTGCTTGATCTCTATTTTAATTTGGTCATTGATCCATTGATTATTTAGGGGCATGTTGTTAAGCCTCCATGTGTTTGTGAGTCCTCTGCCCATTTTTTAATCGGGTTATTTGCTTTTTGGCTGTTAAGGCATGTGAGTTCTTTATATATTTTGGATAACCTCTTGTTGGATATGTCATTTACAAATATATTCTCCCATACTGTAGGATGCCTTTTTGTTCTACTGATGGTGTCCTTTGCTGTATAGAAGCTTTTTAGTTTGAGGTAGTCCCATGTGTTCATTTTTGCTTTTGTTTCCCTTGATGGTACCAAATTGTCTTGATTACTGTGGCTTTGTAGAAGAGCTTGAAGTTGAGGAGCGTAATCCCCCCAGCTTTATTCGTCCTTCTCAGGATTGCCTTGGCTATTTGGGGTCTTTCGTGGTTTCTTATGAATTTTAGAGCTAGTTTCTCTGGTTCGTTGAAGAATGCTGTTGGTATTTTGATAGGGATTGCATTGAATCTGTAGATTGCTTTAGGCAGGATGGCCATTTTGACAACTAATTCTTCCTATCCGTGAGCACGGGATGTGTTTCCATTTATTGGTATCTTCTTTAATTTCTCTCATTAGTGTCTTGTAGTTTTCAGAGTATAGGTCTTTCACTTCCTTGGTTAGGTTTATTCCTAGGTGTTTTATTATTTTTGATATAATTGTGAATGAAATTGTTTTCCTGATTTCTCTTTCTGCTAGTTTCATCATTACTGTATAGGAGTGCAACAGATTTCTGTGTATTAATTTTGTATCCTGCAAATTTGTTGAATTCAGATATTCTAGTAGTTTCAGAGTGGATTCTTTAGGGTTTTTTTATGTACAATATCATGTCATCTGCAAAACAGTGATAGTTTAACTTCTTTACCAATCTGGTTGCCTTTTATTTCTTTGTGTTGTCTGATTGCCATGGCTAGGACCGCCAGAACTAGGCTGAATAGAAGTAGGGAGAGTGGGCATCCCTGTCTTATTCCCGATCTTAAAGGAAAAGCTTTCAGCTTCTCGCTGTTCAGTATGATGTTGGCTTTGGGTTTGTCATATATGGCCTTTATTATGTTGAGGTACTTGATGTCTGTACCCATTTTGTTGAGAGTTTTTATCATGAATGGATGTTGAATTTTGTCAAATGCTTTTTCAGCATCTATGGAGATGATCATGTGGTTTTTGTCCTTTTTGTTGATGTGGTGGATGATGTTGATGGATTTTCAAATGGTGTACCATCCTTGCATCCCTGGAATAAATCCTACTTGATCATGATGAATGATCTTTTTCATGTATTTTTGAATTCAGTTTGCTAATATTTTGTTGGATATTTTTGCATCTGTGTTCATCAGGGATATTGGTCTGTAATTTTCTTTTTTTGTGGTGTCTTTGCCTGGTTTTGGTATTAGAGTGATGCTGGCCTCAGAATGAGTTTGGAAGTATTCCCTCTTCTTCTGCTCTTTGGAAAACTAAGGAGGATGGGTATTAGGGCTTCACTAAATGTTTGATAAAATTCAGCGGTGAAGCCATCTGGTCCAGGAGTTTTTGTTCTTAGGTAGGTTTTTGATTACCACTTCAATTTCGTTGCTGGTAATCAGTCTGTTCAGATTTTCTGTTTCTTTCTTGGTCAGCCTTGGAAGGTTGTATTTTTCTAGAAAGTTGTCCATTTCTTCTAGGTTATCCAGTTTGTTAGCATATAATTTTTCATTGCATTCTCTAATAATTCTTTGTATTTCTGTGGTGTCCGTAGGGATTTTTCCTTTCTCATTTCTGATTCGGTTTGGGTGTGTAGACTCCCTTTTTTTCTTGATAAGTCTGGCTAGAGGTTTATCTATTTTGTTTATTTTCTTGAAGAACCAGTTCCTGCTTTCATTGATTCTGTTGTTTCATTCTTCTCGATTTTATTTATTTCTGCTCTAATCTTTATTATATCCTGCCTTCTACTGACTTTGGGCCTCATTTGTTTTTCCTTTTCTAGTTTCGTTAATTGTGAGTTTAGACTGTTCACATGGGATTGTTCTTCTTTCTTGAGGTAGGCCTGTATTGCAATATACTTCCTTCTTAGCACCGCCTTTGCTGCATCCCACAGATTTTGTGGTGTTGAATTATTGTTGTCGTTTGTCTCCATATATTGCATGATCTCTGTTTTTATTTGGTCATTGATCCATTGGTTATTTAGCATGTTGTTAAACCTCCATGTGTTTGTGGGATTTTTCATTTTCTTTGTGTAATTTATTTCTAGTTTCATACCTTCATGGTCTGAGAAGCTGGTTGGTACAATTTCAATCTTTCTGAATTTACTAAGGCTCATTTTGTGGCCTAGTATATGATCTATTCTTGAAAATATTCCATGTGCATTTGAGAAGAACGTGTATCCTGCTGCTTTTGGGTAGACAGTTCTGTAGATGTCCGTTAGGTCCATCTGTTCTAATGTGTTGTTCAGTGTCTCTGTCTCCTTACTTTTTTTCTGTCTGATTGATCTGTCCTTTGGAGTGAGTGGAGTGTTGAAGTCTCCTAGAATGAATGCATTGCATTCTATTTCCTCCTTTAATTCTGTTAGAATTTGTTTCACATATGCAGGTGCTCCTGTGTTGGATGCATCGACATTTATAATGGTTGTATCCTCTTGTTGGACAGACCCATTTATCATTATGTAATGTCCTTCTTTGTCTCTTATGACTTTCTTTGTTTTGAGGTCTATTTTGTCTGATACAAGTACTGCACCACCTGCTTTTTTCTCCCTGTTGTTTGCATGAACTACCTTTTTCCATCCCTTCAGTTTTAGTCTGTCTGTGTCTTTGGGTTTGAAGTGAATCTCTTGTAGGCAGCATATAGATGGGTCTTGTTTTTTTATCCATTCAGTGACTCTGTATCTTTTGATTGGTACATTCAGACCATTTTCATATAGGGTGATTATCAAGAGGTATGTACTTATTGCCATTGCAGGCTTTAGATTCGTGGTTACCAAAGGTTCAAGGGTAACTTCCTTACTACCTAAGAGTCTAACTTAAGTCACTTAGTATGCTATTATAAACACAATCTAAAGGTTTTTTTTTCCGCCCCTTTTCTTCCTCCTCCATTCTTTATATATTAGGTACCGTAATCTTATTTCTCTCCCTGGCTGCTTTTAATAGTCTGTCCTTATCCTTGATCTTTGCCATTTTAATTATTATATGTCTTGGTGTTGTCCTCCTTGGGTCCCTGGTGTTAAGATCTGTGTGCACCTCCATGGCCTGAGAGACTATCTTCTTCCCCAGATTGGGGAAGTTTTCAGCAATTACTTCCTCAAAGACACTTTCTATCCATTTTTCTCTCTCTTCTTCTTCTGGTACCCCTATAGTATGAATATTTTTCCGTTTTGATTGGTCACACAGTTTTCTCAATATTCTTTCATTTCTAGAGATCTGTTTTTCTCTCTGTGCCTCATCTTCTTTGTATTCCTCTTCTCTAATTTCTATTTCATTTATTGTCTCCTCCACCATATGTAATCCGCTTTTAAAACCCTCCATTGTATTCCTCAACTATTGGATCCCCATCCTAAATTCGTTCCTGAGATCTTGAATATTTTTCTGTACCTCCAGGAACATGTTTATGATTTTTATTTTGAAATCTGTTTTAAGAAGATTGATTAGTTCAGTCTCACTTGACTGTTTTCCTGGTGGTGTTGCGATTTTACTTTGAACCAGGTTCCTTTGCGTTTCATATTTGTATGTGGTGCCCTCCAGTGCCCAGAAGCTCTACTCTCTGGAGCTGCTCAGCCTCTGCAGCGATGTCAGGGTTCGCAGGGGAGTGGTGCTGGTGCCTGGGGGGAGGAAAGAGCTGTTACCTGCTTCCTGGCTGCTATGCCTGTCTCCACTTCCATAACCAGTGTGCTGAACACACAGGTGTAAGCCTCTGTGCTTTGCATTTGTAGCTGCCGTAGGCAGGGCTTCCCTCTGGCTGGCCTGACACCAGGGCAGGGTTTGCCAGTTTGCGAGCCAGGTGATGGCTGGCTGGGAGGCTGCGTATCACAGTGGGGGGCCTTGCAACTGCATAGCCAGCCAGGGGGATGGAGCACCTGAAGATCGTGAAAGTTCCCAACCTGCTGGGTAGAGTGCACCTGGACAGTTTTGTCTACCTGTCCTTTCTCCTGAGCAGTAAGCTCTGTGCAATCCATGCCCCATTAGCAGTCCTCTTGCTTTTAGGAAGTCTCTCAGACTGCCCGCCCAGATCAGCAGGATATGGATCCCTGTTTTCCACAAGCAGTTGGAATCTCAGTGTCTCCAGGCATTCTGCCTGTCTTAGATTTCCAACCCCACTAATCACCAGAACACCATGCATTGTAGGTCTATGCTCCCAAAGCAGATCTCCAGGGCTGGGTGTTCAGCAGTCCTAGGCTTCCACCCACTACCCACTCTGTTTCTCTTCCTCCCTCCGGTGAGCTCGGGTTGGGGAAGGGGTTGGGTCCTGCTGGGTCACGGCTTTGGTATATTGCCCTCTTCCATGGGGTCTCTTTTTTCTGCAGGTGTATGCAGTCTGGCGCAGCCTTCTTTCTGTTGTTCTTTCTGGATTAGTTGTATTAATTATATTTTCATATTCTATGTGGTTTTAGGAGGAGGTCTCTGTCTCACCTCTCATGCTGACATCTTTAATCCCATCCTTGCCCTTCTTAGTGGTTGTTAGCATACCATGTTTTTAGTGAAAAAGTAGAATAAATGAAAGGATAAAGAAGTAAGTAAGGATGCTATGGCACAAATTTAAAGCACTTTGAAGGATTGCAGTTAGATTTTCCTTTTCCAGGTTTCATTCAGCTCAGCAGAATTTTAGGTGGCCTATAAATAGGTAGGATGAGACCACTTTTACATACACCCAGAATAAGAGTAGGTTAAATTTCCGGTTTAGTTAGCCAGTGATAGAATGGCTTATCGAAAGCAGTGGGCCACCCAGCTGGGAATAGAAGCCACCCGTTGGAGCTGCCCCTGACCCACACCCTCTCATCAGGGTGTGACATGTCTCAGGTGGGGCAGGATCTAACTAGGTCTGGAAACTCAGATTTTGGTACCTGACACCTTTTAGGTTTTTCTTTACTAATTGAGGGGAATTTACCCTTACCAGTCCATGCCTCTCGTTTAGAGGATGTGTAAGAATATGAGCTCTTGTATTAGAACCATGCTCAGTATCAGTTAGAGCACCCTTTTCAAGGGTAGGTGTTGCTGGGATGAGAGTTGACTGAGGAAATAGAGTCAAGGCCCGGTGTGTGTCCTGAGCCTCCACCCCCCTACTCTGCTCTGCTATTTTCTCTGTCTGGGTGATTCTGATAATGAACTTGTCATGAGCACCAGGATCCCAAATCCATTTCCATGCAGGCTCTAAGCGTCCTTGGTGTTTGGTGAGTGTCCCTCTTTGGGTTTTGTCTGGCATGTATTTAGGGATGTTCTCCTTGCTACACTTAAATACTGTGGCTGATGCCCTTGAGAGGCTCCTGAGACTCCCTCTGTCCTTTTTCAGATCTTATCTCTGGAAAAGTGGAGGTCTCAGTTTTCCACTTCATTTATCTCTTGTCCTTGTAGTGATTAATAGAAGTTATTTTGTCTGTCTGAAAAATATATTTCATAATGATTTAATTTCTCATATTTAATATCTGTCCAGTTATTAACCTTAACCTAATTTATATGTATAGCTATTTTATTGTTCTGGCTGCTTAATACATATTTCTCAGTAGCATGGATCTGAATCTTTAAATGATTTTTGTACAGTTGAACTGTTGAGAAAATATTTATGTGTCACCTACATTGTCAGTATCCTGCTGAATATTGATGTTAAAGAGTTGAATAAGACACTGTTCTGTCCTCAAGGAGTTCGTAGTACAGACAAATCCATAAGCCAGTCATTTCAGTATTATGCTGTGACTAGTTTGCACGTATGCATTGGTGGAATGTGTATGTGACTTGAGAGACCATTTCAGCTCTGTCTCTGGGGGTTCAGGGAGGATGCAGGGGGGCAGGGGAAGGACTAAGTCTCCTCCTTGAGTGGGCGTCTACCTAGCACAGTGTTCTACTTTAAGATGCCAGCACTACAGAATTGTAGTGGCTTGTCGGCTAAATAACAAGCTCTCACTAATAAGGATTGAACCCAGATGCCCAGATGTATTGAGGAATACATGAAACTATATTTGGGATGTACTGGTGTGTTGGAAAAACATTAGGAATCAGAAAACCTTGTAATAAAAAGCGGCTGTAACCAGACTGACTTGGAGGGCTTACTTGTCAGCTTGATTTGGAAGAGCTCATCTTAATGATTCTTAATATTTTTATTTTTAAAAATGTCACTTATTTTTCACTGTAGTAAAATACACATAACACAAAGTTTGCCATTTTAATCACTTTTAAGTATATAGTTAAGTACTTTCAAATTGTTGTGCAACTGTTACTAATATCTGTCAAAATAACTTCATTTTCCTAAACTGAAACACTGTCCTGGTTAAAAAAGTCAGTTTCCCCTCTCCCGGGCCCTTAGCAGCTGTTTGTTTTCTCTCTCCATAATACTTGATACCATGTAGTTCTATTCACTATTTTAAGTTGTAGTAACAGTTTTCAAAGAAAAAAATACATGTTGTATTTCTAACACTTCATCTTAGTAATCTATTTGATGATCAGTTTTTATTAAATTTTTACTTCCATAATGTGTCATTCAGCATTTGGTTCATTTGAGATGTATTATAATCTACAAAGTGCAAATCTTTTCTAAGTTCTTGCACAGATAAGTTTACAGATAAATTGTTACCTGTAAGTTTATAAAGAGTTAAGTATAATTACACTGTGTTTCAGTGGTTGTTAAAATACTATAGCAAGAGTTAGGTTATAATTTCTCTGTAATTTTGAAAGTCAGGAACCTAAATTGGGAAAATCTTACGTATATTAAAATTTATTCTACAGGAAAACCATATCATTGAAAATTGTGTGGTGTTAGAATTTTTATGTTTTAAAAATCAAGTTTTAAATTAACCAGTGGAATTTGTAGCATATCAATATTTTGTTTATTAGTGTTTTCTGGTGTAACTCTTTTCACAGACTGTTTACTTAAAGAGTAGTTGTTAGTTGAATTCAAAAATAGATATTTTCTTGTCCACTTTTAGGAAAATTTCTTTATACCTCAGTTTCTTCCTGAAAGTATGTAAAGAGGTTATTAAGTTAGCAGTTGTTTATATCTTTGCGTTTATAAAACTTAGAACTCAGATGTGAGTAATTTAGTCAGAACTTTTATTTTTCTTATGTGTAATCTGTATTGTTTTTCAGGCAAAATGTTTCATGGATTTCAAAGCTGGAGGCACCTTGTGTCACATTCTTGGGGCTGCTTACAAGTACAAAAATGAACAGGGATGGTAAGTTCCTGTATTTATTTGCATGTTTTGATATGTTTAAATTATTTAATGTTAAATCCTGTTCCTTCTTTGTGTGATGTTAGGGAATTCTGTAAGCACATTATGGTTAACAGTCAAAGTAGGTTGTCTTTTATCTCCACCCCTAATTTACTTTGTGCCTTCAAGAAAGATATCAAACTACTATTGCATTTATTAGACAGGTTATGTCTCACTTGTGGCTGTGTGTAGACAATAGATGGTGTGCCTGTTGTGAAATGTTTGTGTGTATTATGGACTTAAATGTGCTGAAAGGTAGTGGCGGAAATGTTCCAGGGAACCAGGCCCTCAGGACGTAGGCGTCTGGCTCCAGAGCCTGCGTGAACCCCTGCTGCTCCTACACTTTGCCCCTCCCCGTCCCCATCACACTCCTTACTCCTTTCCCACCTGTCTCTG
Source organism: Manis pentadactyla (assembly GCF_030020395.1). Classification (NCBI taxonomy): domain Eukaryota; kingdom Metazoa; phylum Chordata; class Mammalia; order Pholidota; family Manidae; genus Manis; species Manis pentadactyla. The sequence continues at coordinate 236,780,401 of NC_080019.1, forward strand.
TTGCTGCTTTCTCCCTTATCTTGCTTGAGCTCTGGGGTCTCTGCCCCCTCAGTGTGGGGGTTCAGTTGCCCGACTACTGAATGTTCAGTGATGATGGCTCTGCAGTCAAGGGTGGGGAGAGAGCCTCGTGGGTGTGGGGGTTGACCAGGTGCTGGGGTATGAATGGGAGTTGCTTGGTGGGTTTAGTTGTACCGTCTGTGTGCAGTTTATAATCTTAGCATCTTTCCAGGAGAACAATCATGTAATCTGTGTATTTTAATAGAAGAGTTAAGATAATCCAATCTTTTATGGCTGGGAAATGCAAATAAGTATTCACATCAGTAATCCAGACAAATTTATAAGTAAATGACCAACTGACTTACAGTAAATAGAGATACATACATGTGTGTATATATTGGCTGGAACTTTTAATAGAGGGGTGGGTGTTTGATAATATTGGTTAAATGAGCATGAAAGTTTGCTGTTATCAGAGGTAGCGCTCTGTGTCCAACTCAGGTGTTTTAACTCTCAGCAGGCATTCCCTGATCGAGGTTGGGCAGCATGCCTGAGTGCTCTCAGATAGGGGTCACACCCTGCTGTTCGCTTAGATGCTCAACTAGCTCTTTTCTCTACTAGTTTTTTTTGGTTCATCTTGTATCCCAATTGCTGATAATGAACTCTGAAGGAAAGAGTCTCAAAGTGAAATGACTTATCCTAAGTCACACATTATGGAGCTTACTTTGCATACCAGCACGATGAAATACTATTATCTGAAAGAACTTAAAGTGGTGTAGAAGGATATGTAAAACAAAATGTCCTTCAGTTAAAATGGGGGCCGAAAAAGGAGTAAGGGATAGAGTTAGAGACTTTAAGTGGAGTGAGGAATAAGAATTTTTCCAAGTCTTTTAAGATGTACCACTTAAAAGTCTCCTTCAGATTAAAAAAAATTTTTTATATATTATCACAGGAAGTCCCTAACAGTGGCATTCAAAATTTAGGACTCACTTGTTAAAAATCTGAACATGAAAACATGGGTTTCATGGACAAAAATTGTGATCTATTAAGTTTGGTATGAAAACTGAGACTTTGCATTTTCAAAAAGCACTCCAGGGGGTCCTCAGGCCTCACTTGAGAAACGCTGGCCAGTCAGGTTGTCATTCTGACACAAAAGGTGGGTCAGATCTTTTAACTTGTGAGGAATTAACCTGTTTAGTAGCATATTTTAAAATTGCTTTCTGCTAGCCATCTAGGTTTTTATTAAAAGCAGCATAGCAAGGATTCAAACTAATTTGCTTATACACACAGTCATACACCTAGTGGGATATAATTTTTAGTCTGTTAATGTATAACAGATCCCCCTTCCCCTGTATGTGGCTGGCTGTTTCTGAGTTCTACTTAGCTCTCGGCTGTGGACCACCCATTGGGGTGGCAGAGCCCTCCCTTTTGATGGTAGCCTCCATGCTTTTATGGCTGCCATCATTAAGCAAGCTTCAGTCACTTCCACACAACTGCCTGTGCTGCTGTCTGCTGTTTGCCTTACCCCTAGCTTGGTGCATTTTTGTTTTTCCTTTGGAAGTTTGCTCCTGAAGCCCTTCGCACCACTCTCCCAGGAGTTGAACTCATTCACGGAGATCCATTGTTGAATATTTTTATTCATATTGTTTTTTCTACGTGTAGCTGTGGATGAGAAGAGAACATCCCTAATTATATTCATCAGGGGCAGCTAAATTGGAGTAATACAGCTAACTAAAGCCCCACCGAGTATTGCCTTAGATTGGAAGGCCGCTGTGAGACATGGCCTGGCAGATTGACAGAGGAAAACAAAGGGAAAGACACCTTGGTTAAGTAATGAGCCCTCAGTGGAGAGCTCACACTGCAGTCTAAATGGCCAAAAGTTGTGAGTCAGAAAGAGAGAAGGTATGTTCATTTGTTGTTTCTCATCGTCTATATGACTGTGGTCAGCATGGAGTAATAGTATCTCTTTCAAATGTTTCCCTGTGGAGAACCCTCCTCTCTGGGACCTCCCCGTGCTAGTTTTACTCTGAATTGTCAGATGGGATCACAAGGAATTAAGGTGCTCACGACACAAACACACATAATACAAACAGTTGCCAGATTATCTTCAGCAAAATTGGCTGATTGTTCTACCGCAGTGTGTTGAGAGTGTGCCTTTTCCCTTTTCACGGGGCTGCAGTAGGTTTATTACCTCATCTTATCTCTGCCAATCTGTGGTAGCATCTGATGGGTTTTATAGCTCAGTTCTAATTTTCATTTCTATTCTAGGCAAGTTTGAGCATCTTTCCATATTATAAAAAGCAGTTTATTTAAATACTCTTGGTAATTTCAAAGTAAGTCAGATAACATCTTTCAACTCAAGGTTGTACCACTTTTACCTGATTTCTGCATTTCAGTTTTTCATGATATCCCTATATTTTAAATAATACTTCTGCTTACATAGTATGCTGCTGATTCAGGAAAACTCTAATGTGTCATGTTCCTAAATCACTGTTTGGCAAACCATTTTCTTTTGTTACTACTGTGAGAAACACACTCACTGGTCCAAATTCAGTAAGTGGACACGGAGACAAAGAATAGCGGAGCGAGGCTTTAATGACGCTCTTGCCGGGTGTCTGGTGGGCAGGCGCACCTGGGGAATTTGGCGCCAATAATTTATCTCCTAGTACATGAGTCCCTCCCCTGGTTCCTCATTGGCTGAGTACTACAGGGTTCACATTCTTTTCCGGACGTCGCCTAAGGCAGTTATATCTTTCCTTTACATTCGTCTTAATCTTATTGGTAGGTTTAAAAAACCCAAACAGGTATCGCCAGGCCCTTATCAATTCCCCCTCCCCCACCCTCAGCCCGAGCAGCTTCCTCCACGTGGCCCTTTGTTAATACCTTACTGTTAAAATGTTTAAACATCCTAGTGGGAGTAAATCACATTTAGGTTTTATACTCTTTCCTAACACTATGGAAAATGTAAACTATATATAAAAAAGAGAATCATAGTGCATCTTTAGCTGCATGTATTTCATCTATAAATATTTCACTGCATATTTACTTCTAAAATAAGTATTTTTTAAAGCATAAATAATAGTGCTATTATTACAACTAAGAAAATTGTCAATAACTTTCCAATATTATTAAATGTCCACTTAGAGTTCGAGTTTCTCTGATTACCTTATGAATGGTTTTTACATTTTATTTAAATCAGTATCCAAATAAGATTCATACATTGCATTTGGTGATTTGACTCTTGGGTGTGTTTTTTTTTTTGCCTAATGCTTTTCCTCACAAGCATTAAAAAAAATACTTTTTTTTAAGTTCACACATTTTATTTATAAAACAGACAGAAATGTTTTCAATTAATTTACTTTAAAATTTTCAAAATCAGTTCTGGCCCACGTTGAGTGCATGCATGCTCCTCCCATAGAGTCCAGGGCCTTGGCCCGAGTGAGGACGTGAGCTTGGTTCTTGTTTGCTGCTGACTCAGAAAGCTGTGCTGAGACTTCAGGGCAGCTCAGAGCTGAGCCCACCAGGAAGAAATTTTTAAACTTTAAAATTTACATTTTCCCATTGCAAAAAATTAATAAACTGTGCTTCTTCATTATCAAGGGTTTTCAAGAAAGTGATAAAATTGTAAGGAGTGCCTTAAATTTATTTCCACTTCTGGGATTTATTTTTAAGTTACAGAGCATTTTTGTTTTGTTTTTTATTGCAAAGGAGATAATTTCCAGGATATTGTACATATTATTAACATTTAAAAATAAAACTATCACTTTTTAAATCACTCATCATTCCCCAGTGGGAGCTGAATGGCATGACATTTTGATACCATTTAAAATGATGCAGACAAGCTTCACTTTAAGAGTTTAAACATTTTATCCCATTCTTTTCTTCTTCTCATGGAACTAGTCTTCCCATTTTCCGCCCTATTCCCCTGCTTTTCTTCTAACAATTTTTTTTTATTCAGGTATCATTGATATATAATCTTATGAAGGCTTCACATGAGCAACGTTGTGGTTACTACATTCATGCATATTATCAAGTCCTCACTATCCCCCCGCCCCCGCCTTGCAGTCACTGTCTATCAGCATAGTAATAAGCTGTAGAGTCATTACTTGTCTTGTTGCTGTCCTGCCTTCCCGTGACCTACCTATATTGTGATTGGTTACCTTTGGTAACCACCAGTCTGTGACTCTTAGGTGTCTTTTAAAATTCATAGTTGTTCTCACTTGCTCTTCACCTGCTTTTCCTCACAAGCTAATTTGTTTACAAAAACAGGATGTCTTGTAGAATTGTCTGTGTTCTGGATTTTGCTGATACGTCCTCAGGACATCATTTAACATAGTCTAAATTTCTAGGAGAATGGTAGTGAGACCTAGAGGCTTTTCTGATTCAGGGACAGCTGTTTTTGCAGCAGTACCTGACGGACAGTGTTGCGTTCCTCCATCCAGAGGCCTGTAGCATCTGCTCATCTTTCTGTATGTAATGGACAGACGTTGATGCTCAGTGCCTAGAGCCATCTTGTCATCACACTTTACCAAGTGATAGTAATCTTAGAAGATAGGTATTCCAATGTGTGTATTTAGGTCCTTATTATTTTTTAAACTATTCCTTGTTAAAGACTGTTACTCTGTCATTCTGTCTTCATTTGTTAGCTGGAATACTTTTCTAAAAACAAACTTTGCTCATCAGGTGGGAAGACAGGATAAATTCTTGATTCTTTCTCTATTAACAGATTGATTAGCTTTTACTCTTTGCAGGTAAATCCAGGCAGCCCTATTTTAATTTGTTCAATGACTGCTTTCAAACTATTTCTCAATTTATAATAATTTCCTTCAGCCCCATTACTTGAGTCATTTATTAAGGAAGCAGTTTCTCTATGAATATTGAATAAATTCTTACGTAGACAGTTCTGTAAGTGAGGTGTCTCTAGATATAGCTCTTCTGTTACCAGGAGCTTGTGAAAGAGTGAGCCCCTTCTTTAGAAAGAGGCACTCATGTGCCCCTCACTTTACTGTGCCGGAAGAACCAGTGGAGGGCTGTCTCCTGTGACTGGGCTGTCCTAGCTAGTCAGTCGGTGACTCTTGTTCTGCCAAGGGCTGGGAATTGCTTAGCATTTCCTTCATTATCCTTTCCTCACAAGAGGCTAGGGAAGGAGGTGTAAGTCCGGGTGGAGGAAATCCCAGGGCAAAATACCTCTTAAAACCGAAATCAGTCAAAGGAAGAAATAAAGTTTAAAATCCATTTATTGCTTACAAACTGCAGTCTGGGGCCTTCTCTCTTTCCTGCTCCAGCAGAAGCAAAACCAGCCTTCCCCCTCACTTCTCAGGTACAGATAAGCCCTCCTTGCCCAGGTAATTACCCACTGATATGGAGATGAACTTCTCTCCACCCCTGAGGAATGATGCAAATGCACTAGAGCCATACTTCTTTCCACCTCTGAGTGCCTGTTTATATGCAGATCTACTAAAACCAGGCAAGATATTCTGGAAATATTACAATTTTCCCCACAAGAGGTTAAAAACCCAGAAAGATTGGATTTAATGAAAAGGTTAAATCAAGGTACAGTTACTCTTTGCCATTTTTAAGAATTTAGTTCTATTCTAAGTGATCTATTTAGATAATTGCTGTGTTTTAGTAGAGATTTGGCTTAATTTCTTAATACTTTAGGAGACAGTTCAATTTTGTCATAGCACAGTAATGGAGAAGTCATAATAAACATTATACCTCAGTCATAAAAAATACTAATTTATGTAGTAATTTGCTTTATAAAGCCACTAGGGCTACATAGGAAAGTTTTCAAAACTCTGGTCCTTGACCTCAAGGCATCTAATGAGATGTCTCACCAAGATTCTGTTGTGAGGCTGTAACGGGGAAGACAGGAACAGCTTTATGGAGGAAGCTGTGTGCTGACTGGAAATTTTGCCACGCCCACTGAGCTCGTGGTTGCATCCTGGAAGGGCGGCTGAGTTTAGAAAGAAAGGGTTGGCGGTGTGGGGAGCATCTCCACGATAAAACATGAGAGTAAAGAGCCTGAGCTTTGTTTGGACTCAGACTGGCTGGTACATACCAGTAATGATTTTTAAAAACTGTAACCATAGTTAGCATGTATTGAACATTATGCTAAGCTCTTAACATACATAACTCATGTAACCTTCACAGAAACCTGTAATGGGCCATTGTAGTGATGAAGAAATTGACCTTTGGATTAGTAAATCACTTCAGGTAGGATAAAGATAGGGTCAGGATTAGAACTCTAAGCAGGTTGACTCCACAACCCACAGTCGGAATCAGGAATTGAGACCCCTCCCCCTGGAATTAAAATGGAAGAAAAGCAAGACTAAGTGTTAACTAAAAAATGTGGAGAAAGAAATATTCAAATTTGTAAAGATTTAGCCACATGGAAATGACTAAGATTAGGCAAAGAGAGCACTAGAATGTTAATGCATGGCACTTAGATAAGGAGAAGTTGGGGAAAGATTTCAAATAAAGGTAAACAGATGAACTTTACCTCATTTAGGATGGTAGAGGGTTCAAAGAGAACACAGACGTTGTTGGATTTGAACAAATAACTTTTGAGTGTGTGTCTCATGTGGGTAGGTCGACTTCCTCTGGATGGCATGGTACTCCACTGGCCGTGGGTCTGTAGAGTGAGTTTCTATATGATGCAAGATACCTTAGATTCAAGGAAGACAGAATATTAAGTGGAATAGGTACTTCATTTGACTGGAGTGGTTGTTAATGTCAAAAAATTTAATGTTTTATGAAGGTATTGACACTGCTTTCTTACGCTACTGAGAGAATACACTCATACATTTTGTACAGTGCTTTTTTAATTTCCGAATATTTCCTACTCATTTGAACTGAATCATAAAATCAAGTTTTCACTTTTGTTTAAGCTGGAAGATAAATTAATGATTTTCTTCTCTTTTAGGCGTAGGTTTGATCTACAGAATCCCTCCCGAATGGATCGTAATGTTGAAATGTTCATGAACATTGAAAAAATGTTGGTGCAGGTAACTCAGAAATTAGATTATTAAAATGTTTTCCTTTCATATACTTCCAGTTCTAAGATCGGCTTTTATTAGATTGTCAAAGGAAAATTTTTCTGAAATCTATTGTTTTTATGACTTTTGGGGGCTTACAGCTCTAAAGTATGACTAGAGCTTGTCATTTATAGATAACTGATCTTAAACTTTTTATGAAATAAGAATTGCGGTACCATTCTGAAAAAGAAGGTGACTTTCTTCAGGTGGTGATTTTCTGTCCAGGCGCACCCAGCTGCAGGAGGCTTCTGGGGTGTCATTAAGTGGCCTGCTAATGACTTAGGGTTTTATTGAGATAAGACTTTTGCAGTCTCTACCAAAGTACATCTTCACATTTGAAGCAGTGTGAACCAACTTGTGGCATTAGGGTAACGCATAAATATTGTCACATTATTTCAAAACCAGGAGAATTTCAAAATCTGCTATTTCTTCTCAGAGCAATTGTCTGACCAGACCCAACATCTACCTCATTCCAGACATTGACCTGAAGTTGGCTAACAAATTGAAAGATATCATCAAGCGACATCAGGTATGAGACACGATCCCTGTAGCATATCATGTAGTAGGAGGCTTCTTACAAAGTATCTTTTGATTTCTATATGTATCTTTAAGTTGTCTCTCTTAGGATTCACATAGTACCAAGTTGATTCTCTCCGCTCACTCCAATTCTTAACCTAGAGTAGTATTTCCCCTCTGTTTTCCTGAGATGGAGCTGACAACTCACATTGTGTAGATTAAATTTAAGGTGTGTTATGGGGTGGTTTGATGCAAGTGTGCAGTACTGTGAAATGGGCTATGTAGAGTTCAAGTGTAGCTTTTTAAAAATGACTGGGAATTACTGTTTTTCCTGTAAGCTTGCTTTGTCCTGATTCACATGTACCCATGCTGTCTTCCATCTTCAGCTCCTCCCGCTCATGTCATGTTAGGCTGAGGCCTTGGGTATTTACTGCGTGTAGGTTTGTGGCTATAAAGGGCTAAAATGTAAGCAGACTCATGTGGTGATAACAGGCTGAGGAGACCCAGGTAGAAGATAGTTTTCTGAAACATTATCTGAGGCACAGTTTTACCAATCCTTGGGATTAGTTGAGAAGCCTCATGAAATATCTTTCTTTTTTCTACTGCAAGAGAGATTGCCAGTTGAATTATGTTTTAGCATTTAGTGAAATATACCTTCCAAATTCCTAAAGCAGAGGTTTCTCATACTGCTTACAATTGGAGATTTAGTATAGTCTTTCCCAAAGAGAAAGGTGACACAATTGTACTCTCAGATCAGGCCGTCTGATGTTCAGTTTCTTTTTTCATTAGCATTATGACTTTGAACACATCACTTAACCTTCTTTTGGTTTTTGGATTGTGTGCTGGAGTGGTTGTCCAGTGAAGTTTAATTACACATGGAATGTTAGGGGAGGGGGCAGAAAGGGGAAAAATTAGCGGGCTTGTTACTGCTTTTGAGTTGAAACGACCTTGTTGCCACCAAATCATCCTAGAAAAAGTTCATATGTTTTCTTACAGTTTACACTGAACATTTAGCTGTCATATTTCTTTGAGATACCTGATTTAGTGATGGTTTTCCAGGGTTAATCTCCAGAGGGATAGAAGGGTCTCTCTGGTTTCCTAGAATCTCTGGAAGAGGCCTTAGGAGCTAATAATAGTTTTTGAATACTGATGATTAGGCCTTTGCTCATGCACTTAAAATACACTAGTAACTCCATTTCTTGAGCACTTACAGTGTACCTGTCACTTGTTTTTAGCTTGTTGCATCTATTAATTTAGTCATTACAAAATTCTTGTGTACTAGATATTGTTTCCACTCTTTTCTGCAGAAGATGCTGAAGCACAAAAAGACTTAGATTCTTATCCCATAACACCCAAGTAATAAATGGTAGAGCTGAGGTCCAAATGCAAGCTTGCTACATGGATTCTGGAAGCGAGAGCCCTGAACACTGGGTTCTTTTGACTGTTGTCTCAAGCCCAGTGTGTTGATACCCCTTTTCAGCCTCACCTGTGGTTACTCAGAAGTGCACTCAAACACTTTCTGGGACTGAAAATTCCTTGCCCTATTTGGTAGCCAATTCACTCTTAGCCCTCAATTGTAGAGTTTTGGAATTTTCTTCCATTTGAAAATAACATTGTTATATTTTTCTGATTACAATAATTAGTAAGTACTCCATTGTCAAAGACAAAATTCAGGAAATCCATTAAGGTACTACTTATCACCTGATTTTAATACTTCCCATAATTCTTACAGTCTCTAGAATGAGCACTTTTGTTTCTAAATGGCTCCCACGTCATGTTCTAGGCTGTATGCACTAGTACAGTTTTAGGAAAGCTAGGACTTGACTTTAGCATTTGTATCATTCGCTGAAATACCATCCAATATTCTAACATTGATTTCAAACAAAAGTAGCATACTAATATGCTAGAGCCAAGTCAAATGTATGTATGTATGTAGCCCTAGGTTATGACTCACAATTAACATACCTGTGTTGATTAATTTCAGATAAGAATGATAATTTGTGGTCACTTTGGAGTAACTTTTAGAATTAATGTAGAGGTACTCATATTACTGATAAGGTTACCCAAAGAGAGAGACACAGAGTAATTACTTATAATATTTTTCTGTACAATATAAACTGTGTCTATAGATAATTTACTTTTGTTCTTGTTAATCACTACCCATTTCTTTGACTGTAAATAATAAATTACTCTTAAATATATTAATACTCTTAAACATAATAAGTAAAATAATACCTTTATAATTCTTAAGTAGTGTGCATCTGGCATTGCAGTTTGTCATGTGCTTTATTTGTATGTAATTTGTTCATTTGTGTTCCAGGGGACATTTACTGATGAGAAGTCAAAAGCTTCCCACCACATTTATCCAAATCCTTCCTCCCAAGAGGATGGTAAGTTAGTTTTTGATTGTGAACTGATAAACTTTTACTTCACTAGATTTTAAATATTATCAGAAGTGGTTTAAACAATATAACCAGCTTTTTAAAAAAGAGACTTTCATGTATTAAATAAATTGTACAGATTATTTAAATTTACAGGGTTTTTTTTTTTTTTTTTTTTCTTTCTGAATTGGGCTAAGCAGATTAATTCTGTGATGTCCTACTTTGTAATGATTAGACTTTTATTGTTGCTAATCATTATCTGGATGTTAAGTCTAGGCATACTTTATGTAGTAACTTTGTTAATGTTTAGTATGTCTCTTGTATTCTGAAAATTAAAAGACATTGCAAGATAGCACATCTCTGGGCAGGATAGGCTGTCTAAGCAGTTCCCCTAGCAATATATTAGTTTGGTGAATTTATACTGGTTCAGATTCTGATCTTCAGCTCTGCTATCCTGAAAGCTGATTTTGTCAGTGGCCAGAGTTCATTAGACTTAAGGAAACTGATTTGTCCTAACCATTTTTTCAAAGGTTGGGAAGTTGGAGAACAAAATATTAATGAGGTGGCCAAATTACTTGGATTCAGAAATAGATCTTCCTATAGGGATGAAGTTTTCTGATAAACACAGCACATCCCTGTAGGACATTCTATGTAAGAAGCCAGATCCAAGTTGCTGATCACCCCGTGCTGAGTGTTTTTACCTGACCAGTGCGGTTAGGACCAGAAGTGAATAATGAAAAGATTACCAGACAATCCCCATATACTTGAAAATTAAGAAATACATTGCTAAATAATCCATGATCATAGAAGAAATTACAGTGGAAATAGAAAATCCCAGCACTGAATAATTTTGAAATAAATAATAAAGTACAAGAACTTTAAATTTTGGATGCACCTTAATAGGGAAATCTGTATTTTTAAATGTATTAAGCAAGAAGAAAGACTGAAAAATTGGTGGTATACACATTTCTCTCAAGAAATTAGAAATGTAAAATAGCAAACTAAAGAAAGAAAGAATAAAGATAAGGGCAAAATTGTATAGGAAAAATACAAAGCAACACACTGAATGGTGCCAGAAGTGGTTCTTTGGAAAGACTTATAAGATGTTTACAGTTGTGCTGCAAGTAAACAAGAAAAGAGAAGTAATGTCGGGAATGGCAAGGAGATATCACTACAGATCCTACAGATATTAGAAGCAGTTATAAGAGGATATGTTAGGTTGCATGCTTGCTTGCATGGGCTTTAGTTTCGTGGAAACCATCACCTAATCCCTAGTTACAAATTTTTAAACTATGAGTTTCATAGTTTGTTTTAGCTTTACGTTTAGGTCTTTTAATTAATCCGTTTTGATAAATGAAAGTTTGATTTTAGTTGTTACAGTCACAGTTTTAGCTCTATGATTATTATGCTTTTATAATAAGAGAAACTGCAGCCTGTCTTTAATGTTTCATTGTTAACTGGAGGTTTTGCTGCCTTGATTGTGTCGGGTAATAGGCACTGGTTTTCACTAGATGGAGGTGGCGGATGGCTGTACACGATAGAGTACTGATTCTCATGCTGACTTTATCTAATAAGGTATAAAACTGGTATAAAACTTAGAGGTTGTTAACACGTTGGGGAAAAATTGCCTCTTACAAAAGATTATGATTGTTTTATCTAGCTATTTAGTGATTCCTTATTTATGCTAGTCTTAGTTTTCTCCTTTGTTTAAAACAACCTAGTATACTTCATACTAATGTGTGCTTGATACTGTTAACATTAGAGTAATCTTTAGGAGATAGTCTTTAAACTTAATTTTCAGTATATTGAAGATTACTGTTTAACTGAAGCCCTGTGCTGGGCACCTTTTACGTACTTGTTGCAGGTAAGTGCAGATAATAGGACCAGCCACAAAACATCTTGAAAATGCACTGTACCTTTTATGAGGATTAATTAAATTCAAAATAAATACTTAATGAGCCTTAAATTATTAGTAAGATGCTGAGTAAGGCATGGTAGAAGGGGATGCAAAATAAGAAAAATCATAGTTGCAGTAAATTATGGAATTTGAGGAAAAGCAAATGGCAAAAAGGTTGGCTGTATGTCTCAGGATAGCAGGACATAGGGCCATGTAGGTAAGAGGACACGAGTTCTGGTGTAGAAAGCTTTGGGTTTTTTTTATAGCTGAGGGAGAGGATAGGCAATACTGATTTTGATGAAGAGAAATATGCATCTGAGGCTGTATTAGGAAATTTGCCTGGGAGCTGATTTCTGGGATATATGCTATAAAGTGACTGGTTGGAGAACAAGGCCCATTGGGAAATCTCTGTATTAAATTGTTCAGTGAGGGAAAATCTTACTGTTCGATGTGATAAATCCATTTATCAGGAGAGCAAAGATAAGTTATATGGCATGCCGAGGTAGTGGATTTCTTAAAAGTCAAAAAGAAATAAGGAAAGGAAAACATTTCAAAATTCAGGATGTGGGCAATGGGATTGTTCTTCAAAGAAATCAGAGCGAAGCCTGAGACTGTGTGTTTGTATTTGCCAGTAATTGGTCCAGGGTGGTGCTGAACCACTCGGGATTTTTCAGTTCAAATATTCAACTCCAGAAGTTCCGTTTGGTTCTTTTTTACAGTTTCTGTCTCTTTGCTGACATTCTCCTGTTGTTCTTGCATCATTTTCCTTATTTTATTTAGTTTAACTGTTCTCTTGTGCAATGAGCCTCTTTAAAGTGATAATTTTTATTTCTGTATGTTGATGCTGTTTCCTACAACCTGACTGAATTCATTTATTAGTTCTGTCTTTTGATTCAGTTCTTTAGGGTTTCTATGTATAATATGTCATCTGCAAATAGTGACTGTTTTACTCCTTCCTTTCCAGTTTGGATGCTTTTTATTTTTCCTTCCTAATTGCTCTGGCTAGGCTCTCCAACACTATGTTGACTTAAAGTAGCAGCGTAAGTGGGCACGCTTGTCTTGTTCCTGATCTTAAAGGAAAACGTTTCAGCTTTTCACCATTGAATATGGTGTTAGCTGTGGGCTCATCATGTATAGCTCTTGGCATGTTCTTCTATACTCAGTTTGAGAGGTTTTTTTTATCATAAATAGCTGTTGAGTTTTGTCATATGCATATGATTTTTATTCTTTTGTTTAATGTGTTATATCACATTGATTGATTTGTGGAGGTTGAGCCATCCTTGCATCCCTGGAATAAATCCCACTTGATCGTGATATATGATCCTTTCAGTGTGTTGTCAGATTTGGTTTGCTAACATTTTGTTGAGTTTTGCATCTGTGTTCAGGAATATTGGCCTTTAATTTTCCTTTCTGTGGCATCCTTGTCTGGATTTGGTATCAGGGTATTGCTAGCTGGTTAGAAAGTGTTCCCTCCTCTTCAGTGTTTTGGAAGAGTTTCATTAGACTTGGTACTAATTCTTTGAATATTTGGTAGAATTCATTACTAAAGCCACCTGGTCCTGGATTTTTGTTTAGTGGGAGGTTTTTGATTAGTGATTCAATCTCTTTCTAGTAATTGGTCTGTTCAGATCCTCTGTTTCATCATGATTCAGTCTTGAAAGGTTGTATGAGAATTACGATTTTTTTTCTAGGCTATCCTTTTGGTGTATAATTTGTAGCATGATCTTTATATTGTAGTGGTGTCATTTGTAACATCTCTTTCATTTCTGATTTTATTTTAGCCCTTTTTTGGTGCATCCAGCTAAAGGTTTGTCAGTTTTATCTTTTCCAGAAAGCAGCTCTTGATTTCATTGGACCTTTCTATTGCCTTTTAGTCTTTGTTGCATTTATTTCTGCTCTTATATTTGTTATTTCCTTCCTTCTACTAACTTAGGGCTTTGTTGTTTTCTGGTTTTTGATGTGTAAAATTAAGACTCTTGAGGTAGACATTTAACACTGTAAACTTCCCCCTTGGACTACTTTTGCTGGATCTCCTAAGTTTTGGTATGTTTATTTTCATTTTTGTCTCAAGGTATTTCTGATTTTTTTATTCTTTGACCCATTTGTTCAGTTAATGCAATTATTTTGTATATGTCAGGTAATTCATAGATCTTTTGTTTCTTTAGGGTCAGGTTTTGACATTCATTTTATTCCTTTGGGCCACTTTCCCTCCTTGTTTGTTGTGTCTTGTTATTTTCTGTTGTGTTTTATGCGTTTGAAAACCAGCCATTTCTTCCCATCTTCATGGTCTGGCATTGTTCAGGGAAGACCTTCACCAGGAAGCACAGCTTGAGATTCCAGTCATCCCACAAATGTTTTCTTGGAATGCATCTTTTCTGGGCTTGTGAGTGTGATTTCTCAGAGGTTTGCTGGCTTCTCTTTCCCTAGCTTGTAATCTCTGGCGTGCTTTCTGGCGTGTCTGCTGAACTGCAGTTTTCTGTTGCTGTGACAACCACTGAGCTGTCCTTTGATCTCTGTGGTGCCTGGGTTTCCAAAGTGTGTTTGTTCTCCATCAGCACTCTGAGTCAGTTACGACAGAAGCCTGTCCCTCAGGCAGCCCCCTGGAAAGTTGGAACGCTGCGCACACATTCACGCTTCTCTCTCATTTGGCCCAAGTGAGGAGCTGAAAGCTGAGGTTTTTCTCCTGACCTTGCTGAGCTCTACTGGCTTGGGAGACTTGCTGCTGTGGCTGAGATGAGATGGCTCTTCTGCCCTTGTCAGTACAGCTGTTCTGGACTCAGAGCCTGCCTGGTTCTCATAAAGTCTCTGAGCAGTGTGCTGGCGTCACGTCATGTCTCTGGTGGAACAAAGTCTTGGGCTTCCTGTTCTGCCAATGCTGACATTGCTTCCTTTACCTTAGTCTCTTTTATGGCCAAATAACACTCTAGGTTTGGAAGTACTGCTGTTCATTTAGCCAGTTGAAAGTTGGTGGACATTTATTTATAAATAATGCCATTATGTTCAGCAGTTGTACAAGTTACTGTGTACACATACACTTCCAGTTCTCTTGTGTCTCTAGAACTTGAAGTGCGGTGTCATATTGGCAGCTGTATGTTAAGCCTTTTGAAATACTGCCAGCCTGTTAACCAAAGTGGCTGTCTCATTTTACAACCCCATCAGCATTGTATGATGATATCAATTTCTCTGCATCCTTATTAACACTTTTTACTTGGTGTTTTTTTATATTGGCTGTTCTAGTGGGTGTCAGACAGCATCTGTGGTTTCAGTTTGCATTTCCCTGATTATTAGTGATTCTGAGCATCTTTTCATGTGATTTTTTGGCCATTTATATATGTTTGGGAATGTCTGTCCAGACCCTTTGCCTGTTTTTTTTAGTTGGATTATTTGTCTATTACTGTTGAGTTGTAAGTATTATTCTATATTCTCATTTTGGACTTATTTTTGCTCATAAAATTGTGGGCTTTTTATTGGTAGCTTGTAATTATCTGTGGGAAGATTGTATTCATATCTCTATACCTTGGTTACTTTTGCTACAGCGAAAATTTTCAAAGTCAGTTGTAGAAAAGATGGATATCCTTTTTTTCTTTCCTAGAGCTCCACAAACTTTGAAGGTAGACTTCGTATTCTAAAGGACAGCTCTTCTTAGTCAGAGAGTCAGCATATAGCTGACCCTTGAACAATGTGGGGGCTAGGGGCACTGACCCTCCCCACCCCCTGCCTCCATGCAGTTAAAAATCTGCATGTAACCTTTGACTCCCCAAAACTTAACTGCTGTTGGCTGGAAGCCTTACCAATAACATAAATGGTTGATTAACAAATATTTTGTATATTATATGTATTATATTCTGTATTCGTAAAGTAAGCTAGAGAAAAAATGTTTTTTCAGATTGTCACCAATCTGCAAAAGAATTTCCATTATATTTATTGAAAAAGATTTGCGTGTCAGCAGACCCGTGCAGCTCAAACCTGTGCTGTTCAAGGGTCAGCTGTATTTTGTTCATAGAGTGAGTTCTGAAATGCCAACTGGCTGCCTCCTCTTCCTTTTGCTATTTTGGATCTCAGATTAAGGACCAGGACCTGATTTCTTCCTTTCAAAATAGTAAAGTGAGAGCTGGATGCTTAAAAGGAGCCCAGACATTACCTGTGGGCTCCATGAATTTAGTCAGTGAAGCTAAGGCTGTGTCATGCTGACATTGGCAGTGAAAAGCCAGTTTTACTTAGCTGATTCTGTGTTTTGGGTTTCAAGGCGTTGACTTCATCAGTTCCCTCTTAGTACTTAGAAACAGGTTTTCTAAGCTAAATTTGGACTTACCAGAGCAATGCAATAATAAGTGCTGAAATGTAGGTGAGACCCAGCTGTGATTAAAACCAGTAGGAATCATCTGGTCATATACATTTTCACCTATCTTTGGTAAGGAAACTTGAAATAAAAGTACCTTATGTGATCGTATTGCTCTTGTTGGGAGGCCATTAAGGAATAATAAAAATAGCATTATTGGTAAAGCTTTGATGTAGCATGAAAGAGCATGATAGGGTGCCAGAAAAGCTGAATCTGGGGGAATTACAGTTGGTAAAACTTCAAGGAGATGAAGCATGACTGACTCACGCCTTCAGAGATGTGTAGTAATTGCACACCTCTTCACAGGGAGAGGTTCTGTGTGGGAAATGAGGCAGTGCAGTGATCATGGTCTGGGCGGAAGTGGGGACAAACAAGCAGGAGGAACGAGGGGTGTTGCTGCGGTGGACAGTCGGCTTTGTCAAGAACGTGGGATAATAGGCCTGGAGTACAGGAAGTCTGAATACACAGCTGAAAAACTTGCCTTAATGTGGTAGATAATGTTCACTCGAGAGGAAACTTTTTCTTGAGGGTGGTGACTGGATTGGGGCTTATTAGCAAACCAAAAACTCCAAGTAAAAATTAAGTCAGATAATAGTTGATTCATTTATTTGTCAGCTTGAATAAAGTATATTCTTTTTCCCTTTCAGAAGAATGGCTGAGACCAGTGATGCGGAAGGACAAGCAGGTGTTGGTGCACTGGGGCTTTTACCCGGACAGGTAATGCTGCCACATCCTGAGGGGCGGTGTGAAGACCTGCGTCAGTAGGAGCAGAGTTTTTCATGTGTCGTTCGCTTTCTGAATAGTGACCTAAGTTTGGTTGGTGTCTTGGTCGTTTATAAACTGATATGTTTGCTGCATTTGCTAAACTAGTCCTTCAGTGTAGTATCAAGACTACTAGTTTAGATATGTTTCCTTCAAGAAATGAATTTTTTTCCCTAGTGTTTTATGACAAGTTAGTTTAATATGTTTCTTCAAAAACTACTCCTGCATTCTATTAAGGATGAAATTATGTCTAAAATGAAGTTTTTCTTGGAAGAAATTTATTTCCCTGGTTTTGTTACTTTTACATATCAGATGTAAAATATATAAATGCTTTAGTATTTTAACTCTGAATAAAGAATATTACAAACAAAAGCTAGATATTAGTGCAAATGGTCCTTGAATAATTAATGTTATGCCTGCGTAGGGCGCTTAGGGATTGGGACAACCTTCGATGTGCTTCCTCATCTTAAACCAACAGTGGGGCTGTTAGGTGTTCCTGTCATTATCATCTTGTCCACTGGAGACTGTCTCCATTGTGTTTTTCATGTCAGACCAGTCTGACCTGTTCCCACATCTACTTCAAATCTTCCCATAGTATAGAAAGTAATCCCAGATATCATTTCAATATGTATTTCTAAAAAATAAGGACTCATTTTTTTAAAAAGAAGTAAGCACAATACCATTGTCAATCCTAAATAACAAAATTCCTTAGTATTAAATCTCCATTTGTGTTGTCATATAAGAATACATTTGATTGATTGATTGATATTTCTTGGAAATAGAACCATACCTTGTGGTTTGCTGTTAATATTTCTTGAGTGCCTTTTAATTTATAGGTTCTCCCTGTCTTCCTCACCCACACCCTTTGCAGTGTATTGTTTGATAATCCAGGTTGTCTTCCAGAGTTTACCACAGTGTAGATTTTTTTGTGGCATCACTGTGGTGTATTTGACCATATATTTCTCTGTCTTCTGTATTCCCTTAATGTGGTAGTTGGATCTGGAGTCCATCGTGATCCGTTTCAGTTTAGGGGAGGAACAAGACTTGCATAGGTGTGTGTTCTTCACCAGGAGACATATAATGACTGGTGGTGGGCTGCTTTGAAATTAATCTGCTTGACTAACTTAATTTTACTTGTAAAATGTTTTTTAAAGAAGGAAATATGTCTTCAGATATGTTCAACATTTTAAGAGTATATGTATAGTCTTTATTCGGGTTGTGTTATTTGGAACCAAATCATCAGCTTGCTAATCAGCCTCCTCTGAACCATAACTGACCACTTTAAATGAACTAGCAGGTTTTTTTTTTATAATAACATTTAAATAAATTATTTCTATAAAACATTTCTTGAGGCTTCAAGTACTCTTTGGCACTATTAAACCTTTCAGTATGACAGTAACTGTCATAGGAAGTAAGTTTGCCTTCTGAAACATGTAGATGGAAACTCAAATTTATGATGACAAGCTACATAAATATAGAGTTGAAATAAATTTTATAACATGTTGTAAGAAATGTTAACATGTTTGCTAACCTTTTCTTTATCAAATAAGATGTAGTGACTAGCTCAAGTTTTGTCTTTCCAAGGGCCTTGTTGTTGTTGTTTTTTAAATTAAGGTATCATTGATATACACTCTTATGAAGGTTTCACAAGAAAAACAATGTGGTTATTACATTAACCCTTATTATTGAGTCTCCCCCATACCCCACTGTAGTCACTGTCCATCAGTGTAGCAAGATGCCAGAGAGGCCCCATTTGTCTTCTCTGAGCTACACTGTCTTCCCCCTGACCCCACCATGTGCACCAATCATGATACGCCACAACCCCCTTCTCCCTCCCCAACCACCCCTCCCCCTTGGTAACCACTAGTCCCATCTTGGAGTCTGTGAGTCTGCTGCTATTTTGTTCCTTCAGTTTTGCTTTGTTGTTATACTCCACAAATGAGGGAAGCCATTTGGTATTTGGCTTTTCTCTGCCAGACTTATTTCACTGAGTGTAATACACTCTAGTAGCTCCATCCATGTTGTTGCAAATGGTAGGATTTGTTTCTTTCTTATGGCTGAATAGTATTCCATTGTGTATATGTGCCACATCTTCTTTATCCATTCATCTGCTGTGGACACTTAGCTCGATTCCATATCTTGGCTATTGTAAATAGTGCTGCAGGAAACACCAAGGGCCTTGTTAATTCATTTTCTTTATTAGCTGTACAGTAGTCCTGCCTTACCAGCAAGCAGGGCATGTGTTCTAAGATACTCTGAAACTGTGGATAATACTGAGCCCCATATATGCTGTTTTTCCTATACATACATGCCATAAAGTTTAATTTACACACTAGGCATAGTAAGAGGTTAGCAACAATAGCTAATAATAAAGTAGAACAATCGTAGCAATGTACTGCAATAAAAGTTAATGTGAATGTCATCTCAGAACATCTTACTGTACTTGCCCTTCTTGTGATGATGTGAGGGGATAAAATGCCTGCATGATGAGATGGGGTGAAGTAGATGACCAGGCCTTGTGATGCAGCATGAGGCTGCTGGTGTCCTTCTGACACTGTGTCTGGAGGAGCCTCTCCTTCGGTGCCATGGTTGACCACGGTAACCGAAACTGCAAATGAAGAAGGACGACTGTAGTTGGTTTCCTCACTCCTACCAGTGTAACATTTTCTACCCAAGACTTTTAAGGCATATACATTAATGCAGTTTTTCATATCATTGTAATCTTTACCTGGTATAGTTAATTGACAAACGAACTCTTTTTCTCCAGCTTATGTTGAAGAGTTCCTAAAAAACTTACCAGAATGCTTTTAATAGATTTGTAGAGCTGCGGTTCTTCCAAATGCTTTTGAACTGACTTCTGACTGACAGGTAAAGGAAGCCAGTGCTTGTTACCATACTTGTGTTTTCATTCATGAGATACCACTTGGTTTTATAATAATTTACTGGCCTATGTAGAGAATATAGACCAATATTGGGAGAGAGTTAATTCAGTAGGTAATTTCATGCTTGTTTCACAACTGTGGAGGAGTAGAGGGAGTGGTTTATATCAGTGAGTTGGATCCCACATGTAAGAAGACCTTTGAGCAGAGAGAGTGGGTCATGGGCATCTCTGGGTGGTGAGGAGCATGTGGAAAGGGTGTGAGGTGGCTGTTGCCTGGCTCGTATGAAGAACGCTCTGGAAGCCCGCATGGCTTGGACACGATGTGAGTGAGGGTGAGTCCTCGCTGTAGCATCAGAGTGGCAGTGGGAACCAGACCGTGGGGCCTTGGAAGCCACAGTAAGGATTGCGACTTGCACTCTGAGTTAGGGGGGAATCATTGGAGGGTTGCAAGGAGTCGGGTAATTGAACTGACTTAGTTTTCAAAGGGCCTCTCTGGTGGTTTTTTGAAAAGTGGATTCTTGGGGGGGACTTTGGGCAGAAGTGAGAAGGAGATAGATTCTGGGCACATTTGGAGGTGGGACTGGTAGGAGTTCTTGCTGTTTTGAACATAGAAAGTGACTGAGAGGGATGTAAGGATGTCCCCAAGGATTTTGGCCAAAACACCTGGAAAAGGTGGAGTTGACATTTACTGAGATGGGAATGATCGGATAGAGCATATGGTTGGGGTCAGGATGGCATTGTATGTTGAATTGTGAGTGTGTTAGCTTTGAGAGGCTCGTCGGGTGTGAGATGAGACATGGAGTTGGCAGTTGGATCCATGAGCCCAGAATTGAGAGAAGGTCGTCAGCATTTCCTTGAAGCCATAGAGCTGCATGAGACCAACAACAGCCAGAGACTGGGGCCTCAGCCTTTAACGCTGACAAAGCTTGGGAGGGGAAGGGACGCTGGCAGGGGCCTGGAGAGGCTGGTGACTACAAAGGATGCCAGATGGCAGTGCTGTCTGGGAGTCCAGGCAGGGGGATACTTTAAGAGAGGGTGATTGTCTCATTAAAATTCTGAGGACTGACCGAGGCCTGAACATGGGGGTTAGTAAGTGAAGGTTATCATAGACACTACAGAAGAGGTTGCTTGTCCGAGCGGTAGATACAAACACTGATAAATTGTTATTACTGGATCCTAACGGTAACTCTAAAATGTCTTTACCTTTCGACAAAAGTCTTTGTAATGAATGAATTTGGGCTCTAATTTGTTTTTCCTTTTTTTGTTTCCTTTATAGCTATGATACCTGGGTCCATAGTAATGATGTTGATGCAGAAATTGAAGATCCACCAATTCCGGAAAAGCCATGGAAGGTGAAAGATATTTTACAGAAGCCCTTGCTCTTATGTAGCTTAGTATCTCTCCTCACTTGTTCTCCACAACAGTGTTCTGAGGATCTAGAGAATGGTGGTCTTTCACTCTTGTCATCCTGCTAAGAGATGCCCATGACCATGAAGACCTCATTATCGAGGCCTTAGATTAAATGTGAGAGTGATGTTTGAGAGCCCAAGCCAAGTTAAGCTGTGGTTTGTGACTGTTGAGAGGGGAGCGTGGGAAGTGGGGTCGGCCATCATCCATGGAGTCAGTGGGAGGCTGGAGGCAGGGCCCACCCAGCCTTTGTTACTGCTCAGACTGATCACACTCATTCACACTGGTAAGAGTCCTTGTAGCCACTTTTTATTTCTTAACTTTTAATGGGGAAATAATTTTGAAATTTGCAAGAATAATACAAAACAAAGTGCTACTTTATACTCTTTTTCCAGAGTCTCCTATTGTTGATTAGTTCAGGAAATTAATTGAAACAATATTATTACCTGATACGGGCCCATGTTCCATTTTCACCAATTGTCCCAATGATGTAGTGTCGTACAAAGTTTTTCCTCACCCGAATTACAGTTCAGGGTCATGCTTCGTTTAGCAGCCAGGTCCCTGTCTTCATTAACCAGGAACTTGGAAGCCGCTTAGCTGCTGGGTCTCTCTCATCTGTGTTAGAAGCCCTCAGGTTTTCTTTTTCTTTGTAACACTGTCAGTCTTAAAATGTGCAGGCCAGTTTGTCTGAAAATGTCTCTGGACTGTCGCTTGAGTGATGTTTGCCCATGTGTGCTCAACTGCATGCGTGGGCCGTCCTACCCAGCCGATCCCCGGCCTCGGTGCCCTGCATGGGAAGGCACATGTCAGCTGCCCACGGCTGGTTGACAGTGCACCCTGTGCTGAGGTACTGTCTGGCTTTCCCACGGAAACATTACTGTTCTTCTCATCGAAATTAAAATATATCTTACAGAGAAATAGTTTGAGTATACAAATATTCTTTATTAAGTTTGTATCACAACATTTGCTCATCCATTAATAATCCCTGCCTGATGGGAACGAGTCCTGCCTCTCTGATTCTGTCTGCCTCTGTGTGCTTGCAGTCGGCATTCTGCAGAGGGGACAAGCTTTCCCTTCTCCCCTTTTGCCAGTCTTTGGATCCGTATGCACTCTGGGAACAGTGATGTTATGACTGTTCTTTGTTGTATGAATTGTACAGAATCTGGCCAGTGAGAAATCCTCTGACCTTTGGGCATTATTTGATCCATTTATGTGTACTTCCTACTTTCTGGGACAAAAAGATGTTCAAACTCTAATTTCTGTATCTCAGACCTGGAATTGGCATTTCTTCAGAAGCTTTGAGCATTTCTATTAGTCATGGTAATTACAACGAATTTTAGAAACTGTTTTACATAGGAGAATGAGCACTTAAATTGAATCACAATATTAGATTTTAGACCTGGTTCATCCTGTTTCTAGTTATGTGACCTTCAGAAAGACTTGGCCCTTGAGCTTCAGATACCAAATGAGGATAATAAAAATTAGTCTTCTTAACCTTTTTATTTGGAGGTAATTCCAAACTTGCAGAGAAATTGCAAGAATAAGAATAGTATGTGGCATGCCTGTTTACCCCTTACCAACACCTGCCTGTTAACACTTTACTCCCTTTTTGGTTTATCATTTTTACTCTGTGTTTATATATAAATTTTTTCTGAACCATTTGAAATAAAGACACAAATATCTTGGGCTTTTACTTCCAACATAAGTGTTTTCTAAGAATAAGGAATTGTCATACATTAACACTACAGTTACCAAATTCAGTGTTTTTAACATTGACACAACACTTTAATCTCTTGTCCTTATTCCAATTTTGCCACTTCACTCGGTAGTGTTTTGGGGTTTGTTTGTTTTAATAATGCCTTTATTATGTTGAGGTACGTACCATCTACACCCACATTGTTGAAGGTTTTTATCATGAATTTTTGTCAAAGGCCTTTTCAGCATCTATTGAGATGATCATGTGATTTTTATCCTTTTTGTTAATGTAGTGTATGATATTGATGGATTGGTATACGAATATTGTAATATCCTTGCATCCTTGGAATAAATCCCACTTGGTCATGATGGATGATCTTTTTGATGTATTTTTGGATTCAGTTTGTTAATACTTTGTTAAGGATTTTTGCATCTATGTTCGTCAGGGATATTGGTCTATAATAATTTTCTTTTTTTGTGGTGTCTTTGTCTGGTTTGTTATTAGAGTGATGCTGGCCTCAGAGAATGAGTTTGGAAGTATTCCCTTCTCTCTTACTTTTTGGAATACTTTAAGAAGGATGGGTATTAGGTCTTCTTTATATGTTCGGTAGGATTCGACTGTGAAGCTGTCTGGATATGAAAGTTGGTTTGGGGAGAGTTTATTTGGGGGCAGTTTTTTGATTACCAATTCAGTTTCCTTGCT
The DNA here is from genome assembly GCF_030020395.1 of Manis pentadactyla. NCBI lineage: Eukaryota > Metazoa > Chordata > Mammalia > Pholidota > Manidae > Manis > Manis pentadactyla. The sequence continues at coordinate 236,804,013 of NC_080019.1, forward strand.
GGTAGTAATTAGTCTGTTCAGATTTTCCATTTCTTCCTGGGTCAGTCTTGGAAGGTTGTATTTTTCTAGGAAGTTGTCCATTTCTTCTAAGTTCTCCAATTTATTGGCATATACTTTTTCTTAGTATTCTCTGATAATTCTTTGTATTTCTGCAGTATCTGTTTTTATTTTTCCTTCTTCGTTTCAGATTCTGTTTATGTGTGTATACTCTTCTTTTTTTCTTGATAAGTCTGGCCTAGGGGATTATCTGTTTTGTTTGTTTTCTCGAAGAACCAGCTCCTGGTTTCATTGATTTTTTTTTTTTATCCTATTGTTTTATTCTTCCCTATTTTATTTATTTCTAGTCTGATCTTTATTATGTCCCTCCTCCTACTGACTTTGTGTTTCATTTGTTCTTTTTCTAGTTTCTTTAATTGTGATTTTAGACAGTTTATTTAGGATTGTTCTTGTTTCTTGAGGTAAGCCCATATTGCTGTGGACTTTCCTCTTAGAACTGCCTTTGCCATATCCCACAGATTTTGGGATATTGTGTTTTTGTTTTCTTTGTCTCCATGTGTTGCTTGATTTCTGTTTTAATTTGTTCATTGATCCATTGATTACTTAAAAGCATGCTGCTTAGCCTCCATGTGTTTGTAAGTCTTTTTGTTTTCTTTGTGTAATTTATTTCTAGTTTCATACCATTGTGGTCTGAGAAGGCTGCTTGATACAATTTCAGTCTTTCTGAACTTCTTGAGGCTTTTCTTGTAGCCTAGTATGTGATATATTCTGGAGAACGTTCCATGTACACTTGAGGAAAACGAATACACTGCTGCTTTTGAGTGGAGTGTTGTGTAGATGTCTGTTAAGTCCCTCTGATCTAATGTGTTATTAAGTGCCTCTGTTTCCTTACTTATTTTGTCTGGTCAATCTGTTGATCTGAGTGGTGTGTTAACATCTCCTAAAATGAATGTGTTGCCCTCTCTTACATTCTTCTCTTGTGATTGATGATTTTCTTTACTGTGGGAATTGGATTTCTCTCTCTTTTTAAAATTTATTAATTTTGTTGTGTGTGTATTTATTGTAGGCTTTAGTTTGTGGCTACCAAAAGTTCAAGGACAGCTTCTTTACTATGTAATAGTCTATCTTAAATTGCTGATTACTATATATCAAACACAATCTGAAGGTACTTTTTTTTCTTCCTCTTCCTCCTCCACATTTTTTGTATTGGATGTCATAATCTGCACTTTTTGTGTAACCCTTCACTGATTTTCTGTTTAGTTGGTTTTGCTTCTTTTGTTTTGTTTTAATTCTATACGTAATTAGTTGGTCTGCTGCCTTTACTGTGGGTTTATTTCCACTGCTGAAAGCTATTTAGCCTTAGGGTCATTTCCATCTACCGCAGTCTCTTTAACATCTCCTGTAGGGCTGACTTAGTGGTGGCGAATTGCTTGAACTTTTGTTGATCTAGAAATTGTTTAATCCCTTCTTAAAATTTAAATGCTAATCTTTCCATGTAGAGGATTCTTGGTTGGAGGCCTTTCTGCTTCAGTACATTAATTATATCATGCCACTCCCTTCTGGCCTGTAGAGTTTCTGTTGAGAAGTCTGCTGATAGCCTGATGGTATTTTGTTTATAAATAATCTTTTTCCTCTTCTTTGGCTGCTTTCAACACTCTCTGCTTATCCTTGATCTTTGCCATTTTAATTATATGCCTTGGTGTTTTCTTGCTGGGGTTCCTTTTGTTAGGGGATTTCTGCACTTCCTGAGTGCCAGGTTGGGGAAGTTTTCAACAATTACTAAAGAGACTTTCTATCCCTTTGTCTTTCTCTTCTCCTGGTACCCCTGTTATGCAAATATTGTTTTGTTTGGATTGGTCACATAGCTCTCTTATTATTCTCTCATTCGTAGAGGTCCTTTTCTCTCTGTTCCTCAGCTTCATTGTTTTCCTGTTCTCTAATTTCTATTTCATCTACTGTCTCGTGTATATGTTCTAGTCTACTCTTAAATCCCTCCATTGTATGTTTCATTTCAGATACAGAGTGGCTCTCTTACAGGTTCTCTATCTTTGTTGAAGTCCTCCCTGAGATCTTGAATACTTTTTTGTAAATCCATGAGCATGTTTATTACTTTTATTTTGAAGTCTTTATCAAGATTGATGATGTCTGTTTCATTAGCCGTCTTTCTGGGGAAACCACAAGCCCCCCTTGTCTTGTGGTTTCGATTGGATCAAATTCCTCTGCCTGCCCATTTTGTCAGGGGTTCTGTTTCTTCCTTTGTATTAAAACATCTCTGCTGTGCTTTCTGGCCCTTCCCTGTGTGGTCCTTTTGTTCCTCAGGTGGGAGGGGTCTGCTCTGCAGTCTCTGGGTCGTTTTCAGGTCTGCCTAGTGGTTTTTATAACCCTTTTTTCAGTTACAGAATCTTAACAGCATTGCATTGGGGCCATGCCATGCCTGTCTGCCTCTCCTTGGTGATATCTGTCGCCTGTTAAGGTATTCTTTAATGGCTCCACTGTAGAGTTAACTTTCCCCACTGCTTGCAAGTTATAATCAGTCTGTGGGAGGTTTTTTTAGAGTGTGCCCACATCCTGCTTCTCATCAGAATCTTCCTCCATTGCCCAGATTTAGCATCCACTTAGAATTCTTGCCTGAACCAGTCTTGTCTTTGATGACGTGCAGTGATAATTTTGCACTCTAGCCCTCCCTCCACAAGTTCTGCTGTAAGCAAGTGCCCTTTTCCCCTCATATTTACTTATTCATTTATCTGTTGTCAGTATGGATTCATGAAGCTCCAGTTTTTCACTGACCAGTAATTCATTACTTAACTGTTCAGTACTGAAATCGTATTTGGCCAAAAGGCACCCTTTCAAGCTGGCTTGTGCCTTGTGATGTACACTCATCATTTTTGAGCACCTCCTTTAGGAAATAGCTGAATGTTCCAGGCTCTTCTTGTGCCTTCCAGTCCTCATACCTAGGATCAGCCATTTCTCTGAGGAGCTCACCCCCTTTGGGAGGAAAAGGTATTAGAGACCAGGATGTGGATGTAGGTATGTAGGGTCATTGCTGATGAATTGTCTTTGCTTCTAGGTCCTTTCTGTCCAGAGAAATACAAAATGTAGCTGTTAGGTATCTATAAACACAAAACTAACATATATTCATTTACACATAACATTCAATAGACTCAGTATTGACACAGATTTGAAGCGCCCATGTCCACTTATGCTTGGACTTTTTTCAATAAATGGGAAAAAATTTTGGAGATTTGTGACAGTTTAAAAGACATTTTCTTTTCTGTAGCTTACTTTGTTGTATGTACCATATACATTACATATAACATACAAAATGTGTATTAATCGACTGTGTAAATCAGTAAGGATTCTGGTCACCAGTAGGCTATTAGTAGCTAAGTTTTAGGGGAGTCAAAAGCTGTGCGCAACCCTAAAGAATCCACTCCAAAACTACTAGATCTAATATCTGAATTCAGCAAAGTTGCGGAATACAAAATTAATACACAGAAATCTGTTGCATTCCTATACACTAACGATGAACTAGCAGAAAGAGAACTCAGGAAAACAATTCCATTCACAATTGCATCAAAAAGAATAAAACACCTAGGGATAAACTTAACCAAGGAAGTGAAAGACCTATACCCTGAAAAATACAAGACACTCTCAAGAGAAATTAAAGAGGACACTAACAAATGGAAACTCATCCCATGCTCTTGGCGAGGAAGATTTAATATTGTCAAAATGGCCACCCTGCCTAAAGCGATCTACATATTCAATGCAATCCCTATCAAAATACCTACAGCATTCTTTGACAAACTGGGACAAATAGTTCTAAAATTCATATGGAACCACAGAAGAACCCGAATACTCAAAGTAATCCTGAGTAGGAAGAATAAAATGGGTGGAATTACGCTTCCTGACTTCAAGCTCTACTACAAAGCCGCAGTAATCATGACAATTTGGTACTGGCACAAGAACAGACTCATAGAATAATGGAACAGACTAGAGAGCCCAGATATAAACCCAAGCATATACATGGTCAATTAACATACAATAAGGAGCCATAGATATACAATGGGGAAATGACAGCCTCTTCAACATCTGGTGTTAGCAAAACTGGACAGCTACATGTAAGAGAATGAAACTGGATTATTATTTAACCCCATACACAAAAGCAAACTCAAAATGGATCAAAGACCTGAATATAAGTCATGAAACCATAAAACTCTTAGAAAAAAACATAGGCAAAAATCCCTTGGACATAAACATGAGCAACTTAATCATGAAACAAAAGCAAGGGAAACAAAAGCAAAAATGAACAAGTTGGACTATATCAAGCTGAAAAGCTTCTGTACAGCAAAGGACACCATCAGTAGAACAAAAAGACATCCTACAGTATGGGAGAATATATTCATAAATGACAGATCCAATAAGGAGTTGACATCATCCAAATTATATAAAGAGCTCACGCACCTCAACAAACAAATGGCAAATAAGCCACATATAAAATGGGCAGAGGAGCTGAACAGACAGTTCTCCAAAGAAGAAATTCAGATGGCCAACAGGCACATGAAAAGATGCTACACATCGCTAATCATCAGAGAAATGCAAATTAAAACCACAATGAGATACCACCTCACACCAGTTAGGATGGCCAACATCCAAAAGACAAACAACAACAAATGTTGGCAAGGATGTGGAAAAAAAGGGAACCCTCCTACACTGCTGGTGGGAATGTAAATTAGTTCAACCATTGTGGAAGGCAGTATGAAGGTTCCTCAAAAAACTTAAAAATAGAAATACCATTTGACCCAGGAATTCCACTTCTAGGAATTTACCCTAAGAATGCAGCAGCCCAATTTGAAAAAGACAGATGCACCCCTATGTTTATCACAGCACTACTTAAAATAACCAAGAAATGGAAGCACCCTAAGTGTCCATCAATAGATGAATGGATAAAGAAGAGGTGGTACATATACACAATGGAATATTATTCAGCCATAAGAAGAAGAAAAATCCTACCATTTGCAACAACATGGATGGAGCTAGAGGCTATTATGCTCAGTGAAATAAGCCAGGTGGAGAAAGACAAGTACCGAATGATTTCACTCATCTGTGGAGCAAAAAGCAAAGAAAAAACTGAAGGAACGAAACATCAGCAGACTCACAGAACCCAAGAATGGACTAATAATTACCAAAGGGAAAGGGACTGGGGAGGATGGGTGGGAAGGGAGGGATAAGGGGGAAAAGGGAGCATTATGATTAGCACACATAATGTGGGTGTAGGGCACGGGGAAGGCATTGTAACAGAGAAGACAAGTAGTGATTCTATAGCATCTTACTACGCTGATGGACAGTGATTGTAATGGGGTATGGTGGTGGGGACTTAATAATAGGGAGTCTAGTAACCATAATGTTGCTCATGTAATTGTACGTTAATAACATCAAAAAAAGATAGCTATGTGGAAATTTTTGGCTACATGGAGTCTGCTTCCCTAACCCTTGTGTTGTTCAGGGGCCAGCTGTACATATTTCAGAAACAGGAAGGCCATATAGGTGGGTCCAGTTCTAATCCATCCCTGTTTGCCTATTCTGTTCCATGTTTGTGTCTCTTCTCCTAGAGTAAGAACCTGGCTAACAGCATGGCATGTTGACTCAGGCTGTTACTGTATTCAGTTTAGTTTCAGAATTGCATTGCCTGTAGCACAACAACAAATACTAAGAGTGCAAGATGTGTTTGTGGGCATCCCCATCAGCAAGGTTATCTTGAATTTGTGGCATAGTTGGGTTTCTTCCTTTCATTTTGTTTTGTTTTCATGTTTCCTCTATCTTATCTAAGTTGATTCGAGCTTATATTTTGAATATGTAGAATTCTAATGTGCTTCATAAAAAATGTATGCTGCTTCATGTGTCCCCCTACACCTTTATGGTTTATAAATTCAAAAACAATAATTTTTGTCTTGATTTTATAACATTTCTGTTATAAAAGTATTATCTTACTTTACAGATATTCCTAAAATACTCAGTAGTGTTCCTGATGCTAAAAGAAATCTATTTCAGGAAATGTTAAATATGTTTCTAACAAAGAAAGGCCAGAGTTAAGAGTTTTCCACTTTTTATGTAGACTAGAAATTTTTTTTTTTTTTTTTTTACCTATTCCTTTTGTTTTTCTATATAAAGTTGTCTTCTGGGTTACAGAGAGTACTGTAAGAGGGCTGTGATGAGAAATGTCCCTGAGTGACATTTTTGTGACTTGTACATTTCTCCCTATGATTCCTGTGTATAATTTATTGGAATGAGGCAACCAATAGCACTTCTTTTGTCTTACTTTTTTGGAAAAAAGAATGGCTTTAAAAAAAAATACAGCCAAAAATTGCCCCATCAGCAATAAAAGCAATTACAAATAGTTAAGTCAAGTGGTTTTCAAACTTTGTTGATCATGTATCTCCAAGAAAGCAAAATTAAGAACTACTCCTTTGTACATTCAGTGGACATAGAAAATTTTTTGTTAGAAATTTAGATGTTGGTGAATATGGAATCTACCATATTTAAATACTTTTCCTTAATGCATCCCTTGAAATTTAAATACCATTACAATTTATATGCACTATTTACATTGAAAAATAAATGGCCAATGCTTGGTATTTTCTGAGTTTGTAGTATTTGCCAATCTATTGGATATGTAGTGCCCTTTCATTATGGTTTACACTTGTATTTTTCATTGCTTAAGTAGCTTTATCATCTTTTCATGAATTTTTTTACCTTTTTGTCTCTATAAAAGTGCTTGTTTTCATTTTTTTTCCATTGTATTGTCTTTTTTTTTTTTTTTTGGTAGGTGTTCTTTAGATATTCTGCATCCTAACAGTTAGCAGTTGTATTAAAAATGTGTTTTCCTAATAGCTTCCCTCTTTTTATTGTCTGATTGCTTTTACACTATAGCAGCAGAGTTGAATAGTTGGGACAGATATTTATGGTTTGTAAGCCTAAAAATTCTTATCCTCTGACCTCTAAGAAAAAGTTTACCAATTCCCTCTTTATATATATTGCCCTTTATATATATATTTAAAAACAGCAAACATTTTTAAACTACCTTTACTGTAATCTAGGGAGTTATAGCCTAACCATTCTCTCATTGAAAACTTGAAAAAAGTGTGGGCTGTGTCCTCTGATGTCAGAATCACTCAGCCTCCACGAAGGCCTGAGGGTCTCAAGCAGATACGTGTGTGTGCAGTCAGGGCGTGTCCTACATAGTCCCGTCAACCCGAGTAAGTTGTTACTTGGAAAAAAATGTTTATTAAAGGAATAAAGTAACATTGTAAAATAATCTCAAAGGAATTTTAGAAACAGTATCTTGGAGATCATAGCGTCAGAAGTTTAGGACTGGGGTTGATAGCAGGGTTATCATGGTGTTAATTTATTAGCAAGGAAGCCACGCTCTAAGAATTTGGTAGCTTTGCCTAAGCCCATGCTGCCTGTTACGTTATTGTGACACTAAGGTGTTTCATGGGAAAGATAATAGAACATGGTGGTTTAAGAGTTGAGACAGAGCTCAGTGCCTCTAGTTAGGTGAGTATCTGGGCTGCCAGCTGACACCCTGTGCCCCAGTTTGCTGATTTGGAAAGCTGGTGGATTAACACCTGTGCGGCTCAGGAGGATGAACGAGATCATATTATGTGTAAGGTGTTCAGCAGGTATCTGGCACAAATAATTGTTAGCTATATAAACTTCCCTAACATTTTCTTGAGATTTCTGTCAAGGTTATTCTGCTGGTAAGGAAAGTTCAATGTGGATATTCAGCTCTGCTCTTATAATATGTACGGTTTTCAGGATTTTGGGAAACACTATTATGTTTTCAAACGCTGAGACATATTTTCTAAACATCACTGAGTCAACTTACCATTTTCTTTACCATAGTCATAACTTTATGTAGATCTTTCTATTATTAAACTTTTGGTTTCTGCTGTGTTTTGTTCACACCCCCTTCCCATAATGTGCACATTCAAGAGTCTTCAGGGCACATTATTTAAGGTTTGCTCTCTTTGACAGCATGTTCACTTTATGGATGTATATGACTGTTCCAACTCTAGTTTTGGGGAGAGAAGAGGCATGCAGTCAGATGGATGTCATTCAGGCATTATCCTAACCCACCAGTTTAGTAACCCTTCCTTAGAGTGGCAGAGTGCTTTCGTGAGGAAGCCCACATTGCAGTGTGCTGGGTGCATCTTGGGTTTACCTCTGGCGGCTTTGTAGTTGCAGCTGCTGTTCTCCTTGCTCTCAGGATAATATGTTAATAGTTCTTGACTGGGAACATGTTAACTGCGGCCCACACACATATGGGCGCACACACACACCACAGCTTGAGATGTGAACAGCAGTCCCACCCAGGGAAGTGTTGTGTTGTTCCAAATTCCAGTTGTGCTCCCCTTGAGAAATACTGTTGGGTAACTAGGAGGATTATATAGACAAGGTCTGTGGTGTAAATATCTGTATCTACAGCTGTACACGATCCAGAGAACCCTTCATTTGTTGGTTCTTTCTTAGAAACATTAACAAAAAAGCTATCAAAGTGGCCATGGAAGAGACTGGGAAAACCCTGAATCTGATCTAACTTCACCCCTGCCTGCACTGCGGCCGGGTCTCCATGGAGCACTGTGTACTCGACTGGACCAGCTAGTTGGTCTATGTGAATGACTTCTTCCTGTTTCTTAGAACAGTGTGGGATGCATAAACCTAGAGGCAGACACCCTTCGTGCCTACAGCAATGACTGGCTTTGGCCTCTGGCTGTTGCATGTTTTATCATTGATTTTCAGAAGATAAGATGACATAATTAGTGAAATAAGGCAAACAGAAAGACATTCTGTGTGGTATCTGTTGTAAGTGGAATCTTTCTTTAAAAGGTTAAACTAGAAACAGTACAAAAGTGGTTGCCAGGGATGGGGTGGGCGGAGGGGAAATAGGAGAGGTTGCTCATAGGGTACGAACTCGCAGCAATGAGATGAATTACATCTGAGGATCTAATGTAAAACATGGTGACTGTAGACAAATAGCTGCAATTTGCTAAGAGTAGATGTAAATGTTACTACACCCAAAAAGACGAAATGTGAGGCAGTGGGTGTGTGGGGTGAGATGGGGAATCCTTTCAGTGTGACGTCTTGTCAGCTCAGCATGACACATGCCTTAAATATCTTAGAGTACATCATACCAGATTTAACATTTTTGTTTATGAAAACCTCAGTCTGTGCTTTTTTGCCACTCATTAAAACACGTGGGTTAAAAATAAGAAATAAGGTTAAGTTGCCACTCACGTTTTCATTAATAGTCTAATGGTTTAAAATTTTTATGCAGTTGAGGCTTTGAAAATAATAAATCAACTCCTTTCATTTTGAATACTTTAAAAACACTAGTGATGTATAATTTATGTACATATTCACAGTTTAATGTGGTTGTAGGTTCATGTGAAATGGATTTTGGACACTGATGTTTTCAATGAATGGATGAATGAGGAGGATTATGAGGTGGATGAGAACAGGAAGCCCGTGAGTTTTCGTCTGCGAATTTCAACAAAGAACGAAGAGGTATTTGGATTGGCAATATTTTTCTCTGGTTGGTGTTTCTTCATTCTTGGGCTGACTGTTACCAAATCTTTACCATCCCACATAAACAAAGGTGCATCAGCCATCAGGTATATATAAAAAATACTGAATGACCATAACCACCATTTCTGGAGCTGACACCCCAAAAGAGGGGGCATGAAAATCTCAAAGGGTCATAAAGGTCTAAAGCTGCCTGTGCAATGTAGCAGTGGTATAGCTGATACTCTCTAGGTCTGAGTTTCAATTTTGTGAACCAGATGTTATCACAGAGTAGTTTAACATAGCTGTTGGGTTTCCAAGGGAAACTGATTTAAATACTTTTTTATAGCTTTGTTAATGTACGTACAGTAGTTGGTACAAAGAATAGACCTTACGGTCTCAGAGTTATATAGTTCAATCATCTTTGGATGTGGGTGGGCTTGACAATATTCTTTGTTCTCTTAAGAAGCTCTTGCACCTAAATACTCATCCATGATTCGTTCGATTTGTCCACGACCCGCTAGAGGAAGAGCCAAGCCTGAGAAGTTGGCTTAGGTGTGCTTAGGATTGAGTTGATGGCAGTGTTAGGTGGAGACCTGTGACTCTGGAGTCCTTTCAAGTGGGAGCACTTAGAATTTTTGTTTTTTGTTTTATGTTTGAGTTTTTTGAAAAAAACCTTTGAGACAGATACACTTAACTATTAATGTAGAAAAAATAGTTATTTCATACCTGTTTTCAGCCTTGAAACTTTCTTACTAAAACTGTCACACTAGTGTGTATTCTTGATTTTTAAGAAAAATAATTTAACAATGTATCTTTTTCATATTCTTTCATTTTTAGTTTGTCCTAATTTGCTTTGGAATTTTGTTTTTTAGGATCCAATGTAAGTGAAGTCTATGGTATTTGTCTTTCTGTCTGAGTTATGTCACTGAGCATAATACCCTTCAGGTCCATCCATGTTTTCACAGATGGCAAGGTTTCCTTTTTTATAGCGGAATAATATTCCATTGTGTATGTGTACCATATCTTCTTTATCCATTCATCTATCGAAGGGCATTTAGGTTGTTTCCATAGCTGGGCTCTTGTAAATACTGCAGTAAACATGGGGGTGCATGTATCTTTTCAGATTGGTGATTTCTGTTTTCTTCTGGTAAATTCCCAGAAGTGAAATTGTCAGATCATATGGTATTTCTATTTTTAGTTTTTTTGGGAAATCTCCATACTGCTTTCCTTAGTGGCTGCACAAGTTTGCATTCAATGGCAGTGTATGAAAGGTCCCCCGTTTCTCCACATCCTTGCCAATACTTACTACTTCTTGTCTCTTGGGTAGTGGCCATTCTGACTGGTGTGCAGGGATGTCTCACTGTGGCTTTGATTTGCATTTCCCTGAGGATTAGTGATGTGGAGCCTCTTTTCATGTGCTTGTTGACCATCTGTATGTCTATATGTTGAATATACATTTGGAGACATGTATATTCAGGTCCTCTACCCATTTTTAAACAGGATTATTAATTATCTTTTTGGTGTTGAGTTGTGTGAGTTATTATATATTTTGTATATGAGCCCTTCTGGGATGTGTCATGTGAAGCTCTCTTCTCCCATTCAGTAGGCTGTCTTTTCATTTTGTTGATGGTGTCCTTTGCTGTGCAGAAGCTTTTTAGTTGGATGTTGTCCCACTTGTTTATTTTTGCTTTTGTTCCCTTTGCTTGGAGAAACAAATACAGAAATAAGTTACTAATGCTGATGTTCAAGAGTGTACTGCATCTGTTTTCTTTAGGAGTTTTATGGCTTCAGGTCTTACATTTATGTCTGTAGTCCATTTCCAATTTTGTGTGGTATAAGATGGTGACCCAGTTTCATTCTCTTGCACCTGGCTGTCCAGTTTTCCCAACACCAAGCTGTTGAAGAGGCTGCCTTTTCCCAAGTATATATTCATGGCTCCTTTATCATATTTTAACTGACCATGTATGCGTGGATTTATATCTGGGCGCTCTGTTCTGTTCCATTGATCTGCAGGTTTGTTCTTGTCTCAGTACCATACTGTTTTGATCATTGTAGCTTTGTGGTAAAGCTTGAAATCAGGGAGAATGATACCCCCAGCTTGTGCTTTCTCAAGATTGCTTTGCCTCTTTCAGGGTCTTCGCTGGTTCCATACAAGTTTTAGGATTACTTGCTTTAGTTCTATGAAAAGTGTCACTGATATTTTGATGGGCATTGCATTGGATCTGTAGGTTGATTTGGACAGGATGGACACCACTGAAAGGAAACTGGCATTTGGTTGTAAGGGGTGGGTGGCACCAGGAAGGTTAATGTTTATCGAGATTTTAGCCTCTGGTTTATTTTGCGCCTTGGATACAATATTGGGGACCATTCCAGGTGTTTTGTCTTTACTCTGGTCCACTTCATCAAGCTGGTGCTTGTCCTCCCAAGGCTGACTTTGCACGTTGATGTGTATCCTGTACCTGCTGAGCTCCCTGACTGACTCTGGTGGCTTTGTGTGGGTTCCTGGGTGTCACCTGTACATAAGGTCCTGTTATCAGCACATGGGGTACTTTTACTTTCATAGGTTGACTTTCCAATTATAAATTGCAATCTTATTTAGCATCTTTTGTGTCATAAAGTTTTCATGTATTCTTTTTACTGATGAATTAGGAGTGGTTTCTAGTAATTTTTCACAAGGTCATCCAGTCTTTGTATTTCATTAATTTAATAGCATGTGTTTAATGTTTTTGCAGTAGTTGCTGGTAATGCTTTTCAAAGCTACCTGGGCACACAGACTGAGCAGGAACAGCTCCCAGTAGTGCAGGCGTTGGGTCTCTGCCCGTAGCCTGGCCTGAGGACCTGTGCCAGCTGTGCTGTTGCCATTGGTGGTGTGTCACCTGGTAGGCCAGGAAGGGACTCTTCACTGCTCTTGGTTCAGGGTGCTTAAGGGTGTGCCCTCCATTCACCCAGATCTCGTTTGGGACAGAGTGGGTTTTACACTCTGTGGACGGGGTTCGTAGGAACTGCGGAGTCGGCAGAGCTGCAGACATTCATGTCCACTTATTCCTTCCTAGCCAGTCAGAAGTCCAGAAAGGAGGGAGAGAAAAGCGTCTGCTAATGCTCGAAAGAGGAAACATTCACCTTCGCCTCCGCCGCCCACGCCCACCGAGTCCAGGAAGAAGAGTGGGAAGAAAGGGTAAGGACCCCAGCGTGACTTAAAAGGCGTTGGAACCAAGCCTGGTGGACTTTCCCTATTTACATTCACAGTTTTGCAGAAAGGAGGTCTTACTTGACAGGCTTGTCTGTCTTCGCTTCAATAACTTGTCTCATTATGGGACATTATCTGATGGGCATCTTATGTTGTGTTTATACAAAGACACCCTGAATACGGTCTTTTTTCTGTGTCTCAGTATAGATACAGAAGCATGGCTGGTAAGGAGTTTAGGGAATTGCATTTAACGTAGTTTCTCTTTCATTTTCCCACGTCTTCCACTGGTGGTCAGAGTGATTCAGAAGAGGCGACTGCTCGCGCTCTGCAAAGAGCAGCGGCAGGCGCCTTGCTCGGTTCAGCTCATGTGCGCTCAGCGAGTCTTGCTTGAGTGGGGATTCTGGGTCCTTTTTGAACAGGTGGTTGTAGTGGTTGAGACTTGAAAACCTGGCCTAAAGCAAATACTTACTAATTGGTAGATAAACACTCAATAATTTATTATTATATGTTAAGTAGATACTTAATTATTTTGGGGTTGTCTAGCTCAAAATATTTTTGATATGATTCACAAAAGTATAATTTAGTCTTAGAAAATGATGGTGCGAAATTTGTTCTGTTCATGTGTTGAATTTCTGCTTTCTTACTGCACTCTAAAGGTCCACTTAGCATCTTCTGCCTCTAAGCCTTCCTTTACTGATCTTCCTCTCCAGCCACATTTGTATTTTTGTACCCAGAGCATGACTTGAATCCTGTTATTTCTTGAAGGTGGCATTACATGAAGCTTTCTTTCTTTCCCATGCATCAAAGCTTTTAGAGATGTTAACTCTTACCTTTATAAGTAATAGTGAAGCAGTCCCTGTCATAAAAGGTTTTGATATTTTGTCAAGTCACATGTAACCTAACAAAACCTGAACAACAGACTTCTCATAGGTATTATTGAGGGTAACCTTTTTTCTTAAATTTCTGGTCTGACTGTTGATGCTCAGAGCTTTCAGAGCCCCTGGCATCCTGGTGCAGAAAGCTTAGCAGCCTCTCCAGGTGCACCCGGGCCTCTGGTGAACAGGCTGCCCCTCCTACTTCAGGTCTGAGGTGCGCCCGTGGCCACAATGCCCAGATGTGGGGTCCAGGAGGCTCTGGTGGTGGCATTTAGTCCCTGCTCTGAGTGTAAAACCCAGTAATTCAGTTCCCCAAAGTAAATGTGTACACATCCTTGAAGTGCACATGTCTGTCTCCAGTGAGCTGGCCTTTGCTCATTTTAAGTTTCCCCTTAGGGCCCTCTGATCAAAACATACCTCGGTTGTTTTATTAATATTTGTTTTATTTATCTTCCTACATCTTTTCTTCCTCCTTGAGGTATTTTATCTCTCTGCCCACTTTAGGTTTACAGACTTTAAAACATTTTGTCATGTGATTTTTATTAAAATTCTTTTTACCAAATTTTCCTACCTTGTTCTAACCTCTACCAGTGTGTCATCCCTTGGAAGAGAACCCTGAGCACTGTCTCGGCAGTAGAGGGTCGGGCTGGCCACCTGGGTCCCGTCAGCACTGCTCCCATTCCCACTCCCTTGTCCGGGTCTAGGTCACGGCCTGTTGCTTCCCAAAACAAGTTATTTTTCCTTAGGTTTTACTCATCACCCTGACACATTGCCTATTTTAGTGAATTGTTATGGTTCCCAAGGTCCAGTATAACTATCACCTTCAGTTCTGATTCTCGGAGCTGTATTTTCTTGGTACTTGTATTCGTTTCTCTGTATTGGTACACATTATATTTATTACAGCAGTTAGGTAACCGTTTCTATCCTGTATCCCCTGTAATTCCTCAAGGAATCAATTCCATTCTTGTTTGAACTCAAGCGTGTTTGAACATGCTTTCTGGCATATACTTTAAAAATAGATGTTGTTTTGATTGAGTTGATGGTGAAAGAGCAATGCCAGTTTTTTATTTTAAAAAATTAGTATCATCCTAGGTGATTTTACCTTCTAGTCTTGTACATGTCTCTGAGAGAACTTACATGATCATTGATGATCTGAGATAAAATTGCCATATTTCAGTGGCAGGTGTTCTTTTATTAAGTTGCTTTAAGCAACATACCTTTTAGGGTATTGCCTACAGTTCGTATTGTACAATTTATGTGTCCCATTCTAATGCCTAGTTATTTTCCTTTTGCCTAGTTAACATGTAATTTGGGGGACATATCTAATTTTTTCATTTCTGTTTTTCTTTTAATGTTTTTCTGAGCATACATACTAATAACAATGAGGGTAACGGCTCTGAGATCATTTCCTATAATATAAGTAGCTATAGTAGTCTTACTTATATTTATATACTCGTGTGTTTTAGCCAAGCCAATCTTTATGGGAAGCGCAGAAGTCAGAAAGAGGAAGATGAGCAAGAAGATCTTACCAAGGACATGGAGGACCCCACACCTGTACCCAACATAGAGGAAGTGGTGCTTCCAAAAAATGGTTTGTATTCCTGTGCCTAGACTGTAGGAGCACTAAGATGATCATCGTAACGGTGCCATGGTATCGTTCACTTATTGTTCTGTGTCGCCACTCAGCTTTCACATGTGAATAGATTCCCCCGATTAAGGTTAGCATTAATGAAATTCCCTCTTTCCCAATCTTGTTGGTTTTGCTATTTATTGAGAAAATACACCATGACAAAACACTTCTCTAAATTTAGTAATTTTTTGTAGAAATAATTTTCCCAGGAGAAACAATACCCGTAGAAAAAGTGGAACACTTCCATTATGTACAGTTAACCTATTTCAGTCAGTTATGGGAGAAGGATGCTAGAGGCTTGTGCTGGTGATTGAGTATTTGCCTGTTTCCCCCCTTATTCCTGTTACATTTCTGTCTCCTTGCATTTTCTTTGCATACTTTGAAGCTCTGCTGTCGAAGGG
Source organism: Manis pentadactyla (assembly GCF_030020395.1). Classification (NCBI taxonomy): domain Eukaryota; kingdom Metazoa; phylum Chordata; class Mammalia; order Pholidota; family Manidae; genus Manis; species Manis pentadactyla. Next base: position 236,819,667 of record NC_080019.1, read on the forward strand.
CACGACTCAGGGCCGTCGTGTCCCCCTGATGAACTGTCTTTGGGTCTGACTCTCAGCTGTCGCCACTGTGCTTGTGCTGAAGCCTGAGCTCAGATAACAGTAGAGCCCCTTCTTACCACACCCTTCCTTTTATTTCTCTTTCACTTTTCATTATCCCCAAGACATTAGTACAGCAGTGTTATAAATTGCAGGCCTTTTTTCAACTTCTCTCTTTTTCATTCTTTTACACTTTTTCCCTAGTTATGTAAAGCATGTTGCTTGTACACACCATGTTGTTAAAGGTTGATCTCCCCCCTCCCAATATACATTTTATGCTTTTAACTGGAGTCCATAGTGCATTGTGAATATGGTTGGGCTTAGTCCTGTTTCCCCCGCCTCGTTCTGTTCCCACTGCTATTTTCTTTTAGAACTTAGATGGCTTTTTATAGCACAGTTTTAATTGAGATATACTTCACAGAGCAAAACATTTACCTTTTTAAAATGTATTTTAATCACTCCAGTGGTTTTTTGTATATTTACTCTGTTGTGCAATCACCACCACTGTCTTAAATCCAGAGTGTTTCCATCCCCCTGAAAGGAAGTCACATTCTTACCGAGGGTTAGTCCCCATTATCCCCTTTCCCCCATGTCCTGGCAGCCACTCTTCTGCTTGGTGAGGATCTTCCCATTCTGTTTGCTTTCAAGCTGTTTGTTTCTTACTGGTTGCTCTAGGGCTTACAATATATATCCTTAATTTATCAAATCTGTTTTGAATCACTCCTACCTAATTAATATAAAAATGTATGAAATTAACCATAGTAAAATTTGATATATTCCCTGTCCTATCTTTCACATTTTCATATATTTTGCTTCTACATGTATTATAATCCCCACAATATCTTTTGTTCTTTTTTAAGCGGTCAGTTGTATTTTTAATAATTGAAATAATGAGAAATAGGTTCATCTGTAATGTTACACATGCGGCAGTAAAAACCACACGAATGTAATTTAAAGGTCATATAGAAGAGAAAATTCACAGAAGTAACCAAAATACTTATTTTAAATAATAGAGCTGTGATGGTGGTGAGAGTCTTAGTGTATATCTAACTAAGCTGTAAAGCTGTAATACTTAGTATGTTATCATTTAGACAGAGGAGTGGCTGACTCCGTCAGTTCAATAGAAGAGTCAGTTCAAATATAGACACTTATTTGTTTATAAATCTGATTTGTGAATTTGGCAATGCAAATTATTGGGGAAAGATCAGACTGTCTCACAAATACTTCTAGTAAAATACAGTACCCTTCTTTGTATCATACATAAGAATTTAAACTTTAGGTGGATTCAAGTGCTAAATTTAAAAAAAACTCAGTCAACTTCCAAATGCTAATGCACTTTAAACAAATGTTAGCCTTTGAAAAAATATTTGTTTCTCGCCTACAAAGAATTAGAACCTAAAATATGAGTCCATCTTAATGCATGAAGATAAGATAAAAGAATGCTGATTACAGGAAAGTGAAAATTTAAAAACAAACTAAGTTTCCATTGATATAAGGCTAGTTACCTTGTGATCCACCCAGGACACCGTGGATCTGTTAACAGTGAAAGATGTTTACATGGGAAGATCTCACAGGCACTGTGTTACAGACCGGTAGAATGTTTACAGTGTGGATAGCATGTAAGATTGAAAACCCTCAGATACATGTTCATGTCCATATAGATGTATGAAAGGTATCAATTCTCCCTTGGTCTGTCCATTTAATGAATGGCATAAAATGGAATCAACAGCGCTGTGGGGAAGGGGTTAGAAGGTTCTTTGCAGGTTGTGCTGTACATGTTTCTTTGTTTTATGGTGAAAATATACTGGTGCTTGGGTGATTCATCACTAAATATCTGTGATAAAGTGTTGCTGTTTCTTAGCTGGTATGTGGTCTTTACGTGAGGCCACTGAAAGAAACGGGGGTTGCAGAGAGATTTGTGTATTATGTGATTGTCTCTTGTTCTGTTTTCTTCTTAAAAACAAATAGAACTTTTCTCCTATAACAATTTTTTTTTTTTCTAGTGAATCCAAAGAAAGATAGTGAAAATACACCTGTTAAAGGAGGAACTGTAGCAGATCTAGGTAAAAACCAAAAACCTATGCACTTCTGTGGTGTTGTCTGTCTCAAATATATGGCCTCTTTACTGAGACATGTCGCTTCCTGTTGCCGTGCCTTTCAGCACAGCTGACCCCCGTACACCTTGTCCCGTTGTGGTTGGGTCTGCTTACCTCATCAGGGCTGATTTCCTGTGATCTTTTCTTACTGATTTGCCCCTCACAGAGCACAGTGTTTCCCTGCAAACTAGCAACCATGGTGATATTATACCTAAATCAGGTTACCTGATTGTAAAGAAATCGTTGTAATTAAAGCACTTCTTAAAATCTCTCTGAAGTATTAATTTCACATGTGCAAATTGATTTTGCATCTTCAGAACAAAAATCTGTTCACTATTAATACTTTGTAAATCAACCATAAGTTTTCTAAACTGTATAAAATGAGTCACATCATCTTCTCATAGTATTTCCCAGTTACAGGGTACATTTTCACAAGGATAAGTCTTGGATGTGTTAGGGTAGAAAGAGAAGTGTAGTCAAGTGTAGTTCAGGGTTTTAAAAACTGGTAGTTTTAAACATCTTTGTTTCTGAGAGTTACATATGGAGTAATGATCTCAGTTACTTTTTTCACTTACAAAAATCACAAGAGAACCTAGTGTTTTCAGTATATGCCAAATTTTTGATTTGATGGAGTTTCAGACTTGAAGGGGATTTTTTTTTTTTTTTTTTAACCATTCTCTTCTGGCCTGTAGGGTTTCTGTCGAGAGAAGGGGATTTTATATGGAAAATGCGACTTCGTTTTTTCTGTCTTCCAGATACATGCATTCTGTGTTTCGTATAAATCACAGTCATTCTTGATGGCAGATATTAGTGGGTGTTTGAAAGAGTTTTTCTGCTTCATTTCACTAAATGCATCGTGCTTTTCCTGGCTTAACGCCTGTCATTGAACATCAGTGGACAGTTCTATTTTGGGTTATGTTGGAACTAGAAGCAGAAACTTGTCTTGAGGGCAGTTTATATAAACGGGTGGTATTAGGTCAACAGGATAAACGAAAATAAGAGATGCTGTCAAAACATTTCTATCTTAATTTTTTTTAACGTTGTTAGTCGAGTGTGGATTTCCATTCCCATAAGTTTATACTGCCCATGCTACAGCCGGACTTACCCCACTGCATCCAAGGCCAGGAAAGAAAAAGTTAGTACAGGTGCTCTGTTCTCCATTCCCAGGACTGCACAGGCTGAGAGCGCTGGGCTTGGTGCTCTTCTCTGGGCAAGCCTGTTAAACTGAATGGCAGTTTCTGCTTTTTAAGTATGCATCTTGAGAAGGAATCCATCAATCTGTAGTTTTAAGGGAGTGGACAGTTTTTCTTTTAAAAGTGAAGTAACAGTATTTTTGCAATAAGCTTTATCAGAGGAGTCCAGTAGAAGCCAGTTTTAAGAAAAGGGTAGTGGTTCCTACTAGATTTGAAAATTTGTAGTGCTGGGTATGAATTCTTCGTTTTGTGTGTGACTAGCATGTGGCCTAAGTCCAGGAGTGTTGTAGCTGAAGGTGGTACTGACCTGAGGAAGTGCTAGGGTCTGAGGAATTTGTAACTTATCCTGGCCTTTCACCCAGGGACCAGCAAGCTTCCAGTGCATCATTTAAGAATCTGGCTTTCTGCATTAGCTCTAGCCTGAACCATGCCCGGGTAACGGATCCATCAGCTGGAATTCCTGTCCATGGTGTTGTTTTTTTTTAACTGATCCATATTCTGCCTTACATGACACTTGGCTGAATACACCCAGTCCTTTCTCCTTTCTTGAGATCTCTAACTAACGTCAGGATCTAGGAGCTGAGGTGAGAGTGCGTTTGCCTACGTCTGGAAGGAAGAAGATAACTTTATTGGGTATTGCTGTCCAGGAACCAGTAGCAAAGGTGTCTGTCGCTTCAGTATTGTCAGAGGCCTACTTCCGTTGGGTACCAACGTTACCTAGGGGCCCAGACTCTGCCAAGCTAAAATTCACTTGTACAGTTTGGCCAGAGAGAGATCAGTAAGTTGTACCAACACCATATGTGAGTGGTTTTCCTTCGGTTTACCGAGATCCAAAGGACACAGAGTTTGTTTTCGACAGCTCTACCTAGGATTCTCTTGGTCAGTCACTTTTTATGAAAAACGGTGCCTGTGCACAGCTGGGGGACTTGTGTTGCTGGTGCCCAGGCTCACCAGGCCCTGAATCCCATGTCCCTTGTAGCAGGTGTTTGTCTCTTCCTTACAAATCAAGCAAGAGTCCATCTCTGTGTTGCATGGTCCCTACCAGGTATTATTCTACAGATGTCTCCAGTTCACTGTAAACCCTGTTAGCCCAGTCTTACTGATGAGGAAATGGAGGCTAGAGGGGTTCAGTACCCCATCCACACACGCGACTGTCACGTGGCATAGCACGTGCTCCCTGCTCTTGGCCACTGTTCATGCTCACGGCGGCCATTTAGATCTGTGAAGTTGTTGAGTGCATCTCCACCTGAGCCCTTGAAGTGGCCACTCCCTCTTCGTGGCTTGCCTGCTTCATCCTTCTTATGTTTCACTAAGTATCACCTTTCCAGAGAGGCTTCCCTCTTTTGGCCATCCAGTCTCTCTCTAAAATATATTACTTCTGTTTTTAGTCTCTGTAAAGCAATTTTTACATCTAACGTCTATTTCTCTTCCATCTCCTGCCACTCTTAACTGGAATGTAAACTCCAGGAAGATGAACCTTTTCTTGTTCATCATTGTGTCCTTGGCATTTGGACAGTGGCTGGCATACACAGTAGGCACTGTATAAAATTTAGTTGACTGAATATTACGCTTATTACCTATAAAACATTGATCCTCTTCTTATGTCCTCTAAAGTAGGGATTGGCAGGCTTTTTCTGAAAAGGCCAGATAGTAGGTGAGGTGCTGTGGGCCTGGTCTCTGTCACAGGTGGTGAGCTTCACCGTTGCCGTGAGGGTGCAGCCACAGACAGCATGTGCGTGAGGGTCCCCGCTGGCCCCTCTCTCCACTGTGGATGTTGACTATGGATGTATATACCTAAGTATAAGTGGCTTTATTCCTATTCTTTCCCAAGGCCAGCCTGTCCTCAGAAGGAATTAATAACACTCTTACCAGGACTCTCTGCAGGGGTTGACTTTCACCTCTTTCTTCATTTATTTCCTCTGGGATCCAAAATGTCATCACTCTGTTGCCCTGGCCTTCCTGAGGCAGGAGGGTTAAGCATGACTGACACCGTCGCACAGCAGTAATTCATTAGAAATACCAGTTTCTGCTGTGTACAATTCTAATTGACAGAATTATTGGAGGTGGATTTGCTTTAATAATGCTGTTTCTTTCCTATTCCCTGTCCAGTATCAGCTACCGAAACCTTAATGTTTCCAGGTAATCTAAACAGTGTTACCCGTTTTTCATACACATTATGTTTTGCTTTTGCAGATGAGCAGGATGAAGAAACAGTCACAACAGGAGGAAAGGTAACACTTGATTAATCCTGGTGTAGGAAGGGACCCCAAGGGTCCTGTGGCTGGAGCAGTAGGAACACTGAGTTGGAAATGCCTCTAGAAATACTCATTTTTGAGGTTCTTCTGATATTTCATTTCCTTAACACACCCCCAAAGTAATTTTCCTTTATTGACCCAGAATTTTATCAAAAGGAAATTTGTACCTCCCTACGTAATGCCGCTCCTATACCCTGGCCCCTTGTTGCAGGTAGCAGTCAGAGCTGACCATATGGTCAGCACACAGGTGAGCAGGGACAGTGCCTTCCACACCCATTTTTGTTGGGCCTCGCTGCCCGCAGCCTTACAGTCAGTACTTCCTAGTTCATCGGTTCTGCTGTGGACAAATGAGAGTAACTATGCTGTTGGAAGGCCTTGGGTTTGAGGCAGGGTTTTGCTTATCTTTTCAGTGCATGGCCCATTGTTCATTCAGACTGCAGTGTTTGTGTTACCAGTAAGTGTAACTAATCCCTAACCTTGAAATAACTCCCTAATATGCTCAAAATGAATAGTTCTTTTTTGTTGTCAAATTCCCCAAATTGACATTTATCATTGTTTTTTATACGTTCAGGCAGTAGACATATCCATGACAGGATTTCCAGGAAAAGTTATTCCAAGAAACTTCTACATATGTCTCTTCAACTGAATTGTCTTTGTGATGTTTTTCTTTAAAGCAGAATTTATTTTGTCAACGAACTACTTACAAACATTAAGGAATATTACATATGTAAAAAGATATTACCATGCAGAATAAGCAGTACTGTCTGGTGGTAGGAGACCAAAGGAGAAAGCCGAAGAGGTGCCTGTAAGACTTCTTTTTACACCAGGGGCAGGAGGAACCTTGAAACCACAGGGAATTGTGTCACAGAGCTTCAGCCCAACGTGGCTGGGTGTGGCCAGGCTGACTCTCGGCTTCCTCACAGAGAACTCAGCTGCAGATGTCACCCTTCACTAGCTGCAATGCCAGTCCCTCCCTGGTTTCCTGAAGGAACAGTTTCCTAAAGGAAATTGTTTTGTGATTCTGTGGAATTTTTAAAATCTGTGTCTCAAAAATGCATTAATCATGAGCATATTTTTTGCTGCCTTCCTTGATTTGGGAAATAAAACTCCTCAGTTTTGTCATCAGTATTAACATGCCCGTTTTAATGTCATTTAAGTAACAGCCAGAGTTTGCTTAGTACTTTTCACATGTTAAATTTTTCCTGTATTCATTCCATCTTAAGGAAACTACTGTCCTACTTTCTAGGCACTAGGTCCTCACTTCAAATAGTAAATCAAAGGAAATTTAGGTTGAATTAAGTGAAAGGTAGAAATTCAACTGTGGGACCATTATAAAAGAAAGCAATAAAAATTTAACTGGTGTCTTAATAGAAAAGCATTTCATAAGATTAAAACACCACAGATGATAAATTGATAGATTTAACTGTACAAAACTAGAAAACACCTGAATTTAGAGAAAAATATTTTCTGTCGTATTCTTGATAAAAATATTTAATCTGAAATTAATTAAGAAGAATAGAGCAGATAAAGACAGATTGTTGATATTGTACAAGTTGTCTGGTCTGGATTCTTTAAAAATTTTAGTGTCATAAAATACCCCCAAAAAGGAAACCAGGAATTAAAGGAAACTAAAGATTCATGAATATTGTATATAATGTGGAATCCTTGCTCAGGTTCTGGACTGGGGAGAAAAATACATGAAGGACATTTCTGGGTCACTTGGATTCATTTGAATATAAACTGTATATTAAACAGTGTTATTTAAAAGTAATTATAACTACTTTTTAACTGGTAGCATAAGAAATGTGCTTGTGTTTTCACCCAGAGCAGTGATTTTGAAATTATTTATTTTTATTAACCAAAGCAGGTTTTCAGGTGGACTCCTTTGAAAAAATCTAATAAGACTCAGTGCTGATTTTTAGTAGTGGGAGTGATTAAGAATGTAGGCTCTCCTCTGGACTTCGTAGAGTTATACCCTGTTTATAACTGAATCCACATTTTCTCATCCACAAGAAGTTATAATGCCTTCTGTTAATACTGTGAGGAAGAAATGAGATAATGTGCATGTAGCTGTTCACAGACACTTAGGATCAGTCTTTAGGGAGGGGACGCCTTGTCGTAGTGCCCTGGAATTACTTCCTTATAAATAACTTAGTTTTCAACTTTAGGATTAGGTTAAACTTGGACAAGTAAGAAATGAGTTATTGTGGGAAAGTTGGGGGCCTCCTCTAAGTTGTTTCCCTCATCTGTAAAAGGGGGAGAGAAAGTCTGCCATGTCATGTGGGTATCTTGTGATGAAAGCACCTTGCAAACCGTGAAAGACTGTTTTCCCTTAAAAGTGTGTTTTCCTGGTCCTTGCAGTCGGGTCATCCAGCCTCACTTTTGTGAGCCATACCGCAAGTCGGAAAGCTGTCACTTATCTCTGTCATTCTGAGTTTCCCCCAACTTTGGCTCCTTTTTTTATAGGAAGATGAAGATCCCAGCAAAGGGGATCAGAGCCGCTCAGTTGATCCTGGTGAAGATAATGTGACAGAACAGACCAATCACATCATCATTCCCAGCTATGCGTCATGGTTTGATTATAACTGGTGAGTGGGTTGCTCACATCCATGTACACGGTGCCTGGGCCGGGGGTGCTGTGCCCTGAAGCCATACCGCACCATTCTGCCCAAGCCCCTGGCAGACTGAGATGGAGAGTGACTTCATTTTAGCTTTGGAATGTGTTACTTAAAACACTGTAGGACAGACACTACATCATGCTGTAACTTAGGATCGTAAGATTTTGTAAGCCTGAGTGAACCTGGCTCATTTGGGATCAGCTGATGATTTCAGGTAAGCAAATCCACAAGTATTTAGTAATTATAAAATATTGATGTTCATTATTTGATTTTGAAAACATTAAAGAAGTATATTTTTAAAACTCATCTCATTACCCAGTAATGGCTTAATTTTAATAGGAAGCATTTTAACATTAGGTTCCTTTTCCTGTGTAAACACTGGTATGCAAAAAAGTTCAGAGAGCACCTCCTCAGCATCTGCCCCATCACTCACCTCAACCCCAGTGGCGTCACTGGAGCATGGTTGGAAATAACCTGTGTCCTACATGCCTTACATATTGGTAACTTAAGAGGTGTGACTGTTTCATGTTCAGGCTGATTTTTGTTTGTCTGTTTTTTATTTTTAACTGTATGTGCCAGAGCTGACCCCTCCACGTAGACGTTAGCTCCTGTAAGGCACTCCCCCTGAGAGGCTGTGTAATTCCTTCGGTGGTGCTCCCCTTACTCAGAATCTTGTGGTCCTGTTTGCATCTCTTTTCTGCTCTCAACAGACATTACACTATCATTCTTTAAGGGCAGGTGGATTGTAAAATACCTAGAGGTCTCTTGAGGCCAGTGTAGAAGAAGAGGGTGGATGGTGCGGTTGAGCCATACTTCCTATCCAAACCATGAGGTATGGCTCTAATTTTGAGGTTTTCTGTAAGCCTTTGAACCCAACCCTGGATGCTGCTCCTAAAAGTGTGAGTGAGTAGAGGCTGTGACAGGAAAGGGTCCGACACAGTTGGTTCACTGGGTCACATGTTTGCAGGCCCGTTCTCATTACGCTTGTTATTGCATTGTGATTTTTAAATTTGGAAGCATCTCAGTCTTTTCATTATTAATTATAATTACATGTTAATATTCAGAGTGGCTTAAGACACGCTTGAGAAACTGGCATTCTTTCCCTCTAAAATTAGGAAAGGGGAAAGTCCTAATTATCATTTTGTAGGTTTTACAGGTTACAGAAACTTTCACTTGTACCATAACCTTTGCATGTTGCAAAGTGTGCTGTGGGGGTTAGTTACATCCCTGTTTTATAGGTAACTGCTGCTTCAGTTCTAGGGTTCCAAAGTTGCAGATTTGATATGAAGGACTAGTGTTTTCTGAGCCAGAATACCCCACTCCCTCCACTGCTAGACTCATTCTCAGAACCTAAGGAATCAGCTGCCAGTACTTCAAACAGAGATGTTGAAAGTGGTTGGCTTAGCAAACATTCTTGTGTGTTCTTGGTGAATATAGAAATTGGTGGGGGGAGGTTGAGCTCTTCCTAACCTGTAACAATTAAAACAACGCGAGGTATAATCGAACCATATAATTAATTGTTAGTAGCTGTTCTTTTTAAAGTAAAACTTGGTCAGGTCATATACATATTGACATAGCATTAATTCATCTTAGATTTATCTTCCTGGAAACTTTCATGTAATTTGTATTTCTAGTATTAGGCAACAGATCCAGTTGAAACAATTTAAATATACCAAGTAGTGTGAGAGTGAGTGCTTTTTGCTACATTCACAGAGGACCGCTTTGCTCTTTCCCATGTAGCCAGTATGTGCTGCATATCTGAAGCCATTGAGGAACCAGAATGTGTCCTCAGGAAAAAACATTGATTATTATTAGTGTCAGAGCCTTTGTACTCAATATACAGTTTGTTCATTGGATCAGATGTTAGGCCTGATCATTTTATATGCCCTTGACCATTTACATGCTTATCACCCATAACATTTTATAAAATTATTAGTGCCTTTATCTGAATATTAAAAATTAGTTATGTGGTCTTTATAAGGAGTAAATCACTGAAATATTTTTCAAAATTGGATCTACCACAGTGTTTCCGAGGGCTGGACAAAAAGATGCATTGAAGTTTAGGAGCCTGAGAAACTGATGTTTGTATATTCTGTGGTCCTTGGGCAGCCGTTAATTTCGCCCGCGTGCTGCTATGCCACCCACTCTCTCTGATAATTGTTGGCAAGTATCCAGAGAGCTCTTCCCATCTGTGGATCATTGCCTAGTCATGATGATACATTATGACACGGGTGTAATAAAATGTATGGCTTGCAATGTGTTGATAGGATATTTTGAGTTTGGTTGTGGAAATAGAAAAGCAACCATAATAAATATTGGGGATGAGAAGGGAAAACTTTCTTTGACTTCATTATGTGCTGTTGAGACATAGGAATTTGCAAAAGCCAGTTCATTTTTGCAAGTAGTGCTCAATTTCTGGATTTATCTGTTCTACTTTGAAAATTAAGGTCAGCTCAGATTTTAAGATCTTATTTTTCTAAGAGGACTTCCAATCCTCTTTTTCCTTTTCAGTATTCATGTGATTGAACGCCGTGCTCTTCCTGAGTTTTTCAATGGGAGAAACAAGTCCAAGACCCCAGAAATGTGAGTGTGTCACAAAGAAGCCACACGGTGCAGGTGGATGCTTCAGCAGGCTGTAGGGTGGGCGGCACCGGTGTGGCCGGGCACTCTTGGGGCTCCGCTGCCTCATCTTGGGCACTCTTGGGGCACCGCTTCCTCATCTTCACCAGTGCACGAGTCTGCGACCACCTTACCCCAGTCAGAGTGGTGTTGTCCCCACTGCACAGAACCCCTTGCTCCAGAGGCAATTGTTGGTATTTGTTTCTTCCTCAGCAACCTTGACCTTCATGCCTGAGCGCTCTTACAGCTAAAGATTGCATTCATTAACAGATATTTACTTACTGAATGAGTCCCAGTTTCTTCCTTACAGTTCTCACCTGTGTGTACATATGTGTTACAGATTACGTATGTATAATAATCTAGGAGAAATGGAATCTTTACTTTGCTGATGAATGACTAGTAATTAAAAGAATGCCAAATATGATTACATGGCTGCATAAGAGTTGATATTGATTGCATAGAAGATTGTTTCTGGTTTTACATTGGAAATAAAAACTGTCAAAAATTATTTTTGCCTTTGCTGGTCACCCTCAAGTACACCTTCTGGAGATCCTCAACCCCAAAATAAATCCACACCAGTTGTACTATACATAGCTCTCCATGCATTATCATGAACAGTGTGACTCCATTGTGTCTTAGGCATATGTTGACTGCACAAATGGATGTCTCTTGTTTAAATTGTTAGGGAAGAACAATTTTCTGCATAAAACCCATGTCATAATACAGATAACTAAATAAGTATTTTCTGGTGGGAGATTGCCCATGATAGTTTAAGATTTTAACTTTAGACATCAAAGATAATTCTAGCCTTTCCATAACAAAGCTGTAAGGAGTCATTTAAAACCAGAGCCAAGGGTTTGGCCTAAGAAACATTGCTCATTTCCCTGGTAATTTTTCCACCTAGTCAGACAGTGTATTCTCCCACCTGGCTTGTCTGTTGCTAGCAGTTACAAATACTTATATATGGTTCTTGGCAAGTCTTCTGCTTAAAAGCACAGTTGAGCATTTTAGCCCCTTTTAGCTTTTTGAATTCACCTTCCAGGCCTTGTTTATCCAGCCCAGCAGACACAGACCCTTGAGCAGTGCGCCTTTCCTACTCCTGTACAGCTGTCCTCCGGCTGCCAGACTTTGGTTTTACTTTTGTGGCAAGAACTTCTGCTAGGCCTCTAGCTTCTCTACGGTCTTATTTTAAGTATCTTGTAGCAAAAATGCTTGGTACATTGTGGAATCTGTTCAAAAACAGAATCTCGTGGTTTTTTTTCTCCCTTTTTGTATGTTCTTGTCTTACCTCTGAATTTGCTCTCGGGTTCTACTCATTGTGTGTGTCCACCTTAGGAATTTTCTATTGCTTTTTAGATACTTGGCATACCGAAATTTCATGATTGACACATATCGCCTAAACCCCCAGGAGTATTTAACCAGCACTGCTTGTCGCAGGAACCTGACTGGAGATGTGTGTGCTGTGATGAGGTAAGACGTCTCAGCTCTTCTCAGACATTTCACGGCGGGTTGTTACTGATGCGTTACTGTTCAGTGTTTGGTTCAGCTGGATGCTTTCTAGGTTAATAAAACATCTCAGTCTTATGTCTTTGATTTAGGGGTTGATTATTCTTTAATACCTTAGCATTGTCTCCTCATTTTTCAAGTTATAGTTTACATCTTTTATCTTACAGTCAAGTTGTGAAATGACCAGGGATGGAAAACGGGTGGGGTAGGGAATAGATCAGCTCTGTGCCCTGAATCTTCCTGAAGAAACAAACTGCAGTGCGGGTCTCCTGTGGATTCGGTCTGTGTGTTCTTTCCGTGGACTTAAATGAGAGTTCTCATTTCTCTGAGAAGATGAGGCTGTATACCCGGTGTTGGGGTGCTGACCTAGCAACATCATCTTGAGTGTCCCTCATGCAACAAACCATAACTGACAGTTAACTTTATGATGGTTCAGAGTTACAGAGAATATTTACTTCGTTTTGTTTCATTTTTTAATGAAATGTGATAATGACTGTGATAGAGATGAGGTTCCTTCTCTAGCCTTTGACTTACAGAGCTTTGTTCTTCAGGGTTCATGCCTTTTTAGAGCAGTGGGGGCTTGTCAATTACCAAGTGGATCCAGAAAGCCGACCCGTGGCCATGGGGCCACCTCCTACCCCTCATTTCAACGTCTTAGCTGATACCCCCTCTGGGCTTGTGCCTCTGCATCTGCGGTCGCCTCAGGTAGATATGCGTGCCTTTCCTTCAGGTCTGGGTGGTAACAGACTGTCACTTCTAGCAATGACGTTCAGGGAATGGTTTTATCATTTAATGGTGCTGTTTCTCAGTTGATAGGTGGTGTTTGTTTTTATCTGTGAGTCCATAGGAATATTTAGTGTTTTAGATAATGCTCCCCATTAAGTGCAGGACTGTATGCCTTCTATTTTAAGTTACAGATTTTTTTTCATACTCAAGACTGCCTTTCTCTGCCATCAAAGACACTAATAAAAAGGTGGTTTAAATCTGTTAAACGGTTTGAAACTCCTTTCCCTTCCTAGCATTTGCAAAGTGGACATCTGTGTACACATTATTGAAAAGATCATTGTGCCAACTAGATTATATATAGCATTGAGTTGGAATTACATGATATTTTGCTGTAAATTGCCCTCCGTTATGAAGTGGAAGGTTGTATTGAAGAAAATTTGTTGTCTGTTTTCTCTGTAACTTAAAAGAGGCAGAATAATGTTTCTTACAAAATGCAATTTTATTAGAAGTGTAGTGGGGGATGTGTGGGTCTTTTTTCTTTGTATGATCTCCGTAAGTGCCAATATTAAACAGTTGTTTAAAAACTCTTAAACTCTTATTCCCTTGAGTGTGTAGAGGGTAATTCAGCCGTCTCTTGTTTATCTGACTCGTAGGTCCCTGCTGCTCAGCAGATGTTAAATTTTCCTGAGAAGAACAAGGAAAAACCAATTGATATGCAGAACTTTGGCCTTCGTACTGACATTTACTCCAAGAAAACATTAGCAAAGGTAAGAATTTTTTTTTCTAGACACACATGGTCTGCAGTCCAGCATGTCTTCCTTGGCCTTCTTCTAAGAAGCATCATTTTCCACAAGAAACTTAACTTACTTTCTATAGTGTAAGGAGGGGAGCTTTCTAATTAATCTGATGGCATTTTGTAAAACAACTGTTACTTACCTTAGCTTTTATTCTGTATGGTTGGAAGGTAGGTATTTAAAAATAACTGTGAATAATATGTTTAAAAAAACAGAGGGGAAAGTGGGGAATTTCAGTAGCATTGGAGTATATGTTAAAAAGAAACAAATGAATATTGCATAATTGAAAAATATACCTGAATTGGATGGGTTTAACAGCAGGTTGGGCTCAACAGGAGACAGGATTGTGAGTAAACTGAAAATGAAGCACCAGGAGAGAAGGAAATTGGATGAGGGTGGAGGACTCGGGGCCCAGAATAGTGCAGGAGACATGAGGGCAGAGTGACAGGTGGGGGCCGGGCAGGTCGGGCGGTATCTCGGCTGACACCGCATAGCTAACAGTGCTCACAAATGAGAGACTGGACAGACCCAGAATTGGATCCAGAGAAAACCACATCCAGGCACATTATGCTCAAACCTATCTTAAAAACTGATCTTAAAAGCAACCAGGGAGAGAGGGGGTGAGAGTGTGTTAGAGAAGGACATATTAAATTCAGAGAAACAATAAAGCTGATGTCTGATTTCTCAAACAGAAGTGATACAAGCCAGAGGACTGCATCATAACTTCTAAAAAAAAAGTGTTTTTGTTGTAGCTTTGTGGAGATAAAGTTGACTTGTAACGGTGTGTAAGGCTAGGGTGTAAGACACAGTGGTTTGATACATGTGTGTATTACATAATGATTACCACAGTCCTTTACCTCACAGAATTAGAATTCCTGTGTGTGTGTGTTAAAAATGAAAATAACTTATTTTGAAATGTATCAAATTAAGATAAATGGATGGATATAGATGGACAGGTGCAGGTAAATCTTTGAAGAAGTTAGGTTCTTTATGTATTTTATTCCTATTACTCAGGGGCTTATTTTGGTGATTTATAGAAAACAGCCCCCTGTACTTCAAATGGAATTCTGCTTAGCTCCATATTAAACCTCTAGGAATGAGTCATAACTTCTGGTTTTGTTTTTTTAGAGTAAAGGTGCTGGTGCTGGGAGAGAGTGGACTGAGCAGGAGACCCTTCTACTCCTGGAGGTGAGCAGGGTGATGGTGGTGCGCTCACCCACATAGGAGAGAGTGCTGTTTCTGTGACTAGCATTTTAAAAAATAACCTTTAGAAATTATCGTGGAAACTTTTTGATCCATGTAATTGAGTTTTAATATAATTTTTTTGGACCTCTTGTTACTTAAATGTTACACTTCAAAGTGATATGCTGCCTATCAGTTTTGGAGCTTAGGCCTAGATGTGTGTTGTTTTGGCCCAGGTTGGAGGATTTTTTGTTTTTTTTAATCTGTTGCCAGCTTTTCAACAAATAGTGGAATCTTTCCAAAGTCTTCCAGATTTCTAACTTTTCCTCCACAACGGGAATACCTGGCAGTTCTGGGACCTCATTCCCTGTTAGCAATAATTGGCTGGCCTTGAATACCACATTTCTTTGAATCTTCACATTCTGGTTTTTCTTAACTTAGACCACCTTGGTCACCATAGAGCAGTAGTTTCCTTTGTGCTTGTGTGTGTCTGGGTGCTCAGTCTCCTTATTTCAAAGGATTCCAGAGAAGTAGCAGCAATACCTGCCATGGAAAACAGTTCTGTTTATGAAAGCCAAAAGCCTACAGTAAGCCCATGATAAATGCAAGATACCTGTTCCCGGCTTACTGAATGCCTATTTGGATTTCCTCTTGTCTTTGGAGATACTTCGAAATATTTACATGGTAGATCTTAGCAATTATTTCTACTCTGAAGTGTAGGAAATAGAGAATATTGGGTTCCACATCTATTGACCATTTCTGAAGAAGGAACATTTGTCTTTAATTACAGAAAAGAATTGTTGGATTAAAATGAACACTACATGACACTTCTTAGTATTTATGGATAGAATGTGCATGTGGGAGCTGAAGTAGGACCTAAGAAGGCAGTTTATTGTTAAATTTGTTAGGAATGCTTTTACCTGCAAGGAACAGAAAATCTGACTAGCAGTAGATCAAACCAAAGAAATTCTTTTTTTTTTTTTTCCCCAAGTAGTTTCTTCAGATTAACAGTTCCAGGGCTCTTTCAGCTGCTCAGTTATGTCACCAGGTCCGTGGAGCTCTTCTGTTGCTTTCTACCTTCTTTG
The DNA here is from genome assembly GCF_030020395.1 of Manis pentadactyla. Lineage (NCBI taxonomy): Eukaryota > Metazoa > Chordata > Mammalia > Pholidota > Manidae > Manis > Manis pentadactyla. The sequence continues at coordinate 236,835,777 of NC_080019.1, forward strand.
CCGTCCACATCCTGTTCTGTTCTCTTCTGGTCACAGGAGGGCTACTTAGTTTTAGGCTCCATATTCCCATTCAAAACAGGAAGAAAGTTGGAAAAGGCACCTGGGGATTTTTCTGGGAAGGAAAAGCTTTCCCAGAACCCCTCGCCCCCCCATCGGTGTTTCCCTCCTTGATAAGAAAGGATCTTGTGACCACCTAGGATTAGATGTAGTACTGGGGTCACCTGGGAGAAGTTGACGATTGATGCTGGCAAATTACAGCATCTGCTCTACTTACAATATTCAAACTGCAGCGTTAGAGCAGCCAGTTCACAGGGAGAGAGCCCCCTTTCCTGGAATGCCACATCTGATCCAAACTTGTGTGCCAGGTCTAAATTATGCAATTCAGAAATGAAGCATCAAATAGAAGATGAGACACGGCCAGCAGTTCTCAAATGTTTTGGTCTCTGGATACATGTTCCTAAAATTGAGGACTTCAAAGAGTTTTCATTTGTGAATTTATCAGTATTTTCTGTGTTTAGAAATTAAAACTGAGAAAAATAATTTACTGAAAATGACAATAAGTGCATTCCAAGTTGACATAACATTTTTATGAAGAACAATTTGAAAAACAAGATATTAGTGAAACGTGTGGACATTATACATTTTAGCAAATTCCTGTAAGTTTGGCTTACTAGAATATAGCTGGATTTCCATATTGGCTTTTCTCTCAGATATGTTGTTTTAGTTTAAGTATATTAAGAAAATTGGCATCGCTTGGATATGTAGTTAGAATCGGGAGGAGTGTCTTAATGGCCTTTTCAGATAATTGTGGATATTCTTTAATAAAACTTGACCACTGGTAGTTTCTTACAAGTTAGTTGCAGTGGAATTCATTGGTATCTCTCGTACTTGTAATGTGTGTGATTGTGTAACACCTTGCATTGGTAAGTTAGAAAATCCTGGCTTACTGAATTATGCAGATCTTCTAAACGTTGGTACAGTTCATTACACAATATCTAGAAAATCTCGTTCAATAATATTACTGCCAGTCTCATCTCAGAAAGTCTTTTAAGTAGTAGACAGACCTCTGTGGCAGATAGCTACTTTTCGGAATTCTGGTTTTCATTTAGTCATTGGCAACGGTCACTATCAGTTGTTTTCCTTGAAGTGACACTTTTGAAAGTCCTGGTTTCTTTTTGAGAGAATGTCTGCCAGGCCTGGTGGTGGCGTATGCCGTAGTCCCCACTGCCCTTGGGGGTTGAAGCAAGAGGATTGCTTGAGCCTGGAATTCTGAGCTGGGGTGTGCTGTGCTTTCGGTTCTTGCCTGGGGCCAGTGGTGCCCTGCTGCGGCGCCCTCGGTGCAGTGTCAGCGTGGTGGGCAGAGCCGTGGGGCTTAGTGCTGGGAGCTGCTCTCGGCATCCAGGCCCCGTGACTACCAGACCGCAGCGCACACCAGGCCTGGCAGCGCCTCACCTCTCGGTGGAGCTCTCGTTTGGTTTTGTAAGTTGTTGGAACAGTTGTGGCTACTTAAGCTTTTAGTGGTTTATTGACTTTTTTTTTGTCTTCTTCACACTTCTCCTACTTTTCCATGTTTTCTCTTGCCAGTCTCTCTCTGGATCAAAATTTTAAAGCGTTTCTTCTTTTTTAAGTTTTTACCATTATTTTATTTCCTTCTGCCCACTCAGTATCAGTGATACTCAGCTTTTCTCTGAACCACTTTTTCTTTGTTAGGACTGTTGAGTCTAAGCACACCTGTATCTGCAGAGGCTCGGGATGTGGAAGCTCAGCCCCCACACGGGATCCAGTACTGCTAGCTTGGGCCCTGGAGGAAATGTTGTTGCATAACACCCACTGGAATGAGTCTTGATCCCATTTTTCCTTCCTGCATACTGATACCAAAATTTCTCCTCTCCTGCATTTAAGATGAGTGGATAGTAAATACAGAGAGAGGTCAGAGCGGCTGAGCTGCCATTCACCTGGAGCTTGTCCGGGAAAGCTGCCGCATCCGTACACAGTTGTGTGTTTGTTCTTCTGCAGCTGGAGCCTGGCGCTGGGTGATTTTTCTTTTAAACCTGCAGTTGAATCAACAGGTGTTGTCTGTGTTTACACAGGAGGAAGTATAAATCTTCCCAACAGTGTTGTTTACCACTAACACCTTCTATTTATGTAGTCTATTTATTGGTAATTAATGGCTTAAGAACATGAAGTCAGATGAAAAATTTTTATTGGACTTATAACCAAAACACTGTCAATTTCTTCCTAATAAATAGGTAAATCTGGAAGATTCATTGGGGTATTATGTTCTCCACCCCCCCAGAAAAACCAATTTTATTAGACAGGTATTTCACATAGGCAGCAGCACACATATTTCAATATATTCTTGAGACCATCCACTTTTATTTTAAAAACACTTGGTTTGCTATAGTCTCTTACTAAAGCACGGCTCTTAAATGCAATGGCTTCAGGTTGCTATGTTGGTTATGTTCATTTCTTTGTCTTATACAAATAATGGAGACATTAGTGCAGTTTTGCTAAAAGCCAGATGGAACCTACACTTGGGACAGATGATAGTTTGAAAAAGATATTTGATTGGTAGATGTGGAGGATAATGTAAGGCTCTATATTAGTTTTTTTTTTTCTTGATATTGCATAAGATCAAGATGATAGAGGATTACTTGAGTTAGATTTCATCTGTCAATATGCGAGGAACTCCAGGTTTTTTCCTACAAGCATATCGTTAGTGTAAGAAGCCACAAAGGGCTAACTCAGTCCTTAGCATCCAAAGCTGCACTGATAGAATCAAGGGTGACTGAATGAAGAAAGGTGGCGCCATTCTACTCCACAGTGATTAAGGGGATTTTTTGTAAAGAAGCTTTTGCAATGTCCTTTTTAAGATCACAACTGGCTATAGTAGTCATGCTGGCCATTTGTAAGCGCCCCTGCGCTTGACATTGGCAAACCGTAGTCTCAGCTTTCTGATTCCCCCTTGTAAATGTTAGTATTTCATATGCCTGCTTTTCCTTCTCATGTCTTGTTTTTATTTTCCCTTAGATAATTAGTGGACATAGATTCTTGTATCTGCAAATAAAACCCATGAGGGGTTACTATTACTGTTTGTTTATCCCCAGAAGAGTTTTTCACATGTTTTTTTACTGACTGATTTGTGGAGACAGAATTAGAAGTTGCTGGGTAGCAGCATAAAAAATTTTTCTCGTGGTATGCATGTACCTCTTGTTGTGCAGCCCAAGAAGTATTTTTCCTGGGTAAGTTTGAATTATACTTTATGTACGTATGTCTTTCAGTAAAAAAATACTTTTCTTATGGAAAAAGCCTTTTTTTAGTATTTTTTAATATTTGGAGCCACGAAAAGTTAAATTCCTCTGCTGATTTCATCCATTTCCCTTTCATTAAATCCAGCAAATTCTATTGGGTCTGTGTTTCAGGTATTGTGTCCAGTACTGCACATTGAGGTGGCTGGGCCCCGGGTCTCTGCAGTGGAAGAGCTCATAGTCAGTGCATGCCAGAAACAGAGTAAAACAAAAAATGAGTGTAGTCATCAGCTTCACAGTTGGAGGTGCTCCGGCTGCGCTCAGAGGAGCGGCCGCAACTCGTGGGCTGGTGGCGGGGGCATGACAGCTTCCTGGGGTGGGGTGGCTGCATTGTTTCCAGCGCATGGCAGTCCCAGGACAACAAACCACTGGGAACAGGGCGTGGCATCGGGGTATTCTTAAGAGTGGGGTGGAACAGGTAGCCAGACCCCCATCCTGCTTGCACTTAATTCCAATAGGTAATTTTGAGCAGTGAAATAGGTTCAGGCAGGGGAGAGACTTGTGTGTCTTGTGTGAAACACTTCACTCTGGAAAAAGGAAGAAGGGTGAATTTAAGGATTAAAGGGGCAATTCTTAGAATCCCGGCAAGTGATGGCAAGAAGAGTGAAGGTGTTTTGTACCTGCATGAAATGTCTACTTGGTAAGTGTTCTGCAGGCCAGCCTTGCTCCTCCTTGCCAGCCCAGCTGCCGCCCTGATTTGCTTTGAAGACTTGTCTTCTCCCTGCTCCTCGTGGAATGCTGCCATTGTGCCTGGCCCAGCGTGTCCCTGGGTGCTGACTCTTGATGCACTTTGAGTGTCAAAGGGTCCCTTCACTTTACTCTGGAAAAGCCTTCCTGAACCGTCTTACTTTTTCTAACTGATGGAAAATGAATAAAGGGAAAAGAGCATGTAAATAAGCTCATCTAAAAGCACCATGGTAGAGCATCCCAGGGGCATCGCTACTCAGTCAGAAACTTGAGATGTATGTTTCTGGCCCCAAGGGTCCTAGTGAGGTAGACTGATTTTTCTTTTCTGTCACAATTGGGGTCTTTTTTCTAAGTAACTCCTTTTACAAATAACTGAGGCCCGTGATTGTCTAGAGGAAACCCAAAATTAGCTTTGTTTTTCAAGGGGTTTAATGAGGGGGGACCATTCGCTGGCTTGGTTTGTGGAATCCTCTGACACTCCAGCAACGAGGGAAGCCTGGAGCAGTGCTTGGAGCCCAGGAATAAGAGTCACTGAGGTGTGTGGGCACAGGGTGAGCACCCCTCCTGGTGCACATGAGCAAACCAGTCCCAGCACAGGGGTTGACTTTGGGCCACACGGTTCTTTTGTCTGGGGGGCTCCCATGTGCACTGCAGACCATGTAGCAGTGTCCGTGGCCTCTGCCCGTGCCAGTAGCACGTCCCCAGCTGTGACACTCAGGTGTGTCTCCGGACACTGTCAGGGGTCCCCAACAAGGCAGAATTGCCCTGGTGGAGAATCACACAGCTCTGCAGAGAACCGTGTGATGGCAGCCAATTGAGTAAGCCCCTGAACAGGTGTTTTTTACCCAGTGGCTTTCTTAGCAACACATATTTCTGATTTTCTTCATTCCATTCTGTCCCTTTTCCTGTACTCTTTTTGGGGTAACTTCTCAGCATTTTCTCTGAAAAATAACAAATGTTAAAAGTAGAAATTTTTTATGCTCTATAGATTTTAGTAGCAGTTCCTTAATTTCTAACAAAAGCTTGTAGTTTGAATGGGATTGTGTTGAATGTATAGTTGCCTGTGGAGAGAACTGAAGTCTTAACCACACTGAGACTGCTAATGAAGGAGTGTAGTGCATGTCCTCCTTTATTTATGTCTTTGATTTCTCAGCAGGTTTTCAGCATATTGATCTTACATGTTCTTTTATTATATTTATTAGTATTTCATTTTTGTGCTATTTAAAATTTTTTTCCAATTAAAAAGTTCATTGCTCATATATGCAGAAGTGTAATTGAGGTTTTCTGTCACCTTTCTGTGTGACCTCGCGAAATGTTTAGATTTAGTACCTTCCTGTGGGTTCCTTAGGGTTTTCTCTTTAAACGTTGTATGTGTTCATAAGAGACACTGTTCCTTTATAATCTACATGCCTTTGTTCATTTTTCTTGTCTGATTGAGAGTTTAACATAAGGAAAGCAATCAAATCTACCTATTATGTATAGAATAACCATTTCCATTATTTAAAGAACAGTCCCAGGCTTCTGAGTACATTACATATGACTTGTTACCAATTGAAGTTCCTGCTTTTTCCTGTTGTAGGCTCTGGAGATGTACAAGGATGACTGGAACAAAGTGTCAGAACATGTTGGAAGTCGTACCCAGGATGAGTGCATCCTCCACTTTCTGAGGCTTCCCATCGAGGACCCATACCTTGAGAATTCAGACGCTTCCCTTGGACCCCTGGCTTACCAGCCTGTCCCCTTCAGTCAGTCAGGAAACCCAGTCATGAGCACTGTTGCTTTCCTGGCATCTGTGGTGGACCCTCGGGTGGCATCTGCTGCAGCGAAGGCGGCTTTAGGTATGGGCTTTCCCGAGCCACCCTGTGAGCACAGCAGCAGTCTCACTTCACGGTTATTGCTTCCCTTCTTAGAGTAATGGTATAGCGGCGAACTCAAGTGTTACAAGCTGTTGCATTCATCTCAGTTACATAAATAATGAACAGTCAGGTATTAACCCCTTAAAGGTAACCATGTCATGTAAAAGTATTATAGCATCTTAAAGTAAAGCACTTAAAATATAATAGTTTTTAAATTAAGGGTGTTTATTAAGAATTGGAGGGGCAAAGTGGAGTTTCTTATGGTATATTTAGTGATCCATTTGGAACTTGATATAACAGGGAAACGGAGTCATGTGACATTTCTTGAATTACATTATGATTAGAATGTTCTCACACCACAGAACTCAGGAATTTTTATTGTTACTGGTAGAAATTTAAAGATCTCTTTTATTTATATAACAAGATACTGTGGCGTATAAGCTAAACATAGAGACATTTCACGACTGTACATGATTATCTCATTTGGCCTCATGTTTTGCTGGGATAGAAAAGACAGAGTCCCCAGGAAGGTCTCCACATGCAAGACACTAATGTGTTGGGTTTCCTAGTGGTTTGTGTTGAAGCAAATGTTTATTTGTGCAAAACCAGGCCTCTGTCCCATTCTTACTCTTGCACAGAGGAGTTTTCTCGGGTCCGCGAGGAGGTTCCCTTGGAGTTGGTTGAAGCTCATGTGAAGAAGGTACAGGAAGCAGCAAGAGCCTCTGGCAAAGTGGACCCCACCTTCGGCCTGGAGAGCAGCTGCATCGCGGGCACAGGGCCTGATGAGCCCGAGCAGCCGGGTGAGGGTGCGCGGCCCCAGACGCTGTCTCCGGGGGCAGGGTTCAGGGGGCTGCGCTGTCCCGCCCCCGTGCCAGGCGCTCGGGGCTGCTTCGCTCTTGGGATTGAGCACCAGTGGTGCTGGCCTGTCTTGTAAGATTTTAGAGCATGATTTTTTTCTCTGATCTCTTCCTTCATGGTAGATAGGATTTTTAAATGGTCTCATAACTCAACAGTTCACATGTGTGAAGGGCTCAATGCCTGTTTCTAGTCCAGGTTTTGAGCATGTAATCATACAAATACTGAAAGAACCTTTGTGGGTATTTTAGTTAACATGTTGCTGGATAGGTATGAATTCATTGCTGTTTGTTATTTTTAAATTGAGGTAAAATTCATAAAACATAAAGTCTCTGTTTTAACCACTTAGTGGTATATATAAAAGCCAGTAGCTTCTGGTACATTCATGGTGTTATGCATCCTTCACCAATACCTAATTCCAGAGCATTCATTCCATCACCCCAAAAGAAAATCCTTACCAGTTAGGCATTCATGTCCATGCCTTCCTCTCAGCCCAGGTAACCACTAATCTGCTTGCTCTCTCTCTGGATTTGCCTGTCTGGACATTACCTATAAATGGAATGATACACTGCATGGCTTTTTGTGTGTCTAACTAGTTTCACTTAACATGACGTTTTCAAAGTTATTCATGTACTTGAATCAGTCCTTTCTCTGCTGAATAATATTCTTCATGTGGATACACCATTCCACTCCTCTGTTCATCAGTTCATGGATATTTGTATTGTTTCCACTCTTCCCGTTTTGACTAATGCTGCTATGAAAATTCACATAGAAGATACTTTGTGAACATAGGTTTTTCACCTGTCAAGTACCTAAGGGGTGGAATTGGCTTTTGGGGATGGTATCCACTGTTCTCTGTGGTGTTTGCACCACTTGGTGGCCCCCTGGCAGTGTCCCCATCTCCACAGCCTTACCAGTGCTGCTTCCCCTGTGTCAGTGCTAGCGTGTGTGCAGGGCTGTCTCAGTGTTGTTCTTATTTGCATTCTGTTTGGGGAGCACTGCCCTCTCTTTTGAAGTTTTTAAGTCTTGTATCTTCTTGGTACATGTCTTACATTTTTCTTGGTTGGTTAAATTTCTTCCTGTGTATTTTATTCTTCAGGATGCTATTGTAAGTGATTGTTTTCCTGATCTTAGGAGGAAAACTTCTAGCTTTTCACCATTAAGTATGTTAGCCTATGGATTTTCGTAGATTTCCTTTTATCAAGCTTAAAAAATTCCCTTCTATTGCTAGTTTGTTGAGTTTGTTTGTTTGTTTGTTGGTATCATTAATCTACAATTACATGAGGAACATTATGTTTACTAGACTCCCCCCATCACCAAGTTCCCCCCACATACTGCATTAGAGTTACTGTCCATCAGCATAGTAAGATGCTGTAGAATCACTACTTCTCTGTGTTGTACAGCCCTCCCCGTGCCACCCACCCCCCACATTATACATGCTAATCATAATGCCTTCTTTCTCCCCACCCCCACCCCCTTATCCTTCCCTTCCCTCCCATCCTCCCCAGTCCCTTTCCCTTTGGTAACTGTTAGTCCATTCTTGGGTTCTGTGACTCTGCTGATGTTTTGTTCCTTTAGTTTTTCTTGTTATACCCCATAGATGAGTGAAATCATTTGATACTTGTTTTTCTCTGCCCGGCTTATTTCACTGAGCATAACACCCTCTAGCTCCATCCATGTTGTTGCAGATGGTAGGATCTGTTTTCTTCTTATAGGATCTGGCTGAATAATATTCCATTGTGTATATGTACCACATCTTCTTTATCCATTCATCTGCTGATGGATACTTAGGTTGCTTCCATTTCTTGGCTATTATAAATAGTGCTGTGATAAACATAGGGGTGCATCTGTCTTTTTCAAACTGGGCTGCTGCATTCTTATGGTAAATTCCTAGAAGTGGAATTCCTGGGTCAAATGGTATTTCTATTTTTAGTTTTTTGAGGAACCTCCATACTGCTTTCCACAGTGGTTGAACTAATTTACAATCCCACCAGCAGTGGAGGAGGGTTCCTCTTTCTCCACAACCTTGCCAACATTTGTTGTTGTTTGAATTTGTTTTTTTTTTTTATCATGAAAGGGTGTCGAATTTCTTCAACTGCTTTTTCTGTGTTTGTTGAGATGATCACATGGTATTTTGTACTTTATTCTATAGATACAGTGTATTATATTGATTCTTGCCTATTGAACCACCTTTAAGTTTCTGGGATAAGTCTCACTTGAGTGTGTAAATGAATCCATTTAATAGTCTGTTGGATTAAGTTTGCGACTATTTTGTGGAGGATTTCTGCATCTGTACTCGTAAGAGACTTGTTGGCACTTTTCACTTCTTGTGATGCTTTTGTCTAGTTTGGTGTTGGGGTAATACTGCCCTGCAAGAGCAAGTTAGGAAGTGTTCTCTCTGTCATGGAAGAGTTTGAAAGGTATCGGCTGCCAACTCTGTGTTCGATGGGATTCACTCATGAAGCCATCAAGTCCTGGGTTGTTTTGTCTTTATGTGTTTTGATGACTGATTTGATATGTTTGTTACAAGTCTATTTAGAGTTTCTTTTTCTTTTTGAGTCAGTTTGGTAGTTTGTGTCTTTGCAGGAATTTGTCCATTTTATGTAGATTATCTAATTTCTTGATGACCCAGAAAATGTAACAATAAAAAGTAGAAACAACTCAAATGTCCATCAGCTGACAAATAGATAAACAAAATGTATACAGCAGAATATTATTTGACCATATAATGGGGTGAAGCACTAACATATGCTACATTGTGGGTGAACCTTGAAAACATGGTAGTAGGTGAAAGAAGCCAGTGAAAAGAGACCCATATAGTTTGTGATTTCAGTAGTGTGAAATACCCTGAACAGGCAAAGCTAGAGGCAGAAGGTGGACAGCTGGTTTCCTGGGCTTGGAGGGACCAGGTACAGGGGTGATGGCCAAAGGGCATGGGGTTTCTCTTTGAGGTGATAAACATGTTCTAAAATTCATTGTGGTGAGGGCCGCACGTACCAGGAAATATACTGAAGTCCATGAATGGTGTTCTCAGTGCGCTGACACATGGTGTGCGAACTGTGTCTCAGTAAAATTCTTTTTTAAGGACTTAATGTACTTTTATATTTCTTAAAATTGGTGGTAATGTCCCCATTTTCATTCCTGGTTTTAGTAACATGGCCAACTTTTTTTTGCCCTCTTCCATCTAGATACAGATTTGTCAGTTCTACTTACCTTTCAGAGTACCAACTGCTGATTTCTCTGATTCTCTTTCATTGTTTTTCTCTTCTCTAACTTATCTCCTCTCTAAACTTCATTTCCTTCCCTCTGCATTCTTTAATTAAGTTTCCTTTTCTTTTAATAGTTCCTTAAGTTGGAAGAAGGAGTATTGTTAGACTTCTGTTGCTGATTTCTAATTTCATTCCACTGTATTCAGAGAAGATAATTTGTTTGGTTTCTGTCTTTTAAAATTTATTGAGTCTTGTTTTGTTGCCCAATCTGTTGTGTGTCCTGGTGAATATTCCTTTTATATTCTGCTGTGGTTTTTTGGTGTCTTCTCTGCATGTCTGGTGTGACTAGCTTCCGTGTTGTTCAGGTTCTCTGTCTTTATTCTAGTTGGTTTGCCCTTCACAGGAAGTGATGTCTTGAGGTTGCCATCTATTGTTCAGTTGTCTTTTTCTTCTTTCACTTCTGTCTGGTTTTGCTTCATGTATTTTGAGGCTCTGTTGTTAGTTGCTTACATGTTTATAATTGTTGTATCTTTTTGATGGATTGGCCTTTTATCATTATATAATGTCCTTTTTCTCTTGTAACACTTTTTGTCTAAAAGTGTATTATCTGATACAAGCATACCACTCTAGCTCTGTTGATTATGGGGTTTGAATGGAATATATTTTTCCAGTAATTTATGTTCAGTCTGTTTGTATCTTTGGATCTAAAGTGGGCCTCTTGTAGACAGCGTGTTGTTTGTTGGGTTTTATGATTTTTCCTATGTAGATTTTTCTACCTTTGGTTCTGCCTTGGATAGTGACAGGATTTAAAAGTTACTCATTACCTATCTCTGGCTCTGAATTCTTACATCTATAACAGGAAAAAGATGGTTAGATACCCTGCATAAAATGTTGTGTAGTGTGCCAGTTGCTGATATGGACAAATGATGTTTTTTTTATTAAGGACTTTAATTATTTATTTGTTTGACTGATTTTGAAGTAGAGTAAAACTGTAATAAAGTAGCTCCATAAGCAATAGCTGGCTTCTCAAATGGCAGGTGTTTTGTATAAGAGGCTGATTTTCACACCAAAGTATTGTTTTATATGTAAGTACAGTTGTATATTCCCAATATTTCTTACATTAGTGTCATCACTCATTTTTTACTTCTCATTCATTATGAGTAATTTCTAATGAATAACTCAAGCTGAAGATTGCTATCATAATTATTTCCATCTTTGTCTCGGTTGCATGTATTTTATCCAGCTTGGGCTTCTTCTACTTTTATCTTTTTGTTTATTTTTATAGAATAAAGATAGAACGAAGTAAATTAAACCTGCTTGCCAGTACCCCACAGGCTGTCATTGGAGCCCCTTGGTCTGCTCTGGGTGGTTCGAGTAGGTATCAGTGCAGTCTCTTCAAGCCTAACGCTTTCGGTCTGCACACGGCCTACCTCTCTTCTCTCACTGAAGTATCAGTCAAGCAGTCTTCATTTTGCAGATGCGGAGGCAGATTTTCAGATTAATCAAACCTCTCACTCTGTCCCTTAGAACAAATTTCACCTCACTGTCCTTAATCTTGGTTCCTCATGTGGAGATCCACTCCTTGGAGTTTAAGGGTAACTTAAGAGTATCCACGGTTATCCCAGCTTAAACCTCGCTCATTTTCCTCTCTTAGAGACTGAAAGTGGCAAGCCAGGCCTGTCTCATTGCCCTTTGTTGATTCTGCACAACCAGGCACTCCCACCTCGGGCAGGGAAACCGGGCCTGTTGAATGCTTGGGAAAGGCCTTCATTTCCTCAACCTCTGCTGTGGTTCTCGTTCATTTGTAGGGTCTTTTGATTCCCTGTGATCATGGAATTGAAAAGGGCTGGCAGAGCCTTCTTATTTAACTGAGAGAAGCTTCTGTACTTTGCAAAGTTGGGGACGTTTTTACATGGAAAGCTGCCTACAGTTTTTCAGTGTATGATTCCATAGAGCATTAGTGCTTATTAGGAAGCAAGTTGCAAGTTTAGCCATTTCTAGTTTAGTGGGATTTAAAAGAGGACAAAAACAAAATCTAGGAATGTTAGCCCCTGTGGGGCTAGCTTTGCCTGACTCATAGTGAATATACAGTGTGCTAAACCTGGGTCACATTGCTGCAGGGAGCATTGGAGACCAAAGGGGTAATTCTTGGTCTGGACAGTGAAGTTCATTCATAGTATCTGAAAGGGGCCTGTCAGCTGACCTCTGAAGTGCAATGTGTGCTTAGTAGTTGCAGTGACAGAATTTAGTCCTTTTACCATTTAATAAGGGATAAGGATAATGTGAATATTTCTGAATGAGTTGTGGGCAGAATTCCATAATTAATGTATGCCTACTGTTAGTGTGATTTATATTGGGTTGTAACTAATAAAATAAGAATAATAAACTGATAGAGTAAATACTAAAAAACTGCAAATGATACTGTCTGTGGAATCGGCTCTTCAAGAGTTATAGTGAGAAGTGAGCAGAGTACCTCCTTCCTTTCTGAACTATATTCCTAGTAGGGAGCTCAAAGAAAGGAAGGAGACCATTTACATTTACATTTAAACTTGCACTTCTTATAACAAAACTGTGCCTTCTTACATAGGGCACTGATTTGAAGTAGGGTTCTCAAATTATTAGGGCTTTCCCTATAAAGATAATATTGTACTTGGGTAATAGATTCATTATATTTTTTATTGTGGTACTTAATTTACTATATTATACAGATTAACCTTTATGTATATAAGTGATATACACACATATAACCATGGTAAAATGATAATATAGGAAAAATAAGTGCTTCCTTATGAAATACAAGATTCTTTTTGGATTTCTGTCATTAACTGATAGAACTTTGCATTGTGTAGTTGCTCTGTGGGGAGCATTTGGTGACTTAAAAGTTAAGGTAGATGAACGCTGGGTCTGAAACACCTCTCTGTTCATTTTAGGAGACTTCCCGTGGGATTATTTAGGAAATGCATGTTAGCTTCCTAGTTCATCCCCTTTACCTCAAGTCACTCTCTAGTGTCTACTGATTTCTGTAAGTTCTATTGTTTTTTGGGTTTTTTTGGCCAGAGACCTTTCTAGGAATAGAAAAAACAGTAGTGATATTTGAGGCCTTTTGTATTTAACTGGATTATAGGGGAAGATGGTAGAAATCGGAACAAATGAAAAGAATTTTTAAGTGTTTCTCAGAGGGTGTTGGAAACCACCACTTCTTTCTGAGCACCCAGATCAGGCACATATTATGTAGGGGTTTTCTGATTGGTCATTTGAGTTTCTTTTCCTAACCCTTTGGAGGAAGTGGCATTGTTTTTATAGTAAAAGCAAGGAAACCTAGCTACTTGCAGATTACATGCTTGTGAGAACCGGAACTAAATTTTGAATTAAATCTCTCTAATCCCAGAGCTTAACCTCTTTTTACTACAGCGTAATGCCAGAAGTGAAAGATACAGATATGTCTGTCTTTTGTTCATTGAACAAGGATCACGAAAGGCCTGATAGCCCCTAGGACTGTCCTGCTTTACAGACTGTGGCAGCCATGATAGAGAAACACCCAGGCCCTCCTGAAAACTCTGCTCCCCGTGAGGAAACAAGGGAATGTACCAGACAGAGCCGCCATGGATGATTCTTTTCTTTCAGGGGAAGTGCTTGAGAAAGTTACGCCGACATTCAACGTGTGTGCACTGTGTTTGGGCCTGTGCCATGTAAGCGTTTGTGCATGGGAGGTCAGTTTAAGCTAGACTTATTGTTCTCTTTCCACTCGGGAATTAAAAAGACTGTAAACCAGTTGTGTTAACCGTATCGTTAAATTGTGTTCTGGGTGCTAGGATACTGGTGAACAAGCAGACTGAAATTCCTTCTTCCTGGACTTTATATTTCAGAGGCTGGAGATGAATGAGAATTCCCATGTATGAAACAGGATGTATAAATTTAAGTGTGCAGAAAGAACAGGTTGGCTGGTACGTAGTGTGGTGAAAAACAAAGCAGGGCTCAAGGATAAGAGTGCGGGACCAAGTGTGGGGATGCCTTATCAAGGAAGTGGCACTGGAGCAAGGAGGTGGCACAGCGAGGGGAGGAGTGGTGTAGACTTCTATGGTCGGAGGGCACTTAAGCATCAGAGCTGCCAGTGGACAGGGCCCTGGACAGGAGGGACAGCAAGGGGGATCGTGGACAAGTAGACAGCTTGCACGGCGGCTGGGGTAATGGGAGATGACATGGGGCCTTAGAGGCCATTGTAAAGTTTTAATGTTGACTCCAAGTGAGGTGGAGCCAGCGGGGAGGTGTGAGCAGAAGACTATCAAGGGCTGACCTGTATTTTTAAAGTCTCCTTGTAATTATTAGGTTAAGAATGTACCCCTATCTAGGAGTTGTTAAACAGATTAATATTTCAAATAATGTAAACATTTGTATATCAAAGAATTTTTTTTACTATGTCACTAAAGCTTTTATTTAAAAACATCATTAAGGTTTTTATTAAAGAGCTTTATTAAGTTTTCTTCACTTTACCTGGAGAATAAACGTAATACCTTTTTGATAACGTGTTTACTTATAGCCATACCAAAATGTTGACAGAATAGCACAATGAGACCTCACAAGCCTACCAGGTAGGCTCAGCTTTGCCATATATTTATCCATGTCACAGTCCACAAGTTTGTTTTTTATTATTAAGGTATCATTGATTACCAATCATACGAAGGTTTCACATTAGCAACATTGTAGTTACTACATCCACCCATATTATCGAGTCCCCCACCCTCCACTGCACTCACTGTCCATCAGCGTAGCAAGATGCCACAGAGTCACTAATTGTCTTCTCTGTGCTACACTGTCTTGCCCATGACCCCACACACACCGTGTATGCCAATCATAATGCCCCTCAATCCCCTTCTCCCTCCCTCCCCACCCACCCTCCCCTTTGGTAACTGCTAGTCCCTACTTGGAGTCTGTGAGTCTGCTGCTGTTTTGTTCCTTCAGTTTTTGCTTCATTGTTATACTCGACAAATGAGGGAAATCATTTGGTACTTGTCTTTCTCCACCTGGCTTATTTCCTTGAACATAATACCCTCTGGCTCCATCCATATTGTTGCAAATGGTAAGCTATGATTTCTTCTTATGGCTGAAAAATATTCCACTGTGTATATGTACCACATCTTTATCCATTCCTCTACTGATAGACACCTGGTTGCTTCCATTTCTTGGCTATTGTAAATAGTGCTGTGATAAACATAGGGGTGCATATGTCTTTTTGAATCTGGGATCTTGTTTTCTTTGGGTGAATTCCTAGGAGTGGAATTCCTGGGTCAAATGGTATTTCTATTTTTAGTTTTTTGAGGTACCTCCGTGTTGCTTTCCACAATGGTTGAACTAGTTTACATTCCCACCAGCAATGTAGGAGGGTTCCCCTTTCTCTGCATCCTCGCCAGCATTTGTTGTTCGTAGTCTTTTCTTTGTTGGCCATCCTAAGTAGTGTGGGTGATATCTCATTGTGGTTTTAATTTGCATTTCCTGGATAATTAATGATATGGAGCATCTTTTCATGTGCCTGTTGGCCATCTGAATTTCTTCTTTTTGAAGAAGTGTCTGTTCATGTCCTCCGCCCATTTTTTAATCAGGTTATTTGCTTTTTGGGTACTGAGGCATGTAAGTTCTTTATATATTTTGAATGTTAACCCCTTTTCAAATATGTCATTTCTGAATACTTTCTCCCATACTGTAGGATGCCTTTTGGTTCTACTGGTGGTGTCCTTTGCTGTACAGAAGCTTTTTAGTTTGGTGTACTCCCTTTTGTTCATGTTGCTTTTGTTTCCCTTGCCCAAGGAGATGTATTTAGAAAAAATGCTCATGTTTATATTCAAGAGATCTTTGCCTATGTTTCTTCTAACAGTTTTCATGACTTATATTCAGGACCTTAATCCATTTCAAATTTACTTTTGGGTGTGGAGTTAGACAGTATTCAGATCATTCTTACATGTAGCTGTCCAGTTTTACTACCACCAGTTGTTGAAGAGGCTGTCATTTTCCCATTGTACATCCATGGCTCCCTTATTGTATGTTAATTGACCGTGTACGCTTGGGTTTATATCTGGGCTCTCTAGTCTGTTCATTGATCTATGGGTCTGTTCTTGTGCCAGTACCAAATTGTCTTTCTTGTGTACTGTGGCTTTGTAGTACAGCTTGAAGTCAGGGATCATAATCCCCCAGCTTTATTCTTCCCTCTCAGGATTGCTTTGGCTATTCAGGGTCTTTTATGGCTTCATATGAATTTTAGGACTATTTGTTCTAGTTCACTGAAGAATGCTGTCAGTATTTTGATAGGGATTGCATTGAATCTGTAGATTGCCTTAAGCAGCATGGCCATTTTGACCATATGAATTCTTCCTATCCATGAGCATGGATGTATTTCCACTTATTGGTGTCTTCTTTAATTTCTCTCATGAGTATCTTGTAGTTTTCACAGTATAGGTCTTTCACTTCCTTGTTTAGGTTTATTCCTAGGTATTTTATTCTTTTTGATGCAGTAGTGAATGAAATTGTTTTCCTGATTTCTCTTTCTGCTAGTTCATCATTAGTGTATAGGAATGCAACAGATTTCTGTGTATTAATTTTGTATCCTGCAACTTCGCCCAATTCAGATATTAGATCTAGTAGTTTTTGGAGTGGATTCTTTAGGGTTGTTTATATACAATATCATGTCATCTGCATACAGGGACAGTTCAACTTCTTCTTTGCTAATCTAGATGCCTTTTATTTCTTTGTGTTGTCTGCTTGCCAGGCCAGGACCTCCAGTACTATGTTGAATAGAATTGGGGAGAGTGTTCAACCTTGTCTTATTCCCCATCTTGAAGTTAAAGCTTTCAGCTTCTCACTGTTAAGTATGATGTTGGCTGTGGGTTTGTCATATATGGCCTTTATTATGTTGAGGTACTTGCCCTCTATACCCATTTTGTTAATAGTTTTTATTATGAATTGATGTTGAATTTTGTCAAATCCTTTTTCAGCATCTATGCAGATGATCGGTGGTTTTTGTCCTTTTTGTTGATGTGATGGATGATGTTGATGGATTTTCTAATATTCTACCATCCTTGCATCTGTGGAATAAATCCTGCTTGACCATGATGGATGATCTTTTTGATGTAGTCTTGAATTCAGTTTGCTAATATTTTGTTGAATATTTTTGCATGCGATGTTCATCAGGGATACTGGTCTGTAAATTTCTCTTTTTGTGGTATCTTGGCCTGGTTTTGGTATTAAGAGTGATGCTGGCCTCATAGAATGAGTTTGGAAGTATTCCCTCCTCTTTTACTTTTTGGAAAACTTTAAAGAGGATGGGTATTAGGTCTTCACTAAATGTTTGATAAAATTCAGCGGTGAAGCCATCTGGTCAAGGGATTTTGTTCTTAGGTAGTTCTTTGTTTACCAGTTCAGTTTCTTTGGTGGTAATTGGTCTGTTCATATTTTTTGTTTCTTCCTGGGTCAGCCTTGGAAGGTTGTATTTTTCTAGAAAGTTGTCCGTTTCTTCTAGGTTATCCAGTTTGTTAGCATATAATTTTTCATACCATTCTCTCTCTAATAATTCTTTGTATTCCTGTGGTGTCCATAGTGATTTTTCTGTTCTCATTTCTGATTCTGATTCTGTTTGTGTGTAGACTCTCTTTTTTTCTTGATAAGTCTGGCTAGGGGATTATCTATTTTGTTAATTTTCTCCAAGAACCAGCTCCTGGATTCATTGATTCTATTGTTTTATTCTTCTCAATTTTATTTATTTCTGCTTTGATCTTTATTATGTCCCTCCCTCTACTGACTTTGGTCCTCATTTGTTCTTCTTTTTCTAGTTTCATTATTTGTGAGTTTAGACTGATCATTTGGGATTGTTCTTTTTTCCTGAGGTAGGCCTGTATTGCAATATACTTCCCTCTTAGCATGGCCTTCACTGTGTCCCACAGATTTTTCTGGTGTTGAGTTATTGTTTCCATTTATCTCCATATATTGCTTGATGTCTTTTTTTATTTGGTCATTGAACTGTTGATTATTTAGGAGCATGTTGTTAAATGTTCATGTATTTGTGGGCTTTTTTGTTTTCTTTTGCATAATTTATTTCTAGTTTCATACCTTTGTGGTCTGAGAAGATGGTTGGTACAATTTCAGTCCTCCTGAATGTACTGAGTCTCTTTTTGTGGCCTAGTATATGATCTGTTTTTTAAAAATGTTCCATGTGCTCTTGAGAAGAATGTGTATCCTGCTGCTTTTGGGTTGAGTGTTCTGTGGATGTCTGTTAGGTCCATCTGCTGTAACGTGTTGTTCAGGGTCTCTGTCTCCTTAATTATTTTCTGTCTTGTTGATCTGTCCTTTGGAATGAGTGGTGTGTGTTGAAGTCTCTTGAAATGAATGCATTGCATTCTATTTCCCCCTTTAATTCTGTCAGTATTTGTTTCACATATGTAGGTGCTCCTACGTTGGGTGCATAGATATTTATAATGGTTATATCCTCTGTTGGACTGACCCCTTTATCATTATGTAATGTCCTTCTTTGTCTCTTCTTTCTTTCTTTCTTTGGAAGTCTATTTTTTCTGATACAAGTACGGCAACTCCTGCTTTTTTCTCCCAGTTAGTTGCATGAAATATCTTTTTCCATCCCTTCACCTTTAGTCTGTGTATGTCTTTGGGTTTGAAGTGAGTCTCTTGTAGGCAGCATATAGATGGGTCTTGTTTTTTAATCTATTCACTGACTCTATGTGTTTTGGTTGGTGCATTCAGTCCATTTACATTTAGGGTGATTGTCGATAGATACATACTTACTGCTATTGCAGGTTTTAGATTTGTGGTTACCAAAGGTTCAAGGGTAGATTCTTTACTATCTAACAGTCTGACTTAACTCACTTAGTATGCTATTTCAAACACAATCTAAAGGTTCTATTTTTTTCCTCCGTTCTTTTTCTTCCTCCTCCACTCTTAGTATATTAGGTGTCATATTCTGTACTCTTTGTGTATCCCTTGACTGACTTGGGGGGTGGTTGATTTAATTTTGCATTTGCTTAGTAATTAATTGGTCTACTTCCTTTATTGTGGTTTTATTTTCTCTGGTGATAGCTATTTAGCCTTAGGAACACTTCCATCTAGAGCCATCCCTCCAAAATACACTGTAGAGATGTTTTATGGGAGGTAAATTCCATCAACTTTTGCTTATCTGGAAATTGTTTAATCCCTCCTTCAAATTTAAATGATAATCTTGCCAGGTAGAGTATTCTTGGTTGGAGCCCCTTCTGCTTCACTTCATTAAATATATCAAGCCATTCACTTATGGCCTGTAAGGTTTCTGATGATAGCCTGATGGTTTTTCCTTTGTATGTGATCTTTTTTCTTTGGCTGATTTTAATATTTTGTCCTTATCCTTGATCTCTGTCATTTTAGTTATTATATGTCTTCGTGTTGTCCTCCTTGGGTCCCTGGTGTTGGGAGATCTGTGCACCTCCATGGCCTGAGAAACTATTTTTGTCCCCAGATTGGGGGATTTTTCAGCAATTATTTCCTCAAAGACACCTTCTGTCACTTTTTCTCTCTCTTCTTCTTCTGGTACCCCTATAATGCGAATATTGTTCCATTTGGACTGGTTCACACAGTTCTCTTAATATTCTTTCATTCCTAGAGATCCTTTTTTCTCTCTGTGCCTCAGCTTCTTTGTGTTCCTGATCTCTAATTTCTGTTCCATTTACTCTTTCCTTTACCTTATCTAATCTGCTTTTAAATTCCTCCGTTGTATGTTTCATTTCCAATACTGTATTTTTAAAATTTGTCTCTTTCTTGAAGTCCTACCTGAGTTCTTGAATATTTTGTGTAGCTCTGTGAGCATGTTTATGATTTTTATTTTGAAATCTTTATTAGGAATATTTGTGATTTCAGTTTCACTTAGCCCTCTTTCTGGTGTTTAAGGAATTTTGGGTTGTACCGGGTTCTTTTGCCTTTTCATGTTTTTAATGATTACTATACTTTGTGTAAGCAGTGCCCTCTAGCGTCCCGAAGCTCTACTCTCTGTAGCTGCCCAGCCCCTGGAGCAATGGCAGGGGGTCGCAGGTGAGCAGCGCTGGTGCCTGCCAGGGAGGAAAGAGCTCTTTCCTGCTTCCCAGCCACAGCACTTGCCTCCACTGCCAGGGCCAGTGGGCCGAGTGCACAGGGAGGAGCCTCTGTAGCTGCGGTAGGCGGGGCCTCCCTCTGGCTGCCCTGGCGTGATGATGGGGGCAGCAGGTTTGCAAAACGGTGCTGGCTGGGAGAAAGGAGTGGCAGGCAGGCTGCTTATTGCAGCAGGAGCCTCGGTGCACCTCTCTAACCAGGGGAAGGAGCGGCTGACACTCCTGAAAGTTCCCAATCTGCTGGGCTGAGTGTGCCAGGACAATTTTGCCTACCTGTCCTTTCTTCTGAGAAGCAAGCTCTGTGTAATCCTTGCAGCTTTAGCAGCCCTCTTGCTGTTGGGAAGTCTTTCAAAGTGCCCACCTTCCTTTTTTCTCAGAGAGCTGGTTTTGGGTACCTTTTCTCCACAAGTGGCTGTAATCTCAGTCTCTCCGAATATTCCTCCTATCTTTGCTTTCCAACCCCACTGATCTCCAGAGCACCATGTAACTAGGCTCATGCTCTCAGAGCAGATCTCCAGGGCTGGGTGCTCAGTAGTCTTAGGCTTCTGCCCCTTCCCCACTCCATTTGTCTTTCTCCCACTGGTGAGCTGGGGTGGGGGGATGGCTTGGGTCCGTCTGAATCGCGGCTTTGCTACTTTACCTTTTTCCGTGAGGTCTTCTCTTTTCCCTAGATGTAGACAGTCTGTTGCAGTCTTCTTTCTGATTGCTCTTTCAGGATTAGTTGTATTTGCTATATTTTTGTAGTATATGTGGTTTCTGGAAGAGTTTTCTGTTTCACTTCTCATGCTGTCATCTTTAAGCCTTCCATAAGTGATTTTTATTTTATTATTTTTGGTGAGTTGTTTCAGAGGAAATTGTAGACATCTTGATTCTTTTGCACCCCAGTAAATTCAGCCTGCATCTCCTAAAAGTAAGGCCTTTTTCCTACATAGCTATCACAACACAATCTCAGCCCTTTTCTATGTCATAAGCCTTCCCCCTGAGCACTGGACTATTCATGCACATTAAGGGTTAGTCCAGGGTTTATCACTGTATCTCCCTTTTGTATTTCATGACCTCAAGTATTGGTTTTTATTTTTCTCTTGCTACTGAGTCAATTGTATCTTAGTTCTGGTTTAGAAATATTTGAGAGATTAAGTTAATTGATGCTTTCTCCTTACAAGTGGCTGTGCTCTTATGGAAAGTGAGTCATAGGTAGAGCATTCAGGGAAGATTCTTTTATATCAGTGCATGGCTTGTCCACCCAGCTCCTTTCAGGACTGCGAAGAGTGTGGTTTAAGACATTTGTCACAGCTGTGTGTAGAAAAACCCAGGTAATCATTCCTAGTTCTCTAAAAGGTGAAGAACTAGTCTCTAATTCATCAAGAGACTTCAGGGAGCACCCTGACAGTAATGATATTGTAAAGGCCATTTTCCTGGAACATAAAGCCCAGAAGTGACTTCTACGGTTCTTGTCTCTGACACTCTTCTTACCTTATAAATAGCCTTGTTCTTCTCGTCATGAGCATTTCCATAACACTTTAAATCACGCACTTCTAGAACACCGCATGTGACTATACACTTGGCTGGTGAGCTTGAGATAACAGTGGGCCAAGTGTGGGCATCCACCACCATCATGTGGGGTGGCCTTTTCTCCCCAGCCACCCTTCTGTGTGAAGGGTCTTCACAAGAGGCATTGGAAGGTAGATTCAGATTGCTGAGTAGCTCATAAGTGGACCCTAACCTCTAAGGACTAGCTAATTCTGGCCAAGGTTTAAGTGACTTGCCTAATGACCCTTATTTATTCTATGGTAGGATGTATATTTTTAGGAAGAAATTGGCTTCCATTAGGTAACACAATCGCCTTCCCTTTTTGGGGGACTTTATCAAATCAGTGTTTTGGTTACAATAAAGATCTCCTGCTGTGGACTATATAAGACACAAATAATACCCTCTAATAATTGGGGCTATTTTTTAATGAGTTACTTACATGGAAGAATAATGCCGTGTTGAAGGATTGGGGGTACAGTGAAGCTCGGTATAGCTGTTCAGGCAGATCAGTATATAGGAAGTGCTGGCAGAGTCGCCATGACGGGACGGGCGAGTCCAGGTCGAGGAAGGCTTCACGAAGTAGGGTTGGGCTGGATGTCGTCAGAGAGGTTTAGAGTGTCCTGGAACAGGTGTTTGATTCTGTGGTACAGTGTGAACACAGGTGCAGAAATGATGACAGACGGTCGTTCAGAGGGTGGGGTGTAAGCCTGGTTAGTCTCAATATAGAGTTCAAATGAGGACATGAACAGAGAGCGGCCCACCGAGGTAGGCTGGAGCTAGGTTACAGGAAGTGATGCGAGCTTGGATGGCACATGGCCAGCTTTCTGGAACGCTTGGATCTTAATACAGAGAAGATATGATCAGTTTCCCAGAAGTTATGAGTGAGTTCCTACTGTGGGCCTCATACTGCCCTTCCCTGAGAAGATAAAAATTACCGGACTAGTAGTTTTCAAACTTCTTGTTCACGGACTTATTTTAATTTTTAACTCTTTAAAAGTATCGAGGAACCCACAGTATTTTGTTCTATTGAATCATATCTGCTGATATTTGCTATATGAGGAACTAAAACTGAGAACATCTCCAACGAAGTCATGCACAGCTGCACAGCCCCGTCGCTAGCTTTGTCATGCATCATTAGCCTCTGAAAAGCCACACTTGTGCATGATGAGAGTGACAAGAAAGTAGCACCTCTGAGTTATTAGCACCATCGTTTTGACCTTGGGGACCTCCCCCGGTGACCTGGAGCACACTGTGTGAAATTGCTGTACTGTACTTGAAGATACCATTATTGTTCATATGTAAATACATACATTTAAGATGCTACAGACAGAAACACGGTTATGCTTGGGTCAGTTAAGAAGGACTCTTAAAGAAGGTGACCTTCTAAACTGATGAAAAAGGAGAAAAGAATGGACATGTGGCACATTCTGGAACCATTGCCAGGAAGCCTGGGCAGCAGGCACTGTGTGCAGCTGTGTGGTTGGGTGCGCCAGCTCTGGAGGGCTTTGACCTTGGTGACGTCGAGAAGCCACTAGTGAAAGGAAGTGACACGACCCAGTGTGATTCAAAAAGTAACTGTGGGCAGTTTACAAGATGCCGTGTGGGAGGTGGGGAGAGTGCCCACCAAGTAATCATAGCTCCTCTCCAGGGGCACCCTGACTTCCCTCAGAACATACTGTGTTACAGACAGGTAGTTGGCAAACATTTAGATGTCCCCTCAAAGCTAACTTTCCTGATTCGAACTCTTCCAGAAAGGTTCTCTCCTAATTCTAGTTTTGCTGACCACATTACTACTGAAAAGCACTTCATTGCAGAAGTGGGGAGAAGGGAATGGGGACTGCAGGACAGAGCTGTGGGCTGGTAGATAAAAGGAAACAGGAGCTGAGCTTAGTGCTCTAAGATAGAAGACACAGGTACCTCTCAGACGACTGCTGGCCTGGTGGTGTGCAGAGAAGGGGTGGGGAGCCCAGGGCCGATCAGGGTGTGAGCACTGCACCTTGGGAGATAGAGCACAGGGTAGGCTGGACCTGGCTGGCAGCATGCCATGTCCTGTTCCTAGCCCCTGAAGATACTCTTTTCCTGGATGTCAGCCAGTTTGCTTCTTGCTCTTGGTTAAGGTTCATTCAGAAGTTCCCTAGGTATATAGCTATCCATGGCTGTGTAACAACTCCCCACAGAGTCAGTGGTTTAAAGCAAGATGTATTTATTGTCTCATTTCTGTGAGCCGGGCATTTGTGCACAGCCTGTGGGTCTTCTGCTCAGGAGCTCACAAGGCTGTGGCCAAGGTGGTGGCTGGGCCATGGGTTCATCTGAGCCACTCCACAGTGACTTGCTCTGTTGTCAGAACTCCTTACCTTCCAGCTGCAGAACTCAGGGCCCCAGTTCTTGCTGGCCATCAGCTGGAAGCCACCCTCAGCAACT
The DNA here is from genome assembly GCF_030020395.1 of Manis pentadactyla. Classification (NCBI taxonomy): domain Eukaryota; kingdom Metazoa; phylum Chordata; class Mammalia; order Pholidota; family Manidae; genus Manis; species Manis pentadactyla. The sequence continues at coordinate 236,859,752 of NC_080019.1, forward strand.
AGAAACCACCCTGTTCCTGGCCATTTGGCCTCCCAGCATGGCAGCTTGCTTCCTCAGGCTGGCAGGATGGCCTCTAGAGCAAGTTCAGTAACAAGCAGGGCCTCACATGATGGAACGTCTGTGTTGCTTAGAAATGAGCCACGGATGCTGCCGACGCTCAGGGAAGAGGACTCTGTGAGGGCGGGAAGACCATGAGGCAGGGCCTCTGGGGCTGCCCTGGAGTCTCCCTACTGGTGGGCTTTCCCACTGGTTCTGGGCGCATCCTGTATTTGCCTATGTCCCTCCAACCCCAAGATTAAAGTTGAGACCTTGGGAGGAAGGCATCTCCTGAGTGTCTTTATCCGTAAATAGGACTATCACATTAGCATGAATTTTCCATCAGAAACTTCAGCAAACTTACTGTAAAGAGCCAGATGGTAAAAATTTTAGGCTTTTGTGGACCAGATTGTCTCTCTCACAACTACTCAAGTCTGCCTTTGTAAGTGCATAAGCAACTGTACATGGTATTCAGATGTGAGCAGGGCTGTGTTCTGATAAAGTTTTATTTATCGAATCAGGCTACCGTCTGCTGACCCCAGGTCAGTCAGATTGGTCCGTAGTCTCTGACCTTAGTAACTTTTTGAGAGAACGGGACGAGGGCAGGTGGTTTTATAAAACTGGCCCTTTACTGAAAATTCCTTCTCTCGTGGAGAGAAGGAAGTCACAGATGACATACCAGTTGGGGAGGATGGGGCAAGATGAGAGCCCTCTGAGTCATGAGGCTGGGCCAGAGCCAGAGAGAGGCAGGCCCGGGTCCCCCCGACCCGGGTGTCCCTGAGCTCTTACAGTGAGTGGTTCCTAGCATTTCACAAGAGATGATTCATTCGGTCCTCAGCACCGCTCTACGCAGGGCGGACCTCCTGGTTCTCCTTTTGTAGGTAGGCGTGCCAAGGCCCCTGCCAACTATAAGGAGTCAGCCCGTCACTGCTGTCAGCAGACTGTGGGGACAGGACCCCAGCCTACTTGGTTTGGATCCAGCCCTCACCCTCTCTTTCTAGAGCAGGAGCTAGCAAATTTTGGTTCCTGTGCCAAATCCAGGTTGCCACCTGTTTTTATTAGCCCACAATAAGAATGATTTTTTACATTTTTGAATGGTTGGAAAGAATCAAAAGAATGATGTTTCATGACACATACAAATTACATAACATTTATATTTCATCGTCCATCAAGTCCTTTTGGAACGGAGCCACACTCATCCGCAAGCTGCTTTTGTGGTAGGTTTTGTGCTACTATGACAAAGTTAAGTAGTTGCATCTAAAGTCGTCTGGCCTGCACAACTGAAGATAGTTGCTATCTTTACAGAAGATGTTTACGAGCCTCTGTTCTGCAGCACGAGGTCTGGTTGTAGACCGTGGCATTGATGTTTTCCCTCCCTGACTTGGCATTCCCCTCATGGCTCAGTCACCTGGTCAGAGGATTTTTTACATTGTCTTTTTGTCTTTGGTGCATGGCCTGCTGATTTGTGTCATGTCCTTCCTTGTAAGTTGGAAATTTAATCTTACTCATAACGTCTTCATTTAACTTTGCAGAGTGGGTGAGACTACACATTTGTAGGGAGGTTTGTCAGTACTACCAAGGTGACAGAGATGGATATGGGAGAGGCTGCAGCCTTTGAGAGTGTACAGTTCCAGCCAGAATTCAGACCAACGAGATGCTGTTTGTGTTCTTGTTTTCTTTTTCTGAGATGTCTAATAGCAGCTTAAAAAATGATTCATGGAACAGAAACCACTTTACTTGCTCTTCCACATAGTATCTTGACACACACAACTCACAATTAAGCTCTTAGACTGAGTATTTGCCTCCAGGGTTTTCCCCTTACAGAGGGCCCCACAGCACTGTCATTATGTGATACGTTAACAGTAATACTGTGTAACTTCACTCTTCATCTTGGAATCGTAGCCAGTTAAAAGAGTGGATATCAAATTTGGCTTGCTGTAGAATAGAGAAAGTGAGTGTGTGTAATCTTCTGGGATGTGGAACTGTAGATTGTGGGTAGTCACTTAAAAAGCAGGTTGTTGTGTTTTTTTTTTTGTTTTTTGTTTTGACTATATCAAGTTAGTTTAATTTTTAGTGTTCATATAATAGCTACAGCAATTGAAGATACATCATTTTCATTCCAAATTTATCACGTTTACTTCAATTCATAAATTTCTTTCATATAGAACAAGTTTTCCATTTAAGTTAAAATGTGAAAAATCTTCCAATTAGTTGATAATTATTAATAAATGCTATTTAAAGAAGAAAACAAGTGAGAGTGAGCCAGGGAGAAGCTGCATGAACTGTGGAGAAACAGATGCACAATGGATGACTCCGTCTTAAAACAGACTAACCAGTAAGTTGTCAACTTACTCCACGCCTTGGAAATGGTTAAGAAGTGACAAATTAAAAAGCTACAAAATTGAGAAAGTAGATCTTACTGACATGGCTTTTTAAAAAAAGAGTCTCTTAAGCCAAAAATCAGTTAGGGTAGTCACTTAAAAATGTTAGAAGAAATATAACTAAGTGGTTAGCTTTCCTTTGCTTCTCTAAAAAAATGAAAATGGGTCAATTTAAATAGCAAACAGAATTATTCCTCACATTAAGGATTATGGAAATGATAATGACAAACATCTACTGTGTGCCACATACTGCAATAGTAATTTTATTCAGCATTCACAGAGTCCTCGAGGAAATGAGATGTATTATCATGTCTATTTTATTGAAGAGGAAACAGATTTTTCAGGACTAAATAATTTGCCCAACAGCTAATAAATTGAAGAGCCATGGTTTTAACTCAAAGGTAAATTCAGAATTTAAATCAAAGCCGCCTTTCTACTATTTTTTTAGTTGAGAATTTGCAACATTGGAGTGGGAGATTATAAACTCAATTCTTCTGGATGCGTTTGAGATTAGGTCAGAAAACACTTTGGGGGAACGTATTGTGAGCACTTATGCTTAGTAGTCTGAACGTATGTCTTTAAAATTACTAGGCAACCCTTACCTTTCAAACACTACTATGTCAATTCTTCCTATATTTGAGTAGTTTAGGAGAAAGCTAGGTTTAGTCCAAAGGTCTAGATTTTCCCCTTATAGCTAAAGGTCACTTGCTCCCTTACTGTTTTATTTGAAAACGGCCTGTCTCTGAAAGCACAGTCAGTATTTATGAGTTGTTAGAGGCTTTCACCCTTGTCCTCTTCAACATCCAGCACCCTGATGTAAGAAACTGGAGCGAGGGTATTTGCTTGGCTCTAAAAAGTCAAAAGTTTAATGGCTGCTTAGCTACTAACTGTTCAGGAAAACAATCACTAAATTTCAGACCAAAATAATAGTAGTAGGTTTGGTCCCAGTGAAAAATGACAAAGAAATAAAATAATAACAAAAAAAATTTTTTTTTTTACAAGAACAAAACAAAAACTGCGTTTCTCCCACATAATCTTAATTATAGTCTGTAATTAAAATGACTTGTCAAAGGTGATCTGATACAGATTCAGTAACGAGTAACTTGTGAGCTTTTGGGGTTTTTAAGACCCCATCTGTGTTTTTTTTGTTAAGATGTTTTTTTGTTCAGATTTCTTCATTGTTGCATTTTAATGTATCTTAATGCACATCACATCTTCCGTCTGAACCAAGAATTAGAACATTACCAGTAGCTCCCACCTCTGTTCCTTCCTTATCTCACCTTCTCTCCTTCCCACTGCTCATGCCAAGAACTCTACATTGTGAATACTGTTCTGCTGTTTAAGTGGCTTTCATCACTGAGATGTACTTCAACGGTATATGTGAGGTATAACTTTGTTTTAAGCTTTGTTTAGATTACTGAGACTTTTTACTATTGTTTTTCATCTATAGCCATGTTGTTACATTGCCAGGTAGCCGTAGTTCATTTATTTCCACTGTTGTAAAATATTCTGTTGTGTGGTTACAACCCAATTTAATTACCTGTGCTATTACTGGGTGGGCAGTTTGGGTTGTCCCCTGGTCTGTTTCTGTCTCAGACGTGCATGTGCAGTCCCGCCATGCTTCCCAGTACCCTGCACATGCACAGCTTGTACATGCACCCCGGCAGGGTTCACCCTGGACTCAGTTCTGCTGAGCTGTGCTCACAGGCTGTGCTCCTGTCCAGTTGCCATGCTGAGGTGAGGAGTTCGTGTCACTTAGTGCTCTGTTTAATTCAGATGTCACTGATAATTTTTTTTATTGAAATATAGTTGATAGACAATATTATACTGGTTTCAAATGCACAACATGCTGATTTGACACGCCCACCATGACAAGAGCAGTTGCCATCTTTCAACATACAGAGATGGTACAACATTGTTGACTAGTGGATCACATTTGTAGATACATTTCATGGTTTTGTAATTTTCTCTTCACCTGGCTTCATCTGTTTACCCTGACTTCATTTCTAGAAAATGTCTTGATTTTTTTGTTTTTAAATCTCAGGTGATCTTGAATAATATTTTGTTGGTTGGAGGTCTTTGATTCTTTCTCATTTATTTGTGTACTGCATCCATGGCTTTGCTAGACTCAGGATCTGGCAGATCTCATGTGTGGTAATTACTGGGTTCTGAATCTGTTGGCTGATGTTTCTGCCCAGTCTTAGTGGTTTCCTTTCTTGGTGTTTGCTCTTTGTGAGCTCATTACTTGGACATGATTTTAGCTAAAATGGGATTAGTAAAACTGTCCTCAGAGGATTCTGCTGCTTCAGGTAGCCAGGGATTGCCCCTGGCCTGTGATCACATTGGCCACCCTTCTTACTTTTTTACCCCTGGACCTGGCTGGTCCACAGCTCAGCTTCCTGAAGGTGGGAGAGAGTACACGCCCATAGGTCTGGCGGCCCTGCCCTGCAACCTCCACACACTCAGACCCTGACCCCACTTCTTCCCCTCTCGGCTCCCCACTTCTGGTCCATGGGCTTTAGACACTTTTTGGAAGGTGGTGATCTTTAAATGCTCTTCCACCACATGTGAGGTTCATGAGGTTCCCAAAATAGTGTGTCCTTTGGAGCTCCTGGTCAGCTGTAACTCTTGAAGCAAGGATCTCTGTCATCACGAATTAGAGAAAGAGGAATTTTCCTATTTAGTAACTTGTAATACTATTTTGAACATGTTTAAATGTCCTCACTGAGAGTAAATGCTTAGTCTTGTCGTTTGTAAGAGGATAATAGAAAAATTTTAACTGTAGGATACTTGAATGTTTTTATTTAAAACTATAAGAAATACTCGTGTTTGAAATAATTTGTTTCTGTATAAAGTTGTAAAACCAAAAACACTTGTCTGATTGCATTGTTTTGCTTACCGAGTCTTCATGAACTTCTTACCCACAGGGAGTAGTTAAAAAACCCCCAGCTCCACATCAGGGCTGCTCGTAACGCAGCCCCACAGCATCACATCCCCTTTCTGGTCTCTCTTCTCTGTCCTCCCTTTTCTGCTCATCACCAGGGGTGCCCTTGACTCTTTCTGTCCTTTCCTTGAAATGTCCTCTGTACATACACTGCCACTGCCCCACACAGCCATGCCTGCCTAGAATACGCTGTGTAACCACGTGTCCTTCCTGGACTGAGACAGTCCTGCCCCTGTGGCATCCTGTACATGCGCACCCACAGCGGACTTTCCTCCAGCCAGAAGGTGACCTCTTCATGTTGAGTCACTGTCCCCCTTCTGCAGTGTTTCCCCAATGCCTGACTCAAAATGTCCACATCACTGTGCATAGCTCTTACTTTTTTCCATGTGGTATTATTTGTCTTTATTCTTTTGCTTGTAGATGGCTCTGAAGAGGAGAAAATGGAAACTGATACTGATGGGCAGCAGTCTGAAAAGGTGAGGTCTGTCTGTCTGAATCTTCCTATGACAGAAAAGCCACAGAGAGCACACCTTTTGTGATAGAATGGTTTGGGTTTATTTTGACCTTTTGAATCCTCTCCAGGGAGTATAAATGATTGTATTAGCCATTTGGACTCTGCTGGTTTAATACAGGGCATTTTTCACTTCCTCAGCCAGTGAAGGTTTATCCAGTCCTTAACCTCTTCTTTTATAAACTGTTTGGGCATAGTTGGAAACATGAATATAAAAGGTGTGGTTCTTGGGAATATTGAATTGTAGGCTTTTGGTCCTGTTCTTGTGCCAGAAGAGAATTGTAGAATATTAAGGGATTTTCAAGGAGAGAAAATACAGCAGAAAACCTTAGAGAAGACTTAAGTATTGACAGTTGAGGGAGGTTTAAAAGAACAGGTAGAGCTATAAAGACATGGAGGGTAGGGAGTCGAGTCCCAGCTGGCAGTGAAGGGGGACCCAGAAGCTGGTGTGCAGAGGGCATCAGAGCGCCCAGTTTGCTCATGCCAGTCCATCTCATGGGGGCTGTGCACACCAGGTGAGCCACAAGCTTTCAGGCCCTCCATGAGCGAACAGACACATTCAGGAGTTTAAGGTCTTAATTACATGTTTGTTGTAAAATTGCAAATAGACTAAGGAGAGAGGGTGAGGATAATAGTGAAATGAATTAGAATTCTTAACAATGTTCCAGATACTATGCTTTGTACTTTAAATTTATAAATTTATCTAATTCTTTAAAACAGCCTCATCAAGTCAGAGATAGTGTCTTCATTTTATAGACAAGGTTACATAATTTGTCCAAGGTCACAGGGATTTCAGAACCAACAGATGACACCAAACACTGACCTGCTACCATCCCCAGAGTATGATTACTGATTCTCGATGACAGCTAAAAACCAGTAGCAAATGACTATAAAATGGCTTTGTCAACTTTTTACTTTGGTAGTGTTCCATCTTGCTGCTTCGCTGATAATGTACATTTTAATTGCTCTTGGTCCTTTTGGACAACTAATTAATAGTTTACTTACTATTGATCTATCTACCCCATAAATACACCGAATTCCCCTGGCATCCTTTGTACACTAACCCTGGCCTTTAGCAGAGGGTGCAGAGGGCAGGGCCTGCATGTGGTGGAGGCCTGTGATCTTAAGAGCCCTCAGATGATAAGGTGATGAATGGTATTTCTCTGAATTTCATGAATTTCTGTTCCCAGCTTTTCTCTTCAAGGCCCTTGTGGACCTGGTCCACCTCTTGCCAGAAATAGAACCTGTTGGTATTCTAAAATAATGTCACTGTAAAAGGACCTCTTTTTGCTCACTTTCTATCCTCTTCTTTTGTGACCCTTCAAGGCAGAAAACAAAGGCGAAAACGAAACAGATGAAGGTGATAAAGCACAAGATGGAGAAAATGAAAAAAACAGCGAAAAGGAACAGGACAGTGAAGGTAGTGAGGATGCCAAATCAGGTAAGCTGAGGAAACTATTATGCAAAACTGTAAAAAGCTCAGGAAATGTGGGCAGTATAATCGTCCCTCATTTAGTTTGAGTGTGTGTTTTAACGTAATAGTAAATAGGCGTTTGAGTTTCGTCCTGCAGGGAGGTCCCAGTGCTGATGCCGGGACCCGTCCACAGTGCGTGGAGGTCGGCAGGGGAGGCCCCACTGGGGGCCGCGTGCTGGGGTGGCCAGTGGGTCTGTCTCGGCCGCCTGTGGAAATGCTGTGCACGGCTTCTGGTTTCCTCCAGGCCCTAGGGTCTCCCCGGGCACGTCACTGACTGATCTACCTGGCCTCAGGGATTAGGGCCTTTGTGCTTTCCTTTCCAGGGGAACCACACAGGCAGCCCAGAGAAGGGAGAGGACAGCGTGTACTGTTCAGAAGAGCCCTCTCAGGTAGAGGCACTCAGTGCGTGGAGTGGCTGGGCAGAGCCCTGGAGGAGGAGGAGAGGGCCCTGAGATCTCTGACAAGCCCCAGTTTGTCGTGAGACGGAGCCGTCTTGCTGACACTCAGCACTCTGGTAACAAAGCTTTCTTATTTTCCCCCCAGAAGAAAAGGAGATTGAAGAGAACAAGGAGCTCACTGATGCTTGTAAAGAGAGAGAAAGTGACACTGGGAAGAAGAAAGTAGAGCACGAGATCTCTGAAGGAAACGTAGCCACAGCCGCGGCAGCTGCGCTCGCCTCTGCTGCAGCCAAGGCCAAGGTCTGCCCCACAGCCTCTCCAGCGCCCCCTGAAGCCGAGAGGGCCCTAGCGGTCAGAACTCGGGGAGCAGGCTGTGTGAACAGCCGTGCACCGTGGGGGGGGTCCTGTGTGCCTGGAGGGCATTTCTAGGAAGCGGCTTGGACGGGCAGAAGGCTGGGCTGGAGCTGTGGCTGACCGAGGGGGGGGGGGGGGGGGGCTGTAACACGGAGGCGGAAGGCAGGGTTTGCAGCTTCTCTGATGGGGTGCAGGACGTCTTAGACTCTTGTCCCAGTTTCTGCTGGATTGAAATACTTGTGATTTTTAAGACAAAAATCTGCTTCCTTGTCTAAATTCTTCACCTTGCATTTACAGACTGAAAGGAGACAGAGGGAACCTAAAATAGCTCATTTTCTTCTTGAACTTGCCAGCTTTTCTGTGGGTGGTTTTCTCTATTTATACCATAGTATTGGCTTCACAACATATATAAGAGGAAAAGAGAATGTTTTTTGCCTGCTTTGTGTTAATTTAACATTTTAAGCCATTCCAGGCCTGAGTATGTGGAGTCTTTAAAAGCCTTTCTCTCCGTCTCACAGAGCTGTCGCCTTACAGGCTCGTCGCCCCGCTTGTACAGTGGTTACCGGGGCGCACCTGATGGCCTCGACCTAATGGTTACTCATCTGTGCGTAGAGATGTTCCTCCTTGGTCTTTAGTTCCCCTGACCATTCAGCTGCTGCGAACTGTTCCTGCAGGTGTTAATCTGTGGAGCATGACTGTATCAGAGCCTTAGGTGACCCGTTCACAGGACGCTGTCTTGATGTCCACCAAGGGACATGGGTGCAGACAGTTAGGGAGGGTGTGCACTGGCCAGTCACACTTTCCTGGGTGAATGCGCACACTTGCCAGCCTCCAGACACACTCTGAGCCCACATGTAGAGGTACCCTTTCCCACCATCCCAGCCCTGGGAATTCGAGTGCATAGTTGCTAAATAAGTCCTGGCGCAGACGGTAGTGTGCCTGTCACTTCATGTTTGCTTTGCTTCTTCATTGGAGGCATGTTTTTTTAGTCTCTCTGTCTTCTGCCAGGTTGGACTCTGGCATTTCTTTATCTCTAAATTGTCCGAGTTGGTGATGTTCGTGCTGTCCTCAGGGATCCTGAGGCCCAGAGGGTTGTCCTGGGCACCTTTGATCATTTTGTAAATGAGGAGTTGGCGGCCAGGAAGGCTTCTTTCCGAGTCCTTTGTCAGGGCACAGCACCGCCTGCCCGCACTCCACACCTGCAGTCTTGGCCCGTCCTCTCCCATCTGTGGGGCTGTCTGGGCACCAGCCCCTCGGGGTCACAGCTCACCTGACAGTGCTGGCCCTTCTCTGCTCTTTAGGGGCCTCCCATCATCTGTGTCTGTCCCTTCCACCCCATTAGAGCAAGTGGATCTATGTGTCTAGGGCTAGTGAATATGCCACACTGAGCCCTGTGGGCTCACAAACGGCACCTTCATCCAGCAACAGAACACAACCAGGCCGAAAGAGGCTTCCTCCCATTCTCCAGACACCGTGCCTCCCATCCACCTGGTTGCTGGCCTGCTCCCCACACCGTGGGTTACTTTTTCCCATTTTTGACTTCGTATAAATGGAGTCATACAGTGTGCAAAAGAATCTTTACAAATGCAAAATGAGCATTTTACTTAAATAACCTCCCTGTGTCTCTCAGGCTAAAATTTCAAACTCTTCGATAGGGAATTTGGAAGTTTTTCATGAACAGGACCTGTCTCAGCCCTCAAGCAACATTTCTTCCAGTCCATCCCATTCCTTGCCATTGTAGCAGCCAGAACCTCGTCTCCCCTCCCTCCGCTGACGTGTAGGCTGCCTAGGAAGAGAGTAAAATGGCGCACTGCCGTGAAATCTCCCAGATGCTTCGTGCTCTTTTCGTGGCTGTTAAAATGTCCAGCTTTGGGCACAAAAGCTTGACAGCTGTGCCTGACTGCACACAGCAGGGACCCCTTCATCAGGGCACTGCTCTTGCACGTCAGTCACTCCGGCCCCTGGGTGTCACTGTGCAAAGGACATGCTCTGTCCAGGCCACTTAGTGTTCTCTCCACATCAGCACTCACTCCCATCCGTGTAACTGCGATCCAGGGACCTGTAGGTTGGCGCATCTGCTGCACGGCTTTTCCTGGTGCACCAGAGATGCTCAGCGCCCCTTGCAGTGTGGTCTCATCTCCATAGCACACACATTTTGTGCCGTGTGGTAAATTACATGGCAAGGAAGTCACTTAAATCACTATAATTAGTGCAGCTTATCTAGCCAACCCAAGTTTTCTCTGACTTTCTTTTTGTGCTGTGTCTATAAACAACTTTGTTAGTAAGAGTTTTCCCTGATAGGTTTTAATTGCTTGTCACACTCTCACGTGGAGTGGTGATTAGAGGTTCTGGATTGGTGCCAGCACACACTGGGCAGGGATGCTGTCTGGCTGTTCCCCCTCGTTGCTGTTGGACAGACTCGGTCACATGTGCCTTTGCATTTATCTGCTGCGACTTATGCCTCCTGAAGAGGGGTGTGCGTGTGGGAAGGAGCTCCATGGCCGGTGCTCTGGATCCCTCTGTCTGGAGGTGTGGATTCAGGTGAAGTTGGAAGGAAAAGCCCAAAACTGTTGCTGGAATAAACTGGAAACCCCAGGAGCTGGAACACATGGGATTCGGTTCTTACGAGAGAGCAGAGATCGTGTTCTGTACCACCTGCCTGTGCCCGTCGACCCTACAGCTGCCTGTGTGGTGGTTCGGGGTCAGTTCCTGAGCAGCAGCAGTACCCTCTCACCCTTCTCAAGGGCCTCGAACCCTCTCCCTAGCCTGAGATTCTTGAGGTAGGGAAATTCTCACCGTACACTTCGGTCATAGGGCTTTACCAGTATGTATTGATTGAAAGGGATTCACACCACACACTGATTGTCAGTCACCATATCTTTTTACTGGTGATACTGTGGCGAGAAGACAGAAGAGCTGGCTTCTGACCATCTTTTGCCTGTAGTCAGCCCCGTCCACTTGCCTCAGGCGACCAGCCTGGAACCGCTTCTGCTCTTGCCAGCTGGTATCTGTACTTCGTCTGGCGAGGGCCCCCGTTAACTCTGTTCCAGCCAAGGCACTTACCTGCTGCCTTCGTCACTGTCCGGGTTGGTTCTACTACATCCCATGCATTTGTGGCGCGCAGTCAGACTTAGCATTCTGTAGAGCCTGGGAGTGAAAGGGCGGGCTCTGAGCCCTGCTCTGGGAAGGCTCTGCTCATCCGTGTGGCCTAAAGCCACCGTCGTCGTGTTCTGTCTCGTGATTCTGTACCTGTCACCTGGGTGGACGGTGGGAACATTCTGCTCCACCTGGCATTGGCTGGTTAACCCTGCAGTTGCCTGGCTGTGTGGGGCCGCCTGAGGCCTAAGCCAAGTGGCCCTGCCTCCAGAGGGCTGGCTGTGACCCCACTGACCATCACTGATCCCACATGGCCTAGCTAAGAAGTAGTTGTGGGCTTCTTCACGTTAATGCGGTTCCACAGTAGTTGGACTTTTTCCCTGATCGCTTACAACTTTAAGGGGAAAACATCCCTGGCATCAAGAAGGGGAGCTTGGGCTTAGGCCCCCAGCCTGACGCTGCATTCACTCTGTCCAGCTATGCTGTTCTCGGGCTCTGTCCGAATTCAAGGTGAAGAGGGATCACAGACCACACACCTGCACGGAGGCTGACCACCTTGACCCGTCCATCGGTCAGCCCTCTGATCCCAGATGGCATGCATTTCTCCTGCTTGCTTGAAAGATAAACCTGTGGTTGCTTCATTTAGTGTACCAGGCTAAGGCTGGAGGAGACCCACAGCCGTATCTAAGTCAGATGCAGGCAGAGGGCGAAGTTCCTCAGGACACTTGGGGGCCGTGGCACTCCTCCCTTGCATGTCGCTCTTGCCTATTTGAGGACTGTGTGGGCCGACAGCATGGTGACGCGTGGGCATGAATGTGCCTACAGCCAGGGAGCATGGCAGTGGGGCACAGAGCTCATGGTTCTCAGCAGTCAAGCACACGTGTCTGGGCTTCTGATCCTGCGAATTACTGTCTACACCTGTTGGCGCAGCCCTCTGGACTTTTGATTCTGACTCCCAAGCCGTCGTCTTTTTCCATTAAAAAATCAGCTCCATTTTGCTGATGAGTGGCTTTCTTGGCCTGCAGTCAAAGTCCCAGAAGGAAAGGAGAGAGTGAGAGGCAGGAAAAAAGAAAATTGTGACTGATTGAAAACTCTCCAAATTTGATGGAAAACTTTAATGTACAGATCCAAGAACATGCAGGGAAGAATGTTGTAGATGTGCTCTTAAAGACACTTTGCGGTCTCCTGCCTGGTGGAGGTTCTCAGCCACGCCTGGAGCCGACCCCTGAGTGACGCTCTGTGCTCTTCTTGTGGGCTCTGTCCTTGTCCTGGAGCCGTTTCCTTGTTTCAGACCCTCACTGGGAATACTACAGAGAAGAGTTTTATTTCTAAACTTGCTCTTTTTCCTCTAAATTGTCTGGATGGAGGCATCTAACTTGGGTAATAGCTACCCAGAAACTGATAGGTTCCCCCTGTGGTCTCCTCGCTGCTTACAGTAAAACACAGAAAGAGGGTTTGCATTTCCCGTCCCAGAGGCCACCTCGCCTGACCCTCAGCCCTCTCTAGAGGTTTCACATCCCTAGAGGTGACAATGTTTCCAAACTTTGTGCTATCATATAATAAAGATCTACTTCTCCCCAACTTTAGGTAGCATTTCCCTCTCTGTATTTTAAGATGTCACTAACAATTTTATTGGGGTCCTTTCAGCTTGTACCCATGGCATGATCCCAAAGCCAAACTTACATTTTGGGTTTTTGTTAAAACAGAACCTCATTTCCAGATACCAAATTCTTTTTCAAAAGCAAGACTTAGTGGTTTAAAAAAAAACATTTAATTATGGCTCATGATTTTGTGAAATTTGAGCACCAACTAGTTCTCCTTTGTGTGCAGTCAGCTGAGTCATTCAGTGGCATTCACCTTGCAGGCAGGCTCATCTAGCGGGTCTGTGGCAGGTCCTTCAAGTACTTGTCCTTGGTGGGGGCGACGGGTCCCACTCCTGCACGTGTTCGGGGTCTCCCTGAAGTCTGTGGTTGGGGGATCGTACTTCTCGCAGGGCAGCCTGGAGTCCCAGAACAAATGTTCCATGCAGGGAGCTGGCGAGGACAGGTGGCAAGGGCCCTACCAGGTCCAGGGCACTTGGAGACCTCACCTCTCCATGGAAAAAAGGCCAGTGGGTTTTGGCTGGCTTTACCACAGCTCCCTTCTCAGATTTCCCCAGGAAACTGTCTGCTAAAGCAGTGTTCTGCATAGGCATCGTGAGATGAGTAAACCGGCCTTTGGCTTTAGGACAACATTTTCACTCTAGCTCTGCCATTCACCGTTAACCACAGCCTCTCATAACTAAGGTAATTTTTCTGAACCCGTAGATTTTTGTTGGAATCAGAAGTCCTTTCTGATCTGCTTTTTTAACATGATTATTATAAGATTCAATTAAATTAATATGATTTATACATTTAATATAAATAATAAATATTTAAGTATAAAACATTTTGTAAACTGGAAAGTGCCATACTCAGTTTATTCCTTAAACCTGTGTCTGAGTGCCTGTTAGATGTCAGACACTGCGACAGTGCTAGGCATACTTGATGCCTGAGACAGACACAGATGGTCCCAGCCCCTGGGGACCTACAGTCAACTCATTAACCTTGAACCTTACAGACTTCTGAGTTGAGCCTGAGACTCCATTTAGTCATGAAGGAAAAGAGATTGAACGTGTATAAAAGAGTAGAATTGGGATGCTGAGTATGTTCTATTAGGTGAGATCTAATTAGGGATTACGTACTGTTTTTAAATTTCTTGGAATGAAACTTTTTTATTCTCACACAAACACACAGCACATAAATTTTTTCTACTTTTGCATATTCAATTTCCACATATGTTGTGTTTATAGATGGGGTTACTGCCTGAACCAGGTACTTTAGGTTCTAACAGGTAGATCCTCCCCTCCTAGATGGGCTCTTTAGATGGGAGGAATTTCTTTTAATTAATGGGTGAGGGGGGCACCATGCTTATTTACATAACCTTCACTGCAACTTCCCTTACTCTTAAGCAAATGTTTACCTAAATAATTCCAATGATCTTTTGCACTTAGCACCTGGCTGCTGTGGAAGAGAGAAAGATCAAGTCTCTGGTAGCTCTCCTGGTTGAGACTCAGATGAAGAAACTGGAGATCAAACTTCGACATTTTGAGGAGCTGGAGACCATCATGGACAGAGAGAAAGAGGCTGTAAGTGTGGCTCAGGGTAGCTTTTTGATATGGCAGCCAGCTCTGCTGGTCTCTAGCTGTCTTCTGTCCTTTTTTTTGTTTGTTTGCTTTGCCTTTTCAAAAGGATTATCAGCCAGTGATGGTAAATAAAAGGGACTCTGTTCACTGCTGAAACTAATTATCTAAACTTCAGCTTCTTAGACCTCTCAGCTTTCAAGGTACATGATAGAATCAAATTCTCCCTTCTATAAAAGTTGAATCTTTGACGGACAGACTTACCTATTTGTCACCAGTAAAGTAGAATCCATATAGATCCACACCTGATTCAAGGATTTTGAATACCTTTTGTCTTCAAGATAAATATCAGAAGGTAGAGGTTAATCTGTTCAGGAGTTAGGAGCCTCTTATCCGTGATCCCTTTTAACCAGGCCTTCCTCAGATCCGACCTTGGCCTCCTGCTTTTCTTGCCCCCTCTTACGGTGGAAGATGGGGGCTGGGCCGTGCTGAGCTACTAAGCAGCCTTTTCTCTGTGTGGACGAGAAGGTGCTCCAGGCACTGTCCTGTGCTTGCTACATGCCAGCCCACCCCAGTTACCCGGCCCTCTCCTGCCTTAGGATTCACTGGCTGCTCAGCTCCTGGTTCGGCTGTGTGGTGGTCACGCCATACCACATGCAGGCTTCCCTCATGGCCTTGTTCTCTGTGCCCCCTCGGTGCATCCTGCCCTTCTACCCACGAGGCCCCTTTCGCCACTGCCTCCCTCTGCGTCCCTCAGTCCTGCACCCTTGGGTGACATGCCCTCCCCATTGGCTGCCTAACAGCACTTGCTGTATTGCCATTTGCTAATCACCTGTCCACTTCCCATATGAGGGCAGGATTGATGGGGTGTCTTTGTAAGCACACGACTTGGCGCATCATAGGCTCTTGTTTACGGTCTGTTGACTGTGTACACCAGATCATTGTTGGAAGGTGGAAGGGTGGGCAGGAAAGTCTACCTTTGGGGAACTTAGTTTAGTTTAGGGGTGAGACAGTTGTGAAAACAAATGGCAGTGTGTGGTGTTCGCTGCTTTGGAGACAGGGGAGAACACCTGGAAGGTGCGGAGAGGTGAGGCCGTTGGAGAAAACTCCCCAGAGGTGAGCTGCCCTTGAGGAGTGAGTGTGTGTGGGTATCTCACCCTAATAGCTGCTCTTTTGTTGTTTTCTAGTCTTTTAGGGGACTTGGATAATAGGGGCTATAAGAGAATGGATTATTAGCACATGCAGAATTCAGGTGGTGATGGGGTGGGTCCTATACCACATGGTTGGCCAGGAAGGGTGCATGGCCTAGACAGGGTGCTTGTGGAGCAACGTCTGGATTGTCTGGGGCTCTCTTCTCGGCTCTATGTTGCGTTCCCTTCAGAGGGTGAACCTGCAGATCCTGCCCTTTGAAGCTTCTGGTGGAGCCCCCCCACTCTGCATCTGCACCCACTCCCAGGCACCAGGAGCAGGGTGCAGTGGCTCCACCTCTTCTGGCCCTGCAGAACTCCCCTTGTGCTGTGGATTCTTGATAACTTTTTACCTCAAATTATAAAACTCCACCATGTCTTTCTTACTTGAATTTACTTTTTCATGTTAAATTCTAACCAGAGAACAGAACATTTTTACTGGGTAGTTGTGTATAAAACAGCACAACTGAAAGTGTTGGGAAGACATAAAGATTCTCTGCATCACATGAGGCTGCTCTGCTCGAAGCCCTGCCTTTTCCCAGTCAGCCTTTGAGGCAGGAAAATCATTCAGGACAGCCCAGTGCCAACCATGGCATGTCACCATACCCGTATCGGTTACTTACTGCTTTGTAAAATTTATCCTGAATCTGAGTGACTGAAAGCAGAAAACAGTATGTCCCATGGCCCTGGGGGTCAGGAGGCTGAGGGCAGCTTAGCTGGTGTGCTGGGCGCTGGTGCTCAGGAGGCTTGCCTTGGGCTGGACCCTGTGCCGCGAAGCTGGTTCGTGGGCTGTCGGCACAGGGCCTCAGTTCCTTGTCACGTGAGCTTTTCTGCAGGGCTGCTAACAAAATACCTTCTCAGAGTGGCTGAAAAAAAGCAGAAGTGTGAAGTAGCCTTGGGGTCATAGCCCTGCACTGGGTGTCACCCCGGTCCCAGTCGGCTGTGGAGAAAGACGGGGCTTGGCAAGGGGGCATCAGGAAGACGGTTGTTGGACTCTCAACCACTGAACAGTCCCCCGGACTTCAGAGTGCCTCCCATTCCTTTTCTGTAGTTAGACGTGATGTTTTCTTCCACCCTGTATGAGCATCCTGTCCTCCCTTAGGCAAATCCGGGCTCTTTTCCCACCGACGATTTCATCCCAGGATCATTGGGCACGTACCTGAGAGCAGTGGGGCACGTGCCTGGCACAGAACCCGGACACCTAGGAAGTGGGCAGTGAATTTGCCTGTACCTCTCTACACAGGCTGTCAGTCTGCATCTGGAGGTGTAATTCTTGATGTTTACGAGCCTCTCTTGGCTTTGTGAACACATTAGACCAGTCACCATGCTAAGCCACATCATACGGATTTTATTCATTTAATCTTTCAAAAACCGTGTAGTGAAGCCATTAGCAAGAAAATACTGATTGCTTTGCGCCTTCTTGGACAGGAACGCAGCCGTGATGCTGGGTGGGAATGTAAGCCCGTTTCTTCACAACTCTTCTTAAGACGAACCCGCTGAGGCTCAGACAGGGCCCCTCGCCTACCTCAGCTCACAGTTCACGAGGGATAGAGCCACATCTCAGACCTGGGCGTGCTCAGCGCTGTGTTTTTATCTAGCACTTTATCAAGAAAGGAGCCATCCTTATTTTAACCTAGGGACTCTTAAGATAAACAAGGTTTTGTCAGCTCTGTATTGTGACTCTAGAAAGTTGAGGCTGTGCAGACCTGTCCAGTCAGCGAGGAGCAGAGCCCTCTCCTCCCATCTGGCTGCAGCTCCCCATGGGGCGCCTGCCCGCCTCTCCCAGTAGGTCAGGACATGCTCTTTTGGAATTGGATGTTTTGGCTTTGTTTACATAGCAGTAGATTAAAAAATCTTTTCTTAGACCTTAAGATTCAGATATGAAGGCTTTTTTCCTGTAACTGTGATAACTTAAAATCAGGTATTCTCTTCAAGTACTGATTCTACAGCATCTTACTACGCTGATGGACAGTGACTGTAATGGGATATGTGTGGGGGACTTGATGATGGGGGGAGTCTAGTGAACGTAATGTTGCTCATGTAATTGTAGATTAATGATACCAAAAAAAAAAGATCGGGTGTTCTCTTGAGCCATAAGTATTTAGTAATTAAGAATAAGGATGTAAAATTTTAAGTCTTTTACAGAAATGACTACAGCTGTAACTAGAGCTCACAGCAGCTGTTGAGACAGCCCTGCCATGAGTCCTAATTGGAGGGAGGCAGGATGGAATGTGTGGTCTGTCAGGGACACGACCTGATAAAAAGTACTGGCTCCATCCCAGGTGAGCATGCTGAGCTGGCCCTGGGTTCTCTCTGCTCAGAGTCCGCCCAGCTGAGCGGTGTTCAGTGCCCGTCAGGAAGCCCCCCCATCACCCCAGTCCAGAAGGGCAGGTTCCAGATGTGCCTGTTGGGAGCCGCATCAAGAGAGCTGGGCTGCTGAGGCCCTGCCTGAAGCATTCATGTTTCGATTTTTGGATTTTTTAAAAGTACTATGAGGCCAGGGAGCATGGGTTTGTGAGCTGATGGAATTTGTAGCTGGACTAAAAGCCATCTGAACCTCTGAAGTTCAGTCATATATGTATGGAAACTGTGGCCTAAGGAAAAAGAGACTTTGTAAGCAGTTCAAGGCTGGGAGGGACCCAGACCCCGTCCTAAAAGAGGTTAGAGGGGGGTGAGACAGTGACACATGAAGAGGCCGTGCACTGAGCAGCCATGGGTCTGTGGAGGCCACGGTTGGCCGAGATTATCAGGAAAGCTTCCCGGTGGAGGAGGGACCAACCTGAGCTTTGAAAAGGCCCAGATCTGGAAATGTGAAGAGAAGGCCACAGTTGCTGAGCAGACCGAAGAGTCAGCCTGCCCAGAACTGACAGCTTTGGGGTGCAGACGACAGATTAAATAAGTCTGTTCATTCAGCAGCCAGCTGAAGAGCACCTGTATTGCTCTGGGTATGACAGGTGCTGTAGGGTGCATAGGGAACAGAACCCCCGACAAGACTCTATGCCTGGGTGGAGCCTGAATCATCCAGGAGGGACGTTAGGAGCAAACCTGTGCACTGTGTGGATCTGCATGTGCCCTTGTACTGGGAGGGATTTCAGGCTTAGGTAGTCATCCGAGTTGGCTGTGTGGAGAAACACATTGCTAAGCACAGGAGCAGCGCAAAGGCTCTGCGGCCTGAGCAGGACTTTTGGGACCTGAGGAGTGGGTGGGCTGCATCGATGAGGGGAATGGGAGGAAGGTTGAAGTCAGGAGGTCTGAGGGCCTCATCACACTTGTCCCTGTCAGCCATACAGAGGCCTTTCATTTTACTCTGATTAAAATGTGGAACAATGGCAGAGGCCTGGCACACTCCCTTGTGGTTCAGCGGGGTCCAGTCTGTGTGCTGTGCTGTGGAGAACGACTTAGGAAGGCCACACCAGGGGAGACGGCCAGGGTGGTACAGTGATCTGTGTGAGGTGGTAGTGGCCGTGGACGTGAAGAAGTCAGGTTCTGGATAGATTCAGAGGTCTGCTGCTAATAGAGTGTCCTCACACATAGGGTGTGGATTTAGAAAAGTCTGCTGTACATTGACAAGGTAGAAAGAAAGCCAGAGAGTGGATTTCATGCCTCCCTAAGAGAACCACCTCATTTCCCATGTACTGTAGTAATTCATCCCTGCTGCCTGTCGCATAAGTGAGTCTGGTGCTAGACATGCACCATTCTGTGACTGTAGCTTTGTTGAAGATTTGGACAGCTGCGTCCAGTAGCAGCATCAGTCTGAATCAAAGACATGGCCTTGTGAAGCCAGCACATGGCCCCAGGAACAGAGTGGTGGTCCCAGCACCCCCGCCCTGGGGGTTCTGCCCTCAGAAGCACACGTGGGAGCAGCGAATGCAGTTATGTTCTTCTGTCCCGCGGGGGTGAGGAGGAATGGGTGTGTCTGTTTTGGACTTGGTTTTCCTAAGTGGATGTCTGGTTTCTGACCCCAAACGTTTCCTGGGAAGGTGTGATGATTGACTTAAGTTCTGGAGCTCCAGGCCTCAGCTGACACCTCGCCCTGGGCTGAACAGATGGACTTTGTGGCCCCCTCTTTGATCTGCCCCGCTATGCAGATGAGCTGGGAGAGGGCTGTGTGAACTTCCGTGGTCCGTGCAGCTGTCCACGTTGGGCATCTTGGTTAGAAAAGTGCTCTGCTGTGTTCAGGTTCCGCCTGGACTCGGCTGCTTTATACTCACACAGTGCAGGCGTGCGGGGGGGGAGGCAGCGTTTGAATGTGGAAGGCTGTGTCTCTGGAGCAGGGCTACAAGCAGCTTTGTCTGAAACTGGGCTCCCTAGAGCCAAATTGGAGCCATAGAAGAACGTGAACAGATTAATTAACACCTTATTTGTGTGACTAATTTACACTGTTTGGTTTAGCTATTGTAACTTTATCCATAGTCCTAGGAAATGGAAAAAGAGAAGAAAATTAAGGTATCTGTGGCATTTAACTTGGGCAGTTTTTAGTATGTTGTTTTTTTCATTACAAAGATAATGTGTGATGAAAAAGTATTCAATAATAAAGTAATAAATAAGTTAGAAACTCTCTCCTACCCTCAATTTCATTCATAGGAACAAATCACTGTTAATAGTCTGGTCTTCAAGAACATTTTCAGTGTGTGTATGACAGGTTATACATGGACACAAAAGTTTTTAAAATACAAGTGGGATTATGTTATAAACATTGTCACCATGTTTTTTGTAGTTTATCTCTGACATAACTGTACATCAGAAAGAGTACTTGAATGTCCTGATACACACATACATAGTTTCCTAGGACAGAATTCCAGGGGTAGGGTCACTTGGCCATTGGTTGGGTGCATTTAAAATGTGCTCAGTCCTGTCAGACTCTCCTCGGAAGCTCCCAGTCCACATCCCTTCTGATGGCCACAGAGGCGAGTGCAGCCCTGTTGGAGTTAGTGACAGTGAAGGGTCTTTCGCCTGAGAGGGCCAGGATGTGACCATCAGCTCTGCTGCGTGTGCCCAGGGAGAAGTGGCCTTCCTCAGGGGACCTTTCACCCCCACATCAGAGTGGAACCTACACTCGGCTCTTTTAATTATGCTAGTGACTGTTGTAATTATCTCTTGTATTATGAAATGACAAATGAAGCTCAGGACAAAATAGTGTAAGTGAAATTAGTTCACTTGTAGGCAAGGAAAATTGGGAAATTTTTGTTTCCAAAGTTACTTCTTTGATACTGAGCTCAGCTCCCAAAGAAAGGCTGGTTTGGTAAAAGCCAGTGAGACTGGTAAGGCAGAGACTCAAATTTCCTTAGGGAAAGAGTGACGGTGAGCTGCTTTATAAAGCACGTCTTGCCCTGAATTTTGTAGTTCCTACATGACTGCACAGCTCCATGCAAGTGGTCCCAGCCAGTGGTAGTTCAACAAGAGCACAGGTAGGAGGCCCTTTGCTGGCAGCCTCTTAAGTCTGACCTCAGCAAAGCCCTAAAATCCCTGGAGTGAATGGTTAGAGGAAAGCCAAACCTGGGAGCCCCACTCAGAAACTTTGGGTTCCTCTCATCTGTCTGCCTCCTCTGCACATTAGTTCATTGAGGGTTCTTCTGCTGTTTACTTCTATAGCTCTCTGCTCATCAGGCAGATGGGGCAGGCGGGCTCTGCCTCCTTGGTCACCCTCCCTAGAGCTTGCAGAGCCTCTGCCCATCTGTTGGGACCGTGGCAGCATGCACCAAGTCTCCCCTCCCTGGGAAGGCCGCGAGCCGGCCAGCTGACGCCCACGCACCTCCTCCTCCCTACCCCACCCTGGGCCCAGGGCCTGTCTTCCTTCCTGCCTGCCAGCCAGCCACAGACGTGCCCTAGCTGCTGCCTCTGACAACCAGTGGGGACCTCCGCCCGAGCAGCTCTCTGCTAAGAGCCCACATAGCCCGTCTGCTTTTGCTACTGAGAGGATGTAGCAGTATTTACCTTAGAGCTGGTTGCTTCTGGAAGCCAAAACGCTCTATTTCCTTAACCTAGTAAATGTCTTGGAATAGTGCTATTTAACAGAAATAAAGTCTGAGCCGTATGTGTAGTTTAAAATTTTCTAGTAGCCACATTTTAAAAGTAGATGAAATTGCAATAATTTTAATTTAATCCAACATATACAGAATACTACTTCAGCATGTAATCAATATGAAAAATTATTTTCTTTCATAAAAGTCTCCAAATTGCATGTGTAGTTCACAACAGTCTCTGTGTAAATGAGCCACATTTCTAGTGCTCAGGAGCCACATTTCTAGTGCTCAGTGGCCTATTGTGTCTGTGGGCAGCACAGGTCTGGAAAATGCCTCCTAGTTGTTCAGATTTTTCTGTTGACAGTGGCTGAATAAAACATTATTGAAGAGAAACAGATCGATGGGCCCTGCTTTGGGACTTCATGCTCTTGCTTCCAGAAATCTGGATTTATATTTTCCTTCATGTTGAAGTTGATTTTTCAGCCCTGAATTCAGTTGATTTTGATAGCATTTGCGATGGGTTCTATTCTTTGAACTATTGTGAGGCATATGGTTCCTGAATTTCCTGGCACATAAAATAACTTAACTCCTCTCTGTTTTAATTTGGGTCCAGAAAAACTATCTTGAATATCGAAATGCTTATATCCTTCAAACCAAGATTCATGCAGATTTCTATTTTGCCATCTAAAATACAGTGTGAATGTGTCATCCCATGTGATTTTGGGTACTTGAGAGCTAAAATTTACAGTGGCACTGCCACTGTCCACAAAGAAAAGTGTGTATCTTTTCAGCTGAGGCCACATGCACTGACCCACAGCATTTAACCTGCCCGTGGCATCACATTCCAGATAGTGACCCAAGATCACATCCAAGAGGAGAGTGCACAGGGGAGGCCAGGTGACTGTTAAAGGGACAGGAGAGGCTTGTTTAACTGGGAGCCTGAGGCAGTCATGGAAACTGCCACACAGAGAGGAGAACATGTGTCCTGCATGGGCCCAGAGAACAGTAGCCAGATTGCACAAAGGGCCACCAGCCAGGGAAGGCCAGCCCTATGATTAATGCAGAGAAAGCTTTGACCTCAGTGCCTTGGGGAAATGTGCACTCATGGAACAGCGCCGCCCTTGGGTGTTTGGGCAGCCCGGTGGACGTGTCCTGAGCGTGATCCGTGTGTGGCAGCTGCTCATGGTGTCATTTCTTGTCCTCTTTCCTACAGTTAGAGCAGCAGAGACAGCAGTTACTCACAGAACGTCAGAACTTCCACATGGAGCAGCTGAAATACGCTGAGCTGCGGGCCCGACAGCAGATGGAGCAGCAGCACGGGCAGACCCCTCAGCAGGTGCATCAGCACTCGGGGCCGCCCGGTGTGATGCCACCCCCCTACCCTCTGCTGCACCACCAGATGCCGCCGCCTCACCCCCCCCAGCCAGGTAAGGGGATGGCTCTGCTCACAGGTGAGGCTGGGGACCAGCTGCACCATTGGCGGTTTCTGACTAGACCGTTCAGAAGGCGCCTTGTCCAGGAAACCAGAGGCGAGTGGGAGCTGGTTCTGCAGCCACCGGCACACATGCCTGCCGCACTCCCCAGGTCCTCTGGGCAGGATGCCTCCCAGTGGCCCATACATCTCAGAGCACCTGAAAAAGTCATCCTTGGATTGTTTGTTTTTATTTTTATTTTTTACCTTGCAGACGTTTTCAAGGGTAAACCCACAAAAAGAATAGTACAGTGAACTTTGAGGACCCAGTTTCAATAACTGCTATTGCCTAAGTTCTAGAAAAGTTAACGTGCTATAGCATTTCAATTAGAAGCTGAGGATCGTCACCAGGTCAGTTATCTAGCTTTTGGTATTTGGCTGAAATCTGTGGTGTATGAAGGAAGGGGGAAACCTGCCTAGGGAGAGGCAGCAAGGTTGGAAGAGAAGTGAGAAAGAAGGTCAGATAAATTCGTCACTGGGAGCTTAATTTGTCCAGCTCTCAGATTTTTAGAGCTAATATGATTGTATAGATCACATGTAACCTTTTCTCCATAGAACTGGGCAGCAGGTAATGCCAGAGCCCATTAGAATACCAGCTCGGTGTCATGAATCTGCCAGGCTGTCACGTGTATGGGCTGGGCACCAGAGTGGCTCCTGTGAACTGACAGCTGTGCGTTGTTTAGTTTGTGCCTCTGCACTCAGTTCATTCACACTTGTGTATTTCGGACAGAGTACTGTCTACGGGCCGCTCTTTTCCTAGGCTCTGTGTGTTCCTGCTCCTAACTGCCTGGAAACTCCAGCTTTTTATAGTTGTTCCTATCTCTGAAATAGTGTCCAAGGTGACTTGTTCCTACCAAACAAGAGAACAAAGGATTATCCATGTTTATGAAACACAGAGGGTATGGTATGCTTCTGGTATGTGTGGTGGGCATGTGGAAATGAGGTGGCCATGTCCGTCTTTATACTAGCCTTCGCTTTTGCTCATTTTTATGAAATGTACAGCATTGCGTTTCACTTCTCATGTAAGCTGTGCTACAGTGTGATTTCACGAGGTGATTCCCCCAAAGCCTTACTCGTTCTTCCTGGAAGACTGCCACCCAGGTGGCACGAGATGAATGCCCACAATAGCAGCCACCTCTTGTCACACCCTGGGCCATGAGGTCCAGGAAGGAGAGGGCCTTGTTGGTGGCTGCTGCTCTTGGACGTGTCCTGGTGGTGCTGCTGACCGAGCAAGGAGGGCACCTCTCTTCTTGGGGTCTCCTGGGAGGTGAGGTGCCAGGACTCCGGGGCATTGGCACACGTCTAAAGGAAGATCACCTATTGGTGAGCTGAGTCAAAAGCAAATGGTAAAAATCTAGTACATAAGACAGTGTGGACTCTGCCTTCCCTGGGCAGTCTCAAGTTCATGCCTTGTGGATCTGGAATGATCTGCCTTTGTTGGCAGCAGGGGGATTGATTGCCTTTGTGTGTGAAAAGCAGAGGTAAAAGTACATCTTACTATAATAGTGTAAGACTTTTTAGAAGTACCTAAAAAAATCAGAATAGAAATTGATCTGACTCGAGAAGTCAGACATGGCAGACATGACATTTTGATGATATGATTAGAACATTTTGCATCATAGTAAAATACTGGTTGTTACAGGAAATTTCAGCCAAGTCATTAGGTACCTGGCCTTCAAGCCCACGAGTTAGACCCACTTACATGGCCCTGCCCATGGGAAATAGTGTCAGGGAAAGATTACAGTTAATCTCACTTCTCAGTGCACCCTGGGCTCACAGCGCACACTGAAAAGGCAGAAGAAGGGCCCATCAGTCAGTAAAGTCTTTATTATATGAGGGGCCTTGGGTCCTGCTTACGTCCTGTGATAACTTCCTGTCACGCAGCTCCCCGGAGAGGCAGGCTACCCTCACCAAGAGAAGAGCGAGGGCCCAGTCCCCCCGAGACGAGGGCACTGTGGCAGGTGCCCCCGAAGCTGGGTAGCCGCTGAGGGGAGTCTGGGCTACCCACACTTGGCCTGATTGTGTTACTGTTCTGTGCGGCACTCAGCCAGAGGATATGCTGTGGACGTTGCAAACCGAGCAATGAACGTGCTCAAGACTGGAAATTTCACAGGTTTCCTTTCCTCCTGTCAGAATCTTTTCCCACCTGCCACCCATTCCCATCCCAAAAAATAGAAATAAAATCCTTAAATAAGGGGTTTTTCCAGTAGGCTAAACCTAATTTTAGCAAACCTTTCCATTTTTCAATCTTCAGATAACCTGTTTTTAAAAAAAAGATAAGTTTGTATGTAGGTCACACCCCACCGGTTCATGCTTTGATGGCGCCACTTTGAAGCCTTGTCTCCCTTCCTGTCTGTCTGTCTCTCTTCCACTCCTTTCACCCTCTCTAGTAGGAAAGGAATACCTGATTTTTTTTGTTAGGGAAGGCACACACACACCCTTCATTTTGTTTGATAAAGAAGAAACATGTGCCTAGGATTGAAGTATACACCTTGGGGTTTTTTTCTTACGTATATTAAGTGCTTTCACATGAGTGATTTCATCTGCACACAGTGTGGTAGGAGAACTGGATTTGGAGTCAGGAGGTTTGGGTCTGACCCGCTTAACAGTTCTGTGACCATGAAGAAGTCTTACTCTTCTGAGAGTCTGCTTGCTCTGCCTCATTCGCATGCTGGAGGAGCCAGCGCCATAGTAAGGCCCTGGAGCTTATGACCAGTTTCCCTGGGCAGAGAGAAGGCAGGTCAGCAGAGGTGGGCAGCTGTCAGCTTACTTCTCTGCAGCCTCAGGACATGGGCTCAGAGCCCTGAAGGCCCCTCTGCTCACGGTTGGGCTGTGCACAGCGCCACACTGCTTCTGGCCTGAGCACCCGCGCGTTCCCTGAGGAGGCTGCACACAGGCATGCCTGCTGCTCAGCCAGCGGTCGGGCAGCCCACACCTCTCGGCAGGTGGAAGCGTGGACTCCCTGCCCACCATACTGCTGAAGGCGAGAGGGCTGAGGCTGAGCTGCCACGTGTCCTGCCTCGGGCAGCACGCCCCTGCCCAGCTCTGCCCCCCACTTGCAGAGCTCTCCTGGCTCCTCATAAAGGAGGTGTCACCACCTCTGTCAGTTTCAGGGGAGAGACCTGAGAAGGGCCGGCAAAAGGACTTCCCAGCCTGCTCAAGGCCTGTTTGCGCTGGGCTGGTATGCAACCTGTACCCACTGACAGACACAGGCTTTTCCCTCCAGGTAGACTTGTGGAGGTGTGGGCCACCTGCCTTCCCATCACACCCCTGCATGACCAGCAGAGGGTCACCAGCTGGGGGGGGGAGTGTGAAGCAGATCCCTGCTCTTCCTGTGGCCCGGTGGGGGGTGGGGGTGGAACAACAGGGCCTCCAAATGGTCTGGGAGAGGCTCCTTCAGGCCAGCAGTGCCTCCTCGACAGCCTTGCGGAGGATGGTGCCGATTCTTAGAAAAGGAAGGCCTGGGTTGTGCGCCTTGTCTCTGCCCCAGGGTGTTCTGCTCCAGGCTGCCTGTGCGAGGCTTTCCCAGAGCGCAGAGCCTTCCTCCACCTGCCCCTCACTGCCCCCGCCCAGGCCCCACGGGCTCTCTCTCTCTGTGCCCTCTCTAGCTCCCAGGCTCCTCCCGTTACCACCCCTGCATGCCGCCCGCACACATCCTGCTTCTCTGCCAAAGTTCCTTTTCTCTGTGCTGGGCTCTGACTCCTGGTCCCTTAAAGCTTTCCATCACACGCATGGGTCCCGTGCCCTCCGTTCTCCACGACCTTCCGCTGAGTCCCCTGTAGCCTCACTGTTAACGTCCCCCGCCCTGCTGAGTGCATGACTCACGCAGCCTCCGTGCTTGAAGCATGTCAGTCAGATAAAGCTGCACAGCTGGGCTGTGACCCAAGCATGTCTTCCACCTCACGGAGCCTGTTGCTTCTCCATGAAATGCAGCTTCTTCAGGGGTTGGCCAGCATGAAAATGTCACATGGAAGTGACTCGGACACAGGGGCAGCATTCACATTGCGATCTTGCGTGGCTGACTCAGCGAGGCCCTGTGCATAGGGTGGTGTGCCGAGGCCGCCCCTGCTCCTGTGCCTCGCTTGTAGGTGTTCACAAGCTTGTCTTGATCCACTGGAGGGTGGCAGTTTCTTGGGCTCACCCTTTGCATTGCCTTCCCTCAGTGTGCCTGTCACCCATGTGTGTGCGCCACCCTTCGATGCTGAGGGCCCTGTGCTACTGCCTGTAGCCCTCCTTGGACTGGCAGGTCCTCGCACACTGGCTGGCTTTGCCCTAGTGCCAGCTTGGCGCAGGTACCATTTCAGAAGGTAGCTAAGGTGTGTGTGTTGTGGGGAGCTGTCCATCCTGCATCAAGTGATTGCATTACAGATCACAGAGGTTGGCCCGAGGCTGCTGTCCTGTTTGCCTAGGGGCATAATGTTGTGTGTGACGCTTTTAAAAATGTCCCCCCGAAACAGCGGGCCGCTTGTACACCTGACTCATGTACATCCATGGGGTTGTCCTTATTGATACCCTTGTAGTGCAGACTCCTCCCCCTGGGTCCTGGTCTGGGGAACAGACACTGTAAGGAGATGGTGTGAGGCCTGAGACTCTTGAGTCTTTCTGAGGACCTTCTGACAGATTTCCTGGGCATCCATAGCTGCTCTGTGTGTCTTACCAAGAGGCCCTTCTCCCCACATTTCCAGGACTGCACCTCAAGCATTCTTGATTCCAGCTGTCTCAGAACTGTGTCTAGAAACCTATATTCAGTTTCACACCTTGACCTCACATAGTTAAAGTTACTAGATTCTTTAAAAGAAAAAGCTGCATAGATTCTGTTTTCTTAGTCTGTAAAGAATATTAAGTTGCCCTTATGTTGGAGCTTCAGCCTTGGTTTATGCCCTGTTCTCCTTTGAGCTCTTTAAAACCAAGCCAAACAGCCAACCACTGAGCTTAAGAACCGTCCTATCTAGTGCAGGCCTGGCACTTTACAACCTGGGGCCAAATCTGTCTGTCTCCTGTTTTTGTATGGACCATGGGCTAATAATAGTTTTTACAGCTTAAGTGGTTGGGGGAACTCAGAAGATGGAGGTTTATGTCATGTGAAATGTTGTGAAATTCACGTTCCAGCGCCCATAAGCAACATTTACTAGACACAGCCACACTGGTTTGCCTTATCACATAGGACTGTCTGCAGCCACATAGCAGAGTTGAGTGGTGGTGCTGAGGGTTCTAAGCAGTGTGAACCTGTGCACAAGAAGCATTTTACTGTCTTATGTCTTGTTCATGAATTTCAAAATAGGAGGAGAAGGGGCTGGCTGGCTAGTTCTTGGTGGGGCAGGCATCATAGCAAGGGTCACAGCAGAGTCTTTGTGAATAGGACTTGGGGGCTCCAGTCAGGATCCATGCTTAATGGGGATCCGTTCTTAATCTGTTCTTCATTTCTTGGTGGTGGCCATAACCCCCTCAGACATACCTCCCCACAAAGGCTGTGTGGCTTTCAGCCTTGGCTGAGCTGGGGTCCTTCCCCTGTGCGGTGAGTTGCTATTGGAGTCCCCCTCTCTGTTCCATGTGCGCAGCATTTTGTACCCGTGGGAAGATACCTGCCAGCTTGCTGTTTACCCAACTAACCAGAATGGCTGCTTGCTTACAGGGTACCTGTTTTGTCCTCACACTTGAAGACCTGCCTGTCCTGGGGCCTAGGGTGGCCGTTCATTCCACAGACCTGCCCCACCATCCTCCTCCCCCAGAGTTGAAAATTAATTTAAAAATTAGAAGATACAGAGCTTATTACAGATTATTGCCATTGGCACTTCATGCCCTTCAGAGGGCCGGGCTTCTGCCTGGGCTCGGCAGTCTGAGTCTTGAGTTCTCTTCTTCTTGCTGGCACGCTCACCTTAGTACTTTGAATTCCCCCACAGGCCAGATGCCCGGCCCAGGGCCCATGATGTCTGGGCAGCCCTTGCCAGCCCGCATGGTTCCCACTGTTGCAGCCAACATCCACCCCACTGGGAGCATCCCTACACCTCCTGGGATGCCGCCACTGCCAGGAAACATCCTGGGGCCCCGGGGACCCCTCACAGCACCTAATGGCATGTGTAAGTACATGGTGGGGCTGTGTTCTCGGAGGCCCCTGGGAGGGCTGCAGGTGGGGGAGGGAGGCTTGGCACTGTCCGCTCTGGGGTCCCATGGGCAGTGCGGCCTGTACTGGGGCCCAGAAGTTGGGTTTGTGGCCAGGGCTCTTCAGTACTCCTGGCGGGCGGCTACACACAGGCTCTGGTGCCATGGCATTCGTCTGCGGGCCTGCCAGAAGGACTCTGGTCTCCCACTGCCAGCTGAGCCTGTCCGGTCTGAGTCTTGGTAGGCATGCGGAGTTCCTGGTTTTCCCTACAGGAACGTTTTATAGATAGAGGGTTCAAAACTGGTGGGTATAAAGAAAAGAACAGAAATGGGTTTAGGGCAGGACCAACCCTAACAGGTTTAGGTTTCTTGTAGCCACTCTACTGAGGCGAAAGGAGGAGTGTGCAGGGGCTATGCTGACACAGAAAGGCGGTCACAGCAGGCTCAGTGGAGAAGGCACAGCCAGGTCTTCTCTGGCCCCCAGAGTGTGGCTTCAGGGTTCTGGCCTGCCCATTACTCCCAGACCTCCCATGAGAGTGATCCTGAAATGACTCTGGGCTCATTTAGAAGTCCTAGTGTGTGCAAGGGGCTCGCCTCTGTTCACAGTGGAGCTAGGGCTCTCAGGGACGCCTGGCCTCCGCAAGCTTCAGCTGGCAGAACCGAGAAATTCACCAGTGGAGAATAAGTAGAAGAAAATTTAGCAACAGTTCCATGAAACTGAAGTGCACTGTAGTGCCCTGGTGGACTTCCAGGGCCCAGAGGCAGGCTGCACAGACAGGCATGTGTCCTGTCCATCTGGACCTCGGGCTGGGACAGAGTGGGTACACAGGAGAAAGACCATGGTCGAGCTGGTGTATAACATCCCCACAACAGAAGAAAGTGACTGAGTCATGGTCAGAAGTTAGAGAATAGTGCTCTCTCTTCTTTGGCAGGAAAATGCTTGCCTTACCCCCTTACAGGCACCCAGACATGCCAGCTTGCGGTCCCTGGCACAGAGATGGTATCGGGTCTTTACCACTGTCCCAAACCGCTGACCCTGTGGCCTGTGCCTGCAGGGATCCATCCTGAGGGGCCCTTGGGAGCACCTGTCACAGTGGAGGGTTCCAGACGTTCTGCACACCAGCGGGGCTCACATTTCCGGCAGCCTCAGCGTTCCCATGAGAGAGGAGGCTGGGGTCCGGCCGTGGGCTCCAGGGTCCTCCATGGTTTGGTGGACCCCGGGGTGGGGGGTTGTGAGCTGACTAGTAAGCAGGCTGCACTGTGATTAGTCTGTTTCATGTGTTTTCATTTCTGGCAAAATCGAGAGATTTAAAAAAACCTGGATGAAATGATCACTAGGGCTCCTTTGTACGCTATGGCAGCTAATGCCAAAATAGGCAAGAGCCCCAGACACTCATACTAATTGTTCCCTTCAGGACCTGACCTAGTTTTGGCCAAAAATCCGAGGACTGCAGTTCAGGAGCTGTGGGGCCTCCCAGGACTGTCCAGCTTGTCAGCAGCTGCCTCGAGTGAAGCTCTCTGGCCTTGGTGGAGAGAGTTAATCAGCACGAAGTCACTGATAATCTGTTCTGTGCCCAGCTAGGCCAGGCGCTGAAAGAGAAGAAGACTGAGCTTGCCCAGGAAGGAGCTTATCGTTTAACTGAAGAAATAAAATTAGCAGAGAGAACCTCATAACACAATAAAAGCAAAATATAACTTAAGTTCTGAAAAGGTCTGGAGTGATTCTTGGAAGGGGTGGGCCTCGGTCAGGGGCGGGACAGTCCCCACCCCAGCCACCTGGATGGGGAGGCGCGTGAACCACGACCTGGTTCAGGCAGGCCGGCTGGCCTGGCTGCTTCCCGTGTTGCCATGTCTCTCTGAGGGGTGTGTCCCCGAGCCCCTTGGGTTTCCAGCAGTGACAAGTTGCTCTTGGATGTGTTTTCAGATCCCCCGCCGCAGCCGCCGCAGCCTCCACCCCCTGCAGATGGAGTCCCTCCGCCTCCTGCTCCGGGCCCAGCAGCCTCAGCCGCGCCCTAGCCGGGGAGATGCAGGGAACATCCGTGCCCAGCACCGCCAGCTGGAGTGGGGATGGCAAGACGTCCTTGGGTTTCCTCAGGACCTTTCTTCTCATGGCCCCAGCACGCCTCCCGTATTTCCCAGCCCTGTCACCGCCCCCCATACTCCGCGCCTCTGTCAGGTCCTCCGCAAACACTCACAGGGAAGCCTGCAGGCACAGTGTGCCCTGGTCATCCTAAGAATCTGCACTGCATCTCCCCGCCCGCCCACAGGCCCTGTCAGCATTAGCCTGCTGTGCCCTGTTTCTGCTGTCTTGAAGTTTCCCCTTTGTCTTACGCTTCTGGGGATAAATACCATAATCTTTCATTTTTGGGGGGTGGGAGTCATTACTGCTTTAAAGGAGAGCATTCTAAGTTAATAGGAACCAAGAAATGGTGATGGGCAGAGGGACAGCTAGAGGGGACACACCATAGGCCGCCTAAGTGACCTTATTTCTTCTTATCGGAGCTGAGAGTGGTGCTGATGACATTTCATGAGACTTGCCACACACGGGTGCACCGAAATTAACAGAGACGGAGAGAGGTGCCCCGTTGCTCTTAACAACCCTAGGGAGGACTGCAGGCCTCCTTGCTGCCTGGCGGAACGAACCCCGTTAGGACCTGGCAGGGGAGAGCATGGGCCCCCTGGGTCTGGTTTTCTGTGCAGGTGGGTGTTTTGTTTCTCTGAGGTCTTGGATTTGGGGAGGGACTCCTTGGTTCGTTCCCAAGACTAGCCAAGGACGTGTTAGGCGTCTAGGGCAATGGCCACCGATGAATCCAGCCCACTGCTCACTGCTTTGTGTGTATTCTTTTTTCTTCCTCTTTAAAAAATATTTAAAATGAAAGAAAAAAAAAGGGTAGATAGTGTTAAACATTTCTTAGCTCGTTTTGGAACTTGGTTAGAATGGCTGGGGGTGCAGGTCCCCAAACTACCTCTTGCAGTAGCCAGGGTGAGTGGAGTCTGGTGAAGCGGTACCTTGGTTTGAGATGGGACTGGAGAAGTGGGGCTTCCCAGGGGAGAAGGGAAGCTGCCCCCTGCTTCTGAGATCTCATTCCAGCCATCACAGGGTTGTCAGGGAGATGCACAGGCAGAACGCACTCGGCAATCAGAGCGTCACGTGTTAAGGGCTGGGGTGCCCAGACTGGGGCGGGGGGGGGGCATTCCAGAATGCATTCCAGAAGAAGAGCCACAAAAATGCCTTAATTTGAGCCACTTCCTTTGCGCCCCTGCTGATGAGTGGCAGAGAGATCCTGGCTGCTGCCCTTGCCCTGCCTCCCCCCATGGGTGGGGAAAGGTGTCCCTGTGGAGCCTGGCACTTCACACTCACAAGTGACGGTTTCTTTTAGGGTGCAGAGTGGGAAGCCTTTGGGTATCTTTCTATATATTCTATAAAGCTTTATTGGGGGGGTTGTAAAACACCTTAGAACTTTTTTCTTTAATATCAGCAAAAAAAATAAAAACTATAACTAAGATTTGCCTTTCAAACCCTCAGGAGTTACTTGTAACCAAGTGGCCTGGCCACCTCCAGGACCCTGAAACCAAGGAGACCTTGTCCTTTGTGTGTTTGCTCTGTACTCTTGGAGAAGAAATGAGCTGTTCCCATTACAGTTTAGTTCCAATGCATTTGCCTCCTAGAAAGACCTCAGCGCCTTTTGGTAGAGGCCAGGGTTTTCCTATTTCCCATCAGCCTTGGCAAAAAAGAGACTCGTTCCGAACACTTACCTTCCTCCCCGGGGTCTTAGAAGGACATGGAATTCTGGTTCCTACTGTGGTCCCTCATAACCTCAGGTCTTTAAAGTGATCACTTAAAAATTTAAAAGGTCCAGGTAGAAATATTTTTACTATGCTGGTAATGATTCTACAGAATACCTGAATTCTTAACACGTTACGTTTCAGAACAAGTGGCAACGTTTTCTTTTCATGTTTTACATCTGGTTTTGTTTTTGTAATACAGCCACCCAATTTTGTGAGGGGCTAATGTGTGGTTTTTGTACAAACGTGTTTCTCATGTTATTTTGGGAAAATGAGGGAGTGTGGGGAGATGGGAGGAAATTGATGAGGAAGGCCTGGTCTCCCTCTTTTTCAGTGAATAAATGGAACATCTTTCTCTAGTCCCATTTCTGCATTCGTACACCAGTCTGCTCACCTGTTCTGGGAAGGGCCTAAATGTGCAGCTGCACCTGGTCCTGGTCAGCAGTTACTCGGGGCTTCCTGGAGGACTGGCCACCTTCACAACGTGTCTGTGGATCATGCCTTACCTCTGATCTATTTCCAGCACAAAGAAAGGAGTTGTCCAGAGAGGGTGGCTGGCATCCAGGCACCTCACGAGAAGATCGATGTTTGGTGAGCTAGAGAGAGTGTTTCAGGATGCAGTTTAGACAGCCCCAAGCTAAAGGCGGGCCTTGAGGAGAGATGGTTCAGGAAGTACACCTAAGGACAGGCATTGAGCTCCCAGGTGCAAACGCTGTGCAGAGGGCCATTGCCTTGGGGTGCGCAGGACCCGGTGCAGGACAGGAAGTGGGTCTGCTTGCCCAGCGGTGGAGTTGCCCTCACACAAGTGAGCTGGGCTTCTGTGCACTGTGACCTTTCCCTCCAGTGAAGTGCAGGAGCGGCCAGGGCTCCCGGTCCCAAGGATTCCTGTGCCCAGGGGTGAAGAGGAGTTAATCTCTGATCCAAACTCACCAGACTGGTTAATAAATGTGTGGATTCTTCTTGTAGCAAAAGAGGACATGACGACTGACCAGGCTTCCACGGGTCCCTCAGAACCTTCCTGTAGAGCAGCTCCCCCGAATGCATTAAGAACAGCATTTCCCAACTAGAGTGCAGGTCAGGATCATCCCCCAGGACTGTTGGCATACAACCCTCCGAGTTGATCCAGTGGGTCTGGGTTGAGTTCTTAAAGTGTGTTTTTAACAGATTCAGGGCGTCCTGGTGTATCTATCTGGTCAGGGGACCACACCCTTTGAGCACCACTGGTTGAGAAAGTCGTATGGCACAACAGCAGGATGTCTGCGGTTCTGACAGTTCCATTATTCCAGTAAGTACTGGAGGGCCTACTGCGTGCCAAGCATTTGCCCTTGCATGAGATGAAGCCATAATTAGGGATGAGGTAGGCAAGACCTCTGGACTCCAGGCCACTGACATTGTGGGGTGGGGGATGCCAGAACATAAGTAGTCAACAAATAGGATTGTTTCAGAGTGCCACATGGGACGAAAAAGCAGCAGTGTAATCAGGAGTTTTCTGGGGGTTGTCATGTGCAGTATGAAAAGGACGTTCTTCCATGATTTCCATCGTGCTGTTTGTGGTGACCTGAGGTTTCAGGAAACTGAATCATCAGCCTCTCCTGTGGACACATGCCAGTCCTGAGAAAACTTCTCCTCTCCCTCTACCCATGACTTTAATATGAAACCCTCCTCTGTTCCCAGAGCGTGGCTGTCCAGGTGCCCCCGGTGGAGGGCCATCTTCCCCGGACACTGGTGGCCTGGGTCCTGTTAATGCATTCTCCCCATCTGAGGCGAGCATCCTTCAGGATGGGGAGCCCAGGTACCTCGTCAGAGGAAGTTAGCATTGCCCACCTTCAGGCCCAGGACCCTTAGGGTTGGGTCTCTGTAACCCCCGCCTCCCAAGAACTCTGTTCCCCTGTGGCTCATGTTTAGGCCTGCTGCCACTCTTGTTAGGAAGCACCTTTGAGCCCATCCCTGAAACAACTGAGACCAGACTGCCCCACCCAAAGGGTGTGGTGAATCAGCCTTTTAGGTTCCGAAACTGTTTTGAGTCAGCAGCTCTGGGACCACCCCACCCTTTTCTGACCCTCATGGGGCTGTAGCGGGGAGCCTTATCTGGGCCCCTCCTTGCTCCTAGCCGGCCATCCTTCCTCTACTGCCTGCAGAGGCCTTCCAGGCTCGCCCAAACCATGGAGAGGAGCCAAGTGACCCACTGGCAGCTGCCTTAGCACCACCTACCTTTAGGGTGCAGCATTTGCAGGCCTCAGCAGAACAGCCATGCCTGAATACAGAGCAGACACCACCTCTGGACAGCCAAGACGAAATCCTCTTGCTCTGGTTCTGTAGCAGTCTGCCACCTAAGGTGTCCTGGCTACCGAGTCTAGGAGGGGTTAGGAAGCTGTGTGGTGCTTTGGTGGTAAGCCCTGTGCACAGGCTGACGCTGTGACTGGTTTGGCCCGGGGTCTTGCCGATCTCCCATGGCCATCCAAACTGGCATTCCTCGTCCCGGTCTGCCCATTCTTCAGTAGCACTGGAAGCAGAAGGACTCAGGCCATTAACCTAGTTGCTCCACATCTGAGGCCGACTGTTGGCTTCTGCAGTGTGGCTTTGTCCCGGCTGACTTGGCTCTGGGTAATGAAATCCAGGGACCTTTCCAATCTTGTGGCAGATCCACTGCCCACACAAGGTCACAGTCTCCAGATCATGAAGACTTTTTCTAGGGTGAGAGCTCTTGTGGAGCAGACTAGAGCTCCCCATGGTGAGGAGATGGTGGTCGGCACAAGGGACTCAGGACACCCCCTTGGCTCTCCCCTTCTTCCTGATAACATGCAAGAAGGTGCATTTCCCAGCATCCGTCACCAAAAACGGTCACTGCTGACAGACTGCCCTGCAGCCCAGGCTGTCTACTCAGCACTGGCAGGAGAGAGGCTGTGCTACATGCTTTCTGACTGATGGAGGACTGGAGTCCGGACTCAACTGCTGCATAGCCTTCTTTCAAGAGCTCATAGCATTGATTCATTGACTCAAATGCACAGGTGGAAGTGGGGCTTTGTGGGGATGGTGAGGGCTTCAGTTTTGCCAAGTGAGGCCCCACCTCTACATACTGATTCCTCTTCTGAAATTGAGAAGCTAAAATGGAAAGGTTTGAAATCAAGATCCTCTCACCACTTAATTAGCACGGTCTGTGTCACTGCAAATGTGCAGAATTTGTAGGTACTTGTAGTATGGTTGTGAAGCATAAGGCAAACTAGATAGAGCACTAGGAAAACTCGAAACTCACCAAATGTTAGTGGTCACTACTGAGGAAAGCCAGGCCCCCTGCTGCTTCCTGAAGTGTTCCCTAGCCATGAGAGCTGGAGCAGTTCCTGCCCTGGACAGCAGCCCCCTGCTCACCCAGAGGCTATGCCTGGGATGCAGGCTGCAGCCATGGGAACGTGCGTTGTGCTGGAGGCAGGCTGCCAAACCCTGCAGGAACCTTTGAGGCATGCAGAAGCCCTTGCCTCCCCAACATCCTGGGGCCCAATTGCACCGGACATGACTGTGGGGATATGGCTGTGTACTCTGATGGAGGTCAATGTCCTTCTGCCCAGTTCCCATATCTATCTGCCCCTCCTGAGCCTACCACAGCCCTTGTGCCCAGAAAAAGTACTGCATTCACTTTACACTGTGGTCACCACTTTCGTATGTCCGAACCTCAGGTTACTCTCTCCCAGGTCACACAGCTGAGGCCAAATCCTGCCCCTTCATGACACTCCGCTACCTAGGCGAGCTGCTCCCACCCTGTGGAGATGCCACCCGGTCAGGTTGTGCTGTGCTCACGCCTGAAACCGCGGACAAGGTCTGTCAGGGAGAATGGGGTGAACCTGAATGGCCCAGATTAAACCCAGGAGGAGGGAAGTGGTACCAGAGTTTGTCATGCCATATGCTTGCTTTATTTAATTCAAAAATTGAGCTTAAAAGAATGTGGGTATTTGACAAAATATATCAAGGTGAGAAACCAGTTGACATAGGTAATTTAAACGGGTGGGAGAAGGGCCTCATCCAGACCTTTCTTGTGAAAGACCCAGGAGTGGTCGTCCTGCCCTCAACGTCCGAGGCCCACCCGTGCCCCTCCTTCCCCCCGACTGGCGGACGGAGGAGGTAGGCACGTCACCAGCACCGTTCCCTGCCCGCCGCCGCGAGGGGTCAGGGAGACTCAGGCCTGGGAAGGCGCGGGGGCAGACGAGCTCCCTGGGGCCGCTGCCGGCCCTCTGCTCAGAGCAGCTGCCCCTGCGGCTGGTGCAACCGTCCGCAGAGCCGCGCAGCCCGGGAAAGACACAGGCATGTGCAGGAGGCCGCGGCCGGGGCGGACGGTCGCCGTGCCTCGGCGCCGCCCTGCGGCCTTGCAGTTCTGAGGATCGCTGTGGGCACGACGAGACAGGGGCAAGAGGGTCTCGGCGCTCGGGCAGCCGGAGGGGCCCTCGGGGGCCAGCCCTGGCTTTGGCAGGCGGGCCCGCGCTCCTCCCGCTCACCCCGGAGCGGCCTAACGCAGCACCTCAGACGCCAAGAGGCCGCGTCTCC
The DNA here is from genome assembly GCF_030020395.1 of Manis pentadactyla. Lineage (NCBI taxonomy): Eukaryota > Metazoa > Chordata > Mammalia > Pholidota > Manidae > Manis > Manis pentadactyla. The sequence continues at coordinate 236,897,145 of NC_080019.1, forward strand.
TGGGGCTGCGGCCCCCGGCGTGGCCATGCGGGTCAGTAACAGATCAGGACGTAGACAGGCGCTTCGGTGGTAACGTGGGTGCCGCACCGCGACTCGGCAGCGGACCGGGGACGCGCGCGGGAGGGCGGGGTGCCCCCGGGCGCGAACTAGGGACCCTTGCGCTGCGGGGACCCAGGGCACGTGGGCCGCCGCAGGCGCCGGAAGGGAGGCGTTGCCGCATCGCGGATTAGCTCTGAGCGGATTAGAGCCGCCGCCGCCCCTCCCGCGCTGCACCTGCCGCGGCTTCCCCCGAGGGCGGGTCCGCGCGCCGCGCCCGCACCCCACGCAGCCGGGCCCGCGCGCCCACGGTCTGCGCCCCCGAGGGCGAGTCCGCGCGCCCCTCGCCGGCCGGCCGGCGTCAGCGCGCGGGGCGGGGCGGCGCGGGGCGGAGCGGAGAGCGGGGCGGGGGGCGGCGGGCGCGGGGCGGCGGCATGCGGCTGCCCGCACTGCCGGTGGCGGGCTGACTCGGCCGCAGCGCGGGCCGAGGGTGCAGCCAGCCGTGCGGACCGCGGACGGCGGCCGGGGCGCCGCGCCATGGGCCGAGCGGGGGCCGGGGGCTCAGGCCGCGGGCCGCTGCCGGCGCTGCTGCTTCTGGGGGCCGCGCTGGTGTTCGCCGCGGGAGCTGCGCCGGGTAGGTACTGACCGCCTCGCCGCGGCCGGGGTCCCGCGGGCCTCGGTGCCGGCGGCGTCGGCGGGCTGCGGCCGGGGCCGGGGAGGGGACGCGCCAGAAGGTGCGGGCCTCGGGAGGCCGCTGTGGGGGGCGTCCGGGACCCGGGGCTGCGGAAGCAGGTGCCGGCTGGGGGAGGGGCCTAGGGGCGGGGCCTGGAGTTGTTGGGGGTCTGGGGGCGGGGCCTGGCGGAGGAGAGGTTGGGTGGGCGGGGCCTGGAAGTAATGGGGACCCTGAGGATGGCGGGGGTTCGGGGGATGATGGGTGTCTTCAGGGCGCGAGTTTAGGGCGGGACCTGCAGGTGATGGGAGGTCTGGAGGCGATGGCGGGCCTCAGGGAGTGGGGGCTGGTGGCGGGGCTGGGCCCGGGTGGGCGGGGCCTGGAAGTGGTGGGGATCCTGAAGGTGGTGGGGGAACTGGGGGTGACGGTGGTCCTAAGGGCGCGAGTTCAGGGCGGCTCGTGCCGGTGGTGGGAAGCCTGGAGATGAAGGAGGGCCCCAGGCCAGGGGTCCCCCTGGTGGGCGGGGCCTGGTGGTGGAGGGTGGGTGGGCGGGGCCTGGGGGCGCGGCTTAGCGGTGACGGCAGTGGTCCTAAGGGCGGGAGTTCAGTGCGGACCCGCGGCTGCTGGGGGCCTAGAGGTGAGGGGTTTTGGGGTGATGGGGTCTAGAGGATGAGGGGGTGGTCTGCGTGTGAATTCAGGTTGGACTTGAGGGAGGTGGGGGTGTCTGAGGGGGTCGGGCAGTCTGCGGGTAAAGCGGGATCTGCAGGTGCAGGAGGGCCTGGGGGAGCTGGGGGCGCCTTGAGGAGCTGGGGCCTGGGTGTCAGGAGAGGCCTGGGGGTGCTGCGGGCGCCTGAGGTCGCTAGTTCGGGGCGGGACCCTTGAGACGAAGGCGATCCGATGGGGGCCGGGGGCATCCCTGGGGCGACGGGCGCGAGGCCGGGCTCGGACGGGGGCCGGGCTGCGCCGCCCTGACGCCCGCGCTCCCTCTCGCCCACAGCGCCCGGGGCGGGCGAGCCCGTGAGGAGCGTCGCGGCGCGGGAGCCGCGGGCCAACAGCACGCGGACGGAGGCCGGCCGGGCCGCGGGGGAGGCCGAGGCCTCGAGGGCCGCGCAGAGCGGCGAGCAGCGCGCGGTGGTGCGTCCCGCGGCCCGGCCGGACGCCGACGGCCCGGGCACGGGCGCAGGGGCCGCGGAGGCGGGCAGCGGCGACCCCCAGGCCCTCGCGGCCACGCGCCCGTCGCCCGGTGAAGCCCCTGGGCCGTCCGCCACCTCGGCGCCCCCGGCGCCCCGCCCTGCGCCCGAGGTCCTGGCCCTTGACTACCTTGAAGGACTAGATGGCGGCGGCCTCCCGGGGCCGCCGGAGGCCGCGGAGCCCCTCCCCGACGTGGGGGCCGAGACGCCGTCGTGGAGCCTGCTGGACCTGTACGACGACTTCACCCCCTTCGACGAGTCCGACTTCTACCCCACCACGTCCTTCTACGACGACCTGGAGGAGGAGGGCGGCGACGTGGGCCGGGACGCCGCGGGGGACGGGGGCCCCGACGGGGACGGCGACCCTGGGGAGCCCGCCGGCCGGTGGCGCCCTGTCCCTCCTCGCCCCGCAGAGCCGGCCGCCAGCGAGAACGGCACCGAGTGCCGCAGCGGCTTCGTGCGCCACAACGGCTCCTGCCGCTCGGTGTGCGACCTCTTCCCGAGCTACTGCCACAACGGCGGCCAGTGCTACCTGGTGGAGCACGTCGGGGCCTTCTGCAGGTGCGGCTCGTGGTGGGCAGGGGCACCGGCGCCGGGGGGAGACCTGACGAGGGAGTCGGGGTGCTCGGCCGAGAGGGACGCAGGCGGGGTGCGTGCGGGGTCCCTCCGGGCCTCCTGAAGTTACTTCCCAAGCGGACTCTTGTGACCACATCACTAGCGGGGGCTCCTCGGAAGTGGGACTGTGCACCCCCTCTAAGCGCCAGGCCCTTGACCAAAGCGCCGAACTGAAAAGCAAGCGAGGGGACTTGCCGCGGTCTTTGGAGAGAGGCCTTTGCCATCCGCAGGGGTTTCAGCGGGGGAGCTCTGGCCGTGCTGGCAGGGAGAGCGGGCCAGGAAACCCGCCCCGAAGGACCGTAGCTGCGAGAGTGGCTCTGAGCCCTGTGTGGCAGGGGAGGGCGTGTCCTCTGCAGGGCACGGAAAGCCGGCGAGGACCTTGCCAGGGGAGCAGATCCAGAGAGCAGCTGCGCAGGGAGGGGAGCTCAAGGGGACAGTCTGCTCTGGCGCAACAGGTGTGGCAGGGTTTCTCAGCTCTGGGTACTGACCTGTCCCTTCTACCTTCCTTGTCTTCCTTGGGATACCCAGTCTAGGATGTCTTAAAGACGCAGAGAGTTGAGTGTCTTAAGGACACCGCAGCCACCATCCCAGCCCCATCAGTAGTACACCTGCCCTCGATGTGGTGAGCCTGCTGGGCGGCTCGCCTGCTTATCCTGGGGCATCAACAGTCAGGGGCGATCTGGCTGGTATGCTTGTCTCCATCCTAAAAGGACCAACAAGGGGGAGCCTCGGGTTCCCCTAGAACTTGTTTCCCCGGGTCCCAGGAGCGTGTCTCTCTCTCTTTCTTGTTTCTTTTGTTGGTCTTTTTGGAGAGAGGTGAAGAATTCAAATGTTGTAGGTCTTTCTGTTCTAATAAAATAACGTAGAAAGTAAGCATGGATGCCGTGCCTTCGGCCTTAACATTTGCGTTCCAGTCCCTTCCTCTGAAGCTCCTATAAATGATCACGACATCAGGGTCACCCACATAAGACATGTCCACACAGTTCTCACTGGAGGTGTCCAGGCATTGCCAGAAGGAAGAACTGTGATCAGGAATTTATGGCAACAAGGCCTTGCCAGTTGGTGAAGGGCTACCAAAAATATGGGGACACCCTGTGATTTTGTTCCTCAAACTTTGGTTGGGGAACTACAGGGTTATTTTAGCCTGGGTCTTACGAAATCTCTGTGCAAAATTGCTATCTTTCATCCTGAGACTTCACCTTCACAGTAGGCTCCCCGTCAGGGTATGAAATTCGGAGTGCTTGCCGCCTCCGGAGAGCTAGACAAGGTCCCAGGATCTCCTGGAGCCCTCAGGGCTTCCTTATGGAAGAGCAGGAGCCTGTCCTCACCGAGCTGCGCGGCTGCGCCGACCTCGGGTCCGCCAGTGGGTCCCGCCTCAGAAGGGCTTCGCCTCTCCAGGTCCCCGCGCTCGGCTTCCATCCCAGGCCCCCTCTTGTGCCTCCCGGACGGGCTTCCCCTCCTGCTGTGTGCACCCAGGCGGCCACGGCTCGGAAGCTGATCTCCATTCCACTCACCCGAGGCCACTGGCCCAGCTGCTGACTGCAGCACCACTGCTTTGGTCTCTGCCACCCTGACCCACTGCGGGGTGGGCAGCGCTGTGGCAGACTTCTCTAGAGTCGGTTGGAGGGACCCTCTTTTCCCACCGTCCTCAAACAGATAACCTCCCGTGACTGGCTGTCAGCCCTGCCTCACCGCCCCCTCCCTCCTGGGTGTGCAGCAGCCAGCTCTCTGACCCGTGATTTCCCTGTTCCCGGACCCTTTTCTTTTCTGTCATGCACCCTGAGGTCCACGTCCTCCCTCCTTTGCCTGCCTCTGTATCCTTCCGCATCTTTCCTTTTAGAAGCAGCCTGGTTCCCATGGAAACAGCAATGTCATTGGAAGAGTTGGAGCCTGGGAATGTCCCCAAGGGCAAGAGAAAGTCACTCAACAAAAGGACTAACACCCACCCAGAGGGCTGATTCTCACTCTGCTTTCAGGAAGCTTTAGGGGCAGAACTTGGGGCTACAGAGATATGAGAATGTGCGTCCATCTTTGTCCTTGCCTGTCCTTATTTTCAGTGTCTGCCTAGCCATGTGAATGAGGGGAATGCAGGGTAAGACGGGCTTTCGCGCGCAGGGTGGATACCACTGCTTGGTGTACTTGTTCATCTTTTCTTTCACCCGGTGCCCACGGTGGGGTCCCTGAGAGAATCGTGTGGCTGTCCTCACCGAGCTGTGAGGTGGAGACCAGGGTCCCCTTACCTCCGAGCTCACTCGGTCACAGGGATGACCAGTGCCCCCATTTTTCTGCATCCTGATTGCCTCCTGTAAGCCGTGGACCTCAGAGCTGCCTGGCCCATGTCAGGGCATGGTTAGAAAGACAAGACAGGGCAGGGATCACCTCTGAGGTCTGCACAGACTGGGGGCAGCCAGGCTCCTCGAGCGGTCCTAGGAACACGCTGCTGAGGTACACGCGGGCTCAGCGCCAGGCCACAGCCACGGTGCCTGCCCCTCATGGCAGTCTCGCCCTGTCACTGCCTCAGGTGCAACACCCAGGACTACATCTGGCACAAGGGGATTCGCTGCGAGTCCATCATCACTGACTTCCAGGTGATGTGCGTGGCTGTGGGCTCAGCCGCCCTCGTACTGCTGCTGCTCTTCATGATGACCGTGTTCTTCGCCAAGAAGCTCTATCTGCTCAGGACGGAGAATACCAAGCTGCGCAGGGCCAAGTGAGTGTGTGCAGCAGCCCCATCCCTGGCCTGCAGGGCGCCCTCTGTCTCGTCCAGGGGTGTTCCCTTGGTTTCTGGCACCTGCTCTCCAATCCTAGATGTGTTTTTCAGGCCCCAGAGTCCCCAGGCTTATCCATTCCAAAACAGAATGTGCTGGAACTGCAGCAGAGACTGAGTCCCTGGGGCACACTGCAGCTGTCCAGCCCCACCCTGAACACCCCCACCCTGAACACCCCCACCCCTGAACACCCCCACCCTAGAGGGTGCAGAGAGAAATGGCAGCCAGCCCATAGCAGTGCCCGGCCGCAGTCCCCAAGGGGGGTTCCTGTGCTCAGTCCCCCAACTGCACCTGCTGCCCCGTCTTTGACAGCCAGTTGGCCAGAGCGAGGATTTCGCTCGCAGAGCATGAAGTGACTCTAGCCCCAAAGTCGCTGTCACTCCAGCTCTTCTCAGTGAGGGCTGAGGAGAAAGGGTGTAGGGCTGCAGCTCACTGCCCTTCAGAACCCGGTGACCCTTGGTCTGCACAGAAGTGCAAGGAAATTAAGGAAAGTCTTAACTCTCCTAAGTAGAATTTGGAGGGTGCAAGGGCCTGCCTGGGCTTACCTGCCTCTACTGTGGATTTTAGGAGCCACGTGCGGATGCAGTCTTATTTCAGCTCCTCTCTCAGCAGAGTGATGGCTGTGTGCATGTGAGAATCAACACGCATTTATCCTTTAAGCCTTGGGCACACAAATGTGACCTTACACACTCTGGTCACTAAGTGAAGTAAAGGACCTTCTGAAGTGTCACGGGTCACAAGGGAGATTGGAGATCAGCTTCCTCGGGGCCCAAGAGACAATTTATGCCCAGCTTCCCACCTCCCTCCCTTTCAACCTGTCGCCTATTCATCCCCTCCCCCTGACCCTGAGACTTCCTGTGGACTTGCCCTGGGTCCTGGGAAAAGGACAAAACGCCATCTGTTGCCGCTTTGCTGAGTAAACCCAGCAGATGCCAGCAGCTCTCTGCAGCCTGTAGCAGATGGGTGTGGGGCTGGGAGGGCCTCTCCATTGTGCCTGTGCACTGAGGCGGGCCTTACCCATGCGTGTGATCAGAAGCCAGGACCCCTGGCTGCTCAGCCCACACTGAGGGTGTGTGTGTTGGGGGCAGGGAAGGCGGGGGGACCACCTGGCAGGGCCACTGCAGACGAGGCTGGGAGGCAAGGAGCAAGTGCAGTGGGGGTGGGAGCCCCCTCGGGGAGAGCGCCCACCCAGCGCCCTCCCCGGGGGACTGTGCTCCGCGGCATGCAGCCCGTACCATCACCTTTGCCTGCCTGTGCACACCCCCCTCCCCGAGCCTGTCGCTGCTCCATGCTGTCCGATGCACTGCAGACACCGCTGCCGCTCACCGACTCTGAGAGACGCTTCCTTTCACATACCAACGTGTCGGAAATTGGACTGTCTTACAGCCACTGGCATATTAAAATCACTGTTGGCCAGATGGCAGCCCTGGTGCAGTTGTGATTCTCAGGCCATAGCTTTTGATATTGTTGTCGGTTCTCTAGCTAAAGTCTGCATGGGGTACTTCAAGTATGTAATGAGAACTCTAGATAAGAAAGTATTAGATCATGGTTTAAATGGTAGAAGTGTTTTCTTGGTCATATTTCAAATAATGATGCCTCTTATTACAGTCCGTGCCATTTGATGAACTCTGTATTTGACCCGTGAGACTTTTGTCGGATTTTGCCATGATCGTCTCACTTACATATCACCTTCTGTCTTCCATCCTAACCAGCAAATTCCGGACCCCGTCGGAGCTCCACAACGATAACTTCTCCCTCTCCACCATCGCCGAGGGCTCTCACCCAAACGTAAGGAAGCCGCGGCTCCCTCCGCCTCCGCCCTCTGCCCATGCCCGGCCCCCCGATAGGTCACCTGTCAGGCGCCTGCCTCCTCACCTCCCCTCGCACGCGACAGCCGCTGCCCGCGGAGCCGCTCAGAGCTCTGGAGAGGCGCTCAGGGCAGTCACGGAGGTGAAGGTTGGAATAAGGACTTGGTGCATGATTCTTAGACAAGCAGAGTTACAGGCAGTACAAAAGATCTTTTAATGGGTGACTCGTGCTTTTTAGCTGCATCGAGACTTAGGAGTCGGGTTTTTGTCCTACCTTCTGTATCTAGGGGAAAGCTCTGCTTTCTTTGGTAGGGAATTTCCTGAAGGTCATGGAAGCAAACGGTGGTTGCTCTTTGAGGTGAGTGGGGAAACCTGCAGGATGGCTGGAAAAATAGTGTCCTTGACACTGATTGAGGACCCTAAGAACAGGCAGGCCTGCACACCCTGGTCAGGGCTGACGTGGGCACACAGTGCTGGTGGGACCATACGACAGGTGAATTCTGTTCTTAGGAATATGGGCTCAGAAATACCAGTTGAAACTTAATAAAAGGTCCCAATAGACCATTTTATAAAGACCCTGGGCCAGACAACCAGTAAGATGCTGGGTACTGTCAGAATTTCAGAAATTAAACAGAAAGCAGACAAGCCCCAAATCATGTCACATCCAAAAGCAAGAAATCCGTGCGTGGTGCGGCCTCTGTGCCCGTGGTGGACGTGTCGTTACACAGACCAGGGAGCAAACTGAGCGTCTCCGATGGAGAAAGCAGAGCCAGAGAGGAGACACTGAAGAGGTTCTTTGGGCTCGTGGCCCGCAGGGTATCAGCATTCACGGGGCCACAAGAGTCCAGGCCATCCGGAGGGCCACGTCTGCCTGCACCTGACGCTGTTGTGCCCCCACCAGGTGCTGGAGCTCCCATCCTGGGCACGCAGGTCCAGACCTTTCTCTCCTGTAGATGGAAGAAATGCAGCCCCAGAAGGGGAAAGAGAATATTAGCAAGTGAGCCTGTTCAGCACATGCCAGGAAAGAGCAGCTTGACCTGCCGGAAGAGGAGCAAAGGGATCATGTAAATAAGAAGTGAAAGAGGTTACTTTTGGATAATTTTTAAAAGTCTTTGATACAAAGGGTTGAAAAAAAAGAGATAGTATTTAACTTGTTATGCTCCAAGGTATTAATATGTTCAAAGTGAACATGATAACAAAGGACACAAGATGTCCTATAAGCTTCCAGGGTGATAACCATGTCAGTCAGCCCACAAGAACTCAGGCACACAGGTCTTGCAGCCCCGCTTTGTGGAAAGCGAGCCTTTGTCTGTGAAGGCTATGCTGACGTGAGTTCAGAACGTGGCCGGCCCTGAAAATGGAGCAGAGCAGGGCTGGTGAGCCGTGGAGGACATGCCTGAGGGCCACGGGCCATCCACGTAGGGCGCAGGCACCCTCAGTGGGGGGCGGGACCTGGTTCCAGTGGTCTCCTTCCTCTTGGGCTCCCTTAGCTCTTGCCTCAGGGACCCTGTCCTCTGCCAGCGCTCTGAGCATGTGGGAGTGGCCGTCCTGCCCAGGGGGCAGTGTGCCAGCAGGTTTTCTGCCTCGTCTAACTCCCCGTCTGGCCCAAAAGTCAGACTTGGTCCTAACAGTGAGGCGCAGGTGTGGGTGAGGGTCAGGGGTTATGGTTAGAGTGAGGGTGAGGCTTAGGGTTCAGGTGAAGGTGAGCCTCTGGTCGGGCTTAGAGTGAGGTTTAGTGTTCAGGGTTAGGGTTTGGGTAACGGTTAGAGGAGCAGGAGGATGAAGGTCATGGGTGAGTATTTGGGTTAGGGTTAGGGACAGGATTGGGGTTAGGGTTTGAGTTAGGGCTCAGGATTAGGGTTGAGGTGAGGGTCAAGTTCAGCTGTCAGCTGACAGTGAGCTGTGGGTGAGGGTGCTAGTCAGGGTTGGGGGAGCCAGAAGCAAAATGGGGCCCTCCAGGCAGTCCTGCTTGTTTACCTCTCCCCGGCCCTCTCCCTCCACTCCTCAAATTGCCTTGTTCGTATTGGTGTCTCCTAAAATTTTAGAGCGTGCTGTTTTATCTTAATAGAAGTATTATTTCTCTTACATCAGTAAAGTAGACTGAGTTGGGCATTTTCCTGCCCAGTTCCAGTGCTCCAAAGACCTCAAACAAAAACATGTGCCACTCTGGGTGTGTGGTGGGGGAAGGCCAGGTGCCAGGCTCTGCCCGTTGCTCCTCACCCACACCCTCCCGGGCTCAGGAGCGCCCTGCAGCTGGTGAGCCAGCTGCCCGGCGTGTGAACCTCCTGTAGCGGAGTACGCAGCCCTGAGAGGACCACCGGTAGGAGAGGGAAAGGCCTGGGCTCCTCAGCCCCTCCGGTGGAGGTTTGCGAGTTTTCCTCGACGAAAGGCGAGTTTGCAGGAGACTGGACACTTGCCAGCACACGGCAGTCATTTAATTTCAGTAAAAGTACCTGAAACCCACAGTACACCACCCAAGACAGGGCCGCCCAGTCAGTGGGAGACCGTGGCTCATGCAGCCGTCCTCAGGCTCGACAGGACCCCAAGGGCTTCCAGTTTCTACTGGGCCTCCTCCGTCACGTCCCTTAGTGTTCTGTGCCCCCATTTAAATCTTTCTACTTCCCAGATTGGTTTCTTTGATGTATTTGGTAAAGCCCCCCTCTGACAGGGTGTGTGTTTGGACACCTCGGGGGTGCAGGCCTTGGACCCATACTCCTCCTGGGCTGAAGGGTGCCTTTATGGCTGGGGTGGGATGCCGAGTGGTGGGGCTCCCAGGACTGATGCCAGGTGGAGGTCCAGCTGCCTCATGACAGACTTCCACCAGATCAAAGGCAGATGGGCCTTCTGCCGAGGGACTCAGCCACCCTGGGAGTTATAGGATCAAGTTCTGCGGGAAATAGTAGGTGAGGGTAGTTCCGTCTTGGTTTAGAAACTCTGTTGTCTGTTCTGCCTGTTGAAGGCACTTAGCTTGTCTGATAGCAGTGTTTGGACACTGAGTCCTTGCTTTTATAATATGCTTCTCCCAGCCATTGGTCCAAAGGGCAGTTTTCTCATCTGTCCAAATCCCATGAGCCCTCAGGGGATCAGGTTTTAATTTGGCCCCCCCTCCATAGTATCACAGTTTTGATGCCCAGGCGTATAAGGACTCGGCAGATCCACTTTTCTTCACATTATGAGGCTGTCCCTAGGCCCCTGTGTGCCCCCAGAGAGTGTGACATGTCCGAGGCTGGGACAATCTAGGAAAACATGGAAGTGAGCTCCACCTGTGTAAGGGCAGCCAAGTCTAGGCCACCCTGTCTTGTTCCAGGTTTTGCTGTGATCCAAAGCCCACTTGATGGAGGATCTTTAATGTCCCAACTCTCAGGCTTCCAAACCCAGTGCCTTCCACCAGACAGTTTAAAAGTATACAGAATGGAAGTGCAGTTCCACCTCATCCCCCTGCCTCTCCATGAAGCCCGAGTGTGTGTGTGTGTGTGTGTGTGCGCGCGCGTGCGTGCATATACTTACTATAGCATGGAGTTCTTCCCATCTAAGCATGTATGGATTTACATCATTGAAAAGTTTTTTCTGAATCTCTCAAGCAGTGATAGGAAGTACCAAGTGCCTGTGGGCAGTGTGCCTGCGGCCTTGCCTAAATCTCCTCGACGCTGTAGACTCTCCTCTTGTTCTAGTCTCCTGGAAAGGGACATGTGTCCCCTTGCTGTCTGCCCCTGAGGTCTTGCTGACACTGGTCTTCTGGGAGAGCACAGGGGCAGTGAGAGTGATCTCACACGCGTGGTGCTTCGGGCGCCCCGAGTACTCGGAGGAGGCCACAGCCTTTCCCCACTCCCTTTCCACCAATCCACGCCGTGTCCTGCTGCTGTTAGGGGCCAGACTCAATTAGCAGCCAGCGTGGAGACCAGCTTGCCAGTTTTATGGAGAATGCCGGTCCTCGAGCATGATGATCACCTTGAGTTTTAAAAGTGGTTAAAACAAGAGAGGTCTGAGCTGGCCAGTCAGAGAGACATATCGTCTGCCCTCCCCTCACCCATGAGCCTGCCTGGGTGGCCATACTGCCTCTCGGGTCAGCAGAGCTCCAAGCACTCTCAGTAGTAGTCGGGGCAGCGGGGAAGGAGTGGAGGCTGCTGCACCACGTGGGCTCAGTCCCCTCGGACGGTCCTGGAGGAAAAGCGCGGGCAGAGGGCAGAGGTTGGCGTAAGCCTTCTCTGAATGCCCGACCATGGGATTGGAGGACCGGGTGCTGGTGTGGGTTTCCTGAAAACCTCTAACAGGCAAAATAAACTAAAGCCCAGGAGCTTGTCATAGGACTGCAGGCAGACAGGGCCCAGGGCGCACCCTAAAGGATGGGAGGCGGCAGAGCGACCACCGCGGCCGGGCCCACCCAGGCTCGGACTGAGCAAACACGGCGTGTCAGCATCTCTTGGTAGAGGAACTTCTGACAGGAAGGGGCTCACATCTGTCTGGCCTCTAGTCAGAGGACGTGTATTTGCCATGGGGAGAGGAGCCCTTGCTTTACCAGGAGCAGCTCTGCGCCGGACCATCGACCTCTTTGTGCACCGTTGCAAACATGGGCATAGTCCCTGACCAAGACCCTTTGAGAGCAGAACTCAGCAGGATGGGGGCCGTGGGGAGAGGGGCCAGGCGGCCAAGCAGAGCTCATCTGCCAGGGCGGCTGCGGTGGGGGCAGGCCATGTACTCAACGATGTGTGTCTCTCCTATCACTGTCAGAGAGAAGCCCTCGGGCTGGCTGATGGTACAGGTATTGGTAATCCAGTTGCCCATCAAGTTTTCATCTATGGCCGGTGTTTTTGAGGATGACTTTCCTAAAATGTGACTGCTAGAGAGTCACTTTGGTCTGTCCAAGTCTTAGGGCTCCCTTCCACCTTCCAGTTATGCCTCTTTCGGCCAAGACTGTTACGTGACCCCTCTGCCCACTGTCTCCTGCCCGCCTCTCTCTTACCTTTTCTCCTCTTCCAGGATGATCCTAGTGCTCCCCACAAAGTCCAGGAAACTCTCAAGTCCTGCCTTAAAGAGGAGGAGTCTTATAACATCCAGAACTCCATGTCACCCAAACTCGAGGGTGGCAAAGGTGACCAGGCTGACTTGGAGGTGAACTGTCTTCAGAATAACTTAACCTGAAGCAGAGCAAGAAGAGAGGACATGGGGGTGGGGGGCGGGGAAGGAACGTGGTCTCCCCTTGTACAGAGTCCTTGTAACCATTGTCAGGCTCTTCCTTCTTCTGACGTCATGGCATGCTCTGATGTGTTTTGTACCGGAGGGTAAAACAAAATAAGCAAAGGACCCGAGCAGAACTGCATTCGTTGGATTGCTTCGTCTGTGCATCTGTATACTGCTTCTGCTGCTGTGATTTCTAAACCTATGCTGTTATTCAACTGACCTTTATTTTTTTTGTATTTTGACCCACCTTTTTTTGAAATACCAGTAAACAAAGTTCTTGAAATAAAACTTTTTAAAAAGCTGTTTTGGGAATGTCACTGTGTCCACTCCCTGCTCATTCTTGGTACTGTAAGATGGATTCGTACTTTCACTGAAGATGTGTATTTATACATGTTTGAAATTCCAGAAATGGCCTATGTGTTTGTTGGCTCAGCTTCCATCACAAAGCACCGCAGACTGGGGGGCTCATACAACAGACATTTATGTTCTCAGTCTGGAGGCTGGAAGTCCAGGACCAAGTCACCGGCAGGTGGTTTCTGGGGAGGGCTCGCTTCCTGGTTTGCAGACAGCCGCCTGCTTGTGGGTCCCCATACAGCCTCTCCTCGGTGCACTGGGCAGAGAGAGGTCTCTGGGCTCTGTTCCCATTCTTATAAGGACACCAGTCCTGTTGGATTGGGGCCCCACCCTGATGATTTCATACAACCTCATTTACCTCTTTATAGGCTGTCTCTCTACCGTCACATTGGGTGTTAGGGCTGCAACATGTGACTTTGGGGACATGGTTCACTAAGTTCATAAGTCTGTACCACCTTTATTAAGAATCATCTTTCCTTCTTTCATAAATACTTATTCAGCACTTAGCCAGACACTGTACTTGATGCCTGAAACTCTAGGTGAACAGGATAGACCTAACCTCAAGAAGTTAATGGTAAACTTGAGAAGCAGACTTAAAAACAAATAGTTGAAATACAGTGTGTTGATATCATAATAGAGGCTTCAAGGAAAGAGGTTTAAGTTGGACTTTGAAGCATAGGGGGCATTTTTCAGGGTGATGCAGGACAAGAGGACATTCGAGGCAGAGGGAGGCTTCTCATGGGGAAGCTGAGCCGCATGACGGGAGAGGGGCAGGGGGGGTCTCGGGGGACAAGGGTGGAAAGGGCATCTAGGACCGGGGGTGCCAGTGACCATGAGGCTGTGGCAAGGCCAGGTTTGCCCTCTAGCGAGACGCCTCTGGAGACAGTGGCAGAGGCAAGCAGAATGGGGATCGTCATGGTCCAGGCAGTGGACGAGGATGGAGCCAGGAGTCCAGAGAGCCAGAATCACTTGGATCTGGTGTGTGTGGGGGGGATGTTCCTAGCACTGTGCCTGTGTTAAGTCTGTGATAGTCCAGCAAGTGGAATCCCACGAGTGTGTTTCTGTTACCAAATTTCTGCTAGTTCTGCCTGGTGTGTCTTCTCATGTGCCTACTAATTTTTTATTTTGTGCTGGACATTGTACCTGAAAAGCTGTTTATTGAGCTATGTTGAGGCCTAGGATGATTTCTTCCATTAGACAAGGTTTTTGCTTGCCTCTTTCAGGTGTTCAATGGCACTAATATCCTGAGGCCGCATATTCCAGATTTGAGGTTGGAAATTTCCCAGACCGCTGAAGCCAGGCTGTCAGACATGCAGAGGCTGGTTTGCTTCTAGCCCGTCCTTACTCCTAGGGCACAATCCCCTGGGGTCACAGCCCAAAACAGGCAGTGGGTTGTCAGTGTCCCATGTTGGGGGGCCTTGTAGTCCAGTTCCACCGCCTGCTGCCCCAGCCCTGCAAGACTCTCTGAAACAAAGCTCATCCTCCTAGTCACCTCTGCCAAGTTGGCAAGTGCCTTCCTGGAGAGACGTGGTCCTGAATGCTGGGCTCACCCGTCTGGATTCCTGTCCTCCCTGGATGTCAGCATCATAGTTCTAAAGTACCTTGTTAGCTCTTGGGTGCTTTTCATGTCCAGCTTTTGGTCATCCTCTGTGGAGGGTTGGTCCACTTTGCTGAGTCTCCCATTTACTGACAGCATAAGGTCTTGTTTTCATCTTGGGACTCTTGCTCACATGGCATTTAACTGGTGCCATGAGCTCAGTCTGCTCTTTGCTTTTGGATGGGGCTGTGTATTGGGGCATTGGGTTATGGCCTGTGCATATTATGGTTTCCTAGCCTGAACCATATCCTCTTGGAGGTTTGGCACGGTTCTGCTTAGGACTTACTGTACTCTGAACGAGAGGACAGACCTGTCTGTCATGAAGAGGTCCTTTCACAAGGAGTCCCAGTCAAGAAGGAGTGTGTGTGAAAGCACTCCATACATTCTCAATCCGATCCAGATACAAGGGTTTGCCACTACACGCTGTTGCATTTTGTTTCTCCCACAAGAGTTTTAGTAAAAGGCAGATCAAAGCCTTTGGCTCTATCCCACCTCACAGCACATGCAGGAGGGACTGGAGCTAGATCAGCAGGGAAACAGGTGGGCTGCAGGCCTGTGAGCACAGTCACCACAGTTGCCAAGGGTCTCTGACCCAAAGAGGGGCTGATATGTTGGAATAGGATGTGCTGATGTCTGTCATGCTGGCCCCCTTCCCTGCCAGTGTGTGCTTGAGGGTTGTGCTCTGCTAAGGGCCAGCCACGACCCTCTCTCTGGGGACGTCCAGGTCTGCGTTGGCTCTCTCAGCTGCCCCCGTGGCGACTGCCTCGTGCTTGACACAGCCACTTTCAGAACCTGGGACTTTCAGTGTGCCCTGATCCTTTCTTTGACCACTCAACTCCATTGCGTGTCCTGTGTTGTCCTCTGTAAAAAAAGGACAGACTTAAATGCAGGTGACTTAGGCATCATGGAAGAAAAATCTCTTGTCTGGGAAGACTTTTCAGCACTGATGGGTCATTTCACTTAGAAGTGTGCACACAGTGGTGAACTGTCCATACAAGGCATATCCTTTACACGTGTGCCACACCTGTATTAGCCTCCTGGGGTTACCACAAACTGAATGACTGAGAACAACAGAAATGCATCTGTCACGGTTGTGAAGGTGGAAGTCTGACACCCAGGCGTTGGCAGGGCCGTGCTCGCTCTGAATCTCCAGGAAGAACTTTCCTTGCCTCTTCCCAGCTTCTTGCTGCCATTGTTCTTTGGCATCCTTTGGCTTATAGATACATCATTCCAGTTCCTGCCTCTGCCCTTACATGGCCATCTTCTTTCTGTGTGTGTCTGTGTCTCTGTATCTTCACAAGACCTTCTTATACAAGGACAGTACTCTTTGGATTTAGGGCCCACCCTGATCCTGTATGACCTCATCTTAACTTGATTATAGCTGCAAAGACCCTATGTCCACATACACATAAGGTCACACTCAGGGATTGCGAGTCAGGCCTTCAGCCTAGCTTTCTGGGGCAACACAGTCCAATGCACAGCCACGCCTTACCATCTCCGACACACTTTCAAATCCGTGGTCTCCTCGCACCTTCACTAGAACCTGGAGACATGACCTGAGGGCTGGGACGCATCAGTGACAATGTCAGAAGCCAGACCTTGGACTTTATGTCACTGTCCTTTCCTCTACATGATGTCATACCAAGACACTACATGTACAGTTCCTTGTCCTTCCTCATATAATTCGTGGAAATGAAATGGTCAGCGTGGGCTGAGGAGGTGGCACCAAGCCCCACCCAGCCAGTCAGTGTCTCCACTTAGGACTGATCTCTTTCACCTAAGATTCTTCATCTGCAAAATCCTTGCCTTTCACAGAACTGCCTAGGCATCTGGGATATAACAGAGAACACAATGGACCAGAAAGCCCGCCTAGAGCTTACTTCCCAGCATCACGAAGTCTGTGCCAGGGAAGGGGCATGACAGTGTTTTGAGAAGTGGGAGGAACTGGTCACACCTCCCTGTGGCCCCAAGGGAAGGTGAGTGCCAGCAGGGGACGTGCCTTTGCTGCCGAGAGAGCAAGAAGGTGTGTGCACACCGACACCGCTGAGCGCCGAGGCTGCTCCCTCGGCCCAGGAGCTCAGCACGGTCATGAGAGGCTTTGGGGAGGAGTGAGAGGCTCCAGTAAAGCCACCTGGGAAGTGACATCATCTTCTGAATGTGCAACCATGAGATCCTGTAAAGCCCCTGGGAGCTAAGTCACCCTGAGAGATCGGATGGCCTGACCAGTTCCCCAGCCAACGGGTTCTCAGGCCAGAGGGGTCAGCGGAGCATGTGCCTGACGTCCTGAGGTATATACAGCGAAGCAGAATTGCTAGGCTGGGAATTAGCCTACTTTTATGAGGTAAGGTCAAAGGCATATCAGTAACTGCCACCAACAGTGCATGAGACTTGCTTCTGTTCCACCTTCTTACTAGCACTTGACATCCCCACATTTTCAGTGTTAGCCATTCTTGGAGGCATGTAGTGATGAATAATTGTAATTTTGTTGGTTTGTTTTTTCATTAAGGTATCATTGATATACACTCTTATGAAGGTTTCACATGAAAAACAATGTGGTTACTACAGTCACCCATATTATGGAGTCCCCCCAATGCCCCATTGCAGTCACTGTCCATCAGTGTAGTAAGAGGCCACAGAGTCACTGCTTGTCTTCTCTGTGCTACACTGTCTTCCCCGTGACCCCCACACACCATGTGTGCCAATCATAATACCCCTCAATTCTCTTCTCCCTCCTTCTGCACCCACCCTCCCCCACCCATCCACTTTGGTAACCACTAGTCCCTTGGAGTTTGAGTCTGCTGCTGTTTTATTCCTTCAGTTTTGCTTCATTATTATACTCCACAAATGAGAGAAATCATTTGGTATTTGTCTTTCTTTGCCTGACTTATTTCACTGAGCATAATACCCTCTAGTTCCATCCATATTGTTGCAAATGGTAGGATTTGTTTCTTTCTTATGGCTGAATAACATTCCATTGTATATATGTACCACATCTTCTTTATCCATTCATCTACTGATGGACACTTAGGTTGCCTCCATATCTTCGCTATTGTAAATAGTGCTGCGATAAACATAGGGGTGCATATGTCTCTTTGAATCTGACAAGTTGTTTTCTTTGGGTAAATTCCTAGGAGTGGAATTCCTGGGTCAAATTGTATTTCTATTTTTGGTTTTTTGAGAAACCTCGATACTGCTTTCCACAATGGATGAACTAATTTACATTCCCACCAGCAGTGTAGGAGGGTTCCCCTTTCTCCGCATCCTCGCCAGCATTTATTGTTCGTAGTCTTTTCTTTGTTGGCCATCCTAACTGGTGTGAGGTGATATCTCATTGTGTTTTTATTTTGCATCTCCCTGATAATTAGCAATGTGGAGCATCTTTTCATGTGCCTGTTGGCCATCTGGATTTCTTCTTTGGAGAAGTGCCTGTTCATATCCTCCACCCATTTAATAATCGGGATATTTGCTTTTTGGGTATTGAGGCATGTGAGTTCTTTATATATTTTAGATGTTAACCCCTTGTTGGATGTGTCATTGACAAATATATTCTCCCAAACTGTAGGATGCCTTTTTGTTCTGCTGATGGTGTCCTTTGATGTACAGAAGTTTTTAGCATGAGGCAGTCACATTTTTTCATTTTTGCATTTGTTTCCCTTGCCTGAGGAGATGTGTTCAGGAAAAAGTTGCTCATGTTTGTATTCAGGAGATTGTAGCCTATGTTTTCTTCTAAGAGTTTTGTGGTTTCATGACTTACATCCAGGTCTTTGATCCATTTCAAGTTTACTTTTGTATATGGGGTTAGACAGTAATCCAGTTTCATTCTCTTGCTCTAGATGGAAGTGCTCATAAGGCTAAATAGATGTCATCAGAGAAAATAAAACCACAGCAAAGAAAGTAGACCAACCACATACTAACTAAATGCAAAATAAAGTCAGCTATCCACAAAAATCAGTCAAGGGAAACACAAAAGAGTACAGAATAAAATACCTAACATATAAAGAGTGGAGGAGGAAGAAAAAGAAGGGAGACACATAAAGAATCATGAGACTGTGTTTATAATAGAGTAATAAGTGAGTTAAGTTAGATGGTTAGATAGTAAAGAAGCTGCCCTTGAACCTTTGGTAACCGCAAATCTAAAACCTGCGATGGCAATAAGTACATATCTATTGATAATCACCCTGAATGTAAATGGACTGAATGCACTAATCAAAAGACACAGCAATAGAATGGATAAAAAAGCAAGACCCATCTATATGCTGCCTATAAGAGACTCACCTCAAACCCAAAGACAAACACACACACTAAAAGTGAAGGGATGGAAAAAGATATTTTATGCAAAAATAGGGAGAAAAAAGCAGGTGTTGCAGTACTTGTAACAGACAAAATAGACTTCAAAACAAAGAAAATAACAAGAGACAAAGAAGGACATTACGTAATGATAAAGGGCTCAGTCCAACAAGAGGATATAACCATTATAAATATCTATGCGCCCAACACAGGAGCATCTACATATGTGAAACACATACTAACAGAATTAAAGGAGGAAAGAGAATGCAATGCATTCATTCTAGGAGACTTTAACACACCACTCACTCCAAAGGACAGATCAACCAGACAGAAAGTAAATAAGGGCACAGAAGCACTGAACAACACACTGGGAACAGATGGACTTAATAGACATCTACAGAACTCTACACCAAAAAGCAGCAGGATACACATATTTCTCAAGTGCACATGGAACATTCTCCAGAATAGACCACATACTAGGCCACAAAAAGAGCCTCAGTAAATTCCAAATGATTGAAATTCTACCAATCAACTTCTCAGATCGCAAAGTTATAAAACTAGAAATAAATTGTACAAAGAAAACAAAAAGTCTCACAAACACATGGAGGCTTAACAACATGCTCCTAAATAATCAATGGATCAAGGACCAAATTAAAAATAGAGATCAAGCAATATATGGAGACAAATAACAATAGCACAAAGCCCCAACTTCCATGGGACACAGTGAAGGCAGTTCTAAGAGGAAAGTATATAGCAATCCAGGCCTGTTTAAAGAAGGAAGAACAATCCCAAATGAATAGTCTAAATTCACAATTATTGAAACTGGGAAAAGAAGAACAAATGAATCCCAAAGTCAGCAGAAGGAGGGGCATAATAAAGATCAGAGAAGAAACTAATAAAATTGAGAAGAATAAAACAATAGAAAAAAATCAATGAAACCAAGAGCTGGTTCTTTGTGAAAGTAAGCAAAATAGATAAACCCTTAGTCAGACTTATGAAAAGGAAAAGAAAATCTACACACATAAACAGAATCAGAAATGAGAAAGGAAAAATCATGACGGACCCCACAGAAATACAAAGAATTATTTGAAAATACTATGAAAATCTATATGATAACAATCTGCATAACCTAGAAGAAAGGGACAACTTTCTAGAAAAATACAACCTTCCAAGACTGACCAAGAAAGAAACAGAAAATCTGAACAGACTGATTACCAGCAACGAAATTGAAGTGGTAATCAAAAACCTACCTAAGAACAAAAACTCCTGGACCAGATGGCTTCACCGCTGAATTTTATCAAACATTTAGTGAAGACCTAATACCCATCCTCCTTAGAGTTTTCCAAAGAGTAGAAGAAGAGGGAATACTTCCAAACTCATTCTGAGGCCAGCATCACTCTAATACCAAAACCAGGCAAAGACACCACCAAAAAAGAAAATTACAGACCAATATCCCTGATGAACACAGATGCAAAAATATCCAACAAAATATTAGCAAACTGAATTCAAAAATACATGAAAAAGATCATCCATCATGATCAAGTAGGATTTATTCCAGGGATGCAAGGATGGTACATCATTTGAAAATCCATCAACATCATCCACCACATCAACAAAAAGAAGGACAAAACCCACATGATAATCTCCATAGATGCTGAAAAAGCATTTGACAAAATTCAACATCCATTCATGATAAAAACTCTCAACAAAATGGGCATAGAGGGCAAGTACCTCAACATAATAAAGGCCATATATGGCAAACCCACAGCCAACATCATACTTAACAGTGAAAAGCTGAAAGCTTTCCCCCTAAGATTGGGAACAAGACAGGGATGCCCACTCTCCCCACTTTTATTCAATACAGTTCTGGAGGTCCTAGCCACAGCAATCAGACAACAAAGAAATAAAAGGCATCCAGATTGGTAAGGAAGAAGCCAAACTGTCTCTGTTTGCACATGACATGATATTGTACATAAAAAAACCCTAAAGAATCCACTCCAAAACTACTAGAACTAATATCTGAATTTAGCAGTCTTTTTGGATACCAAATTATTACACAGAAATCTGTTGCATTCCTATACCCTAATGATGAACTACCAGAAAGAGAAATCAGGAAAACAATTCCATTCACAGTTGCATCAAAAAGAGTAAAATACCTAGGTATAAACCTAACCAAGGAAGTGAAAGACCTATACCCTGAAAACTACAAGACACTCATGAGAGAAATTAAAGAGGACTAATAAATGGAAATTCATCCCATGATCTTGGGTAGGAAGAATTAATATTGTCAAAATGGCCATCCTGCCTAAAGCAATCTACAGAATCAATGCAATCCCTATCAAAATACTGACAGCATTCTTCAACCAACTGAAACAAATAGTTCTAAAATTCATATGGAAACACAAAAGACCCCAAATAGCCAAAGTAATCCCAAGAAGGAAGAATAAAGCAGGGGGGATATCACTTCCCAACTTCAAGCTCTACTACAAAGTCACAGTAATCAAGACAATTTTGTACTGGCACAAGAACAGACCCATAGACCAGTGGAACAGACTAGAGTCCAGGTATTAAGCCAAGCATATATGGTCAATTAATATGTAATCAAGGAGCCATGAACATACAATGGGGAAATGACAGCCTCTTCAACTGCTTGTGTTGGCAAAACTGGACAGCTACATGTAAGAGAATAAAACTGGACCATTGTCTAACCCCATACACAAAAATAAACTCAAAACAGATCAAAGACCTGAACGTAAGTCATGAAACCATAGAACTCTTAGGCAAAAACATAGGCAAAAATCTCTTGGACATAAACATGAGCAACTTCTTCAGGAATATATCTCCCCGGGAAAAGGAAACAAAAGTAAAAATGAACAAGTGGTACTATATCAAACTAGAAGCTTCTGTACAGCAAAGGACACCATCAGTAGAACAAAAAGGCATTGTACAGTATGGGAGAATATATTCATAAATGACATATCCAATAATGGGTTGACATCCAAATTATATAAAGAGCTCACACACCTCAACAAACAAAAAGCAAATAAGCTAATTAAAAAATGGGCAGAGTTGCTGAACAGACACTTCTCCAAAGAAGAAATTCAGATGGCCAACAGACACATGAAAAGATGCTACACATCGCTAATCATCTGAGAAATGCAAATTAAAACCACAATGAGATATCACCTCACACCAGTAAGGATGGCCAACAACCAAAGACAAACAACAAATGCTGGCAAGGATGTGGAGAAAGGGGAACCCTCCTGCACTGCTGGTGAGCATGTAAATTAGTTCAACCATTGTGGAAAGCAGTATGGAGGTCTCTCAAAAAACTTAAAATAGAAATACCATTTGACCCAGGAATTCCACTCCTAGGAATTTACCCTAAGAATGCAGCAGCCCAGTTTGAAAAAGACACATGCACCCGTATGTTTATTGCAGCACTATTTACAATAGCCAAGAAATGGAAGCAACCTAAGTGTCCATCAGCAGATGAATGGATAAAGAATATGTGGTACATATACACAATGGAATATTATTCAGCCATAAGAAGAAAACAAATCCTACCATTTGCAACAACACGGATGGAGCTAGAGGGTATTATGCTCAGTGAAATAAGCCAGGTGGAGAAAGACAAGTACCAAATGATTTCACTCATCTGTGGAGTATAAGAACAAAGAAAACACTGAAGGAACAAAACAGCAGCAGACTCACATAACCCAAGAATGGACTAACAGTTACCAAAGGGAAAGGGACTGGGGAGGATGGGTGGGAAGGGAGGGAGAAGGGTGGGGAAAAGGGGCATTATGATTAGCACACAAAATGTGGTGGCGGGGGCATGGGGAAAGCAGTACATACAGAGAAGACTAGTAGTGATTCTCTAGCATCTTACTATGCTGATGGACAGTGACTGTAATGGGGTATGGAGTGGGGACTTGATAATAGGGGAACTGTCGTAACCATAATGTTGCTCATGTAATTGTACATCAATGATACCAAAAAAATAAATCATACTAAGCATGTTCTTTAACTATAATAGAATTAAAGTAGAACTCAATAACAAAGATATATGGAAATCACCATCTCCAAGCATTTGGAAATTAACACATTTTGACCCTTCATTCAAAGACTAAATCACAAGAGAAATAAAATATTCTGAAATGAATGAAAATGGAAACACAACAGTTCAAAATTTGTTGAACACCCCTAAAATAGTGCTTGGAGGGAAATTTTAGGTTTAATTGCTCCTTTAGAAAATATTTTAAATCAATGATGTAAGCTTCCTTATTTTAAATTAGGAAAAATAAACCAAAAGCAAGCACAGTGAAGGAAATAAAGATTTGTACTGAGATCAATGATACAGAAAATCAGAAAACAATGGAGAACATAAATGGAACTAAAGCTGGTACTTTGAAAAGATTAATAAAATGTCTAGCTGCTACCAACTGATGCAGGAAAACAGAGAAGACACAAATTACATAATCAAGGATGAAAAGATGAAAAATGGGGCATGCAGCACTACAAATCCTACAGAAATTAAAATAACAGTGAAGGAATTTTATGAACCACTTGATGCCAATAACTTTGTTAACCTCTATGAAAGTGACAAATTCCTTCAAAGACAAATGGTATTGATGTTCAATCAGAAAGAAAGAGATAACCCTAATAGCCCGATATTTGCTTGGATGTACCACAGTTTCTTAGTCCTTTGTTTACTGAAGGATTTCCTGACTGCTTCCACATTTTGGCAGTTATGAATGAAACTTCTAATAAATATCCTTGCACATGTTTTCATGTGGGCCCAAGTTTTCTATTCCTTTGGGTACAAATCAAGCAGCATGATTGCTGGATCACATGGTTTAGTTTTGTAAGAAACTGCCAAACCATATTCCAAGTGGCTGTACCATTTAGGATTCTCACCAGCAATGAGTGAGCGTTCCTGTTGCTCCACAACCTTTTCAGCATTTGGTGTTGTCAGTGTTCTAGATTTTGGCCATTGTAAGAGGCGTGTAGTGCTATCTCATTGTTTTAATTTTAATTTCTCTGTTAACATATGATACAGGCCATCTGTTTTCATATGCTTATTTGCCATTTCTACATCTTTGATAGACTGTAAGGTCTTTGGCCCATATTTTAATCAGGTTTTTTTTAGTTGAGTTTTACAAGTTCTTTGTACATTTCAGGTGACAGTTCTTTATCAGATGTGTCTTTTACAAATGACTTCACCAAGTCTTTTGCTTGTCTTCTAATTCTCTTGGCGTTGCCTGTTGCAGAGCAGATGTTTTTCATTTTAGTGAAATCCAGCTTATTAATGATCTCTTTCATAGATAATGTCTTCAGTGTTTTATTAACAGAGGTATCACCATAGCCAAGGCCATCTAGGTTTTCACTTCTGTTATTTTCTATGAATTTTTAGTTTTGCTTTTTACACTTCAGTGTATGACCCATTTTGAGTTACTTTTTGTGAAGGGTGTGAAGTCTGTTCTAGGTTCATTCTTCTGCACAGGGACATCCACTTCTCCTAGCACATTTCTTGAAGAGTACCTTCTCTCTCATATTGTCTTTACTTCTTTGTCAGAGATCATTTGACTACAGTTATGTGGGTCTATTTCAGGGTTCTCTATTCTGTTCCATTGACCTACTTATCTGTTCTTTTGCCAATACCAAGCTGTCTTGATTACTGTAGCTTTACAGTACCTCTTGAAGTTGAGTTGTATCAGTCTTCCAAGTTTTCTATTTTTTAGATTTGTTTGGAGGTGCATACAATAAAGTGCACAGATCTTAGCATACAGTTCAATTAATTTTGACATATATATGTACTCATATAACCATTACCCCAATCAAAATATCAAACATTGACACTAATTTTTCCCCCTTTACCTATTTCACCCATCCTCACATCACCCTCCCCTACGGCAAAAACCAGTTTGTTCTCTAAGAAATAGAAAGAGTCTATTTATGTTGTGTTTGTTCATTTGCTTTAATTTTTTAGATTCCACTTATATCAGTTTTTTAATATCTACAAAATAACTTGCTGGGATAAATTAAATCTTACATAAAATTAGGGAAAGCTAACACTTTTTACAATATTGAGTCTTCCTATCCATGAGCATGGACTATCTTTCCATTTATTTCATTGTTTGATTTCATTCATCAGAGTTGTATAGTTTTCCACATATAGATCCTTACATATTTTGTTAGATTTATACCTAATTATTACACTTTTTGGGGGGTGTTAATGTAAATATTTTTAATTTCAAATTTTACTTGTTCATTGTTAGAATATGAGAAATCAATTGAATTTGTATATTAACTTGTATTCTGCAACCTTGATATAATTCCTTGTTAGTTTCAGAAGTTTTATTTTGTTGTTGATCCCTTCAGATTTGCTACATAGATGATTATATCATCTATACAAACAGTTTTATGTTTTCCTTCCCAGTCTGTATACCTTTTAGTTCCTTTTCTTGCCTTATTGAATTAGCAAAGACTTACAGTACTATGATAAAAAGGAGTGGTGGGAGGGAACATCCTTGCCTTTGTTCCCAATCATACTAGGAAAGCTTCAAAGTTATCAACATCAAGATATTAAAATTAGGGTTTTTTAAGATAATCTTTACAATTGAGAAAGTTTCCCTCTGTAGCTTACCAAGAGTTTTTGTTGTTGTTGTTGTTATAATTAATCTAAAATTACATGAAGAACATTATGTTTACTAGAGTCCTCCCTTCACCAAGTCCCCCCCACAAACCCCATTACAGTCACTGTCCATCAGTGTAGTAAGATGCTGTAGAATCACTACTTGTCTTCTCTGTGTTGCACAGCCCGCCCCATTCCTCCCCCCCACATTATACATGCTAATTGTAGTACCCCCTTTCTTCTTCCCTGCCCTTATCCCTCCTCCCTTCCCATCCATCCTCCCCAGTCCCTTTCCCTTTGGTAACTGTTAGTCCATTCTTGGGTTCTGTGATTCTGCTGCTGTTTTGTTCCTTCAGTTTTTTTTTTTGTTCTTATACTCCACATATGAGTGAAATTATTTGGTATTTGTCTTTCTCCGCCTGGCGTATTTCAGTGAGCATAATACCCTCTAGCTCCATCCATGTTGTTGCAAATGGTAGGATCTGTTTTTTTCTTATGGCTGAATAATACTCCATTGTGTATATATGTACCACATCTTCTTTATCCATTCATCTATTGATGGACATTTAGGTTGCTTCCATTTCTTGGCTATTGTAAATAGTGCTGCGATAAACATAGGGGTGCACCTGTTTTTTTCAAACTGGAGTGCTGCATTCTTAGGGTAAATTCCTAGGAGTGGAATTCCTGGGTCAAATGGTAAGTCTATTTTGAGCATTTTGAGGAACCTCCATACGGCTTTCCACAATGGTTGAACTAATTTGCATTCCCACCAGCAGTGTAGGAGGGTTTCCCTTTCTCCACAGCCTCGCCAACATTTGTTGCTGTTTGTCTTTTGGATGGTGGCGATCCTTACTGGTGTGAGGTGATATCTCATTGTGGTTTTAATTTGCATTTCTCTGATGACTAGCGATGTGGAGCATCTTTTCATGTGTCTGTTGGCCATCTGAATTTCTTCTTTGGAGAACTGTCTGTTCAGCTCCTCTGCCCATTTTTAAATTGGATTATTTGCTTTTTGTTTGTTGAGGTGTGTGAGCTCTTTATATATTTTCATGTCAACCCTTTATCGGATCTGTCATTTATGAATATATTCTCCCATACTGTAGGGTACCTTTTTGTTCTATTGATGGTGTCCTTTGCTGTACAGAAGCTTTTCAGCTTGATATAGTCCCACTTGTTCATTTTTGCTTTTGTTTTCCTTGCCCAGGGAGATATGTTCATGAAGAGGTCACTCATGTTTATGTCCAAGAGATTTTTGCCTATGTTTTTTTCTAAGAGTTTTACGGTTTCATGACTTACATTCAGGTCCTTGATCCATGTCGAATTTACTTTTGTGTATGGGGGTAGACAGTCATCCAGTTTTATTCTCTTACATGTGGCTGTCCAGTTTTGCCAGCACCATCTGTTGAAGAGACTGTCATTTCCCCATTGTATGTCCATGGCTCCTTTATCATATATTAATTGACCATAAATGTTTGGGTTAATATCTGGGGTCTCTGTTCTGTTCCACTGGCCTGTGGCTCTGTTCTTGTGCCAGTAGCAAACTGTCTTGATTACTGTGGCTTTGTAATAGAGCTTGAAGTTGGGGAGCGAGATCCCCCCAACTTTATTCTTCCTTCTCAGGATTGCTTTGGCTATTCTGGGTCTTTGGTGTTTCCATATGAATTTTTGAACTATTTGTTCTAGTTCGTTGAAGAATGTTGCTGGTAATTTGATAGGGATTGCATCAAATCTGTATATTGCTTTGGGCAGGATGGCCATTTTGACTATATTAATTCTTCCTAGCCAAGAGCATGGGATGAGTTTCCATTTGTTAGTGTCCTCTTTAATTTCTCTTAAGAGTGTCTTATAGTTTTCAGGGTATAGGTCTTTCACTTCCTTGGTAAGGTTTATTCCTAAGTATTTTATTCTTTTTGATGCAATTGTGAATGGGATTGTTTTCCTGATTTCTCTTTCTATTAGTTCATTGTTAGTGTATAGGAAAGCCACAGATTTCTGTGTGTTGATTTTGTATCCTACAACTTTGCTGTATTCCGATATCAGTTCTAGTAGTTTTGGAGTGGAGTCTTTAGGGTTTTTTATGTACAATATCATGTCATCTGCAAATGGTGACAGTTTGTCTTCTTCTTCACCAATCTAGATTCCTTGTATTTCTTTGTTTTGTTTAATTGCCATGGCTAGGACCTCCAGTACTATGTTAAATAACAGTGGGGAGAGTGGCAACCCTGTCTTGTTCCCGATCTCAGAGGAAAAGCTTTCAGCTTCTCGCTGTTCAGTATGATGTTAGCTGTGGGCTTATCATATATGGCCTTTATTATGTTGAGGTACTTGCCCTCTATACCCATTTTGTTGAGAGTTTTTATCATGAATGGATGTTGAATTTTGTCGAAAGCTTTTTCAGCATCTATGGAGATGATCATGTGGTTTGTGTCTTTCTTTTTGTTGATGTGGTGGATGATGTTGATGGACTTTCGAATGTTGTGCCATCCTTGCATCCCTGGGATGAATGCCACTTGGTCGTGGTGTATGATCCTTTTGATATATTTTTGAAATCGGTTTGCTAATATTTTGTTGAGTATTTTTGCATCTACGTTCATCAGGGATATTGGTCTGTAATTTTCTTTTTTGGTGGGGTCTTTGCCTGGTTTTGGTATTAGGGTGATGTTCGCTTCATAGAATGAGTTTGGGAGTATTCTCTCCTCTTCTATTTTTTGGAAAACTTTAAGGAGAATGGGTATTATGTCTTCCCTGTATGTCTGATAAAATTCCGAGGTTAATCCATCTGGCCCCAGGGTTTTGTTCTTGGGTAGTTTTTTGATTACTGATTCAATTTCTTTGTTCATAATTGGTTTGTTTAAATTTTGTGTTTCTTCCTTGGTCAGCCTTGGAAGGTTGTATTTTTCTAGGAAGTTTTCCATTTCTTCTAGGTTTCCCAGCTTGTTAGCATATAGGTTTTCATAGTAGTCTCTAATTACCAAGAGTTTTTATCATGAATGGGTATTAGATTTTGTCAAATGCTTTTTCTTCGTCTATTGATAAGATAATGTGATTTTTATTTTATTGATTTTCAGATGTTGAACTAGCCTTGCATACATGTGATACATCCCACTTGGTCATGGTGTATAAATATTTTTATACATTGTTGAAATCAATTTGCTAACATTGTGTTGAGGTATGTGCATCATGAGATATATTGCTCTGTAGTTTTCTTGTGATGTCTATGCCTAGTTTTGGTAGAGGGATAATGCTGGCATCATAGAATAAATTAGAAAGTATTCCCTCTGCTTCTATCCTCTGAAAGAGATTATAGAGAATCATTTCTTCCTTAAATGTTTGGTAGGCTTCACCAGTTAACCCATCTGGGAGTGTGGCTTTCTGTTTGGGAAGGTTATTGACTAAATTATTGATTAAGTTTCTTTCATAGAGACAGGCTGATTCAGATAATCTATTCCTTCTTTGTGAGTTTTGGTCCATTGTATCTTTAAAGAAATGGTTCATTTCACTTAGATTATCAGATTTGTAGGCATAGAGTTGCTCCTGGTATTCCTTTATTATACTCTTACATGGTAGCTATAGTGATGTCCTCTCTGTCATTACTGATGTTAGTAATCTGCTTTTTCATTTTTTCTTAGCATGGCTAGATGCTTATTTATGTGATTGATGCTTTTAAAGAACCATCTTTTGGTTTCATTGATTTTTTTCTATTGTTTTCCTGTTTTCTACTCTGATCATCAATTATTTTCTTCTGCTTACTTTAGACTTAATTTGGTCTTCTTCTTTTTCTAGTTTCCTCAGGTAGAAACTTAGATAACTGATTTAAGATCTTTCCTCTCTTCTTATATATGCATTCAATGGTATAAATTTCCCTCTAAGTATTGCTTTTGCTTTTACTGAATCACATAAATTTTGATGTTGTGTTTTCATTTCCATTTAATTCAAAATATTTTAAAATTTCTATTGAGATTTCTTCTTTGACCCATGTGTTATTTATAAGTGTGTTGTTTAATCTCCATGTATTTGGGGATTTTTCTGGTTATCTTTCAGTTATTGATTTCTAGTTTAATTCCATTATAGTCTGAGAGCAGACATTGTGTAATCTCCAGTCTTTTAAATTTGTTATAATGTGTTTTATGACAAAGAATGTGGTCTATCTTGGTGAATGTTTCATGTAAGCTTGAGAAAAATATGTATTCTGCTATTGTTGGATTAACTAGTCTACAGATGTCAGTAATTTACAGGTGATTGATGGTCTTGATGATGTCAGTCATGCCTTACATCGTGCACGCTGGATCTGCCCATTTCTGAGAGGGGAGCGTTAAAGTCTCCAACCACAATAGCAGATTCATCAGTTTCCCTTTGCAGCTCTCAGTTTTTGCCTCACATGGTTTGATGCTGTGTCACTAGGTCCGTACACATTAAGAATCTTTATGTGTTTTGGAGAATTGACCCCTTTATCAATGTGTAGTGTCCTCCTTGATCCATGATGACTTTCCTTATTTTGAAATCTGCTCAATGTGAAATCAATACAGCTACTCTTGCTTTGTTTTGACAATATGGGTTTGAATGGTGTGGGTCCACTTACATGTGGATTCTTTCAATAAATGTATTGGAAAAATTTTTGGAGCTTTGCAACTATTTGAGAAAACATTTTCTCTAGCTTACTTTATTGTAAGAATACAACATACAATACACATAGCATACAAAATATGTGTTAATCAACTGTTTATGTTATCAGTAAGGTTTCCAGTCAATGCTAGTCTATTAGTAATTAAGTTTTGGAGAGTCAAAAGTTATACATGGATTTTCAACTGCATGTGTGGTCAGCACCCCTTATTACCCAGTTGATCAAGGGTCAGTATATTTTTCTCCATGCATTTACTTTTAATCTATATGTGTCATTTTATTTAAAGTGGGTTTCTTACAACATATAATTGGGTCTTGTTTTTTGATCCACTCTGATAATCTCTGTCTATAAGTGGTGCATTTAAACCATTGACATTCAAAGTGATTAATGATATACTTGGATAAATATTTACCACTCCATTACTATTTCCTACTTGTTGATTTTGTTCTTTGTTCATATATTTGTTTTCCACTCTTTTTCTGCATTTTGTGGTTTTAATTTTGAGCATTTTATATGATTCCATTTTTCCCTATTTTCTCAGTTTTTAAAAAAATAACAGCTTCACTGAAATATAATTCACGTGCTATACAGCTCACCCATGTGTAAAATGTATTTTTTAGTATATTCACAGAGTTGTGCAACTATATCACAATCAATTTTGGAACATTTCTATTACCCCAAAAAGAAACCCTGTATCTCTTCCCCTTTTCCACTCCTGCCCCCACCCCAGCTCCTAGCAGCCAGTCATTAATTTTCTGTTTCTCTGGATCTGGCTACTCTGGGTATTTCACATAAATACAGTCCTACTATGCATGTTCTTTTTGTGACTGACTTCTTTCACTTAGCATGTTTTCAAGGTCCACCCATGTTGTAGCTTGTATCAGTACATTCTTCGGTGACCACATGATACTCTGTTGTGTGGATATGCCATGTTTTTTCATCCAAATGTCAGTTGATGGATGTTTGCATACTTTTTGGCTATTATGAATAGTGCTGCTGTGAACATCTATCTCCAAGTTTTTGTGTGGATGTGTGTTTTCTTTCCTCCGAGAATTCCAATTCATTTTTTCTATTATTAATTGGGGTACATACAGTAAAATACGCAAATATAAGTGTGTAGTTTGATGCATTTGGACATGTATGTACACTCATATGACCATCACCCAGATCAAGATATCAAACATTCTACAGACCACAGTGGACTTAAACTAGAAATCAAGAACTGAAAGATAACCCCTTCATGTATTCCACGCTTCTTTTCACCCCCATCCCCTGTGGCAATCACCAGTCTCTTCTCTGTGTCTATAAGTTTATTTCTGTGTTGTTTGTTCATTTGTTTTGGTTTTTAGACTCTACATATAAATGGAATCATAGGGTATTTGTCTTTCTAGGTTTCATTTCACTTAGCATAACACCCTCTAGGTCCATCCATGTTCTTTCAAATGGAAAGATTTGATTCTTTTTTAGGCTAATATCCTACTCTATATTTGTACCATATCTCCTTTATCCATCATCTATCAATGGACACTTAGGTTGCTTCCATATCTTTGTTATCATAAATAATGCAGCAATGAACACATGAGTGCACATATCTTTTTGAATTACGGATTTTGTTTTCTTCAGGTAAATTCCCAAAAGTGGAGTTACTGGGTTCTATGGTATTTCTGGTTTTAGTTTTTTGAGGAAGCTCCCTACTGCTTTCCATAGCGGCTGCACCAACTTACATTCCCACGAGCATTGTAGGAGGGCTCCCTTTTCTCCACATCCTTGCCACCACTTCTTACTTCTTGTCTCTTGGGTAGTGGCCATTCTGACTGGTGTGCAGGGATATCTCACTGTGGCTTTGATTTGCATTTCCCTGAGGATTAGTGATGTGAAGCATCTTTTCATGTGCCTGTTGACCGTGTGTATGTCTTCTTTGGAGAAATGTCTATTCAGGTCCTCTGCCCATTTTTAAACAGGATTATTATTATCTTTTTGGTGTTATGTTTTTATATATTCTGTATATGAGCCCATCTTGGATGTGTCTTATGCAGCTGTCTTCTCCCGGTCAGTAGGCTGCCTTTTCGTTTCGTTGATGGTGTCCTTTGCTGTGCAGAAGCTTTTTAGTTGGTTGTTGTCCCACTTGTTTACTTCTGTGTTTGTTTCCTTTGCCTGGGGAGATTTATCCAGAAAAAATTACTAAGACCAGTGTTCAAGAGTGCACTGCATATGTTTTCTTCTAGGAGTTTTATGGTTTTAGATCTCACTTTTATTTGGGTCTTTAATCCATTTCAAGTTTACTTTTGTGTGATAGAAGATGGTGACACACTTTCATTGTTTAGCATGTGGCTGTGCAGTTTTCCCAGCACCAGTTGTTGAAGAGGCTGTCTTTTTCCAAGTGCATATTCATGGCTCCTTTATTATATTAACTGACCATATATGCATGGGTTTTTATTTGGGCTCTGTATTCTGTTCCATTGGTCTATGGGTCTGTTCTTGTGCCAGTACCAAACTATTTTGATCACTGTACCTTTGTAGTACATCTCGAAATCAGGATCATGACACTCCCAGCTTGGTTCTTTCTCAACACTGCTTTGATGAGAGTTCTAATTTCTTCATCTGCTAAACAACACTTATTATTATCTTTATTATTATTATTATTATTATCATAGCCATTGTAGTAAGTGTGAAGTGGTATCTCATTGTGGGTCCACTAATTTTGATATGTAGTATTTTTGTTATTCAGTTTCTTCCACTGACTCTAATTATTGGAAGTATGTTTCCTTCTTTCCAAGCCTGTAAGAGTTGTCTTATTTTGTAATTGTTATTGACCTCTAGCTAGTATTGTAAAGAACATACTCTCTATAATTTCAATCCTTAAAAATGTGCTGACATTTGCTTTATTGATCACATATGATCATATTTTGTAGACATTCTCTTTGTCAGTTAGATCAAGTTAGTAATCATGTTATTTTTATCTCATGCACCTTAATGGTTTTTGTCTGAGTTTTCTATTGATTGTAAGGGAGATAGGTAAAAAACATCTCATCAAAATTATAGATTTGTCCATTTCTCCTTATATTTATATCAATTTTTGTTTTACAAAATAGAGAATACATACAGATGTAGGACTGTTTTGTCTTCTTTGTGAACTGAATCTTCACAGCCTCCAAGGAGACCTTCTGCATCTGCTGTAATGACAGGCTGCTTCCTCAGAGGCACGGCAGTCGTCTCAGCTTCCCCTTTACCAGTGCTCCCAAAGTATGTGTCCTCTCATTCCTGTACTTTCAGCCTCCCTGACTTTCTCTACTGGGTTACTTGTTTTTTGTCTGACCTCCACAGAACACAGTCTTTAGAGAGCAGAGATTCTGACCACCTTGCACACAGCTGTGGGTCCAGGGCATGGTAAGTAGGCAGCGGTCTGTGTTGAAGAATGGATGATGGTAGACTGGCTCCTTGAGAGCAGGGCAGTCTCTTGTGTGCATCCATGGCCCCCAGCTTGAACAGGCTGTGCCTTCTTCAGGGCACGTTGATCGGGGCCTGTGGAGTTAACTCATCTCTGGCTCCTGGCTGGCACCCTGTCTTTGGGCCCCCAGGAGAGGCCTGTGCAGAGTCCCAGGAGCCTCCCAAGCATGGCCCTTTGTCTGGCATTGCCCCCTTGTTGCCGGGAGCCCTCCTGCTGGCTGCCCCTCACCCCTTCCCTGCAGAGGAGAGGGGCTGGCCTCTGTCCCCCTTGGCTCCACAAGTGCTCATTAGAAGTCCCTGAGGCCCCGCCTGGTGGGCAGCAAGCTGTGCAGTCCATCACCCAGCCTGCCCTGCCTGCCCAAGTGGCTTTGTCGGGAGCCCGGGGCCCCTGACCGGAACTGCGTGCTGCCCTACCAGGGCCTCTCCTGGGAGGCGGCAGAGGCGGCAGGCCCTCCTCGCTCTCTGTGCGCTGGCTGCTGCTCTGCTCTCTCAGGGAGGGCGGCGCGCTTCCTCAGGCAGCCAGGGCCTAAGCTCACTCCTGTTCTGCAGAGGGAGTCGCCAACCCCTCTCCCAAGCCCAGCGCGGTTGCCAGGAGTAACCACCCTCCAGCCAAGTGACATGGCTCCATTCCCCACTCTGCTGGCAGCTGGGAGGAGTTCCCACAAGAAAAAAGGCCTCCGTTTAGCCCCTCTGGCCACCCGGTCCTGCCACGCACTAGGTACAGGCCTCTGGCTCTGCTGCTCATGAAGGTATGTCCACGTGAGAACTGCCCCCCCTGGAAACCCTCCAAACCCACAAAAAGCAGATGAAAGCTTGGCCAGCAGAAGCGGATGGCTGATCTCCTCCCAGGCCGAGCGGGGTTGCTGACTTGCAGGGGCTCCCTGCCCCGTGACTCAGTCTCCTCTCCCGGAAAGTGGAAGGTGCTTCAGGTGCACGATGACAGGAAAGCATCCTTGTCTGCCAGAGGCGCGCAGTGTGCTTCTCATGGGTCGGCCTCAGGGACCCCATGTCAGGGAAGAGCTTGACTCTTGGCTGGTCCTGGTCCTGTCTGTGGCTCAGTCACCCCTGGAAAGCCCCAAAGACTATGAACCCAGCACAAGGGGAGAAGACTCTCACTGCCTCCCACCAGCATCTGTGACCCCACTTTTTCTGCTGCCTCCTTCCCCACCTGCTATTTAAATCAGTCCCTTTTCTGCTGAGACATCCCCCCCTCTCTGAGTCACCTGCTGGTCCTAGCTCTGCTCTCTGAGCACCTGACCTGAAACAGCAAGTCATTTTTCCTTTGATGGTCTTCTCTGGACCAAAAGAATGTGACTCCTGCATCTTCTGTTCTTGGCCTAAGGTCATGGTCCCACGCCCCCCACACCACACCTCTCTGGGGCCCTCATTTCCCCGGCTGCTCTTCTCTGGACATCATGGGTGGACCAAGGAAGAAGGGTCTGTATACTCGAGATGTGAACCCAGAGGGGCCCCCTGCCCCAGGGCCACCAGCTTTCACAGGCTGGCGACGGAGGACAAAAGCAGACCGTGCTGCATGTCACCAGTGGCGACCCAAGCGAGCAGTCAGTGAGCAGATCACTCCTCTGATGCACCTGCCTTCCTGGAAAGGCGAGGATTGTATCTGGAAGCCTTGGATGCAGAGTTCTGCCCCCGAATGTGGTGCAGCTGGGGGTGCAGGCCCCCTTCCCGCTACCCCTGGCTCCACTTCAGCATGAGATACTTCAGGGGCACCTGAGCCCACATGTCCCAGCTTTGCTCACACCCCCTGGCCCCTCAGACCCCATCCCTAAGAAGAGGACTGGGGAAGCAGGCTTGGGGCCATTTGGGCAAAAGAGTCTGGGAGGGGGATGCCAAGGTCTGAGTGGGCATGTCGCTTGGTGCTGAGGGCCCCCCCTGCCCGGGCCCGAGGGTCTCACTGACCTGCCCTCCCTCCACCGCCATCAGGTGTCCTCTGATGAGTCATCATGAGCTGATAGCCACTCCAGCCCTGATGTCATTTCCTGAGGGATGTGACTGCTCTACCTGTTCAGGGGTGCATGTGCTGGACTCTGCATTTGCAGAAACTGAGTTTTATATTCCTAAAATTGTCTCAAGCCCTAGGGTTCTGTCCTCCAGGAACACACAGATGTTAAACACTCGATCTGCCGTGTGTGTTTGACAGGCGCCCAGCCCACCAGCCGTCATGGCCGTCTCAGCCCAGCACCCACTCTGTCCCCGGGCCTCCGTCCCTCTTTGGCTGCCCTGGTCCCATTGTGCAGGGTTAGCAGTGCTGAAAGCCAGCTGACGGTGGGGCAGGATGGGGAATGGGGCTGCAAACCGTACTTTGCCCACTGTGAAGCCCCTGCCTGCTCATGCTGCAGCCACCCGGGTTGGTGGCTGACCTGAGCCCAGGAGCAGGGCGGTAGGCAGCAGGTTGCCCAGCATGGCGCCTCTGGCCTGGACGCTAGAGCTTCAGTTGGCTCAGCATCCAGGCACCGGTGAGCTCCCGTAGCAGCCTCCCCTCCACCTGGCCTGTGACTGTGGTCCTTGCATACCCCTCCAGCTCTGCCCACACGTGTTGTGTCTCAGATGCTCTGCCCTGACCCCAGCGAAGGAGTGCAGTCAACTGCCAGCCCCGTGGGCTCTGCCCCAGCAGCACAGAGCCACCTTCTCTGAGGTCACACCACCCCAAAGATGTCCCACATCCAGTGACTATCCAGGGGGAGGAACCTGGCCACATCAGCCCAATGCCTGACGGCCCCCATGGCCCACTTTCACTGCAGACCTGTGGGTCAGTGGGGCCTCTGCCAGGCCTGCAGACAGGAGTGTCAGTGACTAGCAGCAGGATAGCCTGTGGTGACCAGGATGCACCCTCACTGGATCCCCCCCATCCTCAAGCTCTGTTGACCTGTGACCAGTGAACTGAATCATGGTAGCCATCTGGCCGGCGCGATGCCAGGCTCCTAGTAGCATTATTTCATCTGATTCTCACGGCAATGCTCAGATGTGTGGAGGCGTCACCTTTGCTGTTTTTCAAAAGGAGAACCTGACGTTCAGGAAAGTTTATCACAGGAACTGGGAAGGAAAATCTCAGAGGATGTTCAAGATCTCATACTTCAGCCTTTTTCTACTATTTGTAATGTTTACTAGGTTTATAAAAACTGCATATTATTCTCAAAAAACTTAACTAAGTCACATTATTCTCAAGTACAGGATTACAATAATGTCACACATCCTTATATAATTTTTAATGTACTTTTTTTTTTTACAAAGCATACTGAGAGGGACATACAATATTTAACAGGATACTCCTACAGTTGTCTTTTTTCAGACCAATGTTTCTTATCTCTCAGCTTTACCTATTCATTCAAGTATCTTCACCCAGGCAGAATCTTTATGCCTTTATTAATCCCTTAGGGAAAGATATTTTGAAATTTCTATTTTACGAAATCTGTCCTTTGGGTGTAATGCTTATTTTCTCATTTCTCACTGAAGCAGTTGCCTTCCTCCCTGTGGGCCCAGGTGACGGGAAATCATGTGGGTAGAGTGGGGTGATGAGCATCACTGAACGGATCACAGGTGTGCAGGGCTGTGACGGTTCTGACAGCCGCCAAGGGCAGTGGGCAGGCTTTGGAAGTCTTCCAGCTCAGTCACTTTTGGGTGCTGTGTTAGAACCCTCGTACCATGATGTGGCTGTTTGGGGTTCAGGCTGGGCCGGGCAGAGCTCCCAGCAGGGGGTGAGGGATACTGTGGGAGAAAAGAGGGGCTTTACTTTCACCGATGCCCACAGAGAGGCCTCAATGCTAGCAGCAGTTTTCTTTTTTCTTTTTTATTAAAGTGTCACTGATACATAGTCTTATGAAGGTTGCACATGAGTAACATGTGGTTTCAACATTCACCCATATTATCACGTCCTCACACACACACCCCCATTACAGTCACTGTCAATCAGCATAGTAAGATGCTATAGAGTCACTACTTGTCTTCTTCATGCTGTATTGCCTCTCCTGTGACCATCCCCTACATTATGTGTGCCAATCATAATGCCCCTCAATCCCCTTCTCCCTCCCTCCCCCACCCCTCCCCCTTGGTAACAGCTAGTCCCGTCTTGGAGTCTGTGAGTCTGCTACTGTTTTGTTCCTTCAGTTTTGCTTCTTTGTTATACTCTACAAATGAGGGAAATCTTTTGTTACTTTTCGTTCTCCACATGGCTTATTTCACTGAGCATAATACCCTCCAGCTCTATCCATGTTGTTGCAAATGACAGGATTTCTGTTTTCATGGTTGAATAGCATTCCATTGTGTATGTGTACCACATCTTCTTTATCCGTTCATCTACTGATGGACACTTAGGTTGCTTCCATTTCTTGGCTATTGTAAATAGTGCTGCAATAAACATTGGGGTGCATATGTCTTTTTGAATCAGGGATCTTGTTTTCTTTGGGTAAATTCCTAGGAGTGGAATTTTTGTGTCAAATGGTATTTCTGTTTTTATTTTTTTGAGGAACCTCCATATTGCTTTCCACAACAGTTGAACCAATTGACAGCCCTTACCAGCAGTGTAGAAGGGTTCCCCTTCCTCCACATCCTTGCCAACACTTGTTATTTCTTGTCTTTTGGATAATGGCCATTCTGACTGGTGTGAGATGGTATCTCACTGTGGCTTTGATCTGCATTTCCCTCATGATTAGTGATGTGGAGCATCTTTTCATGTGCTTGTTGGTCATCTGAATTTCTTTTTTGCAGAAGTGTCTGTTCAGGTCCTCTCGAGACCCATTTTTTAATCAGGTTGTTTTTTTGTGTGTGTTGAGGCGTGTGAGTTCTTTATATATTTTGGGCATTAACTCCCTGTCAGATAAGTCATTTATGAATGTATTCTCCCATACTGTATGATGCCTTTTTGTTCTGCTGATGGTGTCCTTTGCTGTACAGAAGTTTCTTAGTTTGATGTAGTCCCACTTGTTCATTTTCCATTTTGTTTCCCTTGCCCAAGATGTGTTCAGGAAAAAGTTGCTCATATTTATATGAAAGAGATTTTTTGCCTATGTTTTCTTCTATGAGTTTTGTGGTTTCCTGACTTACAGTCGGATCTTTGGTCCATTTTGAGTTTACTTTTGTGTATAGAGTTAGACAATAATCCAGTTTCATTCTCTTACATGTAGCTGTCCAGCAGCAGTTATTTTAAATACAGAAATCTAAGCGACTGCGTACCCTGGGATCCACCGTGGTACAGAGGCTTGGCCAAAGAGGGCTGCAGAGGGGCTGGGAAGGGGCATCAGACACTCCTACAGTTGTCTTTTTACAGGCCAGCATTTCTTGGTGTAGACATCAGAAGGTGTAGACAAGACTGCCTGTAGCCAAAGAACTCACGGGGAGTTGCCCCTGAGGTGACCTGACCTCTGGCTGGCAATTCAAGGCTCCCAGGCCAGGGTGGAGGTGAGGTCAGAGTGGGAGAGGAGCAGAGCACGGGCCTTGCTGCTGGGCTTTGCCGTGGCTTCCGTGTTGGGGGCCCCATGCCTGGCTCCCAGCACCTGGGGGCCCCGCTTAATGTGTGGCCTGCCTTGGTCAGGATCAGCTCAGGGACTGGGCAAGGCTGAGCCTGCCCCGTGGGGAAGCACCCGCCTGCTCACCCGCTGTGCGAGGACTCGTGGAATTCCGATTACCCCTGCACCGTGGCACACTCAAGTGGCAGCCTGTGGACGCGCCTGTCTCCCAGCTCCATGCTGCACTGGTGGCAGGTGGGGGTGTGGGGGAAGGTGGGAGACCTGGGCTGAGGGACCCCGTTTGGTGAGATGGTCTGCCCAAACTGTGTCCTGTCGTGACACACCTGCCCTGGGCCCTGGTCAGCGGGCAGAGTCGGAAATGTCTCCGTAAATCTTCATCTTCATAGTTCATGTGAAATTTGCATTTGAATTCATGGCTATGCAATTTTAAAGGACTGACTTTTACATGCTTTCGTGTTAAATTCTTAACTTCTCCCTCAAATAAATATGCAAGTAGAACTGATGCTGTTTGTCTCCTGGCTTCCCAAAGTCCTGTCTCTCTGGGGCACATGTGCCCATTTCAGATGCCCAGGCCTCTGTGTGGCCACTGACAGCTGCTCTCCCCAGATCCTCAGAAAGCCGTCCTGAGACTGCAGCACAATGGTTTCGGGTGTTGAATGTATCAGGATTTTGTTCCTTTTTACTGTTTAGTATGTTCCAGTTATTCATCCTTCGATGGGCATTTGATTTGTTCCTACTTTTTATCTATTACAAAGGAAGCTGTTATGAACGTTCATGTACAAGTCTCATTTTTATACAAAAAATTTTATCATAGAAAGCATAACACATTTTTTAAGTCAAGTATGAACATCTTGTCATATCTGCTTTTATTTCAAGAAAAAATACACATATAGTTAAAGTCCCTGGTATATATGCATCCTCCTCCCACCTCCCCTGAGATATCATCAGATTTTAGTGTTTATTACTCCTGTGTACATGGTGGATAGTTTTACTAGGTAATAGTCATTCATTTCATTCAATTAATATTGAGCACCTGCTACAGGTAAAGGACTGGTCTAGGCCTTGGTGATGCACCAATGAACCTGACATTCAAAAATCCATGCCCTTGGGGAACTGCCATCCTACGAGAGACATTAAGTAGTTAAAATATAAGGTATGTCAGGTAGTGGTAAGTGCAGGGGAGAAAAAGCAAGGACAGAGGGAGTAAAAAGGTGGGGGAGTGGCTTGAGAGTTTAAACAGGATGGCCAGAGAAGGCCCCACTGAGGAGGTGTTCCACTTTCTATGGCTATGTAAGAACCCAAAACAAGTGGCTTGAACACAAGAATCATTTATTACCTCTCATGGTTTCTGTGAGCCAGGAATTTAAGAGCATCTCAGCTGGCTGGTTCTGACTTGGGATGGGGTTGAAGTCAGACTCCTCCAGTCACACGTCTGGTGTCTGGCTTGGGTAAGACCCAAACAGCTGTGGACTGCCTGGCTGGGGCTCCCTGGCAGCTCCAGCCTCATGGTGTCTCCAGCAGAGGGTCTCCAAGGCAGCCAGGGCTCCAAAAGTGTGTGTCTGGGAGAGAGCCAGATAGAAACTAATTGTTTTTTTGACACAGCTTTTGAAATCACATAGCATATCTGTGATCGTCTTGGTCAAAACAATTACAAAACTCTGCCTGGGTTCAAGGGAAGGAAATATACCCCCTCCCCCAGTGGAGTGCTAGCATCATGTATGAACATGTGGAATGAGACATACACTGTGTGACAGATGCAATCTGCCCCAGAAAACAGCATTTGTATGAAGACTTGAAAGACGTGGTCAGCAAACCCACTGCAGACACTTTATGTGCGGGAAGTGCATTCTAGGCAGAGGGGCCCGCCAAGAAGGCCAGCTGGGTAGAGAGGAGTGATGGGAGGCTGGTAGGAGACATGAGGTCTGGAAACGTCAGTAACTTAGAGACAGGAGCACAAAGGCCATGATGGCATGGGCACAGCTGTGTTTTGAGTGGGGCCGCAGCAGGGCCACGTGGCTTTCCAGTGTTGACGTGATCACCAGCATCCAGCAGAGAAGTGGGGCTGAAGGAGGCACCTGGGGCTGGGAGCCGTAGGGCAGCTGCTGCTCCCAGGATGAGACGAGGCAGCATGCATGCTTACCAGAGCTTGAGTTCCAGGGCACAATCATGGAGAGCATGGGATGGAGCTGGAAAGGCCCAACTCGTGGAAAGAAAACAGGCATTTTGAAGGCCTGGAGATATGACAGAGTGAGGGTGTGAGAAGACTGGATAAAGGGAGCAGCGGGAGCCAGGAGAGGCTGGGAGCATCACTGCAGCTGTGGCTGCCCTTTGGGCCCTGGAGCTTGTGCCCCCACTGCAGCCAAAACTCCCAGCTGCTGCTGGAGGGTCCAGGAGCAGAAAAAGTGGCTTTTTCCTTCCTTCCTTCCTTCCGGTCTACTGCCTGTATCTCCTTGTAGAACCTAACTAGAAGCTACCTGGCAAAGCAGCCTGAAAGGCCTAGTTTGAAGGCTTCCAGTCCTCTTCATTCACAGGAGGACACTTCAGCCCAGGAACAGTACCTAAGTACTGTGTAAACTCCTCTTCTCCATTTTGTTCCTCCAGTTCTTCCAACACCCTCAGCCCAACTTCCTGCGTCAAATCCTTCTGCATTTGAATTTTCCATATTTGCACTGGTTTGCTGAACATGCGCATAAACTATGATTAGGGGCAAATCCAGGCATTTGGGGATCTAAGACTATATAGAATTCTCATTTTAAAAATGAATCAAACATTATGAATTTAAAAGTCAGTTTTGTTAGCTTTATAGTAAATTCACCTTAGCCTATGACCCAACAATTCCAGTTCAGATATATGCCCTGGAGAAACTCTTGCACATGAATAAAAAAGAGACACAGTGGTATTCTTTGTCATAGGGAAAAAATAGAAATAACCCATCAGTATTGATAGGAAAATCCAGAAATAAAGGTAGAATCAGTGCTTTATATTAAAACGACACTGTTCTCAAACTGTAACTAAAGATTCAATAAATACCAATCAAATTACAGCAAGGTTAAATGGAACATGTCACTTCCAAAATTGCCCTGTATCCCCAGCTAACAGAGATCCTTACTGTAACACCATATACAAAAAATTGACTCAAAGTGGATCAATGATCTAACTAAAGAAATAAAATTATAAAAGTCTTAGAAGATAACACAGGGTAAATCTTAATGACTATGGATTCAACAATGGATTCTTTGATATGACACTACAGCTCTGGGAGGAAGGGGTTCCCTGCCTGGGGCAAGTTCTCTATGAATTCGTTCGGATCAAATAAATGCAGGAAAGAAGGATACACAGTGGGCGTTACTAAGGCCAGGCAGGAATCCTGGTCAGAAAGTTCCATTTTCCCCACAGACACCAAATGCATGAGCAAACAAAGGGAAAAGTAGAGGAATTGGACTTCAAAACTAAAGACTGTTTTTGCTTCAAAGCATACCAAAAAAGTGAAAAGACAGCCCACTGTTGCAGAAAAACACATAGTCATTTCTTTAAAATGAGCACCTGCTATGTGCAGGCATTCTTTTAGGCACCAAGGGAATACGAGAGAAAAAAATCCCAGCCCTCCTGGCTTCTAGTGCAGATTTGAACAAATCAGGAGACCAAGAAATGAACAATTACCTTAGACTGTAAGGACCTGTCCTGCTATTTATCATTAATATACATAAAGCCTACTTTAACAGGAAACAGTATTTCTCTCAAGGATGTGCTTCTGCTGGGGTCTCATAGTAACCAGTTCCTTTGTGTACATACTGCTTTCTTACTAAGAAACTTTGTTTTCTAAAATCAAAACTTTGCTGCTTAAAATCATATGCCAATTCCCTCCATGCTACAACCACCAAGAATACACCTGTTGTTGAAAAAGCCGGGTTTATTACTCATTGCTGTGAAGGAGAATGCACACCAGAGAACCGTGGGGCTTTTCATTAAAAGAGTTTTGGAACATGATTACAGGCTTTGCGCTTGATAGGTGATTTAGAGGGTTTAAGGAAGCACAACTTTCCCGGGGATTGACTCCTGTCAGAGAGTGAATTTTCTATATTTGCATTAGTTTGTTCAACTTTTGTTTGTTAATGCTAGGCTTGGTATCTTAGGGAATCTAGGCTATAGGGAGGGCCGACCAGAGTGGCTAAGCTGCTGCTGGTGAAGTAGCAGTACTTAGCAGGGAGAGAGGATGTTTGGTAGTTCCTGGCTTAGACAATATTTATGTTCGACTCAGGATGATCATGGAGTGCTTTGTCTGTCTTGATCCATCACAGTCAGACTGATGTCAATGTTTTGTGAAACTGTTTCTGGTCCACAGAAAACCAAGACCTAGCTGTTAGGCCAGCTCCCGGATGCCAGGCGCTGCTTTTCTCTTTCTCACTTACCCGTAAACACGGAACACCCCATTCTTGACTGGAGGATCTAAATTTGACATAGAGAAGCAGCCCTCATTTCCAGGCTAGCTGCAGAGCTCCGGGTAAGTGACTGCATGCCACCTCTCTTTAACCTTGCAGTTCCCAGGAAACACAGATGCACTGCGCAGTCCAGGCCAGACACTGCTCCTTGGCACAGAGCTGTGCTCTCTCGGAGCGCATTGCTGCTTCACCTGAACCGCTTCTCCGACCCCTAATGGTCCGGCGCCCGCGTCCCTCGGCTCGATGACAGACGCCGGGGCTCCACTGCTGTCTTCCTCGATGCGGGACTGGACAGCTCGACTTCCTTCTCAGAGGCTTGTCCCAGGGGTCCGAGGCTGGCTGGGCTACAACAAAACCGGCCATGGTCCCCAGCGACCGTCGCTTGGAGGATATAACGGCAGGGGAGAAGGGAAGGGAAAGGGGTGATGTCTGAGCGAGGACCAAACCGAGCGAGTGCCAACGGCTGAGGGCGGGAGGAGGAGGGGCAGCGGCGCCCCGCCCTCTCCACCCTGCCGTTCGCACCCCGCTCCCCCACCCCCCGGTAACCCTTCTCCTGCTTTGGCTTTTCCACGCAGAAGCCCGCGTTTATGGATGCGCGAGGAGCTCGATGGGTGCGTGCAGAACTGTTGAGCCCCGGTGCTGGGGCGAGAGCGAGGTCCAGGAGGGGAGAGCCGGACCGCGGGGTGGGGGGCGCCCGGGGCCCTCCAGCAGGCTCCGCACCCCAAGCCCTGGGGCCCTCGCCCCGCCTGGACGCGCGTGAAGACCGGCTGACTGCGCAGGCGCCCGGGGGCGGTACTGCGCGTGCTCGGTGCGCTCGGGGGCCTCCGCTCTGCGCAGCCCGCGAGGGGTCGGAATGCTCCTGGAACTCAACGAGCTCCTCGGCACCTCCCCCGACGCGGCGGAGCAGGTACGCTGGCGCGCGTCGGGAAGCGGGTTTCTGGAGCGCGACCCTGTGGTCCGCGGAGTGGCCCCGCGCGCGCCCTGAGCGGGGTTCCCGCGAGGGGAGGCGAGTGCGTGCAGGCCGCTCCTCAGCCGAGGGCCCCCGGCCCGGCGCCGCCACGGCCTCGCCGCCAGGCTCCCGCTGGCAGCGCAGCGCTTACTTCCCAGAGCGTCGGGTCCGCTTCGTGACCTGCCTTCCCGGGAGAGGGCAGGTTCGTCGGCCTCGCGGATCGTAGCTTTCGGGGGCCTGGCGGGCTTCGACCCTGGGAAGCCCACAGCCTCCGCCCGAGGGCGTGGAGGGTCCGCGTGGCCCCGGAGTTGTACGGGGGATCCCCGGGGCCGAGAGGCGGCTGGAGCCGGGCGGCCGTCACCGCAGACACCCTCTTAGAGGCCTTTGCGGGGCGCCGTGCCGAGCGCCTGGCCTGCACGCGTCGGCTCCCACCCGGCCTCCGGGAGGCCTCGTCACCCGGGCCTGTCAACAGCCATTCCTCCCACCCTAGAGGACAGAAAGCTGGATCCAAGGGCTCTTTTGAAGGTTCCATCCAATCTTGGCAAGCTGTGATTTTTGCTGATTTTCCTTGGGTTCTGATAATAAAAGCATCCTTTGTTCAGGATCTAATTCTCCCCCAAGAGTGGTCCCTGAGTTGCCAAGGTGAGGAGAGAGAAAGAGAAGTGGAACCTGAGAGATGCCCATGACTGACTTAACACTCATCACTTTAATTGTTTTTTCCGTAATCTTGACTTCTTATCTTATTGGTTATCTTCGTGTGTGTATATAAATAAAGTGTAATAATAAGTGAAACGTACACACACACACACACACACTCTCTCTCTTCAGGTGTAGAAACATTGGGTGGGCA
The DNA here is from genome assembly GCF_030020395.1 of Manis pentadactyla. Classification (NCBI taxonomy): domain Eukaryota; kingdom Metazoa; phylum Chordata; class Mammalia; order Pholidota; family Manidae; genus Manis; species Manis pentadactyla. Next base: position 236,942,074 of record NC_080019.1, read on the forward strand.
CACTCAGCTAGATTCATACCCTCAGCTGACCTCTTTCCAGGGGGCCTACTTCACCTTTTTGTGTTCCTCTTAACTTTTAGGGGAAACTGACTCTACTCTGTGATGCCAAGACAGATGGCAGTTTCCTTGTGCACCACTTCCTCTCCTTCTACCTCAAAGGTATGGGACTCATTGATGCTATAGAAAAAGAAACCTAAGGCAAGAAAAAAATGCCTGTCTCGGGAAATAGTGGGATTAGTGTTAGCTGTCCAGGCTTTGGCGTTTGGGTAGCCAGGTGGCTGTTCATTAGGTGATAAGTTAATGGGTCATCTTGCTCTTTCTCCATCCCTGTCAGAGAGTGGCACGTGCTCACTGTATCCGAGGCCTGCCCTCCTGATCTCCACCCACTGTGCAGCCGCTGCCTCACCATGCTCCTTAGGTGGCCTCCTGATTTAGCTGCTCCTCTTGTGTATCATGAGGTCTTTGGGCACTGGACCATTGATGCTTTGCCCTGGCACAAGATGCTTTCTACAAAACACAGGGAAGAAAACTGCATGGTCACTGAGCCAGGCCAGGTTAGGGCAGAGGCCTCTCACACTCAGTCGTAGTGACCTTTCACACTCAGTCATAATGATTTACAGCTTTCCAAATTACCTCTTTATTTTGCAACTAAAAAAGTTTGTTACTGTCAGCATAGAAGAGGCAAGAGAATCTGCAACAAATTGTTAGAATTATGTTCAGTAAATAATTTTGAGCAATCAATTTAATAAGTCATTAGCGTTTCTTTGGTTCCTCTTATGTCTTGGATACAAGATCAGTTTAAAAAGATTAGTTGTATTCCTGTATACCAACAACAAACAGAAAAATAAAAATTTTAAAAACCACAATTAATTAGCAATAGAACAAAATAAATAAGATGCCTAGTAATACATCTCACGGAAAAAATACATTTCAGAATTGATGAAATAAGGTACAATTACTAAATATGAAAAAAAGTGCATTTTAGTACGAGATTGGTCATGTCAGACCGCAAGGCTTCTGGGTCTCTGGACCTGCCTTTGTGCTTCTGTTTTCAGAGGTATGAATTATACAAGACTGATTGCAAGTAGAGACATCATTACATACCAGTTTGTTTTTTTTTCCAGCGAATTGTAAAGTCTGCTTTGTGGCACTCATCCAGTCCTTCAGTCACTACAATATCGTGGGGCAGAAGATGGTAAATATATTAGATCCCAGTGAGTGTAGCCTATAGCTGGGTATTCCTATTTGGGTTCTAAAGAACTTAACAAGGGTGGGAATGAGGAAATTGTGGGGTCCTGAGCACCTTATCTGGAAAGCTCAGGCAGCGTTTTTGCTGGAATCAGATCTATTATCAGGTAATCAAACCCATCTCTGCTCACAGTGGACTTTTGGGGTTTTCTCCTCCTCAGTGTGGACTTTTATCTTGGTCCTGTTGGGTTGGAGATCACAGTTGGTCTGCTACCAAGTCAGGTGTGTTGCCATCTCTTCCTAAGTAAAGGGCTTGGGACCCAAAGATAGGGAGAGGTGCTTTTGTCACCTGCCCCTCATCTCATTACAGGCAGGCAGGCGAGAACAAGGTGGCCAGGATGCTAGGAACCTCCTAACCCTGCTTTGGCTGAGACCTGTGACCTGTGAGAAGGTGGACTTCCTGGGTTGTTTTGGAGTGTTTGATAGGCTGGTCTCAGGGAGGGAGGGGACCAGGCCACCCATCAGCAGTGACCTTTGAAATGCCCCACAACACTCCTGAGGTCCCAGGATTGCTGGATAAACAAGAGGGTTTATGAAATTCCAAGTCAGAAGTCTGGTCTTTTTAAAGCACTAGCATTTTCAGACCTCTGTCATTCTTCCCCGTCTTACTGTTATTGTTTACTTACTGTTTTTAAATGTGTTCAGTTTTGTAATTCATGCATTTAAAAAGGAAATGTTATGGTACCATTGTAAATTAAAAATAAATATTGGGTAATCATGAAAAGTACAAGCAAAAGGTTTTTAAAAAGCAACAAATGTAATACACATCTGGAAACAGAATGGGGATTGTGGGTTGGGAACACCCAGGGAAAAGAACTCACAGCCATGTGCAGGAGGGACAGGTGCACATATGCAGAGCTCGGAATGTGTCCTGCACCTCCTGTACGCTAGAGTCAGGCCTCTCTGATTGTCTGCAGGGCACAGTAGCTCACTCTACTCTCTGTCGTGTTTAGGGTGTCAGCCTGACCACGGCACGGGAACGCGGACAGCTTGTGTTCCTCGAGGGTCTCAAGTCCTCCGTGGATGTCTTCTTCCGGCCACGGGAGGAGCCACACCCCTTACAGTTCCTCAGGTCAGTCAGCCTGCAGCCCAGCCCAGAGGTGCACACCTGGTAGGTGCACCCAGATGAGGATTGCTGAGTGACCCCACTCCTTGGTGTGAGAGGGCAGATGCTTCCCTGTTGTTGCAGCGGTATGGGAAAGCCCTGGCTCTTACTGCGGGGCAGAGGCTGTAGGGCTGTCCTGAAAGCCGTGGGAAGCATCATGTGCTGGCAGTATGACTGAGCAGCATGCTTTGCTGGTTTTTCCCACCCTGGCTTCGAGCCCAAGCTGACACCTTTGATCTGTTCTTGGCTGATGCATGGCTCAGCCATGGGCCAGCTACCTGTTTTGTAAATGAGATTGTACCAGGGTAGCCACATTTGTGCTGACATACTATCTCATGCTGGCATATTTACAGGCGGCCCTTTAGGAAACAGTTTGTTGACTGCTGGTGTGGCATTCTGAGGTTGCTTCCCTGCTTGTCCTTCATGAGTATCAACCACACACAGCTCTGTGCAGACCCTCACCTGGCTGCTGGTCTTCATCTGACACAAAGAAGTGTGTACAGGAACTCTCCCTCTGACCCCCCACAGCCTTACACAGTGTGAGCATCAGCATGGACTCAGAAGGCCACAGGCCCTGACGCTGCAGCCTCGTACATGGCCTGTGCCATGCATCTGAGTCTGAATGATGGGCCTGGTTATACCTGCTGAGGTCGAGGATCCTGGTGTTAGTGGAACTCAGCCCTGGAGCGTTGGGACAGGAGCTTGGGTTCTGTGCTGGGTGCTTTGTGAGCCTCCCACCTGTTGATGGGAAATGATAGCTGAGGATGGTCATTCAGAGACAGATAGCTGGGCCAGCTTGTTCAGAAGCAGCTCAGATCTGCTACGTACATAAGCAGGCCTTAGACCACGCCCCTCAACTCCATGGCCCCTGAAGTGCCACTTAGCTTTTCATACCTACTTGTGATCCTCCTGAGAAGGCCTCTCATGCCTTCCCAGTCCAGATTAATCTTCATGTGCCTGAAGCTCTTGGATTGAGAGGCTATATGGAATCCCTTGAGGATCCAGGAATCTGTTTAACTTTGTGTCCCTGGGTTTCTAGTGTAGTGCTTTGTACCTGCGCGGCCTGGAGGGACACTTCAGTGAAAGGACAGTGCAGTCCCGGGCACGTGCATGCCTCTCCTCTCCAACAGATCTCTATCCCTGTGGGGAAGGATTGTGATCTGGTTCTGTGCCTCCTCCTGGCCCTTGTCTGGGTGCTGCTTGGTCCCAGGTGAATGTGTATAGGAAGGGAACTGATGACTTCTGTCCTCTGTCCCAGGGAGGCCGATGCCGGGAGCTTGCAGCCACTCTTTGAGTTCGTGCAGGAGGCCCTGAAGCCCGTGGCTAGTGGGGGAGCTGCGTGGAGGTGGCCGGTGCTGCTGGTGGATGACCTCAGTGTGCTGCTGAGCCTGGGCGTAGGGGCAGTGGCCGTGCTGGACTTCGTGCACTACTGCAGGGCCGTTGTGTGCTGCGCACTGAAGGTACCACTGAGTGCCAGACACGGGCACACCTCACTGGCTGGCTGCAATCTTTCTTCTGTGCTTGGGGTTTTGGCTTCACTCTGGTAGGCCAGAAATCCTGCAGTCTCCCCACCCTGCTCTTCCCTACTTGCCATTGCTAAATAGTCGAGCCCTCAGAAGTAAGGGATGAACAACACAGACCACAGGAGCTGCTGTAGCCGTGCCTGCCCTGCTGGCGTTGGCCACGTCCTGGGGCAGGTCATTGTTCTGGGCCTGTGCTTCTGAGCCCCAGCTGCAGACTGGAGGCTCCCATGGCCTGCCCTTAGCCTCGGTTAATTTACTGGAGCGGATCACAGAACTCAGGGAAACACTTAGGTGTGCCAGTTTAACAAAGGATACCGTAAAGGATACAAGGTAACAGCCAGATGAAGAGACACAAAGGGCAAGGCCCCAAATAGAGGCCCTTCTGTCCTCGTGAGCTGGGGCTTGGCTTGGTGGCACGTGGAGGCCTCGGCTTCCCCAAGTGTGGACGCGCTCTCCCACAAAGCAGGATCCCGGAGAGCAATAAGCTCTTCTCAGGGGCTTTGTGAGGCCTTCACTGCATTGTCATGTTTGGCCAAGTCATTGGTTGTTCAATACAGCCCCTCTGCCCTCTACCCTCCCAGGCTGGGCTGAGAGCTCCTACCTGCTAATTACTCGGTTCCCTTGGCAACCAACCCCACCCTTTGGTAGGGTCTAGATCACTCTATTAAGACACCCACACAACATGTATGGCTCTGAAGTGTTCTCAGGAACTGTGGATGAAGACTGAATATATATTTGTCAGAACTCATTGTATCGCAGCCATGATGGAGATTCTAACAATGGTAGTAGGCCAGCCTGAAACACAGCAGTGGGGGGTGCCTGCCTCGCCAGAACCCAGCTGCAGTAGTGGATGAGGTGCAGCTGTAACGAGCCAGCACAGTCCCCAGCGTGGAGGTGCGGCAGGCTGGGCAGAGCAGCGGGGGAGTCACGCTGGGTGAGCCGGGGTGCGGACACAGGGCCAGGAGCGGGTGGTGTGGAGAGGGTTGGGGGAGGAGGACGTGCAGGAGGCTTGGGGTCGTAGCGTGCGGGTGGGGGACGCCCTGGCCACCGCTGCCTGCTGCAGCTCAGCTGTCTGGCCCACTGCCACCCACTTCTTGTGGAAATGCTTCTTTGGAAAAGGCAGAACTTGGCAAGTTTAGAAAAGAAAAAGGATGAATAGGATAAAGGTTGCTTCAGGAAGGAATGGTTGCAGAGCCCATCAGACTCCCAGACAGCCGTCATTCGTGGACACATTTGTTTGTGCGTTTGCTCCCCTGCATTTCCCTTCTTGTCACTGGTGACCCACTATCCACACTGTTTGGAATTTCTCTTTTCATTTAATAACTCAGTATATTTTGGTGTCTGTTGCCTAAAAACAGAACCACAGACAGGCTTCATTTTTCTAACAGCCGGACACAATTCCTTTGGAAGGGTTTAGTCGAGGCTTAGTCGAGGCGTCGTCCGGTTTCAGCGGGGTTGGCCTTCCCCTCTGGTTCTGGCTGGCTAGCTCTTCCTGGTCCTTCCACCTCGGCTCAGGGCACCCACCTCTGGGCCAGACAGACACCTCTCCGTTGCACCCCCGCACCCATGTCTGCCTCTCTCTTATCCCCACGTGGGGCCTGGCGCAGGTGAGCCCTCAGGAGCTGTGGACTGGGTGAACTGCTGCCTGATGGGACAGTGGTGCTTTTGCTGGCCAGCTGGAGACGCCAGGCAGCCCTGCCTGGGGTGATCTGTCCTGAAGCTGGGTGGAACCTCAGCCCAGATGGGTGGGGAGGGCTTTGATCTGGAATGGAGAAGAATTCTCGAACAGGTCGAATGAGTGCAGGTAAGAAAGGAATTCATTAAAGTGAGTGAGTGACCGAATATCAGTGTTGCATAGTGCCAGGAAAAGTGACCCTTTATTTGTGCAGCTGTACGGGCAGCAGAAAGCGAGAATGGAGAGAGAGAAGGGAAGTCCATTGAACTCCTGCTTGGCATAGGGTACATCTCCTGCCAACTCCTAAAGCCAGGGTCCCTTAGAGTCCAGTGTCCGCTTGAACTGCACAGCACAGGAATTAAATCCCTACCACCCCAGAATTTGGGGGAGCTGCAGAGCACTGGGTGGAGTGAGATTCTATTCTGAGAGCATCCCAAAGCAAGGGTAGGGCGGACTGCTGGAGAGTATGATGGAAACGCTGCAGTTCCTGCCCGTCACCCAGGGGACGGGAGAGTGCAGGCCCCTCCCTACTCAGAGGTTCCCACAGCCACTTCCCTACTTGTTGGAAATAGAACAGAGAAAAAGGTTGCATTAAGGACTAGAAAGCTGAATGAAGTAGTGAAAAGACAAAGACACCGCCGGAGGTGGAGGTCGGCCAGTTCTCATCTTTGCCACAGGAAAGAGTTCAGAGACAAGTGCAGAAGGCTTATGGAGCAAGAGGGTTTATTTGAAGAGACATTACCCACTTGGAGGGAACACGGGCACCCGCAGAGAGGAGGTGTACTTAAGGGGTTAAGGCTTGGGATTTTATTGGTCTTTTGGGTAGGGATCTGCATAGGGCATGTTGTATGCAGGTGATTAATGTCTTTTGAGGTTTTGTCTCAAGGAAGGGTTATTCAGGTGACTGTGTTGATCTCAGCCTTCTTTACCTACATAGGTTCATTCACACTCCAGAGGTCTATCTCTCATCCTGGTTACAAAGTTAGTTCATTAAGAGGCTGGAAGAAGAGGAAGAACAGCATGTAGGTTAAGTTAAAGAATAAGCTGAGCCTTTTTTGCAGTCTGAGTAGATTTTATACTGGCCTGACCCATGCCCTATGTTCCTGCTGTACCTCAGCACTGTTGCTCATGTTGAAGAGGACCCCAGGCCGAGCTGGGGGGACAGGTTGGGTGTGCTGGGGAAACTGTCCACGGGTGGTTGGAGTTAAGGTCCCAGAGCCCAGGCTGGGGTCCCTCCCACAAGGCAGGGAGGCTGGTGTGTGAGGTGTGTGGGCAGCGCTCCCGGGCCTGGGAGTCCCCTCCAGGCAGGAGCAGGCTGCCATCGTCGTGCCTCCGTCGCAGGGGAATGTAGTGGCCCTTGTCCACGACAGTGGAGGTGCTGAGGATGAGGAGGACGCCCTCCTGCTGCATGGCCTCGGTCACCAGAGCGACCTGATCCTGCGGGCTGAGGGCCTGGCCACCGGCTTCTGCAGGGACGTTCATGGGCAGGTACAGGGGCTGGGGCCGGGGGCTTACTGGGCGGCGGGCTGCTGGCCTCTTTGCTGGGTCTGGAACCACATGCTGAGATAGTGTTGGACCTTCCTTCAGGCGAAAGGGAGTCTGGAGGTTCTGTGAACAGGCAGCAGTGTAGGTTCCCACATGGCCCTTTTGTGATCTAAGTGAGCTCCTGGAGAAAGGAGACAGCAGTCTGGAGCAGAACCCAGGGGCCCTGATACCAAATTCCTCTGCACGGCTGCAGCGAGCTTTGCACATCCAGTCAGCCCCAATCCTCACACCCAGGGCTGCCACACTGCCGCCTCTGACCAGAGTATTTGCAGCTCCCCGCCAGAAGCTGGGAGCCCCAGCCAGGGAGCAAGGCCAGGTTCTAATCCCCTGGCCCTCTGCCTTCTGAAAAGCTTCTTTTGGAATCCCCCTGAGCCTCTACCAGAGCTCCCAGGTGAACTTCCTGTTGATCACTCAACTCACTCAAAGTGGGTGGTTTTGACCCAGAGTCGTTCAGTGGAGATCATGGAAATGGAAGCCAAAGAGCAGGGCTCTGCCCCGCCACGTTGGTGGTACTTGTTCATACGGTGGGCAGAGGGGGCTCTGCTGGGCAGCTGCAGCCTCGCTACAGTGTCGGTCCCCGAGCATTCGAGCCCCTGCAGATGCCGTCAGGATAAAGGCCGTGCCTTCCTGTGCCCGGGCCGAATATACAGATGCTCACGTGTTGATTTTCACAATCAGCTGAACCTACAAGAACACATCACGTGTAGAAGGCAGACCCAAGGAGCACATAAAAGTTCACGGTTTTTCTCTCTCCTTCATGTTTTTTGTAATGAGCAGACATCGCTGTGAAAATGAGGGGGGTGCTCGATTTTCACTTAGCTAGTAATGAGCTTGGTTTTAGAAGCCGGGCACACTATGCATGGGATATGTGACTGAGCTCGTGGAGGCCTGAATGAAGGGCTGCAGAGGAGGCAGGTGGGGGTCACTACGGAGCAGCTGCTTTCATTTCTCTCCCTGTCTCTGTAGCTGAGGATCCTGTGGAGGAGACCGTCACAGCCCACAGCGCAGCAGGGTCGGAGCCTCACCTACCAGTACAAGATACAGGACAGGAGCGTGTCCTTTTTTGCCAAAGGGATGTCTCCTGCCATTCTGTGACCTGGCCAGCAACCGCTGCTGCTCCCTTGGGCTGTTTGAGGGTGTGAAAGCTGACACAGGGGAGTGGGTCTTTACGCCTCTGCAGCGGTATTTCAGGCTGCACCAGCAGCTACGGGCGAGGGACCGCTGCTGCGCCAGTGTGTGCGAATACGCCTGAGGGAGCCACGGCCCACCTCTGCCTGGAGGGCTGCTGTGTGTCTCAGCCGGGTGAGAAGGGTCCTCTGATCCTCCATGTAAAGACATTAATCCCAGCAGCCCCATTTTGGTGCCTGTGCCTTTCAGAGCCAGAGTGGCCGTGGATGTGCCATCCAGGAGGCAGTCCCGGCTGGCAGGCCTCCTCGCTGGCACCATGGCTGGCATAAAGTGAGCTCCCACATCACAGCCTCCCATCGAGCATCTCATTTAATCTTAACCTGCGTCCTGCAGAGGTGTCTTCCCATAGGTCCGTTGGAGGAGCAGGCCAGCAGAGCCTCTGAAGCACGCCAAGGGCTAGAGCAGCCTGCAGGTGACCGAGGCCTGACTGTGGTCCACACTTGCTGCCTGACCCTCGTGGAAGGCAGAGGTGTGCTCAGCCTGGTTCCTCCCGGTTCCCAGGTGTGGGCCAACACACCAGTGGGCACCACAGCCGGGGCCAAGGCGCACGTGGCCTTGTGAGGCGTGTTCTTGCTGCCAGGCAGGTTGGGGCATCCCTGCTGTGAAGACCGCAGAGGTGAGCTGGTGCCGTACCCTGAGATATGGACCTGCCACACTCAGCTCTTCAGTGAAGAGCACCTCAGAGTGGGCCTGGGAAGGGTCTTTCGAAATCGATACATTCACAGTTGTGGGTAAAATTGTAATATTTCCAGAATATCTTGCCCGCCTTTAGTACATCTACATATCAATAGGCACTCAGAGGTGGAACGTGAAGTATGGCTTTAGTGCATTTGCATCATTCCTCAGGGGTGGAGAAGAGTTCATCTCCATTTCAGTGGGTAATTAGCTGGGCAGGGAGGGCTTATCTGTACCTGAGAGGAGAGAGTAGGGCCGGTTTTGCCTCTGCCTGGAGCAAGAGAAACTGCCCCAGACTGCAGTTTGTAAGCAATAAACAGAATTTAAACTTCATTTCTCTCTTTGACTGATTTTGGTTTTTAGAGGTATTTTGCCCCAGGATTTCCTCTCCCTGGACTTACAATGGTATGTAAGTTATTGCACAATGGGTTCGACTTTAAAAATAAATAAAATGAAAACACTGTTTGGCAGGGACAAAGGAAATTTCATATTTTTAATTTTTTTTTTACATTTTTTAGTCTTTGTAAAAAGGAACCCTTTAACACTCCTCCCCTCAAATCATACCGTTGTGTCAGTTATCCCACTGAGCTGTTTTTCTTAAAATATTGCAGGCCTGATAAAATACAAAAAATTATAAGTAACTTAAGAGAAAGTACTTACTAGACAATCTAATGATTTTTTTCAATACTTCAATATTTATATGTCAACTATATTACAATAAAAAAGCCAGTATTCATACCAGCTTCATATGAGCTACAGTTCTGAATGGGCAAGGCACTACAAAACATTTCTAACATGATAGGATTGTTGCTCTTATTAGCCTTAAAAATAAGCTGTCTGTAATTTTACCAGCAAAAAATGGGTATATTCAGGAACAACAGAAACTTGCTGTTTGGGACAAGCAGGCCATATGAGCACCACGGGCAAGTCCCAGGAATGGAGGGGTTTTACAGAGCGAGGGCGCGCGTCTAAGCCAAAGCCTGTTGGAGGAAACCGGGAAGCCCCAGCGTCTGGCTGCTCGTTGGCTGGGCTTTTCCTGGGGGGCGGTGGTCCGCGGCTCGACAGGGCGTGGGTGTGGAGCTCCCCCTGCAGGCCTTCTGGTGCCATGTCAGGCTTCCCCGTGTCAATTTTCACCTTGCAAGATCTTACTCTGAAAGCATCACTGATCAACAGGTTTTCCGTGTAGTGGACCTTTCCAAAAGCTTGACAGGCAACAAAATACGGGACTTAAAAATCATTATACAACAAGTAAAGTGACAGTTCCAAATTTCATGATGGTCCTAAATCAGGACCCTAGGCATGAAAGTAGCCAACTAAAAGATACACTGGCATTTATCCCAACTGGGGCAGGAAAGGTCTCCCTATGAAGGAAAACAGTCATATGTGCCTTCTAGAAGTCCCTGCTTAATGTGGTCATGAGAGCAGAATAGTGACTGGCCAGAGCATGTGGAAATAACCAAGTGTGCTTGGAAGACCATGCAGGCATGAACATGAAGCAATAGTGGTGCACTTTGCAAAACTTAAAGACATTTTAAACCTTGTTATCTCAAACAAGATGAAACAAGGACTTTTGCAAATTCTGAACTTTTCCTCTTTCAGAGAAAACTCAGGATTGTGGTGAGGCTGTTTCTAAAAGGCCATAACCAAAAAAAGAGGTCTCCTCCTTTTGCAAGGGTTTGGGAAATGCAGACAAGGCCATTTTCTTTCCAGGGAAGAGCAGTGACAAACAGGAAGGTGTCCAGGCCTGGTCATGGGAAGGCCATGTTGCCTGACGTCCTTTGCCTCCATCCCGGGAAGTCTTCCCTTTCAGGTCACCAGCTGGAGAGCAGGGCAGGCGGGGCTGGGTCTCTCTAGGTGTCAGCGAGCCTGCGTCCATTCCCTGGAGTTTGGTGGCACCGGGCTGGTCAGCAGGTCCTGATGAGGACCTTTCCTGCGAGGCTGAGGAGGCTCTCCGGGACAGACGGAGCCTCCAGGTCAGGCCCCCATGCTTGTCGCCGCCTGGAAGTGCACCGTGACCGCGCCTCTCCACCAGAGCGGGGTGGGTTTGAGAGAGGACCTCAGGCCTTCACACTGGTGTGTGTCCTTCATTGGCTGTGGGTCAGGAGGCGGGGGCCACAAACACTGGATGTCCTGCAACTTTGGAGGGTGAGCGCCTGAGTGTCCCAAGGGGTGAGTGTGAGATTTAGGACCAGTGGTGGTGCCTTTGGCCCAGAGTTCTGGAGGGTCTCCAGATTTGCGTCCTGAGTGTTTGAGGGTGTCAGCGCGTGCAGCTAATAACCCTGAGGACTGAGGATGGTGTGGACGGTGTTGTAAGACTGCACAGACCAGTCAAAGCACCCATCTGGCAAAATGGATTCCCCAGTAACCATGAATCTCAACAGGGCTCTGCAGGGAGGGAAAACCTAGCGATTTTAGACACAGAAGCAGCATAACCCTGTCTGCAGGGGAAGCTTTGGTCCAGTGAGAAAACATACAAGCTGTGACTAAACATTTTCCCATGAGATGGTGACTTGTACGAAATCCATTTGCCAAACCTTAGATGAATGGGCCACTGGGCAGTTGACAGTGCCTGGGGGCTGTGTGCACAGGTGGGACAAGCAAGGTGGGCACATTTTTCAGCATTACTAATGTCTCCACAGTGATACTGGCTCATGAACACTCATTTTGTCAGTAGACCACCAGTTTAATGCACATACAGTGGTAACTAGTTGGAATTTTAGAATTTCTGGTAGGGCCAGTTTGTTAATTTGGTCCAAACCAGAGTTCTCCCTTTATCCGACCTACAATTAGATTTCCAATACTGTTTTTCCTTTTCTGGGACCAAGTGGGCATCTCTAGTCAGCTTTCCCAGATTCTCATGTGGGATAACATTCCTGTGGAACATGATGGGGGTTTAGTGCTTTTGGTGGAAATACTAGTAAGGTGGCTTCCCTTGACCTCCAGGGAGTTGAGGCTAGAATGCCAGGAACCATAGCCAGAGCAAACGTATAGTGTCACTTTTAGACTCAGGGGACTTTTCAGTTTTATCCCTATTGAAGGATAGGGAACCTCATTGTTTCCACAGCATTGCAAAGTCATGAGCCACCCCAGAAGCACACCAACCACCAACACCACAGCCTGCGGTTTGACCCTTGGCTACGGGTACCTCGAGTAAGGGTGTGTGGCTCAGCCTGCTGGGAGATGTGGCCAGAGGTAGGGGTGCAGACTCATGACTTCAAAGGGAGTCTCAGCATGCCCAGCTAACCATTTACCATTTTCATCCTTCAGATAAGAATCAACAGTAAACCATGAAAAATCTGCACTGGTTAGAGGAGTTTCCTGTCAATTACAGGGAGACCTGCCAGCATTCAGCTGCCGTGAGGGATTTCACCTGGAGCCAAACATGGTTCTGTTCCAGGATCAGATGCCCTAAGTATCAAGCCTGAGTCTGAGCAACTGCAGTTTCTTCTTTGGAGACTTATGTTCCTCTAAGACCGAAAGTTTTAACAGGTGGATACTACCTTCCTGGGAAGAGGCTTGAGAAGGGAGCACAGAAGCAGGTCACCTAGCTATCTTAACAAGTTGATCCTGCAGAAAAAGTTACATCATCTAAATCAGCTTAAGGTGTGTGAAAGTAAAAACTGAAATCCTGGGCATTACTGTCCAGCTGTATTTCCATGCTTCCAAATTAAAGCAAAAAGATACTGACTAGCCTATGACTGGAGTACTAGCAGGACACTGCACAGATCAGCTAACAGCAAGAAGTCTGCTTTCCATGGTCAGTGGGTTATGGAGTTAGGGACAGCAGGTGCTGGGGGGTAATGTATGTATTGCTCAGAGGCCCTGGACAAACCTCTGTCCTCAGACATTGGTTCTCACAGGCATAACGGGCACTATAGGGACCAGCACAGGTAGTGAGGCCTGGAGCCTGTAGTCTTCTATTATGTGTTTAATGCCTTGAAGAGCTTCTTTCTTTATCAGGTATTGATTAACTTTGGGGATAGGTTTTGAAGGATCTAATATTCATGGGAGGGGCCCTGTGGGTTCTGCCAATGTCAGCTGAAGATTGTGCCTGTAAGGAGGATGTTAGCTGTTCCAACAGGAATGAATGATCAGTGTCCACAGACTCAGCTGTAGTGTCATCAAAGACAGCAAATAAGACATCCAAAGTTCAAGGCCCTGGATGGTATTTTGATTACTGTCAAATTCTAGATTTAGTTCCCCCTTTTGGGAGAAAGATATTCTGCCTTGATAAACACATATATTTTATAAATAAATCTTGGCCCAATAAATGAATAGGGCAAAGGAACTAAGGAGAAAAGGGTATGTATCTCTCAAAGGGCCTAAGCAAACAGGAATAGGTTCAGCGACAGAAACCTGTTGAGGTTTATTTCAGACCCCCACTATTTTTTAGTATTCTGGGGCTGGGTCTACTGTATAGCAGTGGGGTTGAACAAGGAAAAAGTAGCCCCATTTTCAATAAGGACAAAGATTCATCCCCAGTCTGGAGAGAGGTTTCTCTGAGCTGGTTAAGAGGGACAATTGAGAAGAGCTCCCTTAGTTCCTCAGAGCCCACCACTGGGAGTTAAGGGGGCACTGCAAGGGCTGGCAAGAGGGCTGAGGGCACCTGAGGAGCTTAAACTTGAAACAGTTTGTCTTTTTTTATCCAACGTCTGGGCTCTTTGCAATAACAGCTAAAGCTAGAAGGTTTTTTGACTTAAGGTCTTCCATTTGCCAGAGTTGAAAGTTAAGAACTTTAGCTGTCTTTCTCATCTAGGGTGCACACAAGGTGGTTTTCCAAATTAACTAAATCTGGGGTGGACATAGTCTCCCATCCTATCCTGGTCCTTTTAACTAAATAGAGGAAAGATCCCACTTCAGCCTGTTAATAGAATCAGAGTGAAATGCTACAGGAGATTCAGCATCTAAAAGAAGAACAGAATTTTCTCCAAAAACAATATGAGGTCACTTGTAATAGTCATGAACAAGGTCCCTCAGGCTTTGTGTGCTGGCCTGAATCTTGTTCCAATCAACAGGCTTAGACAAAGCTACTGTGATTGCTTGGTGAGGGCTTCCAGCCAGTGTTCTGCATTTTGCCAAAAGTTAGTCTGTTTCTCCAAATCTCTTTCTGGATGTTCCCATCGAACCAGTTTCATCCAATGCTTGGCTTGGCTGTCAGCAACAAGCATGTGGGTTAATTGATACAAATCTGAGAAACAAGGTTGGTAAGTTGGAATACCTATGTTAAATTCCTCGGCAAACTTATGGGATCCTCAGTCATTTTAGGAAACTCTTGATGGCTCACAGTTCAGCCTTAGTCCAGGGAGAATGTAGAACGAGGTGGGGACAGTGCAGAGGAGACAGCGGAGAAAGGCTGAGAGCTGGGGCCTGAGCAGGAGGTGGCTGCCTAGCATCTGTAAACCAAAGAGATGGGAGAGAAGGAGAGGCCTCAAGCCATTTTGGCTTAATTGTTTGCCTAGCTTTGCAAAAAGGCAAATTTAGAATCCTGAGGATGTTTAGAAGCTGCAAGGTATCAAAAGAAGTATTCTATTCAGACTTTTTTCTTTTTCTTTTTTTTTTACCTGCGACTTTCTAATTTAATTTTGAGGGAAAAAACTTGGGGAGATTAAAAGTTCCCCATAACGGCCGTTGGTGTTCTAAGGTGGTTTTGGTTAAGTTGGTCCATTTAGTCAGAAATGTGCATGAGAAGGGACCATAGTTTTTACACACAAAACTGGCTGGTGGCCCACAGAGGGGGACCTCAAAGCACTTTGATAACTGAGAGCTCATTTCTTAGAGGATTTTTTCTCTAGAGTAAAGAGAAAAATTCCCAAACAGCAGAATTTCATTAGGAATAGTCTGGTTCCAAAAGGAATCAGACTGAAGACTAGCACAGTTCCAACAGGAACAGTCCAATCCCCAAAGGATATGGACTAGAGGCCAGAGCAGAGGCCAGCACAGTTCCATGGGAACAGTTGGCTCCAAGAAGGAATCAGACCAAAGGCCAATCAAGTGCTCTCAGAAAGGAAAAGGCCTTAAAGTAGGTCCTGAATAAAGCCTGGAGAGCTCAAAATATGCAAGGACAGCAGAGCTGGAAATCCAGTAGAAAACTGAACCCGCCCCCCTACCTCTGCCAGCTCCAGGGTCAGCAAGAAGGCAGAGAGCTCAGTGGGCTCTGGGCACTGAAACCTGTTCGTTTACCAGCCTCAGAGCTGTTGGGGTGTGTCTCTGGATCCCACTTCTGACACCAAGAAGGTTAACTTTAAAGCTTTCAGTTATCTAACCAGTAAAATGGTTTTATGCTGGAATAGCAGAAAAATGCAATTTGGGACAAGCAAGTTATGGCAAAACCACAGGTGAGTCAGGAGAACAGAGGAGAGGAGCCTCTTTCATAGAGAAGGGGGAGCAAAAAGCTCTTTGGAGGAAATGGAATCCCACATGTCACAGCTGCTCATTGGCTGAGTTGTAACAGTCTCATTGGCTGGGCTGTTGCCTGGCTGTTGCTAGGGGGAGGAAGAAACTCTTCCCTCCTCCTACTGGATGGGAAAGTGCCCCAAATTGTAGAGTTGCAAGCTGTCCTCTTCCTTCCTGTGGGGTCTGCAATTGACCAAGAGAGGTGGGTGTGAGAGCTCCCTCTGTAGGCCTCCTGATGCCATGTCAATGAGGATTCCCTTTATCAATTTTCACACTATTATGTGTCTTCAGTTAATTTATAAATGTGTTCAGTAAATTTTAATGTTTAATGGCTGTTCAGCATTTTATTGGAATTTGCTCAGGTGTTGTCTGAGCATGCAGGTTCTGGTTTTTGTAAGTATAAGTTAGGCTGTTATGAATTGTATATACTATGCTAATTTGGGGGTGAGGGCAAGTATGTGTTTCCTCAGGTTTCTTCAGCAGATACCTTGCATAGGGCAGGCTGCCATAATGTGGCAACAGGTCCCTTCCTGCAGCAAAGTGGAGCAGTGCTGTAAGCGGGGCAGGGAAGGCCTGTGAAGAGTAAGGGGGTGGTGACATAGAGTTAACTAGGGGTTTCCTAGTTAAAAGGATGAAATGGCCTTCTCAGGTTATCAGGAGGTTTTTCAGAACATGAAGCCAGTTATAGGTTTTCCTCCACCAACACTGGATTTAACTTTTATTTATTAATTTAGTAATGTGCAAAGTTGTGTGAATATGGACCTTTCTTTATTGGCCAGGATATCATTTTCTGTTTTCCTATGTGTACAGAATTTATTCCTCAATCACTTACCAGTTAAAATCTGCTATAAACCTTATTTTATCAATTCTTTGTTATGTTTTGTAATGTAGGATTATATCATCTTTGTTCATGTTTTCTACATTCTGTTTTTTAAAAACACTTGATCTTTAGAAACATTTGTTTTATATTCAGATATTATTTGTAGAATAAAACCCCCGTTTTACATAAAGCATTGTTCAGATAAACACTCCTAAAGGCACCTGCTGCCTTCTAATGGGGTCTGGAAAACAGGAGTGTAGGTAATGTGCCTAGGAAGGTGATGAGGCATGGCCACAGGAAAGAACAATTATTTCCCCCTTGTGTTTTGTTCTATATACAATAGCATTATTCAGTGATAATAGTATACAGCAGTATAACAGTAGTATAACTCCTTTTGGGTTTCTGAAACCAATTCCTGTGTGTGTGTGTGTGTGTGTGTGTGTGTGTGTGAGGGGGTCTTCCCATGGGTGTCCAAGAACTCAATTCTGACATTGTATCCCTGGAGACAGCACCAAGTTCCTCAGCTTTAGGGCTCCATCCTATACTCCAAATGCCAGTCGTAAACTACAGACTGTTACCTGTGCTTCTAACCTACCAGCTACAAATTGGAGGTTCCCACAACCTCCCCCTTAGGTTTGATTAATTTGCCAAGGCAGCTCATAGAACTTAGGAAAGCACTAACCTTCAACAGTTTAATGAAGGATACAAATTAACAGCCAGGTGAAGAGACACATAGGACAAGATCCCGAATACAGGCGCTTCTGTCCTTGTGGACCTTGGGGCCTGGCTTGGTGGCATGTGGAGGCGTTCTGGTTCCCCAGGTGTGGAAGCTCTCTGTCTGGCAGAGAAGCAGGATCCAAGAAAGCAATAAGCTCTTCTCTTGGGTTTTTGTGAGGGCTTCATTGCATAGTCATGATTGACTAAATTATTGTCCATTGGCTGATTCAATCTCCAGCCCCTGCCCTTGGGTCATAACCAAAATATTAACGTGACAAGACACCAATGTCACCTTTAAGACTCTGCACTGTTTTCAGGAACTGTGGATGAAGATCAAATATACCTGGGAAATATATATATTAGGTTATCTGAATGACCAAATGTGTATTTCTTATGACTCATTATATTGCACCCCTCCTTTTTGTTTGTTTTTGTTGTGTTGGTTTTTTGAGATGAAGGGGCAGAGAATCAGGGAAGAATTTATGGAGGTAGTGCTGTTTGAACAAGGCCTTGGAATGCTCTTGTCACCTATGGTATCTTAGGTATCTTAGTTATTCAGGATTCAGAAATGTATTTTTTGTCCTCACTGGAATTAAGTTGTTACTCTTTTTTTTTCCAGGTTAAAATAATTTTAAAAATATGCTTAAAATCATGACTCATTTAGAATTCATTACACTATTGTAATTTGCCTCCATGCTGAAAATTAAAATAGCCCATTGACATTTATGAAAAGTAATATTCTTTTTTCTTTATGTAACTTATTTATTATTATGTGAAATTCTTAAAATTGAAACTCTCTGAAAGTTATCTTCAGTGAGTACCTAAAGGTTAGTGTATCTCTTGTATCAAGAGTCTTTATTCAAAAGATACTGTGTGCATTTATTTGTCCAGATGAATTTCACCAGCACTTTGTTCAGCTCTATAAAGTATTCTCCAGGGAACTTTTTCTCATTTTTATAAATTATAGTTGTATAATTTTATTTTAAAAGCTAATGGAGAAATTAATACTTTCTTATTAAATGTCTTTTGTTACTGGAAAAGGAATTATCTGATTTTTTTGGTTTTTTTATGGTGTCTTTGACATAGGAACCCAATTGACTTTTCAAAGGTTATAACTCATTCTATTGTTTTTCTAAGCTATTATAATTTTATGATTGAGATTCTTGAATTTTTTTAGAATTCTTATTATTTTTTTTCTTTTTAGATATTGTTACCATCTGTAAATAATGATATCAGCCTTGCTTATTCTTCCCTTGGATAACTTTAATCAGCATTTAAAATTTCTTAAGTAAGAGTTGTGTGAAAATATTTGTCTAATTTCTGTTTTTAAGGGAAAAGGAAGTATGTAGTTATTCTTAATTAATATTCATATATATATATATATGAATTATCATCAATTAAAAAAAAAAACAACCCTGGAGAGGGAAAGGAGAAAGAAAGCTTCCTCCTCATCTCCTGCTTCCTTTCGAAGCATTCAGCCGGTATGCGTTGAGCTG
Source organism: Manis pentadactyla (assembly GCF_030020395.1). NCBI lineage: Eukaryota > Metazoa > Chordata > Mammalia > Pholidota > Manidae > Manis > Manis pentadactyla. Next base: position 236,960,459 of record NC_080019.1, read on the forward strand.
CGGTACTCTTTCCTGTGGATGTGGTGAGCATGGTAACACTTCTTTATCTGTGTGTGAACCTTGAGTTACTCTTACAGTCTCATCTTACTGAAATTTGTTTTTAGTATCTGTAATCTATTTTAGGCTTGCTAGGATTGTAAAATTAATATTATTGAGATTTACTTATTATTGTGATGTTATGCTATCTATATTTGTGAGTAAAGGTTACCTTTAAGTTTTTGTTTGTGTAGCCTGGTCAGGCTTGAGCATTACAGCCGTATATGCCTGTAAGCCATGTGGAGGAACTTGCTGCCTTTCATACACTTTGAAATTCTTAGTGTTTTTTTTCTAAGTTAGGACTTGCATTGGTCAAGGTCAGGTAACTTTTTTAAGGGTTAGTTAAAATTTTTTCTTTGATATTGTCTTTATTTGTGGTTACTTTTCTTTGTTGTGTCAGTTTTAGTACTACTTATTTCAAAATGGTTATCCATTCTATTTGTTTTACCAAAAAAAGTATTTGTAAATCATGTATACAATGAGACTTGTATTCATATATAAAGAATTCTTACCACCCAATAAGAAGACAGATAACCCAGTTAACAGGTGGGTAAATGGTTTGAATAGACAGTTCACAAAAGCATACATACTAATGGCCAATAGACACATAAAAAGATGCTCAACATCTTAACAGACCAATTACCAGTAACAAAATGGAATTGATGATCAAAAAACTCCCAAAAAACAAAATTCCAGAACCAGATAGCTTCACAACTGAATTCTATCAAACGTTTAAGAGAGCTAAACCTAAGCTTCTTGAACTATTCCTAAAAGTAGAGGAGGAGGGAATACTTCTAAACTCATTCTATGAGGCCATCATCAATCTAATACAAAAACCAGGCAAAGACACCACAAAAAAAAGAAAATTACAGACCAATATCCCTGATGAACATACATTCAAAAATCCTCAACAAAATATTAGCAAACCAAATACAAAAATAAATCAAAAAGATCATCCATCATGGCCAAGTGGGGTTTCTTCCTGAGATGCAATGATGATTTAATAGTTGTAAATCAATCAACATCATATACCATATCAATAAAAACAAGGGAAAGAACCACATGATCATGTCAATAGACGCTGAAAAAGCATTTGACAAAATTCAACATCCATTCATGATAAAAACTCTCAACAAAATGGGCATAGAGGTCAAGTACCTCAACATAATAAAGGCCATATATGACAGTCCTACAGCCAACATCATACTTAACAGCGAGGAGCCGAAAGCTTTTCCTCTAAGATGGGGAACAAGGCAAGGATGCCCACTCTCCCCACTTCTACTCAAAATAGTACTGGAGGCCCTAGCCACAGCAATCAGATGACACAAAGAGATAAGAGGCATCCAAATTGGTAAGGAAGAAGTTAAACTGTCACTGTTTATAGACAACATGATATTACACATAAAAACCCTAAAGACTTCACCAAACAACTATTAGAACTAAACCAGATTCAGCAAAGTAGCAAGATACAAAATTAATACACAGAAATCTATTGCATTCCTACATAGTAACAACAAACTAGCAGAAAGAGAAATCATGAAAACAACTCCATTTTCAACTGCATCAAAAAGAATAAAATACTTAGAAATAACCCTAACCGAGTAGGTGAAAGACCTGTACTCTGAAAACTGCAAGACACTCATGAGAGAAATTAAAGAAGGCACCAGTAAGTAGAAATCTCTTCCATACTCATGCATAGGAAGAATTAATATGGTCAAAATGGCCATCCTGCCCAAAGCAATTTACAGATTTCAATGCAATCCCTATGAAAATACCAACAGCATTCTTCAACAAGCTAGAACAAATAGTTCTAAAATTCATATGGAACCACAAAAGACCCTGAGTAGCCAAAGAAATCCTGAGAAAGGAGAAAAAAGCTGGGCAGATTACACTCCCCAACTTCAAGCTGTACTACAAAGCCAAAGTAATCAAAACAGTTTGGTACTGGCATGAGAATAGACTCATAGATCAATGGACAGAATAGAGAGCCCAGATATAAACCCTGACATATACAGTCAATTAATATATAATAAAGGAGCTATGGATATACAATGGAGAAAAGACAGCCTCTTCAACAACTGGTGCTGGCAAAACTGGACAGCTACATGAAACTGGATTACTGTCTAATTCCATACACAAAAGTAAACTTGAACTGGATTAAAGACCTACATATAAGACATGAAACCATAAAACTCATAGAAGAAAATAGGCAAAAATATCTTGAATATAAGCATGAGCAATTTTTTTCATGGATGCATTTCCTTAGGCAAAGGAAACAAAAGGAAAAATGAACAAATAGGACTACATCAAACTAAAAAGCTTTTGTACAGCAAAGGACACCATCAGAACAAAAGGAATCCTACAGTATGGGAGGATATATTCATAAATGACTCATCTGATAAGGGGTTAACATCCAAAAAATATTTAAAAAGCTCATATGCCTCAGCACTGGAGAAAACAACCTGATTAAAAATGGATGGAAAACCTGAACCTACATTTCTCCAAAGAAGAAATACAGATGGCCAACAGGCACATGGAAAGATGCTCCATTTTGTCAATCATAAGGGAAGTGCAAATCAAAACCACAATGAGGTATCAGCTCACACCAGTTAGAATGGCTGGCCACTATCCAAAATACAAGAAATAACAAGCATTGGTGAGGATGTGGAGAAAAGGGGACCCTCATACACTGTTGGTGGGAATGTCAATTGGTGCAGCTGTTGTGGAAAGCAGTATGGAGGTTCCTCAAAAAACTGAAAATAGAAATACCATTTGATCCAGTAATTCTACTTCTAGGAATTTACCCAAAGGAAACACCCCGATCCGAAAATATATTTGCACCCCTATGTTTATTCCCTCACTGTTTGCTATAACCAAGGTATAGAAGCAACCTAAGTGTCCATCAGTAAATGAATGGTTAAAGAAGATGTGGTACATATGTGCAATGGAATATTATTCATTCATGAAAAGAAATCCTGCCATTTGCAACAACATGGATGAATCTAGAAAGCATTATGCTCAGTGAAATAAGCCAGATGGAGAAAGACAAATACATGATTTCACTTACATGCGGAATCTAAAAACAAAGCAAAACAATGAACAAAACCACAGTAGACTCATAGACTCTGAGCAGTGACTGGTGGTTACCATGGGGGAGGGGTTGAAGTGGGTTTGAGGGGAAGGTGAGGGGGATAAAGGGGCACAAAAATTCTCAGTCATAATATAAGTTGGTCATAGGTACTGTATTACAGCATGGAGAATATAGCCCATGATTCTGTAACATCTTCCTATGCTGACAGATAGTAACCACAGTAGAGAGGGCGAGGATTTAAGAATATGGGTAACTGCTGAACCACTGTGTTGTACCTCTGAAACCAATATAAGATTGTATATCAACAATACTTCAATAAAAAATAAATTTTAAAAAATGTGTTTGCCAGGATATAGAGAAATTGGAACTATCATACATTGCTGGTGGGAATGTAAAGTGGTGCAGTCACTTTGGAAAACAGTTTGGCAGTTTCTTAAAAATGTGAAACATAGATTTACTATATAACCCAGCCATTCAATTCCTAAGCATTGAACCAAGGGAAATTAAGACAAACGTCAACTGAACACTCATATGTGAATGTTCAGAGCAGTGTTTCTCATAATGGCTAAAAATGTGGAAACCACCCAAATGCCCATCACCTGATGAACAGAGGAAATGTGGGGTAGCCATGCCAGGGGATGCTGTTTGGTAATAAAAAGGAATGAAGTGCTGACACGTGCCTCCGCATGGATGGACCCCATGCTGGACCCAAAAGGCCACACGTTGCCCAGGTCTGTGCGGTTGTGGGGAGAGTGGGGAACGGCTCCCCTGGGCTGCTTTCTTGAATGATGAAATGCTTAAAGTGGACTGTGGGGTGGTGGCACTCCATGTATACTGGAAGGCACTGAGGTGGACCCTTAAACAGCTGAGTTGTATAGTATTTGACTTAGACCAGAGACGTTGGGATTCTGACTCTGCTACTTGTGCAGCTCTGCTGCAGCAACACACACACAGTAGCCAGGTCTCCCAGTGACTGGGAACGACAGTCCTCACTCACAGGATGCGTTAGGCTCTGGGTCGTTGCCACACCTCTGGGACCCGGTGCAGGGAGCAGGCCCCAAGTGGAAGGACCAGAGGCCCAGGTGGCAAGCAGGGCTCCTAAGGCTTCTGCCTGGCCCGCACAGGTCATGTTCCCTGCCGCTCCACCGGCCGAAGCAAGACACATGCCGAGGCCGGCAGAGTCCAGGGAAGTGCCGCAGGCTGCAGGGAGGCACCTGGCCGCTCAGTGGCCGAGGCGGTGTGCACAGCGGCTTGCAGAGAAGGCAGCAACACAAGCAGCTCTACCGACCTTCCTCAGTTACTTAGCCTCTGCAGGCCGCAGTTCCATCATCTGCAAAGTGGGGAGATAATTGTGTCTGTTTCAGTGGGGTGTTAAGTGCAGCATCAAACCGGGAGGTCTGCACATGGTTTGAGCATTAGTTGCTGCTACAGTTGTTTCGACCTGGTGAACTGACCTTACAGTGCCCTCTGATACAGCATCCACTTAGTGGTTTCTGCTCTGGTTTCCTGCTAACTCCCTTCCACCCATAGTACTTGGAAGATCAGTGGCAGAAATTCAAGGGCTTTGGAGTTGGGCAGACAGACACTTGATGCTGCCTCTGTGTGACCTCAGGCAAGTTGTTAAAGCCATGGTTGCTATAGTTTTTGCATCCTGAAAATGGAGTTTATCTTACCTGCCTTTAAAGGCCATCATGAAGATTATATGAGGTAATATAAAGCCCATCTCTGGCAGGGGGCCAACTGTGAATAGTTGGTCATTTTATTGGCTGCTATTAAGACTTCTTTAATAACCCTTATAGTGCCTGTAATGTTTGTTTAAAGGTATGTGCTAAGAAAACTTCTGTAATGCAGGAAATTAATTTTTATCTCTCTGGTCTATGACACATGGTAGGAACTTGATAGATAAAAAAGGCTTTGAATTTATATCAATACAACTTGGAGATTTTAAATGCATTTACTCATTAGTGACTGTATCATGGTTAGTAGAACAGCTACTGTTTATTGCAATCTAAGCATCTTATTATATGTGTTCACACTGACTTAATTTTTCTAGAACCACAGAGGTGGGTATTCTTGGTTGTGTCACGGAATCTGACTCCTGAATCAAGATTCCCTGAGGGTCAGTTAAATCTGGCCAGAGAGCAGCTGCCGTTGTGTTGGAACCAGAACCCTAATCTGAGGAACCTGGGTCGGAAGAAGCCTTTTCCACTTTATCACATTGCTGGTTGCTCTCACTAAAGCTTGATTGTTAGTGCACGTGTTTGCAAAGACCGACCTGAGTCACTGAAACACTTTTATGTGTCCATGACAGGCTGAGGTAGCTAGACCATAGGCTGGAACCCCAATACCAGACTGGCTGCCCAGCCAGTTATCAGAGACCTTGTGCAGATCTCTCGAGGAAGTTTTCTTCATTTGTGAATTAGATCCAGCCCTTGTTTCTCAAGATTGTCATGAAGATTGGCCAAGTGCAGCAGCTCCAGTCCTGCAAATCCTGGGAACTAGTATCACTTTGTGATCTCTGAGCTCCATTTTCCTTAAAAAGCTTTTGAATGTATCATTCCCATGGGGAGCATCTGAAATAAGGTTGATGTTTGGGTAGTCAGGGCTAAATAGAGCTGAGTCACCCGAGTTTTATGTAAAAACTGAAATCAGGTTCGTACAACTTACAGGGAAATGTATAATAAAATGACTTGGTGGGTGGATAAATGGATAGGGTTTTTTAGACATATTCAGCTGTAGAATCGGGTGTACAGTTGTCAGCTGTCTTTGACAATGACACGTTGGAGACCCTCCAATGGGCCACTTCACTCTACCCCTTGGGGGCCTCCGCGGACAGCCTCGGCCCGGAAGGTGTGCGGGGTCCTGCGGCAGGACCCTCATCCTCTGTAGGGACTGGCAGTGGTGGGCCTCTGTCACAGGGTCACTGCGAAAACTAAAGCTCTGGGAGGACCTGCAGCTGCCGAACCCGAGAGAGGGCGGGAGAAGCCGGCGACGGAAGCGTCCGAGGGGCCGATGTGGACAGTGAGGCGGGCGTGAGACAGGGCGGCGGACCCCCGCACTGCTCTCTCCGCTTGTAGGATGAGGATTCTCCCAAACCAAAGACAACGCTGCGACGGGCACAATCTTCAGGTGACTCTGGGCCCAGGCCGCTTGTCCTCCCGGTTGTTGCGCTGACCGTGCGGCGCCGCGCTGTTCTGGGAGGGCCAAGGAGTGCCGGCCAGACTTTGGGTGAGGCGGAGTCCGCAGGGACCTCTTTGGGGCCCCGGGCGTGACTCCGCCCCTGACCCTGCGCCCCACCCCTAAGTCCCGCCCCGCCGCTCACTCCGGGAAGTGAGACGAGCGGCCACCGGGGGGCGAGCGCGAGCCGCCGGCGGGGCCCGACGACGCATGCGCGCGCTGCTGAGCGCACGTGCGGAGGGCGGTGGGGGCGGGGTGGAGGGGAAGGGGCGGAGGGGAAAGGTAGGAGGTGAGAGGTGAAGGGGCGGAAGCTGCGCGGCGCCCGGCGGCGGAGAGAGAGGACTGTCGCCTCGCGCCGAACCGCAGGCCGGGAGCCGCCGCCGGCCGCCGCCGTCGCAGGTACTTCCGCGCGCGTTCCGCTGGCGCCTCCCGCGCCCGGCCCGGCCTTGGCCTGCGCCGCGCCGCGCAGGGGCTTCCGGGGCTCGGCGGGGCCGGAGGCGCTGTCCAGCAGCGGTGCGGGACGCTCGCATCCTGGGCCACGTTCCCCCGCGCCCCGACGCGCCCAGGAGAAGCTGCCATGAGGGAGCGGCCCGCGGCGCGCCGGGGTCTCCAGAGGCGGCGCAGCCTGCTGCCCGCGCCTCTTCGGGAAGGTCTGGTTGGCAGGCGTCACGTATCTTCTGGCCGGCTTTCGCTCGGCGAAGGTTCTGTTCTATCCAAACCCGACCTTCGCCGGCTCGCGCGGCCCGTTCGCTCCCGGCGGGCGGATTGCAGGAGCCGTCGGCGGCCGAGGGCGCAGAGAGTGCCCGGGCGGCCTGCGCGCGTGTCCCTGCTTCGGACCACCCACCGGCCCTTGTGTGGGGGCAGAGCTGCGAGGCTGCACTTTCTGGGGACTTTGTGGTAACTCTCGTGAAAAGGACACAGACAAGTTTTCTTCAGTGGTGTCGCGTTTGTGAGCGCTGCTGTCTTGGCCACGCTGTGTCCTCATTGGGGAGCTGCCAGCTCAGGTTTTGTGCGGAGGGTGAAGCTTTGAGGGAGTCGGGGTCCAGGGGGTCTGGTCAGCGCACAGTACATTTTAGGTGTTGCCGAGTGATCCTGATTGACCACCCGTCTTTTTTAAAATTAAGGCATCATTGATGTACACTCTTATGGAAGCTTTCACAAGAAAAAACAGTGTGGTTATTACATTCACCTGTGTCTTTTTAAATGTTGGTATAGTTTGGTCTTAGGTCTTACACACTTCGGAGCATTCCCACTGGGCACATGTAAAAAGCAATGTGCAAACATATCTCCATTGTTATTCTCTTGGTCATGATTGGAATGGAAGGAATTGCTTCTCCTTTATTATGAACTAATCTGGTGATTGAGAGCTCGCTCGCTCTCTTCTTTCGCTGCCACGGCAAAGGCATCGCCTCTCCGGAGGTCTCCACGTAGTTGCTTCCACCGGCTCATTGAAACAAAGTCCAGGTGACTTCTTCTTCCACCTGGAGTAATAATTCTGCGTGAAATATTTACTGAGCACGTGTGCTGTCTGGGTGCTGTGCAGAGTGTTCTAGTGATAGCTACCTTATCTTGCCCGGTCATCATCATGACCGGGTAAGATGACACTGTTACCCTCCGGGTCACCGAGTGAGTTAGAGGTAGAGACAGGATCATACCAGGGTTTGTCTGACTGCAGAGTCCGCCTTTTATGCTTTCCTTGTACCTGCGGGCTTCGCAGTCTGTTGCCCATTGGCAGGTGAGAGGTGGCAGAAAAGGTGATGGGGGTGAAGGGAGCAAGCCAGCATCACAGACTGCATCGATTTGGCCCCTTCCTTTGCCAGCTTCCACTGGAGTGGTCAGGGAGCCGAACCCCAGTGCTTGCACTGTTGCTGCGCCTATACATAAGCTTCGCGGTGGTGTCCAAAGAAGGGGTGTGCAACATTAAGGGTACACACGGGCCTCCGAAAAAAAACCCAAGACCGATCTCTGTTTTTATTTCAGCCTTATTTAATTTTTACTATGTATTTTATAATGTACACTGTATGTTATCACAGTATTGTATAACATATAAATATCTGTATGTTGGGGATATATACTCAAATTTTTTGTTGTTGGGGTTCATAATCAGTTATTTGGAAAACAATAATTTGTTTGATATTCAGCATTTTCTGAATGCAGAAAATATGTAAGACGTGCTAATTCTTGAGTTGGAAGTCTAGGGAAGTTCAGTGTAATTCCACACAATCAGAGAGAATAGTATTTAATATTAATAACCAATCATACATTAACTTAAAACTTGTAGACACGAGTGTGAAAGAGGATCTGGTATATTAATACTCTTTATGTCTCAAGTATAACACCAATTTTAAGTTTTAACTTATAATATATAAATGACATATATTATATCATATATCCCTTCAGAAGTTAAAATGTTCATTCTCCCAAAAGCCATTCTGAGCTCAACTGTGAGAAAGAACATCCATGGGACTGGGCTGGAAAGTGCTTCAGGGCACCCGTTCATTCCAGTGTTTATTCTCTAGAGGAAGCTGGGTCATTAGGAAGCAGCACAATTCTGGACCCTCTTCCAGCTGCCTTTTACTAAGCTCATTTTACAAGGCCTCTTTAGCTTGCATTGAGATCTGTACTAATTCCCCAAGAAAAATCTGGAAAGCCAATTAGAAATTTCCTTGAGGTGCAGTAACAGGGATGCCTGTGCCTCTTCTGAGTCTCTGGTTTGATTCTGTCTAAAGTGTCTTGTGAACTGTGTCAACAGTGTTTCTCTCTTTGCCCTACCAGGGAGCTCAAAGTCTAGTTTGTGTTCACAATCCTCTGACTTGTGCTCATTGCATTAACCTTACTTCTGGCTTATGGTATTGTTTTTTTTCTTTTTTTTTAATTTTTATTTTGTTATCATTGATCTACAATTACATCAAGAACATTATGTTTACTAGGCTCCCCCCTTCATCAAGTCCCCCCCACCCCCCACTCCATTACAGTCACTGTCCATCAGAGTAGTAAGATGCTGTAGAATCACTGGTATTGTTTTTAATGGCTAGATAGTTTGCTTTTTCTCTCAGATTTTACCATAAACTATATAACCCATTTCACCCCAGTTCTAAACAGGGCTGTGATTTTATTCTTTTAGCCAAGTCTTCATTCTCATCTTGTTTCCTTTTATTTTATGAACTTGGTTCCCTCTGAGCAGGCCTCACCCCCTGTTCTGTGTACTTATTCTTTTTTGTTGTTGCAAATACACATACATAAAATTTACCATCTTAACCATTTTTAAGTATATAATTCAGTGGTGTTAAATACATTCGTACTGCTATACAACCATCCCATCCTCCATCTCCAGAACTCTTTTCACCGTGTGTGTCTCCTGAGGGTTTCAGCCCTGGACAATTTCACTATGGATTCGATGAGACCCAAAAATGACAGTGGAGTGTTGCGGGTTAAAAGGAGCTCATACGAAGCTTTATTCTCATGGTGGCAGGTCAAGCGCTGGAATCACATCCGCCTCTGCCCCAGAGAGCCTGTCTCAGTCTCTGCTCTCTGGCTCCCCAGTCTCTGCTCTTTTCTAGGCTCCACTCTCCAGCTTCCCTCTGCTTTGCTCCAGGCTCTGCTCTGCCCTCCAGGCTCTCTGCTTTTGTTTGGGGCTCTGCTCTCGCGCTGGGTGGAGCTCTTTATATAGCAACACAGGCAGTGACAGCTTATGCCCACGGGTGTACCAGCATGCCCCTGCGCGGTAAACTACATCATTACACGGACACAGTGGGTATCAGGTGAGGATCTGGCCGTGGAACTGGCATTTTCCCTACACCTTGTAAAACTGAAACTTGGTGCTCATTAAAAACTACCTCTCCATTCTTTCCACAAGTTTCTGGCAACCACCATCCTAGTTTCTGTCTTTTTGATTTTGACTACCCTAAATTTCATCATAGAATTGGAATCACACAGTATTTGTGTTTTTGTGACTGGCTCATTTCATTTAGTTTTATGTCCTCAATTGTTCATCCACATCGTAGTATGTGTCAGGATTTCCTTCCTTTTTTATTTTATTTTTATTTTGGTATCATTAATGTACAATTATTTGAACAATATGATTGTTACTAGACTCCCCCTATTATCAAGTCCCCCCCACATACCTCATTACAGTCATTGTCCATCAGCGTAGTAAGATGCTATAGAATCATTACTTGTCTTCTCTGTGTTATACTGCCTTCCCCGTCTCCGCCGCCCACATTGTGGGTGCTAATCGTAATGCCCCTTTTTCCCCCTACCCCTCCCTTCCCACCCATCCTCCCCAGTCCCTTTCCCTTTGGTAACTGTTAGTCCATTCTTGGGTTCTGTGAGTCTGCTGCTGTTTTGTTCCTTCAGTGTTTTCTTTGTTCTTATACTCCACAGATGAGTGATATCATTTGATACTTGCCTTTCTCCGCCTGGCTTATTTCACTGAGCATAAAACCCTCTAGCTCCATCCTGTTGTTGCAAATGGTAGGGTTTGTTTTCTTCTTATGGCTGAATAATATTCCATTGTGTATATGTACCAAATCTTCTTTATCCATTCATCTACTGATGGACACTTAGGTTGCTTCCATTTCTTGGCTATTGTAAATAGTGCTGCGATAAACATAGGGGTGCATATGTCTTTTTCAAACTGGGCTGCTGCATTCTTAGGGTAAATTCCTAGAAGTGGAGTTCCTGGGTCAAATGGTATTTCTATTTTGAGTTTTTTGAAGCATCTCCATACTGCTTTCCTCAATCGTTGAACTAGTTTACATTCACAACAGCAATGTAGGAGGGTTCCCCTTTCTCCGCATCCTCACCAGCATTTGTTGTTGTTCGTCTTTTGGATGTTGGCCATCCTCACTGGTGTGAGGTGATATCTCACTGTGGTTTTAATTTGCATTTCTCTGATGATTAGCGATGTGTAGCATCTTTTCATGTGCCTGTTGGCCATCTTAACTTCTTCTTTGGAGAAGTGTCTGTTCAGCTACTCTGCCCATTTTTTAATTGGATTATTTGCTTTTTGTTTGTTGAGGTGTGTGAACTCTTTATATAATTTGGATGTCAACCTTCTATCAGATATGTCATGTATGAATATATTCTCCCACACTGTAGGATTTCTTTTTGTTCTACTGATGGTGTCCTTTGCTGTACAGAAGCTTTTTAGTTTGATATAGTCCGACTTGTTCATTTTTACTTTTGTTTCCCTTGCCCGGGGAGATATGTTCATGAAGAAGTTGCCCATGTTTTGTCCAAGAGATTTTTGCCTATGTTTTTTTCTAAGAGTTTTATGGTTTTGTAACTTATATTCAGGGCTTTGATCCATTTTGAGTTTACTTTGGTGTATGGGGTTAGACAGTAATCCAGTTTCATTCTCTTACGTGTAGTTGTCCAGTTTTTCCAACACCAGCTGTTGAGGAGGCTGTCATTTCTCCATTGTATATCCATGGCTCCTTTATCATATATTAATTGATGATATATGCTTGGGTTTATATCTGGACTCTCTATTCTGTTCTACTGGTCTATGAGGGGTCTTGTGCCAGTAGGATTTCCTTCGTTTTTAAGGCTGAATGAGATTCTGTTATATTTATATACACATTTTGTTTATTAATTTATTGATGGGCATTTGGGTTTTTACACCCTTTAGCTATTGTGAATAATGCTCTGCACATGGGTGACAAGTATTTGTCCAAGTCCCCATCTTTAATTCTTTGGGGTGCACACAGAAGTGGGTTGCTGAGTCATGTGGAGTCTATCATCAGTTATCTGAGGAACCACTGTACTGTTCTCTTCAACAGCTGCACCATTTTGCAATCTCGCCAGCAAGGCACAAGGACTCCAATTTCTATACCTCCTTGCCAACACTTAGTTTATTTTATTTTATTTTTATGATACCCACCCCTAGTGGGTGTGAGGTGGTATCTCATTGTGGTTTTGATTTGCATTTCCCTAATGATTACCAATATTCACCAACTTTTCACATGCTTGTTAGCCATTTTGTGTATCTTCTAACAAAAAAAAAGACCTTTATTCAAGTCCTTTGTCCATTTTTCAAATCAAATTGTTTTTTTGTTGATTTTTAGGAGTTCTCTATATATGCTGGGTATTGATCCTTATCAGATATTTGTTATGTAAATATTTCTCCCATTCTGTGAGGTACCTTTTTACTCTATTGATAGTATCTTTTGATGCACACAATTTAAAGAATTTAATGAACTCCAGTCTGTGCCTTTGGTATCATAGCCAATAAATCACTGTGAAAGCCAGTGTCTTAAAGCTTTCAGTTTCACAGTTTTAGGTCTTTGTTTCTGGTGTATTCGTTCTTGCTAAATTTAATAGGCTTAAATTTTGCGTAGGGATAAATTTCGAAAAGGCTTTGCAAATTACAAAGGATTTGTTAATGTTTATTATGATAAAATGAAAATACACACAAAAGCAGAGAGTGGTGAGCCTTTGTGCACCTATCAGTCATGGCTGTCATTTACTTGTTAACTCAGCACTCTTGTTTCATCTGTATCCACCACTCTTCTCATGTTTTCTTTTTTTCTTCTTAAGTTATTTAGTGATTTTTACATTGTCAAATATACATAATATTAAATTTACCTTTCTAATCATTTAAAGTGTACCTTTCAGCGGCAACAAGTATATTCACAGTGTTGTGCAGCCATCATCACTGTCCACTTCTAGCACTTTTTCATTTTCCAAACAGAAATGCTGCACCCATTAAAGAGCTCCCCAACCCGAGCAACCCCCATTCTACTTCCTGTCTCTTGTGAATTTGCCCATTCTAGGCCCCCATATCAGTGCAGTAATACAGTATTTGTCCTTTTGTGTCTCTGTCTTCACCTACTGTTTTCATGTTCATCCATGTTGTAGCATGTGTCAGAATTTAATTTATTTTTTAGGCCAAATAATATCCTGTTGTATGTATATCCACGTTTTGTTTCATCATTTCATCTTTCATTGGACATTTGGTCTCTTCCCACCTTTTCCCTATTGTGAATAATGCCATTACAGACATGGGTGTACAGATGCCTGTTTGAATCCCTGCTTTGAATTCTTTTCATATAAACCTAAGAGTAATTGCTGGGTCATATGGTAATTCTGTGCTTAACCTATTGAGGAGCTGCCAGATTATACGCACAGCAGCTACACCATTTTACATTCCCACTAGTAATCCCAGTAGGGTCTCCAGTTTCTCCACATCCTTACCAACCCTTGCTTTTTTCCATTTTTATTTTTATTTTTTAATAAGAGCTACCCAGTGTGTATGATAATGGTATCTCATTATGGTTTTGATTTGCATTTCCCTAATAAGTAGTGATGTTGAGCTCATCTTTTCATGTGCTTATTGGCCATCTTATGTTTGTTTATTTTAATTTTAGTTTTTAATTCCTTTTTTAATTGAGTTATAGTTGATATACAATCTTATATTAGTGTCAGGTACACAGCACAGTGGTTCAGTTACCACACTATTAAATTTTCACCCCAACAATTGTGATGTTATGACCACCTGTGTATCTTCTTTAGAGGAATGTCTATTCATGTCTTGCTCATTTTTATATTAAGGTATCATTGTTATGCAATCTTTGAAGGTTTCACATGAGCAACATTGTGATTACTACATTCACCCATATTATCAATTACCCCCTAAACCCCATTGCAGTCACTGTCCATCAGTGTAGTAAGATGCCACAGAGTCACTACTTGTCTTCTCTGTGCTACACTGTCTTCCCTATGACCCCACACAGACCACGTGTGCCAATCATAATGCCCCTGAATTCTCTTCTCCCTCCTCCACCCCTCCCCTTTGATAACTGCTAGTCCCTTCTTGGAGTTTGTGAGTTTTCTGCTAGTTTGTTCCTTCAGTTTAGCTTTGTGGTTACACTCCACAAATGAGGGAAATCATTTGGTATTTGTCTTTCTCTGCCTGGCTTATTTCACTGAGCATAATACCCTGTAGCTCCATCCATGTTGTTGCAAATGATAGGATTTGTTTTCTTGTGGCTGAATAATATTCCATTGTGTATATGTACCACATCTTCTTTATCCATTCATCTACTGATGGACACTTAGGTTGCTTCCACATCTTGGCTATTGTAAGTAGTGCTGCAGTAAACATAGGGGTGGGTATGCCTTTTTGAATCTGAGAACTTGTTTTCAATGGGTGAATTCCTAGGAGTGGAATTCCTAGGAGTTGCAAGCCCCAGGCATTTCTGTGTGCTTCTGACCTACCGGCTACAGATTGGAGGTTCCCATGACCTCCCCCTTAGGTTTGATTAATTTGCTAGAGTGGGTCTCAGAACTCAGGAAAACACATTTACCAGTTTAATAAAGGGTACCATGAAGGATACCTGTTAACAGCCAGATGAAGAGACACATAGGACAAGGTCTCAAATAAAGGCGCTTCTGTCCCCATGGACCTTGGGGCCTGGCTCGGTGGCATGTGGACGTGTTCTGGTTTGCCAAGCATGGAAGCTCTCTTGCACAGAGAACTGAGGGGGTTTTGTAGGAGCTCCATTGCATGGTCATGATTCACTGAATTATCGGCTGTTGGCTGATTCAGCCTCCAGCCCCTGTCCATGGGTGGGTCCAAAAGTCTCTCATTAACATTACAAGACACCCATTTTGCCTTTAAGACTCTGTAGTGTTTTCAGTAATGGGATGAAGACCAAATACACCTACGAAATACATATTTGGTCGTACGAATGACCAAATGTGTATCTCTTATGACTCATTATATTGCAGTTGCCATGAGGGTTACATAAAACATAATAATCTCTTGTAAGCTAATAACAATTTAATTTTGATAACTTATAAAAACTGTATGATTTTACTCCCCACTATATCTTGTTTTTAATGTCACAATTTATGTGTTTTATTTTGTGCCTTCATTAACAAATTATTGTATCTATATACAATTCTTTTGTCATTTAACCTTCCTACTAGAGTTTAACTGTTTACACACCACCATATTACATTATTAGAGTGTTCTGAATTTGACCATATACTTACTTTTACCAGTGTGTTACATATTTTCATAAGTTTTCATGTTGCTATTAGTGTCCTTTCATTTCAGCTTCAAGAATTCCTTTCAGCATTTCTTGTAAGGGTCTAGTGGGGATGAATTCTTAAGCTTTTGTTTGAGAAAGTCTTCATCTCCCCTGCATTTCTGAAGGACAAGTTTGCTGGCAAAGTATTCTTGCTGCACGTTGAGTGTATCATCTCACTTCTGCCCTGCCAGGTTTCTGCTAAGAAATCTGCTGCCAGCCTTACAGGGATTGCCTTGTATGTGAGAAATTTTTCTTTTGCTGCTTTTGAAATTCTCTTCGTGCTTGATTTTAGTTGGTTTTATTATAGTGTGTCTTGGAGATCTTTTTGGGTTCAATCTGTTAGGGGACTTATGAGCTTTATGAATTTGACGTCCAGATCTCTCCCCAGATTTGAGAAGGTCTCAGTCATTACTTCTTTAAATAAGCTTTCTGCCCCCTTTCCCTGCTGTTCTTCTGGGACTCCAGCAATGCTTAGATTGTTTCTCTTGTTGGTATCCCATGATTCACTCTTTTTTCAGTATTTTCTCTTTGTTCTCCTCTGACTGGATAACTTCAATTATGATATTTTCAGATAATGATTATGTTTCCTTCACAGATTCTTTTTTTCTGCTTGGTCACATTTGCGGTTAATGGTCTTCACTGTGTTTTGCATGTCATTCATTGTTTTATCACGGTCCAGAATTTTTTTTTTTTTAATGATTTATCTGTGTTAAAACTTCTCATTTTCTACATCTGTTTTCATGACTCCATTAAGTTGTCTTTCTGTGTTTCCTTTTAGCTCCCTGAGCTGCTTTGAAACAACTGTTTTGATTTCTGAACTGAGCAGACTGTAGATGTCCATTTCTTTGGGGGCTGATCACTGGACAGCCGCTGTGTTCCTTTGGTGGTTTTCTGTCTCCTCAGCTGTTCATGCTCCCTGCGGTCTCATGGGACTGTGTTTCATTTGCAGACACAATCATCTTCCAGCTTTACTGACTGGCTTTAGGAGGGATCGACTTTTTTGCTAGGCATTCTGAAGCTTTCTCAGTGAATGGCAATTGCATTATCAGATATGCCAAGTGATTTTTAAATGGTTGTCAAGTTTTAGAATCAGCCACAGAAAGTGAATGGGAGATTTGTAGTGTAATAGTTGAAATAGCAAGTACACTAAACCTTGACAACATATGAGGAGATAGGAGCCACAGTAACTAAAATCAGATGTGTTCTTGTGCTATGTGAGTATAAACATGTTTTTTTTTGTTTTTTTTTAACATGCTGTACAATTCCATTTATATGAAGTATCCAGAATGGGCAAATCCATAGAGACAGAACACAAGTTGATAGTTGCCAGGAGTTGTGAGCAGGGGGAATGGGGAGTAATTGTTTAATGAGTACAGGGTTTCATTTTGGGGTGATAAAGTCTTTTCAGAACTGGATAGAGGTAGTGGTTGTGTAATGGCCCTGAACTGTTCACTTTAAAATGAGTTAATTGTATGCTATGTGAATCTCACCTCAGTTTTTTTTTAATTTTTTAAAATTTTGGTATCATTAATCTACAATTACATGAAAGACATTATGTTTACTAGGCTCCCCCCTTCACCAAGTCCCCCCTGAAAGGAAAGGAGCGACACACAGCAGCAATTCACCGGAGAATTCCGCTTTATTAGGGAAAGGTGCTGGGTTATATAGGAAGGGGCATGGGGTGATTGTGGTGTCACTTCTGCGGGGCTGGTGGCTATTGACTAGGTGCTGGGATTAGGGGGGCGAGGGGTGATTGGGCTTCAGGTGGCGCCGGCGGGAACCGAGGACCCGGAAGAGAAGCAGGAGGTTCGCCATCTTATGGGTGGGGGCCCTTCACCCCCCACATACCCCTTCACAGTCACTGTCCATCAGTGTAGTAAGATGCTGTAAAATCACTACTTGTCTTCTCTGTGTTGCACAGCCCTCCCTGTGCCCCCCCACACTATACATGCGAGTATAAACATGTTTGTGGACTACTTTCATGATTGGAAAATAATCACTATTGCAGGTTTTAAAGGGAAGATTTGGGGTAATTCTCTACTTGATATGAGTGGTATTTATGTCAAATAGCTCTGTTCCACTTCATGGAATTGTATGCTTATAATTTCTATATTGCTATATTTTATGCTGAATTTACAAAATTTAAGTATGTGGGATCTTAAAAAACGAAACAAAACAAATGCATAAAACAAATAGACTTTTAGATACAGAAGAGACTGTAGTTACCATGGGGAGGGGTGCAAACAGAAAGGGATCCAGGGGAAGCCCTTTTTCTAGTCTGAGGAGGAGGAAAGGGGATTCCCTGTGGGCTGGGGGTGGGGTGGTAGGAATGGAGGAAGAGCATCTCTTATTTTTTGTTTGCTTTTATTCCCATTTTCTCCTATCCTGGCCCCTGTGAAATGCTGTAGGGGTGGAGGCAGCAGTGACATTGGCAGCTTGGTTGGAGAGGAATCCTTCTGTTTGTAGGGATTATAGTCCTGGGAAATGGGAAGACTGGCAGATTTTGTTCTCTGTTCTCTCACCATTTCACCCTGGTGGAGGCAGTCATAGTTGTGGAAGCTGCTCAGCAAAGCAGGGAAAGTAAAGCCGTTTCTAGGCAGAAGCCCGGGAGATGGGTCCTGGGAGCTGGAAAGCATCAGGAAGAGTGCAGTGGGCGGAGCTCAACAACAAGGGGAGCCGCAGTGCTGGGTGCAGACTCCTGGGTTCCCCCGGAGTAGCACATATGTTCTGACGCTGAACAGCACACCGAAGGGCTGAACGTGGAGTGCACTGCCACCAGGTCCTGCCCAGAACCCTGCGTGCATGCTGGGCAGATCAGAATACTACTGCGGGGCTGTGAAGACTGAACTGGTGCTGGAACCACCCGCAGAAGGTGAGTGGGAACTTGTGGATGGGGCCTGATCAGGTTGATCGCTGCTGAAACAAACGGAAACTCCACATTTTCCTTGGATGTAAACAAGATCCAGAGTAACATCCAAAAACTCAAATTTATTCCACATTTGTTGAGTCAGGACCATCTCATCATTTCCTAAGGGGAAAAGGCAGTCAACACATGGCAGCCATGACAAGATGCAGCTATTGGAGTTCTCAAGAAATTTAAAGCAAATAGCATAACAAAGTATTAATTAAAACCTTGCTCTAAGAAGTGAGGGTGAACACTCTTAAAATGAATGGAAAATAAGGAAGGTAAGTTTAAAATTGGACATTTTATGGCTAAAAAATATATTCAGTGGACTGAACAGCAAAATGGAGTTAACAGAAGAGTCATTTAATTTGAGGTCAGAGCAATAAAAATTACCAGTCTGACCAACAGGGATTAAAATAAAAAGAAAAATGAGCAGAGCTTCAGGAACCCATGGGGGAATAATAAAAGGCTTGTGTTTCATGTTATCAAATTCCTAAAAGGAGAGGAAATGGACTGGTGTAGAAAAATGTATGAAGGAATTATGGAAAGGAAGAAATGAACATGTCCCTGTTTGCAGACGATATGATAGTCTACTCAGAAAAGTCCAAGGAATCTACAAAAACTCAGGTAAAACAATTTTGAAGAATAAAATGAGAGGAATTGCTCCACTCATTTCAAGACTTATTTTATAGCCACAGTAATCAAGACTGTATGGTATGGGTGGAGAGAGAGACACACAGATCATTAGAACAGAATAGGAAACCCAGAAATAGGCCTGCACAAGTATAGCCAACTGCTTTTGACTGAATGTGTGTCCCCCCAGGGCTGATTGGTTGAAACCCTAACCCCTGGTGTGATGATACTAGGAAGCGGGGGCCTTTGGGAGGTGACGAGGTCCAAGAGAGGAACCCTCATAAATGGGATAACCGCCCTTGCACAGACGCCCCAGAGAGCTCGGACTCCTTTCAGCCATGTGAGGGCACCATGAGAAGATGGTCCTCGCCAGAAGCTAAACCTGCTGGCTCACTGACCTTGCAGTTCACAGCCTCCAGATCTGAGAGATAAACCTTTGTTGTTTACGTTGCCCAGTGTGTGGTGTTTTGTTACAGCAGCCTGAAGTAAGACAGGTGCCAGAGCAATTCAGTAGAGAAGCGGTAGACTTTGAACTGCTGGCTTTTAGATATCCAGAGGGAGAAAAATGGAGACCTAACCCTCACATCTTATCCGTAAATAACTCAAATAGGGAATGCATTAAAATATAGAAATATAAAAAAGTCTAGGAGAAAATCAGAGAAATTTCAAAAGTACAGCCTGGTGAAGAATTTGTGGTACCTAAAGCATGATCTGTGAAGGAGAATCAATGGATGAATTAGACTTCATCAAAATTAGAAACTGGTTCTCTCAGAGTCTGTGAAAAGAATAAAAAAGACAAGGTACACACTGGAAGAAAATGCTTGCAAACAACGTACATGGCAGACTCCTGCCTGGAGCATACAAAGAATCTCACCAACAGCTCCTAAACACCCAGTGAATCAAAGGTGAAAGCAAAGAGAAATTAGAAGATACTTTTGAGATGAATCTTAAATGTGGAAACTTATGGGATGTGGCCAAAGATGTGTTTGGAGGGAAGTCATTAGGTGTAGGTGCCTTTGTTAGGGGTGAAAAAAAAGCAGTCCACTCAGCAACCTTGACTACCTTAAGACAGTAGGAAAGGAAGAGCAAGATAAACCCAAGGCAAACAGAAGAAAGAAAATAATGAAGACTGGAGTGGAAACAACTGAGTGAAGACTAGGAAGAGAGAGTCAGTCAAACCACCAGTTGATTCTTTTAGAAGATCAACAACCCTGACAAGCCTTTAGCTCAGATGATGGAGAAAAAAGATTCAACTTACTAGATTCATTCATGAGAGTGGAGATATAAATCCGGGGAGAGGAAATCCCAGAGCAAAATACCTCTAAAAACCGAAAGCAGTCAAAGGGAGAAATAAAGTTTAAAACCCCTTTATTGCTCACAAACTGCAGTCCGGGCCCTTCTCTCTTTCCTGCTCCAGCAGAAGCAAAACTGGCACTCCCCCTCACCTCTCAAGTACAGATAAGCCCTCTGTTACCCAGTTAATTACCCACTGATACTGAGATGAACTTCTCTCCACCCCTGAGGAATGATGCAAATGCACTGAAGCCATACTTCTTTCCACCTCTGAATGCCTGTTGATATGCAGATGTATTAAAGCCAGGCGAGATATTCTGGAAATGTTACAGTTTTACCCACAGGCCACCCCTTCAGAAATCTCACCTTATAATTTACTTGTTCCCCCTCTTCTGACCAATTTTATAACATACAATAGCAACAGCAATACAATCTTGATACTCCTCAAGCCAGAGGATTCAGCTTATGCAGATTAAGTAAATGTACTTTACAGCACAGTCTCTCATTAAGCACAAAATATGTTTCTACATTTGTTTTGCTCATTCCTAACAACCATGCTAGATTATTGCTCACAAAACTTTTACCAAACATTAGACAAAGTCAAGCCTCTCTTTAAGCATTTTTTGTCTTGACAACAGCAACACAATCATGATAATTCTCAAGCCAGAGGATTCAGCTAGGTTCAAAGTCCCACGCAGATTAAGTCCAAAGTTTGTCCATTCCAGCCATCATGCGGCAGCTGCAGCCAGGGGGTGCATTCAGGACACAAGGACCATAGAAGCAAATAACCATGATTGTGGGGGGCCACTTTGCTGTTATTCCAGGAATACACAGGTGGCCAGCTTCCAGGCCTTTTCCCCAAGGTGCCAGAAGAGCCAGCCATTGCTGATCCATGTGTTGAAATATCCAAGGCCACAACCATTTTATTCCTAATTGCTGCACCCATCCTTGCAACGCATGTCCAATAGAGTGGGTGCCTTGATCGCTCTCAATCACCGGCAACTGGCCGTAGGCTGCAAAGAGATGCTCCTCTTGGTGTTTTGCTGATCTTCACAACATGCAGGGCACTCCTTCGGGCTCGGCTGACTTCTTCAAAGGTCAATGGCAAGCCCCACCGATGGGACCACCATTGTCTTTTGCCCCGCATGCAAGAAATGCTGGTGTAGCCATTGGGCCACATCAGAGGCAGTCTTTCCTTCTATTGAGTGCACCTGGGCCAATACGTCTGCTTCATTATTCCCTGGGGATGCGAAAGGCAAATGGCCAGTCACGTGATATACAGTAGGTACCTGTGCCACACCACTCTGTGGCCTTTGGGTCCAGTCTCTCACCCACCCTGCAATGGGATAGGTGGTTATTACCTTGGTCGGAGCTGTTCCAGCGATGGGCTCGGTAGCCAGCAAGGTGTGGTACACAGCAGCCAGTTGGTTTTCTGTCAAGGTGACGTGGACCTCTGTTCCTTTTCATAGTTATGACCAGGCTCCATCCGGCAACAGGAGCAGCAGCAGCAGAAGCAGTAGCCTTAGGCTCGGGCAACAGGCCGGGGTTGGCGCGGCCAGCAGCGATGGTGGTGCCTCTACAACCACATGAGTGTAGACACATGTCCCTCGGTGCGAGCGCCACTTCTCCCCATCATTTCGAGGGGTGGCTCTCCCAAAAGTTGCACCCATTAGAACAGATTTTGGGCTCAGAGGAACCCTGCCAACCGCACCAGGTGTAAGTCCAGGGAAAGGAAATCCCATAGCAAAATACCTCTAAAAACCTAAATCAGTCAAAGGGAGAAATAAAGTTTAAAACCTGTTTATTGCTTACAAAACTGCAGTTTGGCCCATCTCTCGCTCCTGCTCCAGCAGCAGCAAAACTGGCCCTCCCCCTCACCTCTCAGGTACAGATAAGCCCTCCTTGCCCAGGTAATTACCCACTGATAGGGAGATGAACTTCTCTCCACCCCTGAGAAATGATGCAAATGCACTAAAGCCATACTTCTTTCCACCTCTGAACACCTATTGATATGCAGATGTACTAAAGCCAGGCGAGATATTCTGGAAATGTTACAGTTTTACCCACAGGAAACATGACCACCAACCTTTCAGAAATAAAAATGATTATGAGGAAATGCCTTGAACAGTAAATACTGTGTCAATAAATTAGATTGCCTGGATGAAGTGCACCAGTTCCTAGAAACACACAAACCAATAAAACTTACGAAGAACTAGAAAACCTGACTAGACCTAAAGCAAGTAAAGAGATTGAGGTAATAATTTTAAAGCTTCCAAAAAATTAGAGCCCCAAATTAAATGGCTTCACTAGTGAATTCTTCCAAATGTTTAAAGAAAATTTATCACAAATTATTCTGAAATAGTGGGAGGGAGCACTTCCCATGCCGGTTGGTGAGGCCAGCATTATGCTAATTCCAAAGCCAGACCAAGACATCAAAAAAAGAAAGCTGCAGAGCTGGGTCCCTTGTGAGTGCAAACATAGGAGCCCTCAATAAAGTATCAGTGACCAAGTCTAACAGCAGACACACAGGTTACAGCCCTGATGCAAAGTTGGTTCAACAGACCTAGTCAGTGTAATACACCTTATTAGCAGGGCAGTAAAAACCACACGATTGTCTCAAAAGACACACAAAAAACATAATACCCTGTCATGACCCAAAAACACCACCAACGATGAACAAAGGGGCTTCCTCAACCTAATTAAGGGCATTAGGGAAACCTCCCATGTAATACATAACTAATGGTGGGAGGCTGAATGCTCTCTTCCTACATTGAGCAGTTAGATGAGGATCTGTTCCCACCACTGTGTCCAACATTGTACTGGAAGTTCTAGCCAGGACAGTTTCACAAGAAAAAGAAGGAGGCATCAAGATTGGCAAAGAAGGAATTAAACTGTCTCTGCAAAGAACACGATCTCCCGTCCTAAGGAATACATAGACACAGGCAAAGTTCGGTGTCATAGCCACAGGGGAATGCAGATTAAGACCCAATCATATATCAATACATGCTTATTTGCACAGCTAAAGTAAAAATAGTGGCAGTGCAGATCTGGCGAGGATGAGAAGAAACCCAGTCTCCTGCTGCTGGTGGGAACGTAAAGTGGTGCAGGCACTCTGGAATATGTTTTGGCAGTTTACTATTAAACATACCATACTACCTGGAGTTGCTTGGCATTTAATCCAGAGAAATAGGTTTGTCAGTAAGCTTTCGTGGTAAGGAGCAGCGAGATAGGTCCAGTGAGGCTGAAGCTCGGGAAGATGGTAAGGATTTTCAGCAGGTGATCTGGAAGACCGTGAGCCAGACCCTGCAGTCTCCGGTGTTCACATCTTTTCCTACTCTGTCCACCTCCCTTTGGCCTTTGGCACACGTATCTTTCTTGGTTGAGCTTTGTGTGTGTGAGATGATTGAAGAAAATTTTATATGCCAAAAGTTTGGTGAACACAGGCACAGAATAATCAAATAATATTTTAAAAATCATTTCTTACAGTAATATATTGTGAGTGTATGTGTATGGATTTTTCTAAAACTTACACGTTTATTATCTCATTTGGGGCGGGTTCAGAACCTGGGCACCTTAACCAAGCATATGACAAATGGGATGAGCCTGCCCCAAGTCTGCATCTGTGGACTCACCTGGTACTTTGTCATCTGAGCCAGGGAATCTGACTTGACCTGACTTGTCCTCTTGGCAGACTTGCTCAGAGCCGTTCTGTCCTGGTTCCGTAGCTTTTTCTTTACAGCTCTGTAATTTGGGTGTCTAATAACAAACTGAGCTGCGCTTGCTTGTAGTGGGGTCTCCTGCAAAAAGGCAGGTACACAATTACTTACATTTTGTGAAATGTGGTCCACTCAGACCTCGGGGGCCTCCATCCTTTCAATATGTTGTGTTTCTTTAAATTCAGGAAGCAAGAGCTGTACATTTTGATCTGAATAAACCTGTATGTATGGGGCAATAGAAGAAAAACAGGTTTTTTGTTTCAGGTTGTGTAAATTTTGCTGTGGAATAGCTGGGCATTAAAATGTGTATGGGAGTGAGAGGAACAGTGTCTCCTCTTGGCTGAGTTCAAGTGGGGAGGCTACACGATGAACCAGAATTTGGATTTCTTTTTTTTTTTTTTAAGTACAATGTATAACTCTTTAATGTACTCATTCCAAGTTCTTTTTTTGTTGTTGGGGCACACATTTATTATTATTTTTTATTTTTTTATTTTGGTATCATTAATCTACAATTACATGAGGAACATTATATTTACTAGACTCCCCCCATCACCTAGTCCCCCCCACATACCCCATTACAGTCACTGTCCTTCAGCGTAGTAAGATGCTATAGAGTCACTACTTGTCTTCTCTGTGTTGCACAGCCCTCCCCGTGCGCCACCACACACCATGTGTGCTAATCTTAATGCCCCTTATTCCCCTTCTCCTTCCCTTCCCACTCATCTTCCCCAGTCCCTTTCCTTTTGGTAACTGTTAGTCCATTCTTGGGTTCTGTGAGTCTGCTGCTGTTTTGTTCCTTCAGTTTTTTTCTTTGTTGTTATACTCCACAGATGAGTGAAATTATTTGGTACTTGTCTTTCTCCACCTGACTTATTTCACTGAGCATAATACCCTCTAGCTCCATCCATGTTGTTGCAAATGGTAGGATTTGTTTTCTTCTTACAGCTGAATAATATTCCATTGTGTATATGTACCACATCTTCTTTATCCATTCACCTACTGATGGACACTTAGGTTACTTCCATTTCTTGGCTCTTGTAAATAGTGCTGCGATAAACATAGGGGTGCATCTGTCTTTTTCAAACTGGGCTGCTGCATTCTTAGTGTAAACTCCTAGGAGTGGAATTCTTGGGTCAAATGGTATTTCTATTTTTAGTTTTTTGAGGAACCTCCATACTGTTTTCCACAATGGTTGATCTAATTTACATTCCCACCAGCAGTGTAGGAGGGTTCCCCTTTCTCCACATCCTTGGCAACATTTGTTGTTGTTTGTCTTTTGGATGGTAGCAATCCTTACTGGTGTGAGGTGATATCTCATTGTGGTTTTAATTTGCATTTCTCTGATTGTAGGATGTGGAGCATCTTTTCATGTGTCTGTTGGCCATGTGAATTTTTTCTTTGGAGAAGTGTCTGTTCAGATCCTGGATTTCTTTTTTAAAGCTTTGTTTTGGAGGGGCTGTGAAAAGTAACAAGTGGATTAACTAATAAAGATTAAAGGAAGCTGAAATTGACTAAGGTCATGTCAGAAAGATTTGTATTTGCTGTAAAATGGAAGCGAATTAGTTTTATCCCTTACACTGCAAAGGTGGGCCCCTCACCCGTCCTGCTTGTGTGTTGTGTGCAGAAGAGGCTTGAGAAGGAGATGGGAGTTAGGAGATCAGGTCCTCCCAGAGGGCTTGGGTTGGGGGCACCCAAGGGAAGAGGTGTGGGGCTTGTCATAGGACTGAAGCTAGGGAGGCCACAGTGTCCGTGGCCTGTGATCTTCAGGGTTCTTGATAATGGCTGTGTGTGTGTCTCATTAGCAATTGTTAACTCCCTGGGGACAAGGGAAATGCTGCTCCCCCAGCCGGGTTTTATGCTGCTGGTCTCCTGCTGGCATCCACCGTGAGCCTTCCTGGACCTGCCCTGCTCCAGGTGAGCCATGTGAGCTGCCCAGCAGCTGGCACCTGCTGACTCCTCTGTCCATTGCCTATTGAATTGGCCCACATAGGGGTTTTTTTATTTCCTTAGAAGGCTGCTGGACTGGAAAATGCATATCCACTTACGACTGTTTCCACGAATGTGGAAGGAGCAATGGCCATTTTTTCTTGTGAGGTGGCTGTGGTATGACTCCTGCTCTTCGTTTCTGGCCTCGACACTCCTGAGGAGTCATCTCTGTGGCCTGGCTGTTCATCAGTGAACCGAACCAAGGCAGGACACATGTCTGGGCAGGTTCCCCGAAGCACAGACCAAAAGAAGCACCATCAGGAATAGAAGTGGATTTAAATGTGGAATTAATGAGAGTTCAGTGAGGGAGGGGCCTTCTGCTGGAGTTCTCTGTTTTCATTTTACTGGGTTATGGTTCTCAACATGGAAGCAACTGTGGCTCACAGAAGCAGAAAGAGGCTTATTAGAAGGATGTGGGATGGCTCACAGACAGGAAAGAAAAGCTGGTGTGCTCGTCTTAGGAAAGGACTAGGCAGAGCAGCCTGGTTTTGGGCATGGATAAGCATGCACATCTGCCCAGAAGTCAGAGTGCAGGGAGAGGGCCATCTGGCCTGGAACGGGTCAGGGAGGGGTACCTTGACCCACAGTCCTTCCAGGCTGTTCCCTGGGCCAGCCTGGGCTGCTCTTAGTTCCAGAAGGAGATAGCCACTGGGCGGCAGGTACCGGAGGGCCCAGGAGCAGCGACTTCACCTCATGCAGCTGCCAGAGTGGACTTTGTTTTGTGTCAGGGGCCTAGGGTTTTGTTGTTTTCATGTTGAGGATTGACCCCACAGAATATTCTCTATCAGTGACTCACTGTGGAAGAATGTGTTTTTTGATGGGTCCAGCCCCTATAAAGGGTTTTCCCAAGGGTTTCTTTCTGTCTGGCCTGTGCACAGAGAATGGTGGGAGGGTGTGCAGAGCCCCCACTTGGCAGGGAGCAGCTTAAGTTGGTGGCTTTATGCAGGCAGCCCTCTGTACTGCCTGCAAGAATGCTGTCTTCTGGGGAGAGGACTCACAGAAACTCCTGGTGTGGAAGAGGGCTGGGAGCTTGTTACTAGAGCTAGAGGGGCAGTTTTTAGGCTTCTTTGGTTAGACTGACTTGGAAACTGCCCACTCACTAAGAACTGGCAAAGGTATTGTGTGCTGGGAATGGTGTCTCCAGACCTGGCACAGGGGCAGCTGAGGAACTGGCCCCCATCCCCCAGCACCATGGCCACTGCCCCAGCAGCTCTAGTGTGGGCAGCCACGTGCTCTTTGTTAATTGGCTTCTCTCCCTTCTTGCCAGGTACCTGCAGATGGTGGGTGTCCGACATCTGTGCTGTCCTGCGTGTGCCAGGCTGTTCCATGGTTGCTTTCCGGGATGGCAGCAAGGTGACTGCAGCTGAGGATGACCCTGACTGAAAGGCTTCGTGGGAAGATATCTCAGGCCTTCTACAGCCATGGGCTGCTCTGCGCATCCTACCCCATCCCCATCATCCTCTTCACAGGGCTCTGCATCTTGGCCTGCTGGTACGTCTCAGAGTTGCCCTAGAGTGCCTTGGGACAGCAGTCCTCCTGACCTGACTGCTCTGTAGCCCTTGGACTGTGTGTGCTCTTGACACAGTAGAATTTAAGGCTCCTTGGAACTGCTGAGTTCAGACCTCTAGTTCTGGGGTGTTTAACAAAAAAGTAAAACAATCCAGGCTGGCCCTGGCTTTGCAGTTCACCAGGTTTGATGCTACTGGTGACCTATCTGAAAATAATGCTTAGATGCTTCTAAGAAGCCATGAGATAATCAGTATGATTTTGTGGTGGTGGAATTTTTTTTTTTATTGAAGCATAGTTGATAGACAATATTATATTGGTTTAAAGTCTATGAGATAGGGATTCAGCAGTTATCTTACATTATTAAATGCTCACCACAATGAGTGTAGTTACTGTCATATAGAAAAATGTT
Organism: Manis pentadactyla; assembly: GCF_030020395.1. Taxonomy (NCBI): domain Eukaryota; kingdom Metazoa; phylum Chordata; class Mammalia; order Pholidota; family Manidae; genus Manis; species Manis pentadactyla. Next base: position 236,988,252 of record NC_080019.1, read on the forward strand.
GCAGGACCATTGACTATATTCTCCATGCTGCACTTTCATCCCCGTGACTTATATTATGATTGAGAATTTTTGTGCCCCTTTATCCCCCTCGCCCTCCCCACCCACCCACCCCAACCCCTCCCCCTGGTCACTGCTCAGTGTCTGTGAGTCTAATGCTGTTTTGTTTCTTCTGTTTTGTTTTGTTTTTATATTCCAGAAATCAGTGAAATCATATGGTATTCATCCTTTTCCACATGGCTTATTTCACTGAGCATAATACCCTCTAGGTCCATCCATGTTGTTGCAAATGGCAGGATTTCTTTTCATTTTATGGCTGAATACTATTCCATTGTGTATGTGTACCACATCTTCTTTATCCATTCATCTACTAACGGACATTTAGGTTGCTTTCATACCTTAGCTATTGTAAATAATGCAGTGATAAACATAGGGGTGCATATATCTTTTGGAATAAGGTATTTTGTTTTCTTAGGGTATATTCCTAGAAGTGGAATTACTGAATCTAATGGTATTTTCTTTTTCAGTTTTTTGAGGAACCTCCATAATGCTTTACACAGTGGCTGCACCAATTGACATTCCCACTCGCAGTGTAGCAGGGCTCCCTTTTCTCTGCATCCTTGCCAGTGCTTGTTATTTCTTGTCTTTTGGATAATGACCATTCTGACTGGTCTGTGGTGGTGTCTCACTGTGGTTTTAATTTGTATTTCCTTGATGATTAGTGATATGGAGCATCTTTTCATGTGCCTTTTGGCAATCTGTGTTTCTTCTTTGGAGAATTGTCTGTTCAGGTCCACCACTCACTCAAATCAGGTTATTTGGTTTTTGGGTGTTGAGGTATATGAATTCTTTATATATTTTGGATGTTAACCCCTTATCAGATGAGTCATTTACAAATATATTCTTCCATACTGTAGGTTGCCTTTTTGTTCTGCTGATGGTGTCCTTTGCTGTACAGAAGCTTTTTAGTTTGATGTAGTCCCATGTGTTCATTTTTCCTTTTGTTTACCTTGGCTGAGGAGATGTGTCTAGGAAAAAATTGCTTATGCTTACATTCAGGATATTTGTGCCTGTTTTCTTCTAGGGGTTTTATGGTTTCGTGTCTTACATTTAGGTCTTTAATCCAGTTCAAGTTTACTGTTAAGTATGGAGTTAAACAGTAATGCAGTTTCATGTAGCTGTCCAGTTTTCCCAGCACCAGTTGTTGAAGAGGCTGTCTTTCCCCAGTGTGTATTCATGGCTCCTTTATTGTATATTAATTGACCGTATATGTCAGGTTTTATATCTGGGCTCTCTATTCTGTTCCATCTATCCATGAGTTTGTTCTTGTGCCAGTACCAAACTGTTTTGATTACTGTATCTTTGCAGTAGAGCCTGAAGTCAGGGAGCATGATACCCCCAGCTTTGATCTTTCTCAGGATGACTTTGACTCTACAGGGTCCTTTGTGGTTCTGTGTGAATTTTAGAACTATTTGTTCTAATTCATTGAAAAATGATGTTGCTATTTGATAGGGATAGCATTGAATCTGTAAATTGCTTGGGGCAGGATGGCCATTTGACCATATGAATTCTTCCTATACATGAGCACAGGATAAATTTCCATTTATTGGTGTCCTCCTTAATTTTTCTCATGAGTGTCTTATAGTTTTCAGAGTACAGGTCTTTCATTTCCTTGGTTAGGTTTATTCCTAGGTATTTTACTCTTTTTGATGCAATTGTAAATGGAGTTGTTTTCCTGATTTCTCTTTTTGCTAGTTTGTTGTTACTGTGTAGGAATGCAACAGATTTCTGCATATTAATTTTGTATCCTGTGACTTTGCTGCATCCAGTTATTAGTTCTAATAGGTTTTTTGGTGGAGTCTTTAGTATGTATAATATCAAGTCATCTACAAATAGAGTTTAACTTCTTCCTTACCAATTTGGATGCCTTTTATGTTTGTGTTGTCTGATTTCTGTGGCAAGGACCTCCAGTACTTTTATTCAACACAGTACTGGTGAGAGTGGGCATCCTTGTCCTATTCCCCATCTTAGAGGAAAAGCTTTGAGCGTTTCACTGTTAAGTGTGATGCTGGCTGTGGGTTTGTTATATATGGCCTTTATTATGTTGAGGTACTTGCTCTCTATACCCATTTTGTTGAGAGTTTTTATTATGAATGGATGTTGAATTTTGTCACATGCTTTTTTAGCATCTGTGGAGATGATCATGTAGTTTTTTCCTTCCTTTTATTAATGTGTGTGATGTTGATTGATTTACAAATACTGTACCATCCTTGCATCCCTGGGGTAAGTCTCACTTGGTTGCACTGGAGGATCTTTTTGATGCGTTTTTGAATTGTTTACTAATATTTGCTGAGGATTTTTGCCTCTGGGTTCATCAGGGATATTGGTCTGTAATTTTCTCTTTTTGTGGTGTCCTTGTCTGGTTTTGGTTTTAGAGTGATGCTGGTCTCGTAGAATGACTTTGGAAGTATTCCCTCCTTTTCTGCTTTCTGGAATGCTTTAAGAAGGATGGGTATCCCCTCTTCTTTAAATGTTTGGTGAATTTGGCTATGAAGCCATCTGGTCCTGGATTTCTGTTTGTTGGGAATTTTTTAATTACTGTTTGAATTTCGTTAATGGTAACAGTCTGTTCAGATTGTTCCTGGGTCAGTCTTGGAAAGATTGGACATATCTAGGAATTTTTGCATATCCTCTGGCTTGTCCAATTTATTGGCATATAATTTTTCATAGAATTGTCATGTAATCCCTTGAGTTTCTGTGGTCTTGGTTGTAATTTCTCCAGTTTCATTTCTGATTTTGTTTATTTGTGACCTCTCTCTCTCTTGATATGTTTGGCTAGGGGCTTATCTATTTTGTTTATTTTCTTGAAGAACCAGCTCTTAGCTTCATTGACTTTTGTTCTGTTGTTTTATTGTTCTCTATTTTATTTACTTCTGCTCTGATCTTTATTTTTGTCCCTATTCCTAATTTTGGGCTTTGTCCTTCCCTCTCTAGTTCCTTTGGTTGTGACGTTGGGTTGTCCATCGGGGATCATTCTTGCTTCCTGTGGCGGGCCTGTATCGCTATGTACTTCCCTCCAGAACGGCCTTGGCGCATCCCACGTAATTTGAACTATTGTGTTTCTGTTTTCATTTTGTCTCCATGTGTTGTTTGATTTCTTCTTTGATTTGTTCATTAATCCATTGATCACTTAGAAGCATGTTGTTTAGCCTCCATGTGTATTTTTTGTTTAGTTTTTCTTCATGTAGTTAATTTCTAGTTTCATACCATTGTGATCTGAGAAGATGCTTGATACAATTTCAATATTTTTGAATTTGTTGAGGCTCTTTTTTGTGTCTTAATATGTGATGCATCCTGGAGAACTTCCTATGTGCACTTGAGAAAAATGTGTATCCTGCTGCTTTTGGGTGGTGTGTTCTGTAGATGTCTGTTAGGTCCATCTGATTTAATGTGTTGTTCAGTGCCTCTGTTTCCCTATTTATTTTCTGTCAGGATGATCTGTCTATTGAAGTAGGTGGGTTGTTAAAGTCTCCCACTTAGGTCTGTTAGTATTTGTGTAACATATTTAGGTGCTCCTATTTTGGGTGCATAGATATTTATAATTGTTAGATGATTGTGTTGGACTGATCCCTCTATCATTATGTAATGTCCTTCTTTGTCTCTTGTTACCTTCTTTGTTCTGAAATTTGTTTTGTCTGATGTAAATACTTCCACTTCTGCTTTTTTCTCCCTTTTGTTTGCAGGAAGTATCTTTTCCATCCCTTCACTTTCAGTCTGTGTATCTTTAGGTCTGAAGTGAGTCTCTTGTAGGCAGCATATAGCTGGGTCTTGTTTCACTATCCATTCTGCCACCCCCTGTGTGTCCTGATAGGTGCATTCAGTCCATTTACATTTAAGGTAATTATTGATGTGTATGTACTTACTGTGAAAGGCATGATCTTTTAATATTCCTTCTCAGAGTTCAGTTTCCTTTTGGTACGTGGTTAGAAGCAGGAGACTTTGAGTATTGCAAAGCCAAGTCCATTTGAACAATTCCTTGGATACCCTCTTACAGGATAACCCCAGAGGCCTGGTTCTCTGTTCCTCCATCATTTTCCTGCAGCAACTCCTCCTGCCCTCTCGTTGATTCTTGGGGCCTGCCTTGGTCAACAAGGACTGTTGTGAGGGCTGTGACTGCCCTTGGTCCTTGTCTTCCTGTCCAGGGCCCTGTGGAAGCCTGAAGGCCATGGCAGCAAGAAGTCCAATGTGGGAGGCCATCTGATGGCCCTTTTGGCTGTAAAACACTGACGGCGGTGAAAGAGCCCTTCTTGCCTCCAGTGTGCGATGTTTTGTGGTCAGCACTGTGCAGGAAGGAGCAGGGCTGACTCCACTGTTAGCACAGTTGTCCGTGAGCCCAAGGGCTTGCCTGAGCAGGACCACTGAGCACCGCTCGTTGGGAATCCCTACTGGGTGCAGTTGGTGTGCCAGGCTAGATATCTTGATTTTTGGTCTCAGCAGCCCTCATAATAACTGTGCGAGAGGCCCACTTTTATCTCCATTTAACCAATGGGGGATGGAGGATCAGGGACTTGGCTGGTCTACACAAGAACGAACTGAGGGTTCAAATCCAGGCTTAGGCATCTGGTGCCTGCACCGTGTCCCTTTGTCACCCAGTTCCCCACCGAGTCTGCATTGTGTTCTGTGGACTGTGTCATGTTGTGTGACGTCCTGTAGCTGAGGAGCCGGGCAGCCCCCAGAGCCCTGCGCTGGCCATTCCCTCATGTTGTCTCTCTTCCGAAGCTGCACTGTCCAGGCCTTGCCTGTGCACGGCAGTGGTTCTCCAGCCCGAGCATGTGTCAGAATCACCTGGAGGGCACACTGAACGCAGATTGCAGCCTCCAACCCACAGTTTGTTACCCATGGGGTCTGAGGTGAGAGACCAGGAATTTGCATCTGTAAGACAGCTCTGCCTACAGACCACATGGTGAGCCAGGCTGCTTCTTGAAACTCCTCTGAAGTTCTACTTCCCTTTTTCTCATCTCTGGGCCAGCAGTTTGGGGTGAGATTCATGGTTATTATCAGTCGGGTTGCCTTCTGTGTAGGGTGGTGGGACCTAGCTTCCCCTCTGCTGAATTCCCAGTTCCTTGATGATCCCTTTGTGCACCTTTGCACGGGTGAATGGGGTAAATAGACACTGGATGGACGAGGATATTGAGGTAGGCTTGTATCTGGGTGGGCAGTTGAGGAGGTGGTTGTGATTCCCCTTCTGCACAGACAGCTCTAGCTGCAGGAAGAGAGAAGCACTTCTCTTTGCCGTCCATCTTCTGGGGATTGTGTACAGCCAGCTGGGACCAGGCAGCTCCCTGCACAGGAGTGTAGGGTATGTGCAGCAGCTGCTCTCTTGCAGTTGGGTCTTCTTTTTGAATGAATAACTTGATATCACACAAGTGTTTGAAGACACACTGCACTTGAATTTATCATGTGGGGCCTCGTGATGATGAGATGGCCAAAGTCTCAACAAGTATGGACACCTCCCTCAGGTGAGCTAGGAGGGGTGCAGGGGCTAGCGAGGAGGCAGATACAATCAACTCGGTGTGTAGCAGCCAGCAGAGCTGAGTGTGGCCATGCCTGCCTTGGTCCATCAGGGGCTCCTGGCTGAGCACAGTCCTGAGAAGGGGAGGGTGAGGCTCAGGGTGGAGCAGGCTGCTGGGAGGGAGGGGACGGTCTTCTTGACAGTGTCCGGCATAGCCTTCCAAGCTGCTGCTCATTTGGTTGCCTGGCATCCTTGGAGGGTTGCTGTTCTGTGGGTCCTGTAAAGATGGTGACTCTAGCATGAAGAGCTACTTAGGGGCACCCCTGTGTGGTGGGTCAGAATAGATCCTTTTCTATCCCACCAGGCGATAGGACCTTGTTAGAGAACTGGTGCTGGTGCCTGTCACTGAAGGAATTTTTTCCTTAAACAAGAAGCCTGAGAACAGGGTCTAAGCTGAGTGGGTCAGGGACAGGGCCTTACAGGTTCTGCCTAGATAGCACAGAGGGCATGGCCTACCTGACGGAAGTCAAGGAGAAAGCACCTCAGTGCATGTGGCCATAACATTCGATCTCTGTTCCAGAGAGCGGCGCCGACCTCCCAAGCCAGACAGCCGAGCTGTGGCTGTGATGCTACCCTGTGCGGAGAGAGGTGTGTGGGAAGGCTTCCCGTGTGGCTGTGCCCATTCAGTCTCTGCTCCCCAGCAGGGCAGGACCCGGCGCACCTGCTGCCCTCTGTCGTCCTGCCCTCTGGTGGCACTCTGGTTCCCTCATGTTCTCAGTCTGAAGAGAGAACCACCAGTCTGTGTCATCACATTCTTAGTGCTGTGAACTTATTTTCCCAAAACAGCATCTTTGTCCTGTGATCTTAAAAGAATTTTTAAAAAGCTTTTCTCAACATCTGATTGGCTTAGGAAACGTTTTCCAAGGCTAGACAAGGGCGCCCACCCTCTGACGACAGTGAAGACTCTCAGAGAACCTGTAGGTTCTGGGCCCTGCTACCGCTTCCACCCTGGGTAGCCTTCCTGCCTGGGCAGCTCCCCGTCTGCATCAGGGCCTCAGGTTTCCTCCAGAAAGCAAGTGCGTGTCATGGAAGCTGTCGGGAGGCTTACTAGCTACTTCAGTGCCATGAATGTTTACCTGTCATCGTGCCGGGAGTGAGCGGCTCGCTCAGCTTGGGCCCGGGCTGCTCCTGATACCCTGCCTGGCCAGGCAGCCACCTGAGCCTTCGGCCTGCTGTCCACCGCAAAGCCACCCTGGACTGTGAATGCCCTTCCCTCTGGGAAGCCTGAGGAGACTGTGGCAAGAGGTGTCTGTTTATGTCCTCGGAGGTTCAGCCAGCAGGACTGAGATGCAGCCCTGAGCAGTCCCCCAAGGCAGAGTGTGCTGGCTCTGGGCCCGCCGTGGGGCATAGGGGGTGCACCATGGGGCAGGAAGGAGGCCAGGGTGCAAAGCCAGCAGGACTGCCCTGGTACAGGTCAGAGGTTAACGTGAGGGTCACAGGGTTACTTATGATTCCACAGCTTGTGCCCATGGGTAGAAGGTGGATTTAAACTTGGAAAGCAAGTTGGAGTCACAGTGAGGCTGTTCTAAGGCCCCTAGCAAATGACCACCGTGGAGCTTGTGTGGGCATTCCAGAGCGGGCCTGTCCTGAGCCCTCTTTCTCTGGAAGAAAGCAGCCTCTGCTTCTCAGCCTGTCTCCCCCATGTGCCCACATCTCCATGTCCACTTTAGGGGCTGCACTCAGGGGACTGTGGGACTGGTTCCTTTCTGTGTCCCTGTGGCACTCTGCGCACATTGCATTCTCTTTCGTGGTTTTGAGAGCTGGGCCGGGCGGCTGGCAGGGTCCCAGAGCACCCCAGACCTCTTCTCTCAAGCCTGGAGTCCAGAGCCCCGGGCAGCTCACCCAGTGGCTCAGGGTGCTGATGTGCTCAGCATTCCAAAGCCAGGGCACCCCTGAGCAGACGTTACTCCTGGCCTCACAGGCAAGCTCCAGAGATGCTCCAAAAAGCCTGTAGGAGGCCAGAGACTCCTTTGCTACCCACGATGCCCACGACCTGAAGAAGGGAGGTCAGGTGACCTCAGAAATGACTCCTGGCTTTTCTCACCCCTTGCAGTCCTGCAGTGCTCCCCTCGAGGAGGGAGGAGAACACACCCCATCCTCCATGCCCATGTGACACTGAGTGCCATTTCTGGGGTTGCTGTTTTCACATGCTCGGTTTCCCCATCACGATAACAGAGCTGTGCAGCCAGGATACCGTGTGCACACAGGGTGACGTGAGCATGCAGGGCTGCCTGCTCAGAAAGCAGGGAAGTGCCATCACAGGATGGGAGTGGGGAGAGAGCGTCCTGCCAGTGCCCACAGGGTGTACTGTGGTGCTGCTGGCCGGGCTGGGGGGGCCGTCGCCTTGCCTTGCCAGGACACAGCGGGATGTGCACACCTGCCCTGGCCCTCCTTGTTCCTACACTCAGGCCCCTGGCATGGGCCAGTGGCAAATGGGGTACCTGGACAAGGAGGGTCAGGCCAGGTCCTGGATGCAAGGGGAGGAAGCTGGTGGGCATGAGCCTGTGCTAGGGAAGAGGGGCCATGCACCCGCCTACACTCAAGACCCTCAGCACATGGCCCACTGTGTTGGAGCTCACTGACAAAGCCCCAGTGTAAAGACAGGTTTACTAAGAATTTATGTGTGGTTACTGCAGAGCCTTAAACCCCCGTGCCAGGCCCTCCTGACGGTGGGTTCCTGTGTAGACACACGGGTTGTACCCCATGTGCAGCATCTGGTAGATAAATAATGCATGTTTGTTGAACATCTTCCATGTGGCTGGTATTGGCAATGCAGAAATTAAAATGGCATGCACCCTCCCCAAGTGTCTTTTACAGTCACAAGCAGATGAACAGAGTTCCTGGGATTGGTGTACAGAGCATAGGTGCCTTTTAGTCCAGGGGTGGAGGAGTAGAGGCAGTGTTGCCTTAAGGATAAACAGGAATTTGGCCAGCATTTGGGGTGCAGGGGAGCATTTCATTTTGGGTGCCCCCAGAGACAAGTATTTGAGTACATGTAGCATGTATGCAGGATGCAGTGAACTTGGTAGGAAGGTGGGAAAGTGAAGAAGATGGGAAGGTGCGTCGTCCCACATGTTCCCACCATGGCCAGAGGACAGGAACCTCACAGGGGGACACAGAGGGATGGGGGCAGGACCACCTTGGAGCTCCCCACCCAGGTGTGTGGCTGGGATGTCTGTTTGGGGTCAGTAGACCCCCCTGGAAGGCCATGTGCAGGCCCTGTTGTATATTTTTCTTTGTTTTATTTTTGTTTTATATAAGCCTTTAAAAAATTATTCTTTGCTCATAGACCTCCCAAAAGCAGACATGGGCTGTAGTTTGCCGATCCCTGATGTGCACAGTAACAACATCTCATTGAGGCCCCTTGTCAGCCAGCAGGAATTCCTGCACCATGGACTTTCTCACCTAGGCAGACAAGCCTCCAAGGGCTGCAAGTGCGGATGGTCGGAAACTGGGCCAGCACGCCCAGAAATAAGATCAGAGGGATGAGGGTATGGCCCCAGCAGCCTCTGAAGATGTGTTGGGTGGCCAGGAGTGGGGAGCAGGCTGTAGAGGCACTGCCGTCGAAAGGCATGTGGGCCGGGCTGGGGGAGGTCCGGGCTGCAGTCCATATGTGATCAGGAGAAAGGGACGGGATTGCAGGGGTGGAAGCAGGGAGCCTAGCCAGGCTAGTGTGTTACTGCAGGGGAGAAGAGATGGCTGCTCAGTCTAAGTGGGAGCCCAGAGGTGGTGAGATGTGGCTGAGTCTGGATGTATTCTGGAGGAGCCTTCAGGATTCTCTAAGGACCAGATGTGGAGCAATAGAGGGTTGGCATCAAAGTTCCTGCCCTGAGTGGCTAGAGTGGGTGTTGCTGGGACAGGAAGGGCAGGGGAAGTGGGGGGACCGTGGCCTGGTCCGTTTCCTGGGCTCTGTAGGATCAGGGTAAATCTGGTCCTAGAAACACTGCAGAGGCAGTATGAGGGTGGTAGCAGAAAGCCCCAGATGACTTCTTTCTTCATGTCTTTAGTCTGTTTTGTCACTTCAGAAAAATGAGTGTGTGTTTTCTTCTGAAAATTCCCTGACATTTTTCTTCTAAGCTTTCCTTTTGGTCTAGAATTTGGTAGCCATGGAGGGCAATTACTCTCTTGCACTTGGACTTTTTTGTAGAATCTTTTTCTTGGTGTTTTCTTTTGCCTGTATCAAGAGGAATATGTGGTTACTTAAATTGCTAAACAGAACAGAGTCCTCTTTAGCAAAACTGTTTCATTTTGGTTGCTAGAAGCTGTTAATAATAATTGAAATCTCTGAGGTGACCACTAAGAAAATAGCTTGAAATATACAGAGAAGGAAAGAAGGGAATCAAAATGGCACACTGTAAAAAATAAACCAAACTCAACAGCAGCAATGGAGGAAGTGAACAAAATCATACCAGACATAGAGAAAATAACTAAATGGCTAAGTAAACACTCCCTTGTCAGTAATCTTATTATGTGTAATAATAAGATTAAGCTCTCCGATTAAAAGACAGAAGTTGGTAGATGAGATTTTAAAAAAGACTCCAGCCATGTGCTGTCTTCAGAACACTTAGATGTGTGCTACACTTGAGATACAAGAACACAAGGAGGCAGGAAGTAAAGGGATGGAAACGATAATCCATGCCAGGCGTGAACTGGAGAGAGCAGGAGTGGCTGTATTATTGGCAGGCAACAGGTAAAGTGTTATAAGGGAGAAAGAGCATATTGATAAGTGCTTCAGTGCAGCAGGAGGCTGTAACGGTTACTCACACCCAACCCCAAGCCCAGAACGCATGACCAAAGCCGGCGGGACCGTGCGGAGAAGTGGGCAGCGCGGCTGCATCAGCTGGAGGCGGCAGCTCTCCACGTTCCATAGGGGGCAGAACAAGCAGACGGGTGGGGAAGGAAATGCAGACGTGAGCGACGCTGTGAACCAAGCGGACCTAACGGACCGAGGGAACCGTCCCCCCAGCAGCGCTGCACACATGGTCTCAGTGCAGTGGAGCGTCCGGCAGTGACCGCGGGCAGCCGCAGAGTAAGTCCTGAGGCGTTGTAAGGGACCAAGATCATAGGAAGGATCTTTTCCAGTCACAGTGGAATGAAGCTAAGAGGAGTAAGAGAGGGAAAACAGGAAAAAAATCACAGATACATGGAAACTGAACATGTTCTGAAACAACCAGTAAGGCAGTGAAGAAATCAGACTATATGGAAATGCTGGAACCACAAAGCTTATGGGGAGTTGTGAGGGCATGTGAGGGAGGCTGATTGCTGGGAGGAGGACTCGGGTCGTGTCCAGGGTATGTGAGAAGCCGTAAACCAGGAAGAGGGCAGTTGACCCACTTTAAACACAGAAGAGTTGAAGAGACGCTTCACAAAAGAGGACATATCCAAATGTCCAATGGGCATATGAAAGGATTTTCAGCATTGTTCCACATTAAAGCCACAAAGTGGAACCATTGCTTCCTCTTAATGGTTGCAATCAGTTGAACCGACAAAATAAAGAGGTGGCAGGATTTGAAGAAGTTGGAACTGTCATTTGTTTAACTACTTTGAAACTTGTATCATCTATAAAGCCAAGCTAATGACATCCTATAACCCAGAAATATCATTCTAGGAGCCTAACCAAGAAAAATGAGTGCTGGTGGCCACCAGAAGTCATATATGCAAACAGTCACAGTAGCTTTACTCTTAATAGCTCAGTACCCCAACAGTGGCCAGGTAAATGCACTACAGTGTGTTTGTTCAAAGGAGCAGAACGTACAGTGGAGGAGAATGACCTTGCCACGTGTACCAGCGTGGGTGACTCCAGCAGGTGCAGGACACGTGAAAGCAGCCGCTCATGAAGTAGCACAGAGGCAGTGCTTGGTCTCATGTGAAAGCCATTCAGAAGGAAGCAAACCTCATTTATAGTGGCAGAAGTCCTGATTGTGGTTTGGGAATGTGCCCCTCACTGGGCAGGGGCACGAGGCTGCCTTCTGAGGTTCTGGTGTCCTACAGCTTGATGGAGGTAATGGTCACACAGATGTAAAAATTCACTGCACTACGTGAAGACCTGCGTATCACACGTGTAAAATTAATCCTCAGTTGAAAAAAATGTTTTAAAAAAATTCCTGAAACTAAATGTGCATTTGTTTGCCAACCTTCTGATGCAAGGCCAGGGTTTCTCCTTGTGTGGCAGGTTCGTGGACTTGTGTCATGTGGCCTGGTGTGATCTGCACCCTCAGCCTGTCACTGTCTGTCCCTGTTGATTGGAATGATTGCTCAGCAGTCTGAATTGGACCGTTCTGGATTTTCATAGCTTTTTCTCATTTCTTATTGTTGTCTAACAAGAATTATTTTTCTTTTAGTATCTTGCCTTTTTTAGATCTCTAAAAGTATTCAACCAGTGTATTTTATGAGTCAGGCTTCCTTGTAAGTTTCTGTGACTAAAACTGAGTCTGAAAATTTCTTCCCTGGGTGGCTTCTGAGTTTCTTTCTAGCTCTGAAGTTTTATGGTCTTAATATATTAGGCATTTGTACATTCCTAGCAGGAGGAATTCAGTGCAGCTCCAAGGGCCCCAAGGTACTGCCTCTGCACAGCCTCCCTTGTTCACCTCCTGACCCTTCTCTCTCTGTTCACCCCAGCTACCCTCTGCTGAAGCTCCCCTTGCCAGGAGCAGGACCTGTGGAATTCACCACTCCGATGAAGGATTACTCACCCCCGCCTGCAGCCCCTGACTGCCAACCAGGAGAACCCAGTGAGCAGCCAGAGTGGGTAAGGTGCCCGCGGATTGCTGAGGAGGGCCCTGTGTGGTAGAAACTGCCCAGGGCAGGAGTCAGCTTCAGACTGGCAAATACATGTCCTTGAGCAGCTTGACAAAGTCGCCAGAAAAATTTTAATGAGTAACCTTTTTTGAAAGGAAACAGCAGGTGACACAGAAGTGTGACCATCCTAGGAAAGCTGGTGTGTGGTCGGCATGGCTGGGCCAGCGGCTCTGGTCTCACAGCCTGGCCGCTCCCACACTGTGCCAGCTGGTACCCAGAGCCGTCGTGCGTGTCCATAGGGTGCTCTGACAGCCGGTGTTGGCTGTGTGTGCCTGACTGTTTTTTTTTCCCCCAAGTAAGTTTTCCTTTTGAAGTATCTTTGATATACAATGTTATATTGGTTTCAGAGGTGCAACACAGTGGTTCAGCAGTTACTCGTATTCTTAAATCCTCGCCCTCTCTAGTCTGGTTACTATCTGTCAGCATAGGAAGATGTTACAGGATCATTGACTATTCTCTATGCTGCACTTCCATCCCTGTGACCAACTTAATGATTTAGAATTTTTGTGCCCCTTTATCCCCCTCACTTTCCCCACCTACCCAGTGCAACCCCTCCCCTGCAGTGGCCAGTAGTCCCTTCTCAGTGTCTATGAGTCTGCTGCTGTTTTGTTCCTTCTATTTTGTTTTTATATTCCACAAGTAATTGAAATCATATGGCATTTGTCTTTCTCTGCCTGGCTTATTTCACTGAGCATGATATCCTCTAGCTCCATCCATGTTGTTGCAAATGGCAGGATTTCTTTTCTTTTTATGGCTGAATAGTAGTCCATTGTGTACATGTACCATCTCTTTATCCGTTCACCTATTAATGGACTCTTAGGTTGCTTCCATATCTTTGCTGTGTGCAAACAGCAGTGATAAACACGGGAGTGCATATGTCTTTTCAAATCAGTGATGTTGTTTTCCTTGGGTAAATTCCTAGGAGTGGAATTACTGAGTAGAATGTTAGTTCTATTTTTAGTTTTTTGAGAAACCTCCATACTGCTTTATACAGTAGCTGCACCAATTGGCATTCCCACCAACAGTGGAGGATGGCTCCCTTTTCTTCACATCCTCACCGATGTGTGTTGTTTCTTGTCTTGTAGATAGTGGCCATTCTGACTGGTGTGAGGTGGTATCTCACTGTGGTTGTAATTTACAGTTCCCTGATGACTAGGGATGTGGAGCATTTTTTTCATGTGCCTGCTGGCCATCTGTATTTCTTTGGAGAAATGTCTGTCAGGTCCTTTGCCCATTTTTTATTCGGGTTATTTGTTTTTTGGGTGTTGAAGCATGTGAGTTTCTGTATACATTTTGGACATTAACCCCTTATCAGACGAGTCATTTACGAATATATTCTCTCATACTATAGTTGCCTTTTTGATCTGCTGATGGTGTCCTTTGCTGTTCAGAAGCTTTTTAGTTTGATTTAGTCCCACTTGTTCATTTTTTATTTTGTTTCTCTTGCCTGAGGAGACGTGTCCAGGAGGTTGTGTCTGACTGTCACATCTCTTAGGTCCTCCTTGCTCCTCACAGTCCAGACAGGTAAAAAGCAGGGTTTTAACCCTTTACAGTTCAGGAAGCTGGGGACCCGAGGGTGGCACCGTGTCTCATTTGCAGCTTATGTGGGGTCCACACTTCTTTAGGATCCGGGTGTCCTGGTGGAGCCCAGTGCTTCTGGGCCGCTCTGCTCTGCAGACTGTCTCCAGTTTGAGCGCTGATGCAAACAAGGACAGGCCCTTGCAGTTGAGAGTCATGTTCAGGGCTTCACTCACCCAAACTCTGGACCTGCTGTTTGGAGACCTTACCATCTTGAGTAGCTTCTCAACCTTATGCCATGCTTTAGTCCCTGACATGCGGAGGCTGCTGAGGAGGGACTGGGCTCAGGGACAGTCTCCTGCCTTCTCTCAGTGGCTGCACATTCCTTCCGGGGTCACACAGAAGCTGGGCATCTTGTTACAAACTCAGCTGTACTGTTGCTCAAGGAGCCATATCTGGTAAGGTAGGTGGATGTTAAATGACACCTGGTGCCACTGGGGAGCACACAGCCCGGGCTTTGTTGACTGGCCACAAAGGCCAGAGGCAGTGTGTTCGGATGCTGGCAGAAGCCAGTTCTGTAACTTTGTGGCCCTGCCAGACCAGTGGCTCACAGTGGGGCCTCCTTGGTTTAAACCGTGTACCTTCATTAACCTCTTGATGAGGTTTTACCACATAATTATCTGAAGTCCCTATCTCAACAAGGTAGTCTATGTTTGTGGGTGTTGCTGGCGAGTAGAGCTCAGTAGGCCTGACGGTGCAGAGCAAATGTCCAATGATGCGGCTGGGAGCGTCTAGCTGTCTGCAAGCTCTCCAGGCTTCCCTGGCGCCCTTCTTTGCCCTGGATGACTGCAGGAAGTGGGTGTTCAAACACAGGAGGGCTCAGGGGTCAGGACTAAAGGAGACCCAGGTCTGGTGCCCAGCAGCTCAGCGGTTGGTGACCTCACCTCCAGGGACTGTCCACAGTACCACTGGTGGCCAGGAACACAGGCATAATAGGGATGCAGAAGTTATCGACCCAGACAGAACAAGTATGTTGCAAAACTCGTGGCCAGGCCATGGCCCCTTGAGGATATTGTGGTTCAAGCTCAGAAGGAGAGCATCTCTTGGCTGTGAGTCAGCCCGGTTGTGATCCCCTGACCTGGCTGCAATGGCACCAGCCCCATGTTCTCACAGCATGGAGGAGAGGGCAAGAGTGTGCCCATTGGGCTCTGAGTGGGGTCCGCATCCTCAGTCCTGTGCAGAGGGGGATTTGCTCAGCAGGCTGAGAATAAGGGGCTCCAAGGGAAAGTGGGCAGCCTTGATGTGGGCGGTGGGGTGTCCACTGCCCACGCCAGGGAAACCATGGCATCCACAGACCATTTATGCCTTCATTCAGGACATGGGCACCAAGGGTCTGCAGTTTGCCTGGTGGGATGTTGTCGGGACATGCAGAGCCTCATGTCTTCCAAGGAGGTCCCAGGGTGCTTGGGAAGAGACAGAGATGTCAGTGGGAAATAAATACAATGTATGTCTGAGAGACATAGGAGCCAACTGAGAAGTTCCCAGTGGCCGATGCTGGAAAGTGAAATATGTTGTATGACAAAATACAGTGGATTGGATTGTAACCCCAAGTGTATAAATACCCGAGTCCATATGATCGAATAATAAGTAAATGGGGAGGAGAGGCTCCTTTCCATGGAGAGCGTGCTGGCTGCCCCTCAGCAAGGAGACCAGGCCCGGCCCCAGCTGGGGTGAGTGGTGGGTAGGCAAGAAGGGCATCTTTCCTCATGAGGACGACCAGGCGGCCCCAGGGAGGGACTGTGTACACAGCCTTGCTCGGCACTCAGAGTAAGGGAAGCCTGGGAAACCCCTACCCTGAGAAGCCTCAGTAGACAGGACAGCCAGGCGCCTGTAGTGTCCCGGGCGGGGTCCTGGGGGAGGAGGGAACTGGTGTCCTTACTTTCCTAGGGACAGTGTCTCAGGCTTTCCTTATGTTTGATGGCCTTGACAGTTTGAGAAGTGTTGCGCGCCTGCTGTGTGGCGTATCTGTCAAGTGGCGTTGGTCTGTTTTTCCCTAGACTAGACGGGTTGTAGGTTTGGGATGGCAAAGTGTCCTCCTAACGTCCGTCAACCTTCTGAATGATTTTTCACCCCCGTGGAGTTAAGTGTTTGTGCTGCAGAGCCCCTGGTGCTGCCAGGCTCTCTGCCAGCCTTTCTAGTGGATGCTCAGGGCGCCTGCAGTGCTTTCCTTGAGCTTCCTCCTCTGTGCAGTGTGTGCTCACAAGATGTGGCCATTTTGATTGACTTGTTTGCATTTGTTCTCTACTTGTGGTTCTTTCTGGGAGTGACCTCCAGCCCTCTTTTGTAGACGTGTCCCACAGAGGGATGACAGCTGTACCCTGAATTCATGCCTGTGGGTGTCCCCCAGGGAGGGCTTTGTCAACTCGGCCAGGTCCCTGCACCCTGAGTTGGGGCCACCCTGTGCTGGAGTCGCTGTGGTCAGCAGCCTTGTGGGCTTGGGGCAGGCACTTCCCTCTGGGAAGAGAGGAAGCAAGGGGAACAGCAGGGAAGGTGGAAACGTCCCTGTTCCAGCTGTGTGACTCAGGGCAAGTCACTGAGCACCTCTGTGCCTTAGTTTCTGCATTGGTAAATGGGGATGCCAACTGGGCCTGCAGTGGACATCATCACAGGATTGAGGGAAGGGATGCAGAGGGTAAGTGCAGCGCCTGGCCCGTCGCTGCACCACGTGACAGATGTCTGTGGCCATCACCATGTCGTCATTGTCATTGGTCAGATCTGGCCAAAGTAGAGATGGGGGCAAAGGCTCCTGCTGGACTGCCCTCAGGTGTGCCTGGCATGCACCCCTGCCATCCCACTCAGCTTGGTTGGCACTTCCCAGGCGCCTCCCCCTCCAGCCCCTCTGTGCTCTGTATTTTGACTCAGTTGAATCAATGTTTCATCCAAAGTTGCATCATCCAGTGTTGTGCACATAGCAGATGCCCGAGAATGGTTTCTGTTGAACAGAGAGTCAGGCCTTTCTGGGTCGACTGCCTAACCAGGACCCATCCTGGCCTCCACTCCTTCAGTTGTACTGTGGCGCCTGGCAGGGCTCCTCTGAGCACCTCGGCTGGCTGGGCTCTGAAGCCCCTGCTGATCCTTTTCCCAGGGCAGAGCAGGTTCTGGGAGGAGGAGCATGCGACGTTCAGGGAGGAGACCAGGTTGGCGTCTAGGTGCCATCATGATGCCTGAGGTGGCCTCCTGTTTCCATAGACATGCAGTCATGTGCCACAGCTGTTGCATGCTTGTATGTCCACTAGTCTCTGCACATGCTGTTTAACACATGTGTATGTCTCTGTGGTGTGTGTGTGTCTCCCTGATGCTGCAGGCTGACTGTCCTTACCCCCTCTGCACGAGGAGGCTGAAACCCAGAGAAGGCATATTGTTTCCAGCCTGCCCAGCTGGAGAGCTGGGACTTAAGACTGGGTGTTTTGATCTTCAAAATCTGTGGCCCTGCAAGTGGCCAAACTAGGGTCAGTAAGACAGGCAACAGCAGGTTTTGGGAGCTTGTGGTCTGTTGCGAGGTCGGCAGACATTTCCCATCACAGGCAAGATGGCGAATGTCTTAGGCCACATGGGTCACAGAGTCTCTGCCCTGAGAGCAGCGATGGGAGACTCTGAGTGGAGCGGGCATGACTGTGTCCCATAAAACCTTACTTAGAAAAACCGGTGCTGTGCCCCCTGCCGCGTGTGGCCCACGGTTTGCCTACACTGGCCAGTGGGGAGGTGTGGGAAGTGTCTCAGCAATGGCGAAACCCCCTTCCTGGGCATCTTTGGTTGGGGGACTGCACCTTTGGCCCCACAGTGCTTCGCCTGCGGGTGCTGAACACAGCCTCCCTGCGCATGGGCCCCAGCTGCCGTCTGTGCTGAGCCGGTCTTCCATTCCCTTGCTTCTGCAGTACATGGGTGCTCCAGTGGCTTACGTCCAGCAGATCTTTGTCAAGTCGTCTGTGTCTCCCTGGCACAAGAACCTCCTAGCAGTCGATGTGTTCCGCTCACCTCTGTCCCGGGCATTCCAGCTGGTGGAGGAGGTCCGGAACCATGTGCTAAGAGACAGGTAACTGTCTCAGGGGCCCAGCCGCCGACCTGTGCCAAGGGCAGCCCACTGTACCTCCATGGAGCAGCCCGCTCTGCAGAAACTGGGTGAGCGGGCAGAACAGCTGTGCATTCTCAGCGTCCTTGTGGATTCCCTGAGGCTTGCTGTGCCTGGACTCCTGCAGATGTCACAGATGGCAGCCTGAGGTCCAGCCCCATGTCACAGACAGTGGGTATCCCCCAGGCTGGCTGCCACGAGCTGATGGGCTTGGCTCAGTTGTGCCTCTGCTGGCTCACCGCCTTGGGGTGGCAGGACCTGAATGGCACGGTTGCAGCCACGCTGATGGGCCAGTTCCAAGGGTGCACCCAGGTCTGCCAGGAGGCATGCCCCACTTGCCATGTGGCTCTGGTGTAGCTGCCTTCAGTTAGCTGAGGGTTTTGACGGGGATTTTGGTGAATGAGACAAAGCCTCTGCCTTTCACCCCGTCTCCTCTGCCCTCCCAGTTGGCCAAGGTGTGTGAGTGGGTGGGTGGTGTGTGCTCCCAGAACTTGCCTGTCCTGAGTGACTGGCTTTTGTTGTGGGTGTGGGATGCCTGAAAGAATGCTCCCCTGCTGCCCCTGTACTCGGGCTCTCTGAGAACCAGGCACCTCCGGGGCCTCCTTGCTAGCAACACAGGCTGCCTCCTGCTGTCTCCTGCACAGCTCGGGGACCAGGAGCCTGGAGGAGGTGTGCCTGCAGGTGACAGACCTGCTGCCGGGCCTCAGGAAGCTCCGGGACATACTCCCTGAGCACGGGTGCCTGTTGCTATCCCCTGGAAACTTCTGGCAGAATGACCGGGAGCGCTTCCATGCTGACCCTGACATCATTGGCACCATCCACCAGCACGAGCCCAAAACCCTGCAGACCTCGGCCACACTCAAAGGTGCTACGGGTGGGCACCTGTGGGTACCATGTCTCCTTCAGCGGGCACTCTGGCAGACCCAGGGTTTCCTGTGTTTCTAAGGGTGGGGCGGAGAGGGATCCTTAGGACTCCACAGCAGCTTCTGCCCCCTTGTCAGCACCTGCTGGTTTCTTCCTGCAGACCTACTGTTTGGTGTTCCTGGGAAGGACAGTGGGGTGAGCCTCTACCCCAGGAGGAGGATGGTCTCGTATGCTATCACCCTGGTCTTCCAGCACTATCACGCCAAGTAAGGCCCTTGGCACCAGGGCCCACCCAGACATCTGAGGGGCACCGCCTGACCTCTGGGTCTGGGTGCGGGCCAAACAGCATGCCCCCACTGATCTGTCCAGAGCCCCGTGTGGCCTCACAGTCCTTCCCAGTGGCGCCTGCCCATGGCTCCCCAGCAAGGGCCTGGGCACTTGTGACAGGTTGGGGACAGGTGCTGGGAAGGAGCAGGGGTGGCCACTGAGACACTTCTGCTGGGCCCAGGGGAGGCAACGCTGAACTCCTCTCACCCTGTGACAGGTTCCTGGGCAGCCTGCGGGCCCGCCTGATGCTCCTGCACCCCAGCCCCAACTGCAGTCTCCGGGCGGAGAGCCTAGTTCACGTGCATTTTAAGGAGGAGATTGGCATCGCTGAGCTCATCCCCCTTGTGACCACCTACATCATCTTGTTTGCCTACATCTACTTCTCCACACGTGGGTACCCACAGGGGCTTCTTCCAGGCTACGATGGGCGGCTCCCATTCACTGACCTTCCTGCCTCTGGAGGGGGCATGTGCAGAGACGGACAGCACTGGCGGTGGGCACAGACCCAGGCCCTCATCCATCAGCAGAGCTGTGGCTTCGGGGCTTCCAGAGCTCTTGCTTCTCAGGAAAAGATTTCTGGGTTAGGGTTCCCAAAAGATGTGCACACAACAGAAGGCTTTTGGGTAGCCACTGCCCTGGAGACAGGGAAGTTCTTGGGCATCCTTTCCTTTGGTGAAGCCAGGGGCCTCCCCTGCCTCAAATTCCAGGACACACTCTACTCCCAGAGCTTGGCTAAGAGGCGCCCATGTGTGGCAGGGTCTGGCTGCAGGTGCTGCCCTGATCACCCTCTCTGCCCTCCAGGCAAGATCGACATGGTCAAGTCCAAGTGGGGGCTGGCTCTGGCCGCCGTGGTCACCGTGCTCAGCTCGCTGCTTATGTCCGTGGGGCTCTGCACGCTCTTTGGCCTGACTCCCACCCTCAATGGCGGGTAGGTCCCCATCAAAGGCCTTGGGGCCTTGGGCTCAAGAGCCTTGCACCTTTGGGCCTGCCCTGGCCTGGATGCTGCCTGTTACCCCACGTCTTCCCATTGTCTGGACATTGAAGAGGTGCATCGTTTTCCTCTCCCCGTCACCCGGCT
This sequence comes from Manis pentadactyla, assembly GCF_030020395.1. Taxonomy (NCBI): domain Eukaryota; kingdom Metazoa; phylum Chordata; class Mammalia; order Pholidota; family Manidae; genus Manis; species Manis pentadactyla. The sequence continues at coordinate 237,008,535 of NC_080019.1, forward strand.
GGTAGTCACATGTGTGTGTATGTAGTGTGTCTGTGTGTACATCTGGTACGTGTCTAGGATTCTGTGTGTGTGTGTGTGTGTGTGTGTGTGTGTATAGGCATCTGCATGGCTGCGTCTTGAGTATGTATGTGTGTATAACTGTATACGCATGTCTGAGCTTTTAGCATCTGTACTCAAGCACACTGCTCCCGATGGCCTCAGCCACAGGTGGGTGTGTGATAGGGTCGATTTCTTCATTTTTCACTATTAAAACACTTAACTGCCTAATGAGGTAGGTCACTGTAGAGTAAGCACTCTACCTCGTCACCTTTCAGTGGTATTTCCCTTCCCCTGCATGTCCTCTCTGAAGCCCAATGAGAAGCCCTTCCCTGGGTCTTCCCTCCGGCCTCAGTCCTTTTCTCTTGGCCCTGGCGAGCCCGCCCCTCATCTGCCTGTCCGTCTGCGGTCGCAAACCGATCAGCCTGTCCCCACCTTGCTTGTCCGGCTGATTGCAGGGAGAGCAACTTTGCGTTTTCTACTTTCCTTGGTGATAGAACACCTGCTTGCTGTCCCTAAACTGGTGGTGCTGAATTGCCTGGGGTCTTTGTGGACTGGACAGAGGTCCCACGGGTCAGGGTGGGGCTGTGTGGATGGAGGTCCCGTGGGTAGAGGCGGGGAGATGGGTCTCTGCCCTGAGCCTCCACCTCAGGCTGTAGGCCCAGCATCCTGCCTGGGGCCCAAACCTGTTGGGAAGCACGGTGTGCTTGGCCTCGTCAGAACCGCCCTCCCTTGTCCCCAGTGAGATCTTCCCCTACCTCGTGGTAGTTATTGGCTTAGAGAACGTGCTGGTGCTCACCAAGTCAGTGGTCTCTACCCCCGTGGATCTGGAGGTGAAGCTGCGCATCGCCCAAGGTATCCGGGATCGGGCGGGCAGTGGTGTGCAGGGGTGGGCCTGGGTCACGCTGTTCCTGATGAGGGGCAGGAGCCTCAGAAGCCCCAGAACACCCTCCACAGTGGGCCAGCAGGCCCGGCAGCTTGTGGGCTCATGCCAGGGAGCCATGGGGTCTCTGGGTTTGTGCTTTGTTGGGCTCCAGGTGTCAACAAGATGGCCACTAAGCTGTGTGGGCTCGGGCTTGAAGGCCCTCTGTCCAGACTGGCACCTGGTATGTTCTCCACCACTCTAGGCCCCTGGGCTCGGTCACTGCTGGCCACCTCAGTGGTGGAGCTATGGACCTCGGCTTCTGGGGGAAGCAGAGAGGAGAGCCTAGCCTCGAAGCCTGAGACCTTGTGCCCACTCCTGACCCCCATCTTTGGGGCTGCACCCGGGGCAGGCTGCTACATCACACAGCCACTTTTGCCAACTTCCACAGGAGGCTGGGCCCTGTGCTAGAGTGGCGTCCCGCGGAGATGGCCACCAGATGCTTACAGCCTTAGGCTGCCATGGGTGCAGGACAGCCAGGGTCCCAGAGGGGAGGCCTCGTGGAAGAGGAGGCTAGCTCTCCCATCCCTTGAGCCATTTTGGTACGTGGCAGGCAGGCTCCCTCACACCCTGGCCATGCAGACCTGTCAAGAGCAGCATGTGGATGTTGGGTGAGCCAGAGAGGGTCGTCCTTCGCTTTCCTCTGGGCTCACTCAGCCCCACACCCTGCTCTGCTTTTGCCTCCCTCTGATGGCGACAGCACTCCCATACCCTCCAGGCCCCCAAGTTCCCTTCCCTGCAGCAGCTGTGCGGTGGCGGATGGCGGGCACTTGCAGAGGCCTGAGTTTTGGGCACTACGGTAGAGTGGCTGCCTCAGAAGCTGGGAGGGCCAGACACGTCCGGGACGGAGGTCATGTGCTGGCCCCCTGGCCATGTTGTTGCCTCTGCAGGGCTAAGCAGCGAGAGCTGGTCCATCATGAAGAACATGGCCACTGAGTTGGGCATCATCCTCATTGGTTACTTCACCCTGGTGCCTGCCATCCAGGTAGGACCCCAGGCCTGCTGTGTGGTTGTGGGCCCAATGCCAGGCCCAGCCATGTGGCTGTGTGCAGGATGACTGCCAGATGGTGGGGCCTCTTTGCTGACAAGGTGGTGGTTGCTGCGCAGAGTGCTGGCACTCCTGTTTCAGAAGGTACTCATTGAGCCCTGGCCGGATTATGGGATTGGCGCTCTGCGCAGGCAGTCTCTGCCTTTGACCTTGTCCCCTTAAGCACTCTTATGCTGCCAAGTGTCAGGATGTGCTCAGTGGGCACAGCAGAGAGGCCCGGCTATACAGCTCCAGCCAGACGTGGTTTCCCATTTCTCAGGCAGAGACACAGTGGTCCCCTGCTGACTTTCTTGACTTTAGCCCTCCAGACACATGGGCCCCTGATGGAGGGCCACCAGACATTGCCCTGACTGGCCTCTCCTCTTGGAAAGTGCCCTCACTCAGCTGTAGGGCTGGACCTGCATGGTGCTGGAAGTCCAGCTGATGCAGGAGTGGCACGAAGGGAATGGCTTATCTCCTTCCCGAGGCTGGAAGGCCTAATGGGGTGCAGGGCTGAGAGAGCAAAGGGTTCTAGCTGCTTCCTCCGACAGCTCCTTGGGCATCCACAGGGCACCATGCAGCCTGGGACGTTAGCTCTGATGTGACCCCTATGCCACCATGTGCTGGACACTTGGTCCTACTCCAGATTTGAGCTGATGCCTTGGGGACGCGCAGAGGTCTCTAGCAACGCGGCAGGGGAGGAAAAGCTGAATCTGGGAAATACCATCTATTGGTAGAGCTTAATGCAGCCGCTGACTCTTTTCCGGTTTTAGGGCAGAATTAACTCTTTCCTGCCCTCCCTCCAGTGGTCTTGTGTAGTTGCTGACAGGAACCTTTCAGAGAGACCCAAACTGGGTTCATATCTGGGCCCTGGGAGCTTGTTGAGCAGCAGGCTGGTGTCCCTGGGGATCAGAAGGGTGCTGACTGCCTGCCTGCCCGCCCACCGTCTGGGGTTAGGGAACAGGGTCTCTGCTGTCCCTTGGTGGGGATGGGAGGGGCTGGGCCCGAGGTAACGGCCCCCTTGTCTGCTGGCTGCAGGAGTTCTGTCTCTTCGCTGTCGTGGGCCTGGTGTCTGACTTCTTCCTCCAGATGCTCTTCTTCACCACTGTCCTGTCCATCGACATTCGCCGCATGGAGGTAGGGGGACTGGGCCCCCCTCCTCAGCCCAGGCTGTGTGGGAACCTGCAGTGAGCAAGCGGCTGCAGCCTTGAGCACTGTGCCCCCACAGCTGGCGGACCTGAACAAGCGGCTGCCCCCAGAGGCCTGCCTGCCCGCAGCTAAGCCAGGGGCACGGCCTGCACGCTTTGAGCGGCAGCTGGCTGTGCGCCCGTCCACACCTCACACCATCACCCTGCAACCATCCTCCTTCCGAAATCTGCGGCTCCCGAAGAGGCTGCGCGTCATCTACTTCCTGGCCCGCACCCGCCTGGCCCAGCGCCTCATTATGGTACCACCCCTGGCCCTGGCCCAGTGCCGCCTCATGGTATCACTCCCCAGCCCAATAACTCATCATGGTATTACTCCTGACCCAGTGTCTCATCATGGTACCGGCCACTCTCGGGACCCTTGGCACTGTCCCACTTCTCCTGGAGGTGGGGCTGCCCCCTAAGCTTCCGTGGCCCTTTCAAGTCTTGCTTTGGGGAGCCGGCCAGCACACCCTGCCAGGACCCTGGTGGTTTCTGAGTTGATGGGCCCATCTATGGGAGACACAGTCCGTGGGCTCTCATCTCCCTGGAGTGTCCCAGGAGAGCAGCCTGCTGGATGGGGTGCTCTGGGATGGGATGGACCATGGCTCACGGTCAGGGTTCACTGGCCACTTCAGTGAGTAGGTTTCAGAAAGCATGAGGCGGGACAACTCACCTGCTGGTCTGGGTGGAGGGGAGAAGCAGCAGGGCGGGCTGCTGGCTGGCAGTGCCTCCCCCAGGGACCGATGGGGGGCAGAGTGAGGCCAAGGCCCCTGAGCAGCAGGGTGGGCGGCCAGTCCCTCCATCCGTGCTGACCATGGGCAGCAGTGGAGATGGGAGAGCTCTGATTGCAACCTAAGGATCTCCTCTTTCCAGACTGTGACCCTAGATCCCTTCAACTGGTGGGTGTCAGGAGGCAGAGGGAAGGACAGATGGGGCCTGAGGCCCCATGCTGCTTCCTTCCTGCTTGAGGCCCAGGCTGCTGGGGCAAGGATGGGACTTCCCTTCCTCCCAGAGCCCATCCCCCCAGCAGCTGATGTCCCCTGCAGGCTGGCACTGTGGTCTGGATTGGTATCCTGGTGTATACGGACCCAGCAGGGCTGCGGCCCTACCTGACTGCCCAAGTGACAGAACAGAGCCCACTGGGCGAGGGTGCCCTGACCCCTGTGCCCGTGCCAAGCGGGGTGCTGCCCGCCAGCCACCCAGACCCTGCCTTCCCGATTGTCCTGCCTGATGCCAAGTCAGTCGAGAACCAGACGTTGCCTGGGTATCCACCCGAGCCTGGGGGTCTGGCAGACGGTGTCCACGATGGCCCAGTACCAGAGGTCACCTGGGGGCCTGAGGATGAGGAGCTTTGGAGAAGACTGTCCTTCCGCCACTGGCCAACGCTCTTCAGCTACTACAACATCACGCTGGCAAAGAGGTGAGGTGGCCCTGCCAGTTGCCACCCCCCGGTTGATGTCAGCTCACCTTCCTGGAGCATCCCTTCCCCTCAGGGGAGACACCAGTTTGAATTGTGCATTTCTTTTAAATCTTTGACATTGTAAGGTGGTGAGGTTAGAACTGGTGCTCCTAGCAGCCACAGCCCAAGATGGGTGGTCTGGGGCCCCTGGGTCAGTCAGCCTTGGCTGTAGTGAGGACCCCCCACCCCAGGGTGGGGGACCCGGACCATGTGCCCTGCTGCTTCGGTGGCTAGGCAGCGAGGTTACGATGTGTGAGTTGGGTTGGGCGACCCGCCTGTGCCCCCAGCGCCCCCGGATGGGTGGGCCCGGAGGCTGGCAGGTTGAGCCGCTGTCCAGGTGGAGAGGGGAGGGGCAGCGGAGGCGCTTCCAGCTGAGGCCTCGCTGCCCGGCCCCAGGTACATCAGCCTCCTGCCAGTCATCCCAGTCACGCTCCGCCTGCACCCAAGCGAGGCCCTGGAGGGGCGGCGCCCTCAGGACGGCCGCGGGGCGTGGCCCGGGCCCTGGGAGGCCGGCCCCAAGGCCCCGAGCGCGGCGCAGGGCCCCCGAGACGTCACGCTGTACAAGTAAGGTCTGCGCGGGGAGGGGCGGCCGGCGGGAGGGTCCGGACGGCCTCACAGTGTCCTGCTGGGCGCAGGGTGGCCGCGCTCGGCCTGGCCGCGGGCGTCGTCCTCGTGCTGCTGCTGCTCTGTCTCTACCGCGTGCTCTGCCCGCGCAACTACGGGCAGCCCGGGAGCGGGCCCGGCCGGCGGCGGCGCGGGGAGCTGCCGTGTGACGACTACGGCTACGCACCGCCCGAGACGGAGATCGTGCCGCTGGTGCTGCGCGGGCACCTCATGGTGAGGGGGCGGGGCTGCGGCGAGGGGGCGGGGCCGGGCCGTGGCGCCACCTCCAGTCGGAGCCGGACCCGTGTCTGCGCTGTGCCCCTCTAGGACATCGAGTGTCTGGCCAGCGACGGCATGCTGCTGGTGAGCTGCTGCCTGGCGGGCCACGTGTGCGTGTGGGACGCGCAGACCGGGGACTGCCTCACGCGCATCCCGCGCCCCGGGTAGGCGCCCGGGGGTTACCGCCCGCGGCTGTTCGTCGGCGTCCACCCCACAGCCACCCTCATGGCGGCCCGCGGCGCTCACGCGCCCTCCTGCCCCCGCAGGCATCGCCGGGACAGTGGCGGTGGCAGCGTTCCCGAGGCACCGGAGAGCTGGGGGAGGCTGTCGGACGACGGGAAGGCCGGCTCGGAGGAGCTCGGGGACGGCTCTCCGCTGCGGCACCGTCCCCGAGGCCCGCCGCCGCCGCCGCTCTTCGGAGACCAGCCGGACCTCAGCTGCTTGATCGATACGGATTTCTCAGCCCCGGCAAGGCTCCCTGAGCCCCGGCACCGGGGGTGCTACGGCGCGCGGGGCTCCGCGGGCTACGACTTCCACCGCCTGGTGCAGCGAATGTGCCGTGGGGAGGGCCTGGTTCCGGCCCCGACGCAGGCCGTGCGCCCGCCCTCGCCTGGGCCGGCGCCGCCTCTGGCCCCTGAGGAGGAGGAGGGCTCCCTTCCTGAAGAGGGGTCCGCTTTTCTCTCCTGGGCTCCCAGCGCGGACGGCGCCATATGGAGCCTGGAGCTGCAGGGCAGCCTCATCGTGGTGGGACGGAGCAGCGGCCGGCTGGAGGTGGGCGGGGCCGGCTGGAGGTGGGCGGGGCGGGGGCGGGGCTTCCGGGAGGCCGCTCGCGGCCTTCCCAGCACACAGGTGCCCGCAGCTGCCGGGCTTGCAGGTGTGGGACGCCGTCGAGGGCACGCTCCGCTGCAGCAGCGAGGAGGTCTCCTCGGGCATCACGGCGCTCGTCTTCCTGGACAGAAGGTGGGCGTTCTGGGCTCGGCCTCACCCTCCATAGACACCCGCATCCTCCTGAGGTTTGAGTCCTGGCTCCCATCACTGCTATGCGATTTTATCTCCCTCCTGCTCCTGACAGCGACCGTGTTGTCACTGCCATATTCACGGGAAGGGTGCCAGCTGAGAAGTGATGGTATGAAGCACTTAGAACAGCAGGGTGGCAGCGCGGTTTTCTACTGACCCTCCGAAGTCAGCTGCTCTTGTGTCTATACTGACGTTTTTGGTTCTCCTGGCTGCATTCTGGGTTACAGGAAAATGCATCTTCAGGACCTTATTGAGCCTTTTCTTTCCCTTTGATGCTGAGCTCTTCTTGCTCCCTTCTCAGCACTTCCCCTGGTGTGGGCATCCCCAGGGCTCCACGTGCGGCAGGCCCTGGGCCCAGGCTTTGGTCCCTCTGGGCTCATAAACCAGGTCCTGTCCAGGTGCTGGCACCCTCAGCGCCCTGGTTTCTCATGGGACCTGAGTCCAGCTGGAGCCTGACCCCTTGTGCTGTTCTCAGTGCTGTTGCTGTCAGTCCTGCCACCGCCAAGGCTTCCTCTTCTCCAGCCCGGCCCAGTCCTTCGGGTTCCCACATGCTTGGAAACCCTTACCTGCTGCCTGCGACTTTGGTCTTACTGAAAGAAAACCCCCATCTCAGCCCAACCCTGAGTCTGGGTGACTGTGGCCTCTCCCTGCCCCCCACTTTCTCGCTCTGCCAGGAGCCGTGCATGCTCATGGGACAAGGCCGTAGACGTGCAATTGCCTTTTACTTGAGTAAGATTTTGGACCCCACTCACTTGGAGGCTTTGGGAACACTGGGCAGATGTCTCCATTTCTGCCTGTCAACCTGTGTATGTGAATTAATGAACAGGAAAGGAAATCCTTATTTTTTTGTAGAAAAAGGAAATGGAGTGGGTGGTGCTCAGGTCTAAGCTGCTTTGATGTGAGTGAGACAGAGGCTCCATAGCTCCTGTGCCCATTCTGCAGAAATCTGTTCTTCGGGCTCTAAAGAGGAACCTCCGCATGCTTGTTTTACTACCTTACATGAGAGGATGCTACCCAGGTGCCATGCCACATGTGTTAGCTCACTCATGATCACACCAAGGGGGCTACTGTTGTCCTCATTTCACAGATGAGGAAACTGAGGCACAGAGAGGCTAACAGAGTTGCAGCTGGGTCTCTAGCCCCAGCACCAGTGCTTCCCTTGAGGTTCCCACCTGCCCTCTGTGCTCAGCCCACACTGGGAACTCTGAGGGGCCGCCAACAGCTGCCCTTCTTTCTCTTCCAGGATTGTGGCTGCCCGGCTCAATGGATCCCTCGATTTCTTCTCCCTGGAGACCCACGCTGCCCTCAGCCCCCTGCAGTTCCGAGGTCAGAGGACCTGGGCCAGGCAGGGGCCTGAACCTGGTGGTGGGTGGGGCCGCCCATGGGGTGTCCTCTTAGAGACCCCTCACAGGTCGGCTGTCCCCAGGGAACCCAGGGTGCGGCAGCTCCCCCACATCCCCTGTGTACAGCAGCAGTGACACGGTGGCCTGCCACCTGACCCACACGGTGCCCTGTGCACACCAGAAGCCTATCACAGCCCTGAAGGCCGCCGCTGGGCGCCTCGTGACTGGGAGCCAAGACCACACGCTGAGAGTGAGTGTGGCCCTGTCCCCGGTGCTGGGTGGCCTAGTGCAGGGGATGGGCAGTTGCTCAGGGAGGCTGGAGGTGCCCTGAACTAGGGTAGGGACTTCTGTGACCTGGAAGACCCCCAGGCCTGACGCCCATCCCCGCCCAGGTGTTCCGTCTGGAGGACTCGTGCTGTCTCTTCACCCTGCAGGGCCACTCAGGGGCTATCACCACAGTGTACATGGACCAGGTAAGGGGCCACCAGTGGGTGCCGGGGACCTAGCCAGCCTGTGACCTGTTTCTGAATCCAGGAAGCTGGGACACTCTTTTGACAGAGGTATTCCAGCATTGACCAGTGCCCCTGTGCCTGTGTCCCTAGACGATGGTGCTGGCCAGTGGAGGACAGGATGGGGCCATCTGCCTGTGGGATGTGCTGACCGGCAGCCGGGTCAGCCACATGTTTGCTCATCGTGGGGACGTCACCTCACTCACCTGTACCACCTGCTGCATCATCAGCAGCGGCCTGGATGATCTCATCAGCATTTGGGACCGCAGCACAGGCATCAAGCTCTACTCCATTCAACAGGTAAGGGCTTGGGGGCCACAGGCATCTGTCTCTTCGGGAAGGACTCCAGACACTGAACCTGCCACGTCCTTGTCTCCAGGATCTGGGCTGCGGTGCGAGCCTGGGTGTCATCTCAGACAACCTGCTGGTGACTGGTGGCCAGGGCTGTGTCTCCTTTTGGGACCTGAACTACGGCGACCTGTTACAGACAGTCTACCTGGGGAAGAACAGCGAGGCTCAGCCTGCCCGCCAGATCCTGGTGCTGGACAATGCCGCCATCGTCTGCAACTTTGGGAGCGAGCTCAGCCTGGTATACGTGCCCTCCGTGCTGGAGAAGCTGGACTGAGGGTGGGCAGTGACTGTGACCCCTGCACCAGCCGTGCAGTGGCACTGGCTGCTCTGTGGGGCCAATGCACTGGATCTGGATGGGGGTGTGCAGCTGTGATTTCTGGAAGCTGCCTCATAACAACTAATATTAAACTCCTTTTTATAAATCATGTCTCCCAGGGCCCTTGTGAGCCCCTAGCGCCTTCCCCTAGAGGAGCTCCTTGGTCACATCCCTGCCAACCCTGTGCCGATCAGGTTCAAGGCTTCTTGGCTCAGAGCTGCTCCAGGCAGGAGCCACACACACAGATAGTAAGTGCCCAGGGTCTGCTTCTGTGAGGCCAGCCCCACTCCATGCTCCCAGAGGCACGTCGCTTAAGACTCGGGCCTCCCCAAACCCCTGAGGCAGCAGTGACTGACAGACACAGGCTATGGAACAGGTTGGTTTATTACTTCACCAGTGAAGAGGTGGAAAACATGAGGCCCCACAAAGGAAAACCTGACACAAGGCCTACGGTGCATCCCCACCCCACCGGTGTGCAGGCTGGGCCAGGCAGGGCTAAAAAGGCAGCAGGAATGGGAGTAAAGGCCCGGCCCGTCTCTCCAGAGACCCTGCCAGGCCTGGGCGATGGTGGTGTAGTGTGAGGAACAGGCAGGCAGAGCCTGCTCAGGTCTTGTTCAGTGTCCAGAGAGGGTCCAGGAGGCTGAGAGGGTCATCAGCAGGCCTGGCAGCCCGCAGACCCTGCCCATTGTGGGCCTGCAGAAAGTTGTGCTTGCTCATACGCTGCTTCCCCCGCAAGGAGCTGTCCAGGGAAAAGGCCTCGGGAGTGAGGGAGGCCAGCAGCTCCAGAGAGGACGAAGGGGCGCCCAGGCTGGGGACCTCAGGTGCTGGTGGCTCCTCCTCAGGCTGTGGGGCCTCAGGCAGGGGTGGAGCAAGGGGGGGCGGGGAGGAGGGAGGCTGGGTGGCCTCTGGGAGGCTGGGCAGCAGGGCCACGGGCTCTGCTGGGCCAGGCAGGCTGCCAGCTGGGGACTCTAGTCCCCCAGGAGGGCGGATGCTGAGCTTGGCAATCGTGGCCTGAATGGAGCTGATGGGCACGTCCCCACCAAGGACCAGGTCCTGGGAGTCCTGAGGAAGGTGATGCTGAGAAGACAGAGCAGGTGACCGTGGGGGCCCATGAGTCGCATCCACCCAGCTGCCCTGGCCCCACCTCACCTTCTGGCCGAGGCCTGTGCCAGCAGAGGGTTTGCCCGGGGGGGGCACGCCATGGCGCTGCAAGACCTGCTCCACATGTTTCACCACTGCCTCCTGGCAGAACCGGAGGTGCAACTGCAGAGGGCACAAGGCCCAGTCAGAGGGCAGCCCTCACCCTGCGGCCCCCTGCCCATCTGCCCAGAGCCTCACCTTCTCCTGCAGCATGTGCTTCCTCTGCTGCCGCATGCGCCGCACCAGCCGTGGCAGCTCTGGGATCCCGCTTCCAGCCTCCACCTCCTGCACAGCCGCGTAGAGCAGTGCAAAGGCTCCTGTGCGGCCCACCCCGGAGCTGTGGCGGGAACAGGGCATGAGGTGAGGGCCCGCCAGGAGGAGCCCCCAGGCAGCTGCCAGGCACCTCACCTGCAGTGCACGATGATCGGCGTGTGCAGGGGCCGCTGGTGCAGGTAGTGCGTGTGCACCTCCCGGATGAAGCACAGCAGGCCGCTGGGGCTGTCGGGCAGGCCTCTGCAGGGGCAGGGTTGTCAAGGAGTGAGGCCTGACCGAGTCCCCCACCAGCCCCCACACCCACGCCTCCCCTCCCCTAGGAAGGGCAGCCGACATACAACTCGGGCCACGTGGGGAAGTGCAGGTGCACCACAGAGCGCTTGAGGCTCTGGTCACGGAACTGCAGGCTCAGCACACGCTCCACGTGGGTCTCAGTAGTGCGGACGCTGCTCAGGGCCAGGCTCAGGGCACCGTGCACCACAGGCTGGCCCCTCTCAGTTGGGTAGTAGCGTGCCACCTTTTGCTGAGGAGGAAACAGGGCACTTAGGGCTGGGTTTGCAGTGTCCCCTGGTCTCCCACCCAGCCTCTCCCTTACCTTCTCCACCTCGGCCTCAGACACCAGCATGACAATGACCGACACTTTCTGCTCGTGCACCATGAGCCAAAAATCAGCAGCTGTGCCAGGCAGAGGTGCCTGGGTGGCCACCAATGGGGGGCAGTACGGCGAGAGCCCCTCCACGAGGCTGGCGTTGATGTAGTCATCCTTGCCCGAGCGCAAGACCACACGGTTACTGTCATAGGGCATGGCATCCTGACGCCGGTTCTTCAGTGAGTAGCAGCGCGCGATGGCGATGGACCGGCCACGGGCATCGTGCTCCTGTGCGTCCTGCAGCTCCCGCCAGACTGCGTCCAGAGCCCCTGGGTCTCCCAGCTGGCCCCGAAAGGCCTCCAGCTCCTGCTGCAGCTGCTGCAGCCGCTCAGGGCGCTCATAGGGGTCCTGCTCGATGAGCCGCAGGGCCTGTGGGCGCCGTCCCTCAGCCGCATCCGCCTTAGTGGGCTGCAGCAGGGGCTGCCCCCCACCAGGAGGCTGCACACCACCATGCTGGCTCTCAGGGCTGGAGGACAGGAGGTCTGCCGCCGTGGCACCTCGGCGCAGACATGGGGGTGGCTCTGCTGCAGGGGGCCGAGGTGCCGGGCCAGGCCCCGGAGAGGGTGCAGGCGAAGGCACCAGGCGTGGACTGGGGGTGGACTGGCCAGTGGGAGGAGGGCCTCGGATGGAGAGAGGGGCTGCCTGGGGGCCCAGAGGCCTGGGGGCAGGTGCAGGACCATATGTCAGGGTGGGATGGGGAGGCTGACGGGGCCCAGGGCTGGGGAAAGGCAGAGCCCCTGAGTTGGGCGGCAGAGGGTCCTGAGAGGGGCCTGAGTAGAGCTGGGTGTGCAGTGTGGGTGGTGGCTGCCCCAGAACACCAGGCTGAGGGGCAAAGGAGTAGGGGGGCTGGGTAGGGGCCAGTCCTGGAGCCTGGGGTGGAAAGAGGTGTGGATGCTGGAGTGGAAGGGGCTGCTGTGGGGGCAGGGGGTTTGGGGGGCCAATCCCCGGGGCTGGAAAACCTGGGGGGATCCCAGGACAGAACTGCTGGGGGGGTGCTGGAACAGGCTGCTTGGTCCCTACAGGGTAGACATAGGGCTGTGGCCCTGGGAAGCAGGGCTGGGGAGGAGCAGGGCTGAGGTGTGGCCGTGGTGCTGGGAGGCTGGAGATGGGGGCCTGGACACTATCTACCGTGGTGGTTGCAGGCCGGACCCCCAGGACTAACTCGGGGCCTGAGAACTGGGATGGTGGCGCTGAGGGCAGACCTACAACCGGTGGAGGTGGCCCTGCCCCCTGATAGGCACCGCTCCCCGCCCTGTGCTGAGGGGAGGACCGAGGCGCAAGGCCCAGCTCTGGTGTGTAGGCAGGGGCTGAGTAGAGGGCATGGCCAGGGGCCATGGCCATGGGAGGGTGCCCTGGGGCCTGGGGGGCCCTGGACTGCAACATTGGGCTGGGGCCAGAGTAGGTACCAGGGTGTGGGCCTGACAGATAGTGGGGTGTAGGGGTGGGGAAGGCACTGGGAGGAAAGTGGACAGGAGCAGCAGTTGCCAGGAAGGGGTCGGGGGGCAAGCTGCGCAGCTCCTCGGGCAGGTCTGCCTCCACGGCCTCACCCTCCTCCCTGCGGGGCAGCAGCGGCTTTGGGGCTGTGGGCCGTGGGGGTGGCTTCTTCTTCAGCTCCCTGTAGGATAAGGTAAGGAAGAGGTGGAGCCAGTGCGCCCCTCCAGCCCAGCCTGGCAGGGGCCTAGCCACACCCACCTGTCCAGGAGCTGCTGGCGGGCAGCCTCACGAGCCTGGCAGGCGGTCTGTGCCCGTTCCAGGAGCGCGGCCACCTTGCTTTCTAGGTCTGCATAGAAGTCCTTGCCCTCCTGGGACTTCTTCATCAGATCCTCATAGGCTTCATATGAGGCCACCAGGGTCTGTAGCGTGGAGTTCCACCTAGCAGGCATGAGGAGGTGAGGGGGTGGCTCCAAGCTCCAGAGCGGCTCCGCACGAGCACAGGGCCAGAAACTGACTTGTGGTCCAGGTCGCTGAGTACCCGCCGCACGGCCGCATACTGCACGTTGGCCTCCGTCAGGGCCCGGAGGACATTGTCCTGGGCAGCCAGGTTCTGGTCCAGGTACACCCTCAGCTGGTCATACTTCTTCAGCTGGTCCTCGAACAGCCTCTGCAGCGAGTGTGGAGGGACACTCAGGGCCGAACCACTGCAGCGGGGAGCCCGAGTCCCTACCCGCATGCTGGCCTACGCACCTTCATCTCCGTGTGGTCCGTAGTCACCAGAGAGGCGGTGATATCATCCTTCTGGATGAGCTCACGCAGCTGCTGCTCCAGGGATACCCGCTGGTCCCTCATCTCCTGCACCTTGGCCAGGATGTGCTTCAGGTTCTGTAGCACAGCCTTGTCCTCTGGAAGCAGCGTGGGTTGTGAGGCCTGGCCAAGAAAGCCTGGCACCGCTTGTCCCGAGGGATGGGACGGTGAGGCTTACCTGGGCTGAGGGCTGGTGTGGGCAGGGCAGCCCGGACCTGGTCCAGCGGGCCACTGAGCAGGCGCAGGTTGCCAACGTGCAGGTTCATGGCACGGTGCAGCTCACTGTTGGTGAAGGAAGCCTTCTCATGGGCTTCCATGTACTTGGCCCATTCTCGCCTCACTTCTGCCAGCTCAGCCTTGGAGACAGCCAGCCCAGCCCCCGCTGGGCCCACCACCTCCTGCAACTTCTGGTCCAGCAGCTCGTCCTCCTCCAGCAGAGCCCTGATGTCCTTCAGGGAGGCCTCCACGTCCGTGAACACGCCTGACAGCACTGAGGGTGTTTGGGGACGGGGAGCAGCTCCTGAGGCAGGCAGACCGGGTGCCCACTTGGGCCTGCCGCCCAGCAGAACTGCCCACCACTCACAGAGCAACGCAGGCAACACGGAGCGGCCGAGAGTGAGGGCTTCCGCATTCCTGCCTCACTCACCTTGCATGGACTGGACGAGGTTCCGCACGGTGTCTGGCCGGACGCTGAGAGCAGCACACTTCTCCATGAGCTGGGGTGGGATGTGGCCGTACACATCCAGGTTGTCCACTGTATCGGGGTCCAGCTGCATAGAATCCATGAACTGGCTGTGGGGGGCCAACAAGGGCAAGTGGCTGCTGAATGGTGACCCAACCTCTCAACATGTAAAGGGAGTCCAGCAGGGCAAGACCCCCAGCACTGAAGCAAGGTCTGGCCCTGTGACTATGCCCAGGACGCTGCTGGAAGCAAAGGAGCAGCAGGGTCTTCTTCCCCCCAAGACATGAGCCTTTTGCTTTGCAGCTCTGGCACCCACAGCCTGGGCAGGAGGGCAGAGCTGGAAGACCTGGAGGAGAGGACAGCCCCCTGCCCCCACGTGCGGCACCCCTGCCCTGTACTCACTCCAGAACCTCGTTCTTGTCCTCAATCTTGGCCATCACCTCCCGAAGCAGCTTGGCCTTCTCCTCACTGCACAGAAGGGACACAGTGGTTGTGGGAAGCCTGTGTCCCAAGACCCACGAAGCCCACCTGACCTGGACTGGAGCTGGCCCCTACCACCCACCTGTACAGCGACGAGGCTTCATGCGCAGCCATGGGTACCAGTTTGGCGAAGATGTCAGGGCCCGTAACAGCTGGGTCCGTGGGGTTTACTGGTAAGGGCTTCACCAAGGGGGCGCCTGGGAGGGGAAGAGTTGGGGAAACCCATGCCCCCACAAACCTCAAGTATGCCTCTGTCCATGGCCCCACCTTCATCCCCTATCGCAACACTTGCTGCCCTTCCCCTCTGCTTCAGACCTTTTACAGGCTGGAGGGTGTCCAGAGCTGGGATGGCCTCATGGTAGATGAAATCGTTGTCCTTCTTGGCAGAATTGTACCTGGGGGTCGGGATGGGGCAATGGGGACTTGGGTGGTCAGTGGGGATCCAGGACCTAGCCTCCTATGTGGGCCACCCCAGCCCCACAGACTCACTTTCCCCCAATGACATCCATAGTGAAGCGCAGTGCATCTTGCACGGTGTCAGGCTGGCCCTGTGGGGTAGGGACAGGGTTGGGGAGCTTTGCCCTGACCCAGGCCAGGGCCAGGTCACCCCTGGGCCCTACCAGGCTCGCTCCCTGTATTCACAGCCAGGCTCTTCCTCAGCTTTACCTTGGCCAACTTGATGGCTTCATTGAGCTGGTCCAGGGCGCTCTGGAAGTATGTGACCTGTGGGGCAAAGCCTGGTCCGTCCTTCCCTGCGAGGACCCTACTCTCCTACCTCCCACCTGGTGCAGCCTGGCCATCAGGCAACCATGAGAAGTCAACAAGCTGAGGCGGTACCTGGCACCCAGCCCCCAGCCCCAAGGTTAGCACCGAGCCCTGCTCCAAGCACGGCTTCCACCGCCTCACCCCCTAGTGCTGAGGGCGGCGCAGGTGGGACAGCACAGAAGAGCACAGGGTTGCAGCTGGGGGGCAGGAACATGAGGTCAGAGATGGGGCAAAGCCGCCCTCCTGTGTGGTGACGGGGGCCCCACCAACAAGGCCGGAGCCATTCCCTGCCCAGCTCACTCACCCGCTCTCCAAATTTCTGCTGCTCCTCGGCCTGCTTCCCCATGTGCAGCTGCCAAGAAAGAAGAGACATCACTGATCTGAGCGGGGGCCGTGCAGCCCAGCCCGTGGCCACGGCACCCTCACATGAGCCACGGCTGCGAAGTAGTAGATTTTCATCTGCACAAGCTTCTTCCAGTCCTTCTGGATCCGGCCCAGCAGCGAGGCGGTGTCGGGGTTCTCCAGGGCGCGGCACGCCTCCTTGTAGTAGTCCACCACCTGGGAGCCAGGATGGGCTGTCAGCGTGGGGTCAGGGGTGCAGAGGCCTGCTGTCCCCCCCGTCCTCACCTGTGCGCTGATGCGGGCCACCAGGAAGCTCTTCCTGTTGTCCAGCATGGACTTCTCCAGAAGGCACTCCTGAGCCTGGCCCTGGGACAGCAAAGCAGGTGCACTCGCCCGAGGCCGGCCCTTGTGGTGGGCCGACCCCGAGGACCCCCCGCTGCCGGACCTCCGCCAGTGCCCCCACTCCGGCAGGCACAGCCCTGCTCCTGACTTCCGCGGAGCACCAAAGACCAAAGCCAAGGCCGTGCTTATCCGTCACTGCCAGCTGCTCGGACCAGGTCCAGGATCCAGCCCGACCAGCACCCCGCCCCCGGGAGTGGAGTCACCCTGCCCAGAGGGGCACCGCCTCACCAGCATGAGGTTGACATTGAGCGTGAGGATTTGGCGGCTCATGTCAACGCTGTAGGCGTGAGGGAAGTGCTCGCGCAGGTAGGCGAAGGCGCCCGCTGCACACTGGAAGTGGGTACAGGAGACCTTCATGCCCTGGGAGGGAAGAGGGCAAGGATGGCCGGAGGCAGAGCCGTACAGATGCTGGTGTCCTCCCATGGGGCTGTGCACACTCGGTGCCTCCCCCGCCGTGCCGCAACTCCTCACCTCCTCGGACACCCGCTTATCCACGGCCCCCAGCATAGAGTGCAGTGCCCCTGAGGAGGCAGAGGGCTCAGTGTCAGGACTCGCCAGGCACTGCTCCCAGGCCGCCCACACCATGGTCAAGGGCAAGGCCATGGGGAGGGGGTTGGGCAGTGTCACTGTGATCAGGAAATCGGGGATATGGGAACTGGGGAAGTTGGTGCAAGGACACCAAAGCTGGAACAAATGGGGAAACTCAGAAGTGCAGCCAACCCTGAGTCTCCTGCTCTGCACCAGGCCGGGTGGAGGAGGGAGGGCCTTCTGTCCACAGCCAGGCCTAAGTTGGCCATGAAGCCTCGGGGGCTCCTACACAGCAGTTCTTGGGCTCTTCTGGCTCCCGCCTGGAGCTGGGCTGAGCAGCCCGAGCTACAGAGGGAGTCAGGGGCTGTCTGTCAAAATAGGAGAGTCCGTCTCTCCCCACAGCCCAGAAAAGAGGCATCTGTCAGAGCAGTGAGGAAGGTAGTGGAGGGGGCAGAATCCAGGTCTTCCTCAACCTGCTGCCTTTGTGACTGGGAGCTGAGACCTGGGTTGGCAAGCCTGGTGGATGGGACCATGGAGAATGCCCACGCAGCTCACCGAGGTTGTAGAGAATGCAGGCCTGCTCATACTTGATGTCCTCATGGGCCACAGACTTGCCTGAGAAGATCTCAGTCCTGTAGAAATGCCACCCAGTCATATTTAGGGAAGAGCTGGCCAGGGCCCAGCCACCCAGTACTGGGCTGGAGGGAAGGAGGCCTGGGTACACCACACCACACCCAGCTGCTCCCCGTCCTTTGCAGCAAGTAGAAAGCGGAGGGAAGTGGCATCCCTGCCACCCAGACCCCCCAGGGCTGTCCCAGGCCCCGAGCCCAGCCCTGCCAGCTCACCAGGTGACAGGAACAGCAGCCTCCTGGCCTGAGCCCATGGGGACCCGACTCTGCAGATAGTGAAGCTGGCCCAGGTACTTCCGGAGGACACTGCAGCCCTCAAAGTCCCGTGGGACACGGACCGCATTCTGGGGGGTGGGGAACGGGAGAGGCAGGATTGTAGGAGATGCCCACAAATGCACAGGAGATACGCATCAGTGCTGGAAGGCTGCACACTCCAGGGATCCATAGCACCCACAGCTGCACCTGTCATCATTCACCAACCATTCCACCAGCCAGGTCTGGCAGACAATCAGCCCCTCCTTTCAGAAGGGACTTTTACAACAACCATTAGAAAATTCTACATGTAAAAAAATACAGAAAGAGATATCCAGAAAAGTGAATGCTTAGAAGAGCACACAAGGATACTGTCACAGTGATCTTCACAGGGTCAAATACTGGACATCACCAAGAGTTCCATTACAGGAGACTGTTTAAGCAGAGAATATGCTTACAGCCACAAAACTGAAGAGAAGGATATCTGTTTATTAAATCTTAACCTTATCAGGCAAAAAGAAATGTGTAACAGATGAGAGGTATGATTTCACTTATGGAAAATCATACAGATGGTGACATCCAACTAGACATACAGGTCAAGAAAAAATCAGAAGCCACGTAAAAATTGAAAAAGAAAAGTTATTATCAAGTATTATTAAAATAGATAATAGATTCAATACTTAAAATATCATGGGCCTGTCAGAGGAGATGGTGGAATAGAGCAGGAAATTCTAAATAGACCTAAATTATACATAAGAATTCAGCATAAGCAGTAGAAGTGAAGTGCAGGCCTCCCTCACAAATCATATACCTAAATCTTGATTTAGGTAAAGACTGGAACCATACAAGTCCTGGAGGAAGAACAACAGTGGCTGTTTACAGCTGATTTGGGTGACAGCGTTTTTCTAAGTGCGTCATCAAAGGCAGACAGGTAAAGGGACAGGAGATGGACCTGGTTATACATACATGTTTGTATGTAAAATATGAAGAGTCTGCATTAAAAAAACTCTATAAAGGAAAATAAACTGAGAAGAATATTTGCATCATATAAAACAAAGGGGCAACATCATTAATGTGAGACCAAGTCTTATAAATTAGTTAAGAAAAAAGGTTTAACACCCCAGTAAAAAAAAATGGACAAGGGCACTGACAGACAATTCCTAAAAGACTTACAACAAAACACATCCGCAACTGTGAAAACTTATCATTAACCAAGAAACTGAAAATGAAATCCTTTTTCACCTATTAGACTGCCAGAATTGAAAAATAACTGCAGGAGCACGCGCACACCTGCTGGGGTTTGTAGCTTGAAACAAGTACGTCTGGTTATCCATTAACTCCTACAGAAACAATCCTATAAATGCCTGAGTATGCAGACATGGTCAGATTTACAACGGCAAAAAACTGAGCCAATTTCTTCAAGAGAAGGCACTGCAACAATCACCGCAGGCCATTAAACATGCTACTGGTCACTGATAGGGAAACGTACCCATGAGATGTTTAGGGAAAGGACAGGCTATGTACACCGCACATTGGTAGACGATCCTACTGTGCTATAGTATATACAAGTAACACTTTAAAATATATACATAGAAATTGTGAAAAACATTTTTAAATTGGTTTTTCCTTTTTGGGTTTTAATTTTCAAATTGTCCAATCATTAATTTTGCTGCTTTTGCAGAGGAAAAAAATACTGAATTAAAATACGTCACAGTCCCAGTTGGTTTCTTTCCCTCTCTATCAAAGCAATCCTGTTCACACCTACATAAAATATACCACCCTCCTACCTGTCTAAGCAACTCCAGCTTCTTCATTTCCTCATTGTAGGCTTCGGGGTTCTCTCCGTAATTCTTCAGGACAAACTACAGAGAGAGGGAAGAACGTAAACCCAGGATAGAGAAGGCGCTCCTACTCCCACTCCTGCTCTCCAACCCCTTGGCAGTCATGGGGCTCGGGACCAAGTCCAGACCACAACCACCAGCTTATCTCCTGAACTACCTCAATGACGGGGCAATACCAAGGTGCCGGCCATGGGAGCCTCCTCTTTTGAGCAAAGTGGAAAATAAGGCTGGGTGACCCTCCATGTCCAGTCCTCATCACGCTGCAGCCCTTTCTACCATGTTGGGGGCTCTGCCGACACAGGAAGCGGAGGAACTTAGCTAGCTGCAATGGGATCTTACTGAGCATCCCAAAATAGGCCAAAAATTCAATTCTCCCTCAAGGGCTGGCCCCTGCTGTGCTCTGGGGTCATGACGATAATCCTGACCCAACAGCAGATGCAGGCAAGAAGCACCAACCAGAGTGGGAGCACAAAGCCGCCTTCTTGGCTAGGAAAGGGCACCGCAGAAGTAAGCGACCTTCAGTGTCCCCGTCTGTGAGGAAAGGTCTGTGAGTGTGACGGGAAGGACCCAGGTGGGAGAAGGGGAAAAGGGGAGGCCGCCACTCCCATGGGGACGGCATGCCTGCCCACAATGGCGCTCACCACCTGGAGATCCGACTGCCTTGGACAGCGAGCACGCTCACAGCCTGAAGCGCAGCCTCGACCAAAGGCTCCCCGTTCGCTTGAGACCACCAGACAAAGGCAGCTGGAACTGCCCCTGTGGTAGTGCCTGCCGCCTGGTGTCTGTGTTCTCAATCCGAGGGGTCCAGACCCGCCCACTCAGCAAGGGCGCTGATGCCGCCTCACAAGGTTCCTTTAGGCCCCAGCTGAGGCTTGTGGGGCAGAGAAGTGGTGGCCTCTCTGTCCACTAGTGCACTCACCCCATGTCTGTGGCCCACCCACCTTTCCTGGGATTCCTTCCCAGGACCCGTGACATGTGGGATTAGCAGCATGGGGACCTAGCAGGCTGTGTGGCAGCTCCTACCTGCTCCAGGAGGGACAGGGAGGGGAGGGGCTGGTAGAAGGCAGCCGACTGCTGAGTCCATCTCAGCGCCATCCAGCCACATTCCCAGACCTCCCACACTGACCCCTCTTCGGCTGGTCTTACCTCCTGAGAGTCCTGAGTGTCTGCGAGCTCTCCTCTTGTCCCCCTGCCACCCCTGGCCTGGAGACCCACTCCCTCAAACCGCTTCCTCACCTAGTGGCCAGAATTATCTTTCTAACACAACTCTGATGTCACTCCTCAATTTAAATCCTTCTGAAACACACATAGCCCTGGAGAAAAATTAAACGAAAATGTGCTTTTCTCTGGGTAGTGAGATTATGGGGAAGAGCTGTAATCTAAAGAGAAAAACTGTCATCTACAAATAGTGTACAACAGCGGTTCCCCCAAGCATCCAGGACCAAGTCTAATCTCCTCGGCAGGGTTCATGGCCCCTCACAACCTGCTCCCAACAGCCTTCAAGGACTGTCCCCCGACCCCTTCCAGAGACAACCAGCCAATGGTACTTTGGAATTACTGCTCTCAGATCTCAGTGCCTCTGCCTTCTATAGTAAGACTCAGCTGAGATGTCACTTCCTTAAACATCAGATGCTGCTCTTCCCACATTCTGAACGTGCTTCCTCAGACTGCGCCTCCCAGCAGGGTCATGGCCAGTGACAACCCCACCCCAGACTGAGTGCATCAGGAACAGTAGGGGCCTGGAGCTATGCTGGATACTCGGCAGATGGGTGCCTTTACAGTAAGTGCAGAGGGTGGGCATACAAACTCTACAAGACTGAAAGACACGCAGCAAAAATCAGAAGATAAGACATTTTATCCAAAAATTAATGCAGTGTCTGAAAAATCGATGACATTAAAGGGTAGGGGTGTGTGGGGGAGAGTATTATAGATTGGAAGAGATTAAAGAAACAGAACTAAATACAATATGTAAACCCTGAATGGATCTGAGTTTGGGCAGGGAAAGTCGTAAAAGACATTTTGGGGACAACAGGTAACATTTTCCTGACTTCTGACGCAGGGATATTCCTGTTGTGTCACTTAGTCTTGTACCGGCAGGCTCTCATTCTTCTTACGTGTGGGTCTCCCCGCTCCGAGGTGGTAGGGGTGTTAGCTTTTGCTCTTTAGTCGGTATAGCATCTTGGGGCGGCGTGGTGCTAATTAAAGCAATAACCAAGGAGAGAAGGCAGTAAAAGGCATCGTGTGTTAGTGTCGCCTTTGTCTACCATACACATTATATTTTTTCTTCTCCACTTGCAGGGCTGACTCGTTGTTGGGCATTCCTTGGGCTGTTCCACAGGAAAAGTAAGTCCCCGTATAGATAGTTAATTAGTACAATATATGCTCTGCTATTGAATTTCAAGGAAGATTAATTTTAATCATACAAAGGAGTCTTATCACCAAGGGAAATCTCTAGCCCCTTTGTGTCAGCAAACGTATCACTAAGTTCCAGGCCACGAGCACTCGCAGGTGGGAAGAGACCTAGTCTAACCGTAACCCCTGCACTAGAGGCATCTCTCCCATGTCTTCCCACGGCCTGTCCGAACAACCCCAGGGAGGATGACTCAACTTCCACCTCCTGGAGGGTACTAGGACTGAACTAGGTCAGTCAACCAACACTTATTCAGCACTTACACTCAAGTATTTACTACTGACCGAGTAAAGGAAAGAATCTGGTGTAAAATGGATATAGGAGTTTGGTGCAGGAGATTAAAGTCAGGCAAGAAAGAATTGGACAGTCCAGGTCATCCATGCCTGGAGCTTCTGCTGTAAAACACAGGTAGGCAGATGGGCTCTGGCAGGTCAGCTTGGTGACTCCTAATCTGTGATAGTAGATAAGGCAGGTCACCACCACAGGTAAACTGGCAGGGCCCTTCTCAGCCTCCGGTCATCTCACTTCCCTTTCTGTATGGGTGATACGGTTTTCAAGAGTCAGACGCCCCATGGGAAATCTGGAAAGGGGAAAAACTGCTGAATGACGGGAGCAGAAAGACCTGGCTGATTCTGGAAGAGGGTAGTACAACCGACAGGGGCAGCTAGAGGGGCTCTGAGGAGGCACAGGTCAACCTAGGTGATGCACAGGAGGAAAGCAGTCCCAGGACCCAAACAAGGACAGTGACCACACGTGGAAGGAAAAAGAGGATGAATGTTCCCCTAGGAGAACCCTGGGGCGGGGAGGGTGGAGGGGCAGGCAGAAGCACAGTGGTGGCAGGCCTTGAACATCAGGCAGGTTTTCTTGAGGAACCTGGTGGGAAAGTGGAGATTCAGAGAGGTCACCCAGCACAACTGGGAAGAGGGGAGGGGTCAGGAAGCCACTTTGTTGGCAGGGTGGCTACCACACACTGCATCTGCCCTAAGGGAGAGTCACCATCACTAGAAGGCAAGCTCCACGACGGCAAAGGCTTTTGTCATCACATGTGGCCCTTAAATTCAGGGCCGGCACATAATAATCACTCACTATTCGATGAGCGAATCAGGCATGGAGCCAACACATCAGTCCAGGTGAGCTTGACTTGAACTCAAATGTGTAGGTTAAGGGCAGGTGTTTGGGGCCAGAAGAGGAACAAACTGGAAACACTAATGCTTGGGGCCAGCTCACTCATGGATCAGGAGCACAGGAGTCATCCAGCAGCACTTTTCAGTGAGTTAGCGCCGTGCGTTCCAGAGCACAGGCTTGGAGGTACAGGACCAACAGCATTTTCCCACTCGAAAAATATGTGGATCCAAGTATTCCCACCTAAATCTTGGCACAGCAGTTAAAAGCCTGCTTGCTGTTCTCCTGGCTCTTATTTCACATTATCCCATAATCAAAGGCATGTCCAACAGGAGTAAAAACCAATACTACCATTAAGAAGGGTTTTTGTTTTCCCCAGAAGCCTAGCTCTCACAAAGAAAGAAATCCTTTATCTGGAAAACTCCTATTCATCCTTTGGTACCTATCTCCTTGGCAAGCTTTCCCTAATGGCCTGTCCTTAGGCTGGTAGTTCTGTACACTGTGCATATGTTCTACTCTCCCATTGATGTCGCCTTCTATTTCCTCTAGTAGGCTGTGAATTCCATTAAAAAAAAAAAAAAGAACTGTCTCTTATTTGCCGATACTACCAGGGCTTAGCATATAGGCTTGACAGGTTGACCTCAAAAGAAACAATTCTTACCCTATAACCCTAAATCACACTGTACTCCTTAGCTCCAATCATTGGTGAAGCTTCCTGCAGCTCAGAGCAAGGGAAGAAAAGAACAAGGGTACCAGTGGCAGAGGGCAGGGTGGGGGCTCTAGGGTTGGGGAGAGGAGTCCAGGTCAGGAAGTGTTCTCAGGCTGCAGTGGCTTCTGTTCCAGGGTGCTCTGAGGGAGTCAGCGATTCTGGAGCCCAGCCTGCTTACAGGGTGCTACTGCTTTTTCAGTGGGTTGATGCAAACACATACCACAATTTTAACCCATCAAACAATCGATGATGGTATCTTTCCCAATCTTAAAGAGGGAACAAAAGAAGAACTGATGCATGGGAAAGTGCTTTTTCCAGATATGATACCACCTCAAGCTAAACAGCCAATGAGCAGCTCTTCTCCCAGAGCTCTGGGGCTCCCAGGGAAGACACTGCTTAGGGATAGGTGTGAGTTAAAAAAGCACTGAAGGCTCAGTTCAAACAAAAATATATCCTAGGAGTTTCTGGGCTAAGATTTTATCCCCTGGATTTCCACCCATTTGTGGTCATCATCTCTGAATTCCCATTCAGTGGTCATTCAGACATCTGCAAAACATTATCCTAAGTGCCAACTATGCAGCAGAACTCTGCTAGGTTTTGCAGGGCACAGAGATGCTTCTTAAGTCATTTTCATTTGAAAAGGGGGGTTAAAACACAGCAGACATAACCTTCACTAGGAAAGGGATGAAAAAAGTGAGGAATTAGGAGAAGGGGAAAGATTAATCCAGATGAAAGGATTAAACCCTGATTTAAAGTAGATCTGGAACACGGACAGAACAGAGATTAAAAAAGGGCCTCACCCCACCCCACTGGGTGAAGACAAGACCTCTTCTAGGTGGGAGGAATTCCACTACAAAAGGCAAAGAAGAGCAAACATACAGAGACTGTTAAGGGAGCGGCAAGCGGCTGACTGCAAACAGAATCTGGAATACTTGATATCACAAGCACACAGATCAAGCACATAGTAGACCCTCAAACAAGGCTTAAAGAACCTGGGGTAGGTCAGGGAGAACTCTGAATGAGTTAGGGCTGAACTAGAAAACAAAGGAGTTTTGTTATGTTTTAGAAAAATCTAATTGTACTTTTATAAAAAAGAGCAGATGGAGAAGAAACCAAAGTCTGGGTCAGAGGTCACAAAATTCTGGAATTTTAGATCAGTCAACACAATTTCCTGGTTTTACAAAGGAGGAAGAAGAGGCCAAAAGAGTTCAATGATAAGCTCAAAGAAATACAAATTGTTAGTGTCCAAACCAAGGCAGTGTAAAGAGAGAGTGATAGCTTATTGTGGGACTACTTCCAAACCCATTTTCTTTGCCTTATTTCTTTTCTCAAGCACCCAGCTAAGTGGTGCACCGTGCAGATGATCTGGGACTTAACCTGGAACAGCGTCCTGGTGGTTCCTTTTCACTTCTGCTCTGACCGGGTCCTACCAGATCGCCCCTCCCAAGGCAGCAGATGTCTGTGGACACCTGATTGCCCAGTCAACACACCTGACCGCTTTTTCTAAAAGCCGAACTGATCTCGCCACAGGAGACCTTTGCCCACGTCAAAGCCAAACCTGCCAGTCTCCTCCGCCCAAATGAAGGCCCAACAGTGACTGCCAAGGGGTCTCCGGGCATTAAGGAAAAGGAATAACCCTCCCGGAAACGTCATGGAACCGCACTGTTTGGCCCAGTGAGGCTCCCAGAGAGGGTGGTTCTGAGACCAGACAGAACTGCACCCCGCGTCAGAAAGGCCCCAAGTCCACGGATCGGGAATGGCTGCGGGTCCCCGAGGACGAACCCGGGCGGCCCACCGAGCCCTGCGGGGCGGCCCCGGGTCGGGGGGCAGAGCCGGGGCTCCGAGGACACCCGCGGGCGGCCCGGCAGAGGTCAGGACGAGGCCCCGGCGGGGCTGCGGGGCCAGGCCGAGAACAGCCAGCGGGCGCCTCCCGGCCTCGCCCACCTGCGCGGGGCGCACTCACCTTCTTGACGGCCGGCTGGAAGTGGAAGTCACCGGCCTCCTTCAGGTCCAGCCAGATCATGGGCATGCGGGGCACGGCCTCCATGGCGCCGCCGCCCCGCGCCGCTAGGGCTGGGCTCCCCGCGCGCCCGCCCAGCCCCTCCGCGCCGGAAGTCCCGCGTCACGCGGGGACGGAAGCGCCCGCGCGGCCTGCTGGGAAGCGCGTACCCAGCACCGCCGGGTACCCGCGCCCCGCTGCCGGGTTCACATGCGTGCTCTCCTCCGCCGAGTGACGCTCCGGTCTGGGCGGTGGCGAAGGGGCTCCGGGAGGAACGCCCGTCGTCTGCCGCGGCGCCGCGCGCTCCTCCTCGGGGGCTGGGCGTGGGGGGCGCGCCCCGAGGATTAGTTCCCATGGTTGGCGAGGGCCCTGGGGCCCCCGTGGAGGCCCCGCGGCGGGCGGGCTTTCCGGGGATGCGACCGGTCTGTGCGAGCTTGGAACGAGGAGCAACTGGGTGGAGGCCGGCGGTGCTTAGGGGCGGGCGCCGCGGGGCGGGGACGTGCAGGCACGAGCGTGCCACCTGCTCTCGGAGTGAGATGAGAAGGGTTCGGAGAGCGTGAGAGCAGAGCTGGAACAGGGACGCCGAGGAGGACCCTTCTGTAGTCTTCCCAGAGAGGGGTGATGTTGGGGGGAGACAGAGGGAAGTGAAAAGCGGGCAGAGTTACGAAAAGAGTGGCCAAAGTGGGGTGCGTGGATGAGGGCAATGAGAATGACAGACAATTTCCGAGTTTCCAGCTGGGTGGCTGCAGGGCTGTCTACTAACAAGGGGGGCTGGGAAGAGTACAGATTCACATCTGTGTTAGATGCCTCTGAGTCAGTATGTTACGGGTTGAGTTCTCCTCAGTTCTTTTCTCGCTGCAACAAAGAATTGAAAGGCAGAGACAATAGCGAAGCAGAGTGAAAATTTTATTTGAATACGTTCCAAGGGAGGAGCTGGCCAGAGCCAAGGTATACAAAGGCCCTAAACGTAGGGGAGGCACTTCTTTGATAGACAGGGTGAAGCTATTTGATTGACAGTTCTGGTTATACAGCCATTCCTCCTTGTGCTCATGTCTTTTCCCAAAATGCCGATAGTGGGAGAGGAAAATGGCAATTTTTTAAAGATGAGGTTATGATGAGGCTGGGGTGATCCTTGGATTGAAATATCCTTGGATAGGATTGAAATTCAGTCATAGAGAAAATGAAGGACTTATAATTGTAAATTATCTTCACTTTAACCAGTAGCTTAATGTACATATCATTTTATTAAAAAGGTTATTCATTGAAAATCACGAGGTATTTATTGTATAGATGCCTTTAAATGGGTTTTAAATATGTTTTGTTTTTTCTTATTCTAGAAATGTTCATTAGTTTATCTTAATTTGAATTACTGCTTATTCTAACATGTTGCCTGTAACATTACCCTTCCAAGTTGAATTATTCTTTTCACGGGGCATGAAGAAAAATTCAGAAGGCAATTGAACGAAAACAGGTCAGGTCGGGTTTCTAAATGTTTGTTACTTGTGGTAATTTAGACTTAACTATTTTTTTTCCCTCAGGTGTTTTATTGTGTATTAAAGCAACTACTGATGGTTAACTTAATTTACACGGTTACTTGCTGAGTGTATTGTTAGCAATGCGACTAGTGAGTGTTCTTAAACTGTTCAACGGCTTACTTAAAGGGTTGCAATGATGTGAGACGAAGATGGACCTGCCATAAAAGGCATGGAATTGGGTTCTGATAATGACTGAGCTTCTGTACTTTTCTACTTTGTTGTATATAATAATTGCTGGAATGTTAAGATAACTTGTGCTTTTTAAAATACTTAACTGTTTGTTTGTACAGGAAATGTTTTCCTAAAGCATGGTTCAGAACTGTGAATTATTACTAGAGATTGTGTTGGAAGTTGCTAATATCTGCTATATGGAAACCTAGGATTACCTTTCAAAATAAATATTGGTATTGTTGTAATTTGAAATCAGGCATTAAAGTACTGTGAAAACACCAGTAGTTGACAAAATAATGAAAGGCAACTCTGTCCTTTCTGTGCTCACACTCTTCATGTGAAGGCAGGCTTGGGTGTTGAGGGTACCGTCTCCACAGATCATAGCCTTTCACCGCTGCCTCTCAGCACAGGCCTGTCATTCGTTCGGGGTCAGTGAGTTCTCCAACTGCGTTTTGTATATGGAAGATGCTTCTGATGATTCTTTCTGCAAAGTTGCAATCTTCCGGCTGGGGAGCCGCAACCCGGGGACGGGCGGCGCGGGAGCGGCCGGGATGTGAGCCCTCCCCGCAAGCCAAGCCCGGTGTCCGCGTCACCGCGGAGTTTGAAGCATCCGTGAAAACGCAGGACACGAGTTCACGCAGCCGGCCGGGCCTGGGCGGAGCGAGGATGCTCGGAGCGCCGCGCCGGGGGCGGGGCGAACCTCGCGCCCTGAGAGGCCCGCCGATCCCCGGGGGGCGGAGTCCGCGTTCCCACGGCCGGCCGCGCAGCCGCGCAGGGAGGTGCCGCCGCGTGGCGGGCAGCTGTGGGAACGGCCGCGGGAGGCACGCGCTCCCCCGGCGCTCACTGCGAGCCAGCCGCCCTCCAGCCAAGTCGGTGGCAGAACCCCTCCGTGGTCCTGGGGCGTGCCAGACACACCCCCGGGGCCCGCGAGCCCCGCCACGACGCTGGCCTCCCCTGGTGCCGGGACCCGGCTGCCAGCGCCTCGGCCCCCCCCAGGAGCCGGGCGCCCTCCCCACTGGCAGGGCTCTTAATCTACGATACTACTACTAAGCTTTTTCTTACACTTTTGAAAAAACTGAGTCATTTTGTTCTATAGAATTTACTACGTTCTGGATTTTGTTTTGATCGTCATGGTGTCATTTTAACATGTACTCTATCCCTATTTTCCCTTAAATGGTCAGTTGGCTCCTGAGGCTTGATTAGTTTCAAGTTCCGTGATTTGTGCAGAGTATTACGTAGGTGGTGCTGTGCACTTCTGCTGGCATCACATCGGGAGCACGTGCTGTGTGCCTTTTGCGATGTTAATGTTGATCGCTGGGCTCAGGTGTCAGTCTAATCCTTCCATTTATTGTTCTATGAGCTTTTCAGCTGCTGATTTTTGTGTGTACATTGTAGCAAAGTGGTGATGTTCTAATTTCTGTCCTTCCGTCTGCATTTGTTAGTTGAACGTCTGTGTAATTCTAGAGAGAAGAACATGCCCAACCTATAGGAATGGTAGGATAATCAGGCACTGATGCCATAGCTAACTCCAAAGGTGACTGGTGAGTTCTTGCTGTGTTATCTTTATAAAGTAATGACATATATTTTTTAATCATAATTTTAAAAATTCATTTTGTTATCATTAATCTACAATTACATGAAGAACATTATGTTTACTAGACTCCCCCCTTTACCAAGTCCCCCCCACAAACCCCATTAAAGTCAGTGTCCATCAGTGTAATAAGATGCTATAGAATCACTACTTGTCTTCTCTGTGTTGCACAGCCCTCCCTGTGCACTCCCCCCCACATTATACATGCTAATAAGGCCCCCTTTCTTTTTCCCCACCCTTACCCCTCCCTTCCCATCCACCCTCCCCTTCTTATTGTTTTATGGTGTAAAAATGCAGTTAGTACAACTGCTGATCCTACTGACTTCATTGAAATCTCAGCCAAAATTCTCTCCTCAGGATCAATATTTAAAATGGGAATTAATGAAAATATTTAGTATAGATATTTTCTTGACATGTAGACACTGCGTATGTGCATTGGTTTTTTTCCATAACCCTGCCATAACGTCATCTTGAATATGCTTTCATCCTGAATATCGTGATCAGTATCAAGTATAAAAATGTCTTTGTAATAGCAGTGAAGTACATGTAGTGGCTAAGACCCCAGGCTTTAGAGAGAGACAGTCCTGGGTTCAGATCACACAGGAACGCAGAGAAGCTGATGCAGAGAGAGACAAAAGGATCTCAAGGAATGAAAGAATTTTAAGAGAGCTGAGTGACCAATCGAAAAGGAACAATATACGAATTATAGGTATACCAGAAGAAGTAGAGAGAGAAGAAGGGATAGAAAATGTCTTTGAAGAAATAATTGCCAAAAACTTCCCCAAACTAGGGGAAGAAATGGCCTCTCAGACCACAGAGGTACACAGAACTCCCATGACAAGGGATCCAAGGAGGGCAACACCAAGACACATAATAATTAAAATGACAAATATCAGAGACAAGGACAAAGTATTAAAGGCAGCCAGAGAGAAAAAAAAGGTTACCTACAAAGGAAAACCCATCAGGCTATCATCAGACTTCTCAACAGAAACCCTACAGGCCAGAAGAGAATGGCATGATATACTTAATGCAATGAAACAGAAGGGCCTTGAACCAAGACTACTGTATCCAGCACGAATATCATTTAAATATGAAGGAGGGATTAAACAATTCCCAGACAAGCAAAAGTTGAGGGAATTTGCCTCCCACAAACCACCTCTACAGGGCATCCTACAGGGACTGCTCTAGATGGGAGCACTCCTAAAAAGAGCACATAACAAAACACCGAACATATGAAGAAGGGAGGAGGAGGAATAAGAAGGGAGAGAAATAAAGAATCATCAGACCGCGTTTATAATAGCTCAACAAGCGAGTTAAGTTAGACAGTAAGATAGTAAAGAGGCTAACCCTAAACCTTTGGTAACCACAAACTTAAAGCCTGCAATGGCAATAAATCCATACCTTTCAATAATCACCCTAAATGTAAATGGACTGAATGCACCAATCAAAAGACACAGAGTAATAGAATGGATAAAAAAGCAAGATTCATCCATATGCTGCTTACAAGAGACTCACCTCAAACCCAAAGACATGCACAGACTTAAAGTCAAGGGATGGAAAAAGATATTTCAAGCAAACAACAGAGAGAAGAAAGCAGGTGTTGCGATTCTGGTATCAGACAAAACAGACTTCAAAATAAAGAAAGTAACAAAAGACAAAGAAGGACATTACATAATGATAAAGGGCTCAGTCCAACAAGAGGATATAACCATTATAAATATATATGCACCCAATACAGGAGCACCAACATACCTGAAACAAATATTAACAGAACTAAAGGAGGAAATAGAATGCAATGCATTCATTCTAGGAGACTTCAACACACCACTCACTCCAAAGGACAGATCCACCAGACAGAAAATAAGTAAGGACACAGAGGCATTGAACAACACACTAGAACAGATAGACCTAATAGACATCTACAGAACTCTACATCCAAAAGCAACAGGATACACATTCTTCTCAAGTGCACATGGAACATTCTCCAGAATAGACCACATACTAGGCCACAAAAAGAGCCTCAGTAAATTACAAAAGATTGAAATCCTACCAACCAACTTTTCAGACCACAAAGGCATTAAACTAGAAATAAACTGTTCAAAGAAAGCAAAAAGGCTCACAAACACATGGAGGCTAAACAACACGCTCCTAAATAATCAGTGGATCAATAACCAAATCAAAATGGAGATCCAGCAATATATGGAAACAAACGACAACAACAACACTAAGCCCCAACTTCTGTGGAACACAGCAAAAGCAGTCTTAAGAGGAAAGTATATAGCAATCCAAGCATATTTAAAAAAGGAAGAACAAGCCCAAATGAACGGTCTAATGTCACAATTATCGAAATGGGAAAAAGAAGAACAAATGAGGCCTAAGGTCAGCAGAAGGAGGGACATAATAAAGATCAGAGAAGAAATAAATAAAATTGAGAAGAATAAAACAATAGCAAAAATCAATGAAACCAAGAGCTGGTTCTTCGAGAAAATAAACAAAATAGATAAGCCTCTAGCCAGACTTATTAAGAGGAAAAGAGAGTCAACACAAATCAACAGTATCAGAAACGAGAAAGGAAAAATCACGACGGACCCCGCAGAAATACAAAGAATTATTAGAGACTACTATGAAAACCTATATGCTAACAAGCTGGGAAACCTAGGAGAAATGGACAACTTCCTAGAAAAATACAACCTTCCAAGACTGACCCAAAATGAAACAGAAAATCTAAACAGACCAATTACCAGCAACGAAATTGAAGCGGTAATCAAAAAACTACCAAAGAACAAAACCCCCGGGCCAGATGGATTTACCTCGGAATTTTATCAGACATACAGGGAAGACATAATACCCATTCTCCTTAAAGTTTTCCAAAAAATAGAAGAGGAGGGGATACTCCCAAACTCATTCTATGAAGCTAACATCACCCTAATACCAAAACCAGGCAAAGACACCACCAAAAAAGAAAACTACAGACCAATATCCCTGATGAATGTAGATGCAAAAATACTCAACAAAATTTTAGCAAACCGAATTCAAAAATACATCAAAAGGATCATACACCATGACCAAGTGGGATTCATCCCAGGGATGCAAGGATGGCACAACATTCGAAAGTCCATCAACATCATCCACCACATCAACAAAAAGAAAGACACAAACCACATGATCATCTCCATAGATGCTGAAAAAGCTTTCGACAAAATTCAACATCCATTCATGAGAAAAACTCTCAGCCATATGGGTATAGAGGGCAAGTACCTCAACATAATAAAGGCCATATATGATAAACCCACAGCCAACATTATACTGAAGAGCAAGAAGCTGAAAGCTTATCCTCTGAGATCGGGAACAAGACAGGGATGCCCACTCTCCCCACTGTTATTTAACATAGTACTGGAGGTCCTAGCCACGGCAATCAGACAAAACAAAGAAATACAAGGAATCCAGATTGGTAAAGAAGTTAAACTGTCACTATTTGCAGATGACATGATACTGTACATAAAAAACCCTAAAGACTCCACCCCAAAACTACTAGAACTGATATCGGAATACAGCAAAATTGCAGGATACAAAATCAACACACAGAAATCTGTGGCTTTCCTATACACTAACAATGAACCAACAGAAAGAGAAATCAGGAAAACAACTCCATTCACAATTGCATAAAAAAAAATACCTAGGAATAAACCTAACCAAAGAAGTGAAAGACTTATACTCTGAAAACTACAAGTCACTCTTAAAAGAAATTAAAGGGGACACTAACAGATGGAAATGCATCCCATGCTCATGACTAGGAAGAATTAGTATCGTCAAAATGGCCATCCTGCCCAAAGCAATATACAGATTTGATGCAATCCCTATGAAACTACCAGCAACATTCTTCAATGAACTGGAACAAATAATTCAAAAATTCATATGGAACCACCAAAGACCCTGAATAGCCAAAGCAATCCTGAGAAAGATTAAAGTAGGGGGGATCTCACTCCCCAACTTCAAGCTCTATTATAAAGCCATAGTAATCAAGACAATTTGGTACTGGTACAAGAACAGAGCCACAGACCAATGGAACAGACCAGACAATCCAGACATTAACCCAGACATATATGGTCAATTAATATTTGATAAAGGAGCCATGGACATACAATGGCAAAATGACAGTCTCTTCAACAGATGGTGCTGGCAAAACTGGACAGCTACATGTAGGAGAATGAAACTGGACCATTGTCTAACCCCAATATACAAAAGTAAACTCAAAATGGATCAAAGACCTGAATGTAAGTCACGAAACCATTAAACTCTTGGAAAAAAACATAGGCAAAAACCTCTTAGACATAAACATGAGTGACCTCTTCTTGAACATATCTCCCCGGGCAAGGAAAACAACAGCAAAAATGAACAAGTGGGACTATATTAAGCTGAAAAGCTTCTGTACAGCAAAAGACACCATCAATAGAACAAAAAGGAACCCTACAGTATGGGAAAATATATTTGAAAAGGACACATCCGATAAAGGCTTAACGTCCAGAATATATAAAGAGCTCACACGCCTCAACAAACAAAAAACAAATAGCCCAATTAAAAAATGGGCAGAGGAACTGAACAGATGGTTCTCCATAAAAGAAATACAGATGGCCAACAGACACATGAAAAGATGCTCCACATCGCTAATTATCAGAGAAATGCAAATTAAAACTACAATGAGGTATCACCTCACACCAGTAAGGATGGCTGCCATCCAAAAGACAAACAACAACAAATGTTGGCGAGGCTGTGGAGAAAGGGGAACCCTCCTACACTGCTGGTGGGAATGTAAATTAGTTCAACCATTGTGGAAAGCAGTATGGAGGTACATCAAAATGCTCAAAACAGACTTACCATTTGACCCAGGAATTGCACTCCTAGGAATTTACCCTAAGAATGCGGCAATCAAGTATGAGAAAGACCAATGCATCCCTATGTTTATCACAGCACTATTTACAATAGCCAATAATTGGAAGCAACCTAAATGTCCATCTATAGATGAATGGATAAAGAAGATGTGGTACATATACACAATGGAATACTACTCAGCCATAAGAAAAGGGCAAGTCCTACCATTTGCAGCAACATGGATGGAGCTGGAGGGTATTATGCTCAGTGAAACAAGCCAAGCAGAGAAAGAGAAATACCAAATGATTTCACTCATCTGTGGAGTATAAGAACAAAGGAAAAACTGAAGGAACAAAACAGCAGCAGAATCACAGAACTCAAGAATGGACTAACAGGTAACAAAGGGAAAGGGACTGGGGAGGATGGGTGGGTAGGGAGGGATAAGGAGGGGGGAGAAAAAGGGGGGTATTAAGACTAGCATCCATAGGGGGTGGGAGAAAGGGGAGGGCTGTACAACACAGAGAAGACAAGTAGTGATTCTACAACATTTTGCTACGCTGATGGACAGAGACTGTAAAGGAGTATATAGGGGGAACCTGGTATAGGGGAGGGCCTAGTAAACAAAGTATTCATCATGTAAGTGTAGATTGATGATAAAAAAAAAAAGCAGTTCCTGTGTGTAGATTGATGATAAAAAAAAAAAGCAGAACCTCCAATGAGTTCTACACAATGATATAAAGGGCATAAAAAAGTGTAGGCAAAGGGTCTGTTTGTGTTTATACAGAGGATCAAAGCCTAATTTGGCTACCCCAAAAATGAACTAAAATACGATATGAAAAAGAACTTCCAACATCAGCACTCTCGGGAGGACTCATGCCAGAAGATGATCAGCAAAAAAAAAAACCCCAACAAAGATCCATGCACTGCCACAGCTGTAGATGCACTCATCCCACCAGTTCCAGGACTTGCCATGGGAATGAGGAAGGAGATATCTAAGCTGGCCTGTGCATACAGTGAAACAACAAATTTGACTGGATCTATACTGTTGGAACTCAACCAAGAATTAGGAGAAGTGCAAATTGTAGCACTCCAAAATCTAACAACCACAGACTATTTACTGTTAAAAGAACATATGGGATGTGAACAGTCCCCA
This sequence comes from Manis pentadactyla, assembly GCF_030020395.1. Classification (NCBI taxonomy): domain Eukaryota; kingdom Metazoa; phylum Chordata; class Mammalia; order Pholidota; family Manidae; genus Manis; species Manis pentadactyla. Next base: position 237,043,367 of record NC_080019.1, read on the forward strand.
GGAATGGGTTGTTTTAATTTATCTGAATTCTCTCAGACTGTTCAAGTTCAGTTGGACAATATCCACCATATCATAGATAAGTTTTCACAAATGCCTAAGGTGCCTAACTGGTTTTCTTGGTTTCACTGGAGATGGCTGGTAATTACAGGTATGCTTTGGTTGCATAACTGTACTCCTATTATGTTAATGTGTGAGCACAATTTAATTAGTGGTTTAAAACCTATCCATGCTGAAGTTACTCTACAAGAAGATATGTCAAAGAAATAATCAATCTTCCCAGGTTTTCTTCTGCCTGCTACTTCTATAGCTTTTCTTCTTCCTACCTAATTACAACCCTTAAATAGAATTCGTGCCACATGTCGAATTTACCGAGTATCATAATTCTTCCAAGTGGTAAAGGTAAACCTCAAGACAAATGCTGGGCATAGAAGCCACAGGGCATAAATATGCAAAGAAGTAAAAAGCTAACCTTTTCAAACAATAAGGCTTCTCTCTCACTTACCAACTTTACATTTCCCTGTATGGCCCCGGAAGATGACTGGTTAGCCAGAGACGGGTAAGATTCCTCAAGGGAGGAACAACCTAAGACAGGCACAGTCACAGGGGGGCCATCAGGTGAGAAAATGGGGATCAGCAGATGTGAGGCTTAGAACCTCCCCCCTCCTGTTCTGAGAGAAATCTTCTGCATACGTGGATGTTTTATTGCCCTTGTCTAGCTTGGATTAACACATAGTCTACAGGCACACACCTGATCATCTACATTTGCTCTCTTACAACACTAAACTATGTTTTCTACCTTTATCTCGTATCTACCTACCACTTCAGCATTTTATTAAAAATAATAATAATAAAGAGAGAAATGTGGTATCTACATATAAATCAAGTATAAAAATCAAATGAATATTCATATTTGAACTGACTGTTTATAGTTCATAATGCATGAACAAAACCGAAAGCTTCTGTGATGACTGCCCTTGTACTGTTCACCATGTAACTTATTCACTATGTAAGAATTTGTACTCTATGTAAGAACTTGTTCGTTATGCATCAGAAGATTGGAGACTGACGAAAATTAGGCTTGGGGTGGATTAATGATTGTGCATTGAGCATTGACCCCCCTATACAGAATTTTTTTGTTGTTAACAACCATTTGATCAATAAATATGAGAGAAGCCCTCACTATATATATATATATATATATATATATATATATATATATATATAAACACACTTCCAATTGTAAAATACATAAGTAACCGGGATGTAATGTATAGCATAAGGAATATAGTCAAAATATTGTAACAACTTGGTATGGTGATAGCTGGTACCTAGAATTATCATGTATATAAATGTTGAATCACTGTGTTGTACGCCTGAAACTAATGTAATACTGTGTGTCAACTACCCTTCAATAAAAAATAATTATCCAGGAAAAAAAAAATCAAATGAGTATTCATATTTGAACTGACTGTTTATAGTTCATAATGCATGAGCAAAACCGAAAGTTTCGGTGATGACTGCCCTTGTACTGTTCACCATGTAACTTATTCACTATGTAATAATTTGTTCTCCATGTAAGAACTTGTTTGTTATGCTTCAGAAGATTGGAGACTGACGAAAATTAGGCTTGGGGTGGATTAATGATTGTGCATTGAGGATTGACCCCCCTACACAGAATTTTATTGTTGTTAACAACCATTTGATCAATAAATATGAGAGATGCCCTCACCAAAAAAAAAAAAAAAGTACACACTTGCAATTGTAAATTAAATAAGTAACCAGGATGTAATGTATAGCATAAGGAATATAGTCAAAATATTGTAACAACTTGGTATGGTGATAGCTGGTACCTAGAATTATCATGTATATAAATGTTGAATCACTGTGTTGTACACCTGAAACTAATGTAGTACTGTGTGTCAACTACCCTTCAATAAAAAATAATTATCTAAAAAAACAAAACAAAACAAAACTACACCACCTCAAAAATAAATAAATAAATATTTTATTATTAAAATGATAAAAAATACGTGTTCCATTTGTATCTGACAATCTAGGTCAGTCGGTTCATTAAATGTGCTATTGAAATGTGGCATGAGGTCCTTGAGTTTTAAGTTTAAATGGCTGCTGAATAAAGATCCTTGACATTGTCATACAGTTTTTATGTGTTAGGTAGAACCGCATGAAATTCCCTATTTTGTAAGTAAAAAATGATTACATATTTGCAATTTTATATAGTTTGACCTAATGGACAACTATAGAACATCAGAAAAGGAACTTGCAATACTTGTAACATGTTCTAAATCTTCCCTGAAATTATATATTAAAAGCTTTTTATTTTTTAGGAGAAAGAAATCAGAAGACAACAAGCTGTTCTTCTGAAGCATCAGGTCTGTAGACATAAAGTTAAACAATTGTTGAAATGTACATTTTATGATTTTCCTTAAATCTTAATTTGGGGAGCATCTTGAAAATATTTTCTTAAAAATTTCCATTATGATTCCCCCTTAAGTTTTCCCTTCATCTTACAGTTATTGCCTTGCTTTGGTATTGGTGTCTTTTGGGGGGTTAAAAATTGGTTTCATGACTATGTGATTTCTGTTTCATAATGTTGTGCCAACTCTTTCTACCAGGAGGTGGAGAGGCATAGAGTAGATATGGTATGGGTATGTTTATTTTTGTACATCTAACACCGCATTGTGATTTGGTTGTGATATGGTTGTCATAGCAATGCATAAAGTGTAGCACTGGCTACTGTCATATTACATACTGCTGCATGGCTTTACAGCACAGTGCATTGCATACATCTGCTTGTCTGTCTGTAAGTATGATCTGTCCCCAAGATTTTTAATTGAATTGTGTAAGCTTTATTGAAGGCCGCTGTCTGAAAATTTGTGTTACTGATGTCAAAAGGAAAGTTGGATAACTGTACAATCAGGTACAATTATGACCCATATTCTCCCATCTTTCCTGATGCCAAACTGCCATTGAATACAATGGGAATTTTCAGTTAGGTTGATGAGAGAATATGAAATAGATTTGTGTTTTATAGCTAAATTTTAGAAGTGATATTATAAATATCCCTTTGGGGGTACTAAAAAGAATTGATTAGACTTTACAACTTTGATTTTTGAAGTTTGAAATAAAATGAGATGATCAAACTCTAAGCTACTGGTAGTGCTTATCTTATTTTCATACTGTGCCTTTTAGATGCCCTTATGGCCAATGGTGCAGCTTTTATGGCTTTAAGTAGTGCATCAAGTGGCAGACATCAGTAAATAGGAGTATCCCATTTCATTGGTATTGGTGTATGAACCACATCTAGGCAAAGAGCAGAGAAAAGGAACAACGGAGGAAAACGATTTGGGTCACTTGTCAAAACAACCCAGTTGTACCTCTTTTAAGGAACCGAAACGAAAGGAGGCTGAGTATGTGACTTTTTGCCGGTATTATTTCTGTTCCCCTGTCCTATATGTTCATAACATCCCACTGTATTTGTTTAGAAAGGTTCCACCATACTATATGTGATTTTTGACCGTTTGTGTAAATAGGAATTTTCCTGTGTAATGTCAACTCTGTACTATAAGTAAATGTATTCTTTCATCTTTTTTATGAATTGATTTGCATTGTCTTTACTTGAAAGACAATGAAAGCTAAACTTTTAATAAAGATGGATAACTCTGAAGCATGGATGTTGATCTGAAACATTATTTTCTCTAGGATGATCCTTGCCGACATGGTAACTCGCCTCAGCAAGGAGTTGAGAAAAGGAAAAATGGAGAAAAACACTTGTGACTTGTCCAAACTACCAACTTTCGGTTCCGTTAAGACACTGAAACGAGAACACTCTAAGGACCTGACTCTTTGCGGGTATTATTTCTGTGTCCCTGTCCTGTATGTTCATAACATCCCCTTGTATTCTTTTAGAAACCTTCCACCATACTAAAGTTGACTTTTTGTCCGTTTGCGTAAATAGGAACTTCCTATGTAATGTCAACTCTATACTATAAGTAAATGTATTCTTTCATGTGTTTTTATGAATTAATTTGCATTGTCTTTACTTGGAAGAGAATGAAAGCTGAACTTTTACTAAAGATAGGTAACTCTAAAGCATGGATATTGATTTCAAACATTATTTTCTCTGGTACGAACCTTAGTGAAATGGAAACTCATTTAAGCAAAGAGCAGCGGAAAGGAACAATGGAGGAAAACGATTCAGGTCACTTGTCAGAACAACCCAGTTGTACCTCTGTTAAGGAACCAAAACGAGAGGAATCTCTGTATGTATCTGACTAATTGCCGGTATGATTTCTGTTCCCCTTTCCTGTATGTTCATAAAATCCCATTGTATTTGTTTAGAAACCTTCCACCATACTAAAGGTGACTTTTTGACCGTTTGTGTAAATAGGAATTTTCTTATGTAATGTCAACTCTGTACTATAAGTAAATGTATTCTTTCATCTTTTCCATGAATTACTTTGCATTGTCTTTACTTGAAAGAGAATGAAAGCTAAATTTTTTCTAAAGATGGGTAACTGAAGCATGGATGTTGATTTGAAACATTATTTTCTCTAGTTTTGTCTTTGCTGAAATGGTAACTCGCCTCTGTGAACAGTTGAGAAAAGGAAAAATGGAGGAAAACACTTGTGACTTGAAAAAACTACCACCTTTTACTTATTCTAAGGAACCGATAGAGAACCCGGACCTCTACCAGGACATGACTTTTTCCCTGTATTATTTCTGTTCCCCTGACCTATGTGTTCACAATATCCCATTGTATTTGTTTCGAAAACTTCCACCATATTACATATTACATATTACACCAAATTACTTTTTGACAGTTTTTGTAAGTAGAAATTTTCCTATGTAATGTCAACTGTGTACTATAAGTAAATGTATTCTTTCATCTTTTTTATGAATTGATTTGCATCGTCTTTACTTGAAAGAGAATGAAAGCTAAACTTTTATTAAAGATGGGTAACTCTGAAGCATGGATTTTGATTTGAAACATTATTTTCTCTAGGATGATCCTTACTGATATGCATACTCGCCTCAGAGAAGCGTTGAGAAAAGGAAAAATGGAGGACAATGATTTGGGTCACTTGTCAAAACAACCCAGTTGTACCTCTATTAAGAAACCGAAACAAGAGGAGTCTCTGTACCTGACTAATTGCCAGTATTATTTCTGTTCCCCTTTCCTGTATGTTCATAACATCCCATTGTATTTGTTTAGAAACCTTCCACCATACTAAAGGTGACTTTTTGACTGTTTGTGTAAATAGGAATTTTCTTATGTAATGTCAACTCTGTACTATAAGTAAATGTATTATTTCATCTTTTCCATGAATTACTTTGCATTGTCTTTACTTGAAAGAGAATGAAAGCTAAACTTTTTCTAAAGATGGGTAACTCTGAAGCATGGATGTTGATTTGAAACATTATTTTCTCTAGTACCAACCTTAATGAAATGGAAACTCATCTAAGCAAAGACCAGAGAAAAAGAAAAATAGAGGAAAACACTTCTGGTAACTCGTCAGAACCAAGTTTTACTTGTGTTAAGAAAGTGAAATGAGATGACTTTAAGGACCTGTGCAGGTATTATTTCTGTTTCCCTATCCTATATGTTCATAACATCCCACTGTATTTGTTTAGAAACCTTTCACCGTATTACAGGTGACTTTTTGACAGTTTGTGTAAATAAGAATTTTCCTATGTAATGTAAGCTCTGTACTATAAGTAAATGTATTCTTTTGTCTTTTTTTGAATTAAATTTGGATTGTGTTTACTTGAAAGAGAATAAAAGCTAAACTTTTACTAAAGATAGATAACTCTAAAGCATCGATTTTGATTTCAAACATTATTTTCTCTAGTATGATCCTTACCGAAATAGAAAATCATGAGGATGCATGGCCTTTTCGTCTTCCTGTAAATTTGAACTTTGTTCCTGGTTATACCAAAATTATTAAGAAGCCTATGGATTTTTCCACAATTAGAGAGAAATTAATTAGTGGACAGTAAGTACATCATTTCTGTTCAGTGTTTATTGAATGTTTGTTATGTGCTCAGTACTCTTATAGTGAGCCAAGAATACATCAATTACAAGCCCTGCCTTTAGAGACAGGATATATATGTGTGGTTAAGGTAGTATGATATGGAAGACAAGTCAATTAAAATTATATCAGTAATTAGAAATAGTGTAATAAAGCTGTTTTGACTTTGGAAGGCCACCAAACCTAGCCTGGGAGTTAAGGAAAAGTATCAGGGAAGCCTCCCAAAGTGACTTAAGTGACATGTAAGCTGGAGCTTATATTGTGCATCATTGGGATATCAATATCATTTCATGTGCATTTAACAAAAATTGATTTCATAATATTTTCAGATTATTATAAGATGGATCATTGTTAATTTTAAGTAATGAAAGCTTTACAATGAATCATAGATTACAAAAAAGGCCTGTGTTAAAAGTAGAAGAAAATTATTTGCTCCTCTCTACCATATGGTCTTTTTGATCCTATCAAAGGGTAAAGTGGCTTCCTGGTCACAGTTAATGATTTTTGTTAAAACGACTTCAGACTCCTGCCAGGGAGTGACCACTGTCAGTGGGCTTTAGTTGGTTCTGGATACTGGACTCCTGTGGAACCACAGGAAGGAATGAGGCTGTTTGTTTACAGAACAAACCCACATAAAGCATTTCACGTGAGAATGGCCAGGAGCCGTGGAGCTGCATGGGCCCTCTACTCCATTCTCCCCGCCCCCTTTATTCCTATATACTGCTTTTGGTTAATGTAGCTTGTGCCCATAACTGCAGGCAAATTCACCAGTAATTCTGGAGAAAAAAGGAACTTTACATGAAAAAGAACCATAAAATATATTTTGATTACATTCTTACTGTGTTTTTTAAAAGCATTATTTAACAGTGTATTATTTGATCCCTCCTGAATATTCCTTGGGAGAAAATGACCGTGTTCTATAATTTATATTCAATTTAGAAGTGTTGACTAGAACTTAACTCATTAGTGACCAACATTCTTATATGGATCAAAGGATTTAAGAAGTTGACAAAATGACTAATTTATTTGTTTGTAAGCTAAAATGCCAGTCTTTCAAAAGATTCTATTTACCTTTTAAAAAATTAAAATTCAGAAAACATTTAAGACTGTTAAAATATTGGTTCTAATATGAACCAAACAGCAGAAGCTGGTGTCTAGATAGGAACTAGTTCTTTTGCTCAGATGTTTAGGTGGGTAGCATACAGACTTACACAGGAAGACTTTACCAGTGTTTAAATTAACTCGACTTATCTTCTGCGATTCTCCAGTCCCTGGGTGGAGGATGAACTCCAGCCTCAAAATCCCCAAAACACACAGGTTCAAACATTAAAACAGAGCTTAGACATTACCAAAAATTGGAGCTCCCTTTTGAGAACGAGTCCTGGTGAATGGAGGAGAAACATAGCAGAGGGAGGCAGGTGGAGGGGAGCAGTTCTGTATGATCCCGTTCATGACGCCAGCCGTGTCTGAGGCAAAATTCAGTGGATTCAAGCTCCTCTAACTTCAAGTTGTTCGATTAAGCCCAAACTAATGAGCTGGAAACAAAACTCACAACAATATTTCAAATATTTAAATCAGAAATTTATAGAACAGAGGGGCAGAGGTGCCTAGTTTAATGAGTCTGGGTTCTGTCAGCTGCCCTGTCCTGTGAAGGGATGGCAGAGATGTGAGCACCACACTCACTGCACCTAGAATCTCACCGAGAATTCCTTCCTGGATTCCAGTCTTCCTGACATTAATCATTAACCTTTTCTTGTAGTAAGGAAGAGTCTATAAAGAGAGAAATATTTCTCAAAGTAACATTAAAATATTTTATAAAAGCTATTTTCATACATTGTATGATTCTATTTTTATGAAATCCCCAGAATAGATAAATCCATAGAGACAGAAAAACAGATTAGTTGTTTCCGGGGACTGGGATAGGGAGGAATGGAGAGTAACTGTTTAATTGGTTGGGTATGAGGTTTCACTTTAGGGTAATGACAATGTTTTGAAACTAAATAGAGGTGGTGGTTGTAGAATGTGTGTAATATACTAAGTGCCACTGAATTAGCTACCTTAAAATGACCAATTTTATGTTATGTGAATGTCACCTGAATAAAAATAATAATTCCCAGAAGAATAGGAAAATGGGTGAGGTTACATTAGTACTGACTTAATTCTCTTATTATTGCATATATCATAATGAGAGAGTGAAAAAGACTATATACAAGGTATTTGATGAAAGAAACAGTTCCACTTTTACCAGGTCTCAGAGCTCCAGTGTGTACTTCATAGGTATTTTAAAAGGTAGATTAGTGTTCAGCTTATCATACGTCATATATTAGAATTAATTTAAATTTGGATATCCAAGAGCCCTCCTTCAAAATGTATTGACTTGAAATGCTTGAGTTGGATTGAAACAAGGCAGTCCTTTTTTACCAAAAAGCTTAGGCAGGTGCATTCACCATTCTGTCTTCTCTGTGCTCTTACAGAGAAAGAGAATCAGGTTTATCGCACCAAAACACAGATGCCACAGTGCTTCCAATGGAAGGGCAGATCCTCGTAGTGTTTCTCTGTGAAGGGATAACGTGCTGTTTTGTTGTTGGGATCATCATAATCCATTGCTTGAGAAAAGAGCACTGTTCAAAAGAGAAGAGAAAGAGGATATGGGGAAGATTTAACACAGAGTGGCCTGTCCTGGGATGTACGTGAAGGCTCCAGGGCAGCTGTAATGTGTATCGTGCATAGGAGGCATTGACATTATTTCTAATGAAACTAAGTTGTTTTGAATGTGGGTCATAGGGTACTACAAGTGCTACAATTGGTCAGAAAAGTTAAACTAGTCAAGTGGGATGAGTCCTGGGATGGAATTGTGGTTCAAGTCAAACTGAAAATTGGATGGGGGGAGAAATGCTAGTTAGTTGAAATATATCTTGGTCTTCTGAGAAATCTGTTTTTCCATTTAACCTGTCTATATCCTTAAAAGTCCAGAACACATGGAAGTTTTAAAATGTTCCATTTGTAAGAGGATATAAGGTGTTTTATTTCTGCTTAAATGCAATTATCTTTTTTTCTCTTACCTTTTCTGTTTTACTTTTTATTCTACCTTTTATTATCATTTCATTTGTTTACAAAACAAAGCCACCCTACAAAATAACCTCTAAATCATGTGTTTTCTTTCAGGTATCCAAACCTGGAAGCCTTTGCTGTTGATGTCAGGCTTGTTTTTGACAACTGTGAAGCATTTAATCAAGACGATTCTGATACAGGCAGAGCTGGCCACAGTATGAGGAAGTATTTTGAGAAAAAGTGGACAGATACTCTCAAAGTGAGTTGAAGCTACAATAATCTCTTTTCTCCTTTTCAATAAGGACGAATAAGACCAGCAATGTCAACTGTATTTTACATAAACGTGCAAGGCACACGCATAATGACTTTCTTTCTTAGTAAAAGTATCACACACGAAAACAATATCAGAAGAATGAAACCATTTTTAAAGGCTTCACTCCTGCAACAACCAAGGCCCTTGGTTATTGGTTTGTGTGATTTATCAGCTAATTTAGGTAGAACAGGGAAGCACACCCAAAGAATTTTCAAAGGTAAGGGTGTTACAGAGTAACAGCAATTAAAATATATCAAATCGCACTGAATATTCAACACCAGAGCTCTAATGTGGGAGATGGTTCTCCTTTCCCTCTCAATAAATATCTACTTTTCCTTTTTTTATTTTGTAGTTTATTTTTTAGTGAATGTATTTAATTTTATGAATTATTCATAATTAAACCACATTCAGAATCTTCATTTTCTGTGAAAAGGAGGAACTAGAAGATTGCTTTAAATCTTGAAAATACAAGGAATGTTTTAGGAGGAATGTCTCTGAGCAGGACGGACCGCTCGTGGCCAGACTTTTCCTCAGGTGTCCAGCCCTCCTAGTGCTGAGTGGCCCTGGGCCTGCCCTGGTGGTGGCCCCACAGTGGGTGGGCGTGGATTCTTGGGGCAGGAGCGCACCAACCCAGGGCACCAGGAGCCAGGCTGGCTGTTTCCCACCCCCCTCCCAGTCTTCTCCCTGGGATGTCCTTGGGGCAACTAGCCCTGTCACTGTGCCCCCCATGCCTGCTGAGTCCCCCAGACCAGACAGGTCTTTGGGGTTGCCAGTGGGTTGAGGTCTCCACACCTCTCTGGGGCCTTGTCTCACTGTGTCTGCAGGAGTTCTGGGATCGGCTGAGGTCAATCACTCCTGCCCAGCCGCCACCTGCTTCTCTGCCCCCTCCACTTAGGCCCATCATCTCCCACCTTCACCCCACCCAGTCCCCTTTCCCTCCCCTCTGCCTTCCCCTCCCCCTTCCCTCCATTCCCCCTGTGCCCATGGGGGTCCTGTGCTCATGGGGATTCCTGCCCATGGGCCTCTGTTCTCATGGGGGACCCTCTGCTCATGGGGCCCTGTGCTCACGAGCCTTGTTTTCATGGGGGGCTCATGTGCCTCAGCAGCTTGTTTGGGGAGTGAAGCTTTGTCTTTCGGTCAGGCTTTAATCCCCCTAGTTGCCTGACCTGGGGTTGGGGAGGCATGTGTCCCACTCCAGTCCCCATCTGCAGCCACACATCCCTGCATTGTTTGTCCCTCTGTCCCAGGTCTGAGGCCTTGATTTGGGGAGCAGCTCTGTTGCGGTGAACAGTGGGAAGAGCTCTGGGCCCTTGGTACACCTCTGTGCGAGTTGGGACCATTGCAGGCTCATCAGAGCCTGGTGGGGACCCGCTGGTGTGCAGAGCCTTGGGGTCACCCATGTCAAGCAGCTGGTTCATTTCGGGGTTTTTAGCATCTCTTCCAGGTCGGGTCCCCTCCAACTCAGCCAAGCCCCTCTCCTGCATTTGCCTTGATTTGGGGCTGGGTCACACATGACAGTGGGCTCCTGGCAAAGACACTCTCTCCGGGTACACCTTCCACGTGTCCTGCTTTCCCCACTCCAGGTGCTGGCGTTTAGCAAAATCCACAGCCCTTTCCTCTGAAAGCCTTAGAGCTTCTGCCCCAGACAGTAAAGCCACGTTACAGTAAGGTTTGTTTCCACATTTACTAGGAAGAAAAAGTACAGTGTGAACTTGGCCATAAAGAAAGAGTATTTTTAATTGTAGCAAAAAGCGTAGAACACAAAATGTACCCTCCCAGCAGTATTTAAGCACATTTTAGGACCATTGACTGTATCCCACTGTTGGGGAACAGATCTCCAGAACATTGTCATCTAGTAGAGCTGAACTCTGTCCCTATGGAACGGCTTCCCACTTCCCTCCCCAGACCCTGGCAACTGGCCCCTGCTTTTGTTTCTGTGATTTTGATGATGGCAGGTATCCCCTATGAATGGAATCATACAGGACTTGTCCCTCTGTGTCCCGCTTGTTACACTCAGCATCATGTCCTCATGTTGTGACATGTGATGGGATTTCTTTCTTTAAGGCTGAACAGTGTTCCACTGTGTGGTTGGACCGTGTTTCCTTTGCCCATTTGCCAGCAGACACTCGTGTTGCTTCCACCACTTGGCCACCACTGTGAATAATGCTACAGTGAACATGGCTGTGCAGATGTCTCTGAGATCCCGCTTCCAGTTCTTTTGGACATGTACCCAGAAGTCTCATTGCTGGGTGATGATGGTAATTGTATGTTCAGTGTTTTGAGGAATCGCCGTACTGTCTTCCACAGCAGCTGCACCATTTTACATTCCTGCCAGCAGTGCACACGGTCTCCAGTTTCTCCACCTACATTTGTCTTTTGGTTTTTGATAGTGGTTGTCCTACTGGGAGGAAGACGGCATGTCACTGTGGTTTTGGTTTGCTTTTCTGTCATGATGACAGGTGTCAGCACCTTTTCATACATCTGTTGGCCAACTGTGCTTCTCATTGGAGAAATGTCTCTTCTGGTCCTTTGTCCACATTACAGGTAGGCTGCCTGGGATCCCCGCATCTCCTGCGGGTCTCCTTCCCACTGAGCGGCTTGTTTCCACTGTGCAGAGCTTCTCAGTACGCTGTGACCTCCTCTGTCTAGTGTTGCTGTTGTTAACTTGTGCTTAAATGTCCTTTTGATCACCTGAGATAAAGGCAGGGATGACTGCACCAAGTTCATCACATTCATCCCAAAGGAATCGACACCATTAGTTAGCTAAGAATGCCTTATCAAGCATGAACATACAATGTTTGCTGAGAATTTTTGTTGATGTTTATTTTGACATAATGATAGCCTTTTAGAAGGGCAACAATAGGTTGCCGACAGATCTTATGCATCATCCATTCACAGTTCCCAAGTCTCAGCATTTTATGTTACCTTTATGCTGCTTCAGAGCACAGAGGAGGGCATGCTGTTTCCCTGGCTATGTTTTCATGTCTGCAATGACATATTATGTAAACCAGATGGCTTCTAATAGCAGGGATTTATCTTCTTTTGGTTCTGGAGACCACACGTCCAAACTCGAGGTGTGGGCAGGGCCATGCACCCTCCTCAGGCTCCAGGGCAGGCTCCTTCTGGCTTCTTCTAGCTCCTGGGGGGCTCCAGGTAGCCCTGTGAGTGTGGCCACATCCCTCTCATCTCTGCCTCTGTGTCCACATGGCTTCTCCTCTGTGTCTGGGTCTCTCCTCTTCTGACTCCTATAAGGGTACCAGTCACTAGATTACTGGCCACCCTCATCCAGGATGACCTCATATCAGATTTTGCAGTTAATCCCATCTGCAAACACCCTTTTCCCAAATAAGGTCCCATTCACATGTTCTGGGGGAATATCATTTTTGGGCCCAGAAAATCACCCTTTATTTTAGGAGATGACCAGGGCCCTATATTGACTGGCACTGCCAGCAACTGTGTGGGATGGGGGTGGGGGCAGAATGAGGACCCTGGCAGCGCCTTTGATGGGAGGAATCAAGGCTGGGCTCAGTCAAAAAGTGACTTTCTACTTTGAGGCTCATGAAAGCACTTGGCCACCCTTTCTCTCAGCAAAAGGGACCCAGCACTGAGTCCAGAGTAGTTACCTCAGAAAGCATCTTCTGGAATCTTGCCATTAATAGCATTATGGCACCAGTAATTACAGGTATAGAAGAATCAGTCGCTGGACAAAATGACAGCACTGTCACTTTAGGCTCAGCAAGGCTAAAGCAGGAGTGTTTGAAGCAGGAAAGCTTGGACAATTGAGAAAGTTGGTTGTCAAGGAAATGGAGCAGGCCTGTTAAGGTTGTCAAGGAAACTTCTCAGAGCAGAAGGCAGGAATTGGGGAGCTGGACTCCCTTTGGTCCTCCTAAAGGTGCCACTGCTTTTAAGCAACATTATCTGAATAATGAGCTGAGAGTCATCTTTTCAGTGTGATTCAGTCATCTTCTCTGGTTTCAGAACTGTGGGTTAAATCAAGCCTTATTTTCTGTTACAGTTGGAGACAGGCTTGCAAAGCACCTTTCTTTTTAGGGTCAAAGGCTGCTACTGCAACAGAGCGTGCCAGCACATGAGGGGCTGAGAGGTCAAGGACCACTCCCTGCACACAAGCGCCTGGGGCAGGTGGGTCTCAGAGTCCTGCTGTGTCCATTTTGTTTTTCCTTCTTCCTCCAGGCTGGAGGGTTCTGGCCAGCAGGGGGTATAGGGCTGCCAGTGTGACCATGTGGGAACTGCATCCTTCATCCTAAGACCTGAGCTGGCAGAGGCCCTCATCAAGCCCACCCACTTCCTCATAGGAAACCTAGAGACATGGTGCCCACTCTGCTGGTGGGGATGGGCTGGGAAGTGCAGTGTAGACACCAGCAGAAAAATGGAAACAGGCTTTGGCCAGCAGCTGCAAGGCTCCCCCACAACGGGATCACCAGGATGCATGTGCAGTCTTGGGGTCTGTGAGCTACACACTACTATGGACTCCAATATTCATTGCTCTGGAAATCCAGTTTTCCAGGACACTTGCAAAACAAAGTCATGAATTTTTGGGTTCGTGCAGATCCAAGCAGACACTGGATGCCAGGTGGCACAGGCTTCAGGAGTTAACAGGGGATGTTCCATATGCTGAGCAGCAGTTCAATGAGCTCCCCTTTATGTCTCTGTTCTTCCTTACTCTCTGCTGCTGCAAGGCAGCTGTCATTCCATGATACTCAGGTTTTAAAGAATTCCTTCCTCACCTCGTACTCTTGACTTCACTGCATCTGCAAACCAAATTCCTCCCCAACAGGAGTGACAGAGATAGCTTGCATTAGCATCCAGGAGTTGGTGTAACAAAGTACCACAAACGTAGGAAATCAGTGCCTCACTAAAGCGTGAACTGGGGGCATTGGCAAGATGGGGCTTTCTAAGGGCTTGCAGGGAGAAGTGTGGGTGCCTCTGTGCTCCCTGTGGGACCCCCGGGTGTCCTGGGCCTATAGAGGATCATCTCATTGAGTCCCCCCATTATCCTCCCCCTGTATTTGCCCGTGTGTGATGGGTGGAGGCCAGACTGCAGCAAGGCTGGGACTAGAGCACCCAGGCTCCGAGCACTTGGTTGCCATTCCCTGGAGTACCGGGCAGAGCACACTGGGGCGCACCCTCCGGTATTGTGGTGTAGCTGCAAAGATGGCTCTCGAGTAGCTTAAGCAAGGCGTGAATGTGCTGGAGGGGCCACGGACACCTGGAGAAGCAGGGAACCGTGCAGAGCCGAAAGGAAGGGCCGATCTAGGCCTGGAGCTGGGGGCACGGGCTGGGGCACCGGGCCGCCTCCGCCTGCTCCTTTTCTGCTTGGTCCTCACCGTAGAGCGTGTGCACACCGTTCGTGCAGCCGCTGCAGGGACTGCGCACCTGGGGCTGCCTTGCAGAACGCGGAGGGTTTGGCGTGGCCGGGCGGGGCATCATCTTGCAGAGTCGGGTTTGGGGGATGGAGAGTGAGGGGCTGGTGGTGGGTGCCAAACGCCGAAAGTGCTTATGCCGCCGAACGGAGCCACTAGACACGGTCAGCAGGGTAGACGGTTGAATGTCAGCACCATAAGCAGAAACTGCTCCTTGCTAGCTCTGAAGAATGACGGTACCCTAATGTCAGGATCGGGAGCGAAGTTTGAGGGGCGAGGACATGGTGCCCCAACCCACCCAGGCTGGGGAGGCAACAGGTCCCTAGAGCCACGCCTGTGGGGTCGAGATGCGCTTGCGGGCCTGTGAATGGACGAGCGCGAACCTGCACGTCAGGTCTTTACTGAGCCGCCAGCCCTTCTCCGTCTTTTTCCGTTACTTCCCGTCTCTCTCCGCCATTCTCCGTCTCTTTCCGTCAGTCTTCGTCGTCCCTCGCCTCTCCCGTCAATCTCCGCCTCTCTCCGTCAGTTTCCGTCCCTGTCCGTCATTCCCCGTCTCTCTTCGCTATTCTCCGTCTCTTTCCGTCAGTCTTCGTCATTCCTCCGCTCTCCCCGTCAATCTGCGTCTCTCTCCGTCAATTTCCGCCCCTGTCCGTCATTCCCCGTCTCTCTCCGCCATTCTCCGGCTCTTTCCGTCAGTCTTCGTTATCCCCCGCCTCTCCTCGCCAATCTGCGTCTCCATCAATTTCCGCCCCTGTCTGTCATTCCCCGTCTCTCTCCGCCATTCTCCGGCTCTTTCCGTCAGTCTTCGTCATCCCCCGCCTCTCCTCGCCAATCTCCGTCTCCGTCAATTTCCGCCTCTGTCCGTGATTCCCCGCCTCTGTCCGTCTCTCCCCGCGCAGGTCTGCCGGTGGCTCTCCGTAGATTCCTGTGTTCATAGGCGCACGGTTCGCTCTGCTCCTGGCGCGTCCTGCCTCTGTGCTGAGGCGCAGAAGCTCGTAGCTGGGTCAGCCGCCCGTTGCTGTCTGCGTGTCTGTCCCTTCTGCCCTGCAGCCTCCCCCCGGGGGCTCCCTTCCGGTCCGTCCCCGCGCCGCGCTGGGCTCCGTTACCTGCTGGCACCCCGGGAGAGGCTCGGCTCGCTCCCTGTCCCCCATTTCTGGGATCCCTCCTGTCGTTGGCGGGCGGTTTCCCGTCCTGTCGCTGTGCCGCCTCCCCGCCCACACCGCCTGGACTCAGGACAACTCCTGCTTTCCTCCTGCGGCTCCCTCACCCTCAGCCCCGTGCTCTTCGCCGGGCTCCTGGACTGCGGGCGGCGGCGGAGCTACCGTCACCAGGGCGGCGGAGAGGGAATTCTAGGGGTCAGGGTTAGGGTGCGGGTTTGGGAGGGGTGGTAGGGTTAGGGTGCGGGTCAGGGAACAGGTACTGGTTAGGGTATCTGTGGGAGCTGCGTGTGTGTGTGTGTGTGTGTGTGTGTGTGTGTGTGTGCGTGTGTGTGTGTGTGTAACCTAGAGTTTAGTTGGGATTACATAATTTCAGTTTGGAGAGCGCAGATTCAGGTAGGTACCCAAATCGTGTTCCCAGTTGTAGGGTGAAAACAAGGGGTTCTATGAGAAAAAGGAAGGCGAGCAATTAGATGAACTAAAAAGAGAAAAGAACTTTCTATGGGTGTCTTAACAAGCCGATCTACTCTGTGTTACATACTGAACACTGAGTCTATCTTGTGGAAGTCCACATCCATCACACTTGTCATCAGATGTCTGTCCTCCTGCTGGCCACTCAAACAATGGCTGCTTTGCACATTCCAAACGTTTTGGCCCAGTTCAGACAAAGGTGGGTGAGGCGGCTTCTCGCCAGCTGCCGCTCCACCTCCGTTCTGACACGGCTCCAGTAGTGTCCGTCTTTCACAATGTTCACACACCTAGCTATAAAGATTTGTGTGTGGAGCTTCCGACATCCACACCAAGCTGCAGGTCTCCAACTTGATCCATGATCGCATAGATCTTGTAACCTTCTCCCCTTGCTTACCTGTAACTTCTGCCTCCAACAGGGAGAAACCTGGCTCCAACTATGTGTCACTTACATAATCCACTGCTCATCCTAGATTACAGATGTAGTGTTTTCAGGGTTGTCAGCAAGGACCTGCATCGAAATAGCTGATAAAACACAATCTCCTATCTGCGTACAGTACATTTTCCCTTTAGTCAACAGATTCTGTTCATTTCCCAGTTTCCTTAGGTCTCACCACCAACAGTGAGCTTTCCCCCAGACATTTCTAATACAGTTAGATTCTTTGTTAAATTTTGTATTCCACCCTTGGACACTCTCACATCCTAACTGACTTAATTTGAATAGATTATGATTTAATTGTTGGGCCCTAAGGATCTATGGGTTTAGACAAACACATAGTGGCCAGTGTCCCTCACTGGGGGGTCCCATAGGACACTCCAGACACCCCACCATGACCCGTTTACTGCCTCCGTAGCTGTGCCTTGTCCAGAGCGTCATGTACACGGGGTCCCACAGTGTGTGGTCTCTTCAGGTTGGCTTCTGTCACTTAGCATTATGCACACAGATTCACCCACGTTTCTGCACGGGTTGTTGGTTCCTTCCTTTCTGTTGCTGAATAGTTTCCATTCCTTGTGTAAGGGGGGCAGAATATCCCCCCTGCCCTTCTCTGTTCCTGCCTGAGACAGCTGCTCCTCCTGCCCACAATAAAGAATGCTCAACAGGAGAAAAGCAGACAGAAATGTAATGACATGTATACTTCCCGTGTGCATGGGAGATACCCAGGAACACTGAGTAGCTCCCCAAAATGACCCAAGTTACCACCTTAAAAGCTATCTTCAGCTAATAACCAGAAAGGTGTTAGGGAAGGAGGGAAGCTAGGTTACTGGGAGGTTATCAGGCAAAATAGGATAAACACAAGTGCATGGTTGTCATGCAAATTTGAACCGAGGCCAAATTCCACTGATAAAAGTTTCTAGAGATTTGGTTATCCTTCCATTCCTAGTACAGAGGGAGGCACCCTTACACATGTGGATTTCCTGCATAAAAGCAAATGCCCCTCATAACAGGGCAGCTTTTCAATTTCCAGAGAATTATCCTCTGCTTTTAAAAATAGTTAATCAGCTGAACATAATCCTGTTCCAAAGAGGCATAGTCTGCTCCCCTTCCCGTGGGTGTAGCACAATTTGCGTATCCATTCATCTACCGGAGAACATTCTGACATCTCTAAGTTTTTAGCCATTGTGCTGCTGCATAAAATTGCATGATGGTTATGGCTGGGATAGTGTTGCAAAGCAGTTGTTTAAATATGGGAGGTTCACCTCTGGGATCCTAAGGTGAGAATCTTTTTCTAATGGTAAAATGTTTTTTAATGGTTCTTTTTTGTTTTATGGATTTCTGTATATCTTGAGTACAAATCCTTTATCAAATACATATTTTGTAAATATTTTCTCCCAGTTTCTGTCTTGTCTTTGGGTTCTCTGAACAAGGTCTTTTAGAGTAGACAATTTTAATTATATAAAGCCCACGTGATTAGTTATTTTTCTTTTGTGGATAGACTTTTGGTGTTGACTGTTAAAAGTCATCAGCAAGATTGTGTAGGTTTTCTAGCTTTTAACTAAAATTTTTAAAAATTTACATCTCAAATTTGTCTATGGACAATTCTGAGTGAGTTTTGGTGTAAGCTGTAAAGCCTGTGTCTACCTTCCTTTCAGTCCGTACAGTCTCCAACGAATTGGAGAAGACACGGAACAGTCCTGCCCATTGGGAGTTTGAATTAACAAAGATTTGTGGTTCATCCTTTTAACCACGAGGTGGCGCCTCTGCTCCTATCAGGCCCCGGGACTGCCGCTCTCCTAATGGGAGCCGGGATTCCTTGGGCTCCGCTGCGGCCCCGGGACCCCGCCGGCCGCGTCCGCAGTGACAGCTTGGTTTCCTCCGGAGCCGCGGGACAGAAAGGTGAGGAGAGGCTTCTCGTGCACTGCCTGCCAAGCGCTCCCCTACAGGTGCCGGGGGAGGAAAGGCCTGCAGCGGGGAACGGTTTCTTCGTGGAGTTTGGGGGCACGGCGGGCGCCGGTGATTTCGGGCTGCAGGCGTGGTGGGCGGTGCTCGGGGCGAGTTTAGGGCGCGGGTGAATTCGGGCCGGGGCACGGCGGGGCCGAGGCGGGTGCACGGCGCCCAGCGCGTCCCCAAGAGCCTGTGTCTCCGCGCCACGCGCCCCGGGCCCCGTGTGGCGGGTGGATTGGCCGCACCTGCGGGACACCCTCCGGCTCCAGGCGTCCTTCCTAACGAGGCTCTGAGACGGCAGTGGGGTCAGGGAACTTGGCTGCTGAGGCGGCCTGTTTACCGGGGCCGCAGCTCTTGCTGTGCGCCGAGCACACCAGGCTGTTTCCAGGGAAGGGCCCCCAGGGAAGGGGCCGCCTTGGACACCCCCGAGGCGCATTGAGGCGCTGACCCAGCATGGCTCCCCAAGGGCGGCCCCTACCCACGGCCTGGGACCAGGGCTTCGTGGTCAGCTCCTCAGGCAGAGCGGGTTTTGGGGGGCTGAGGTTGTCCGGTGCCTGTTTCCACACCCGCGTCTGTCTCGGCGCCACGCGGGGTCTCAGTTGCTGCAGCACCGCAGTGTAGTGGGAAGTCTGGGCGCGACACCCCAACTCTGCTTTCCAAGGATGGTTGTGGGGATGAGGTCCTGTTGGATTCCATCCAGCCTGTAAGGTGTCTGCTTCTGTGAGAAGTGCCATGGAATTTCGGTGAGGATGGCACGGATTCTGCACGTTGCTGTGGGCAGAGGAGACTTGTCATAATCTAATTCTTCCCATCCACGTCCACAGCGTCCACAGTTTTCAGAGCTCAGGCCTCCCGCGTCCTTGGTTAAGTTTCTTCTTAGGTACTTGTAACTCCAGGGGAAATTTCTGGGGCAAAGTACCTTTGAACCGAAATCAGTCAAAGGGAGAAATAAAGTGGGAGAAACCAGTTTATTACTTACTAGCAGCCATACACTACTGCTCGCCAGTGTCTCTCACAACCTGGCTGCAGAAGAAGGGGCCCCGCCCAACTTCTCCAGTCCAGATATGCCCTCCCTCACCCTTGTAATTACCTGTTGATATAGAGATGGACTACTTCTCTCCACCCCTTGGAAACCACCTACTGATGAGATGCACTGAGGCCAGGCAAGAGATTCTGGAAATACTGCAATTTTACCCACAACACTTTATACTTTATGATGCAGTTTTAAAGGGCATTGCTTTCTTAATCTCTCTGATGGTTCGTTATTAGTGAATACAAGCAACCGATTTTTTTAATGTTGGTTTTGTATCTTAGAAGTTTATTGAATTCATTTTTAGTTCTAATAAGGTCTTTGGTGGAGTGGTGTGGGGAAACTGGAATTCTAAAATCCCACTGTTTGTACAGCAGGTCATCCCAATGCCTAAGGCCCAGTGGCTACAGGGGATCCTCTAATGACTCCTGGACCCCTGTAAGCTGAGTAGCGCCCCCTTCGGGTGAACTGGATGGGGAGGGCTTGGCCCCTGTTGACACGGTGTGATGCTTTTCTCATGGTTGTTTTGCAAAGTAAGTTAATTTCCAGCAATTTCAAGCATACAGAAAACTTGCAGTGTCAGTACAAATTCTCTTTATACTGAATTCACCAGCGCCTCACTTTACCACAGTTGCCACTTCACACAAAATGCTGGAGCGCCTACCCCAAACAGGGGCATATTCCCAGGGAACCACCACCTGACCCCAAATGAGGGAAGTCTTAGGGTCTCCACATGATAATCCAATGCACAGACCCACCGCAGCTGTCACCATGCGCCCCAGCTGTGTGCACACGTCTTTCTATCCTGAGGCAGTTTCCTTTTTCTGGAACTGTTCCCGAGACTTTACCTCAGTTGGGCTTTCCAGGACCTCACATAAGTGGGATCACATAATATTTGTTCTTCTTTGAGGGGTGCATTTCACTGAGCATAATGGTTTTAGGGTCCATCTGTGTAGCATGTTCTAGGACTCCTTGTTTACTTTGCTGTGTAGAGACCATATTTTTTTCATGTGTCTCTGGACACCCAGGTCATCTCCACCTTTTGGCTGCTGTGAGTCATGCAGCTGTGAACATGGGTGTGCAAATATCTAAGTCCCTGCTTTCATGTCATTTGAGCAAATGCCCAGAAATGGAATTGCTAATCATATGTTAATTCTGTGCTCGAGTTTCTGGGGATGCCCCCCCCACACTGTTTTTTTAAATTAATTAATTTATTTTTATTAAGGCATGATTGATATACACTCTTATGAAGGCATGAAAAACCAATGTGGTTACTACATTTACCCATATTATCAAGTCCCCACCCATACCCCAATGCAGTCACTGTCCATCAGTGCAGTAAGACGACACAGATCCACTATGTGCCTTCTCTGTGCTACATTGTTCTCCCCGTGACCCCCACACCATGTGTACTAAACATAATACCCCTCAATCCCATTCTCCCTCCCTCCCCACCCACCCTCCCACACCCCTCCCCTTTGGTAACCACTAGTTCATTCTTGGAGTCTCCGAGTCTGCTGCTATTTTGTCCCTTCAGTTTTGCTTCATTGTTTTACTCCATAAATGAGGGAAATCATTTGGCATTTGTCTTTCTCCAACTGACTTATTTCACTGAGCATAATGTCCTCCAGCTCCATCCATGTTGTTGCAAATGGTACCCACACACCATTTTCAAAGCAGCCTCGGACCATTTTTCTTTATTTCTATATTTGGCAGAATAATGCAGTTTATGGATCAACCCTGTTTTGTTCATCCATTCACCCCTTGAAGGGCATTTGAGTTGTTTCTACCTTTTTGCTGTGGTGAGCAGTGCTGCCAAGAACTCATGGGCCAGTTTCTGTTTGAACAGTTTTTTCATTTCTTTGGGGTATTTATCTAGGAGTGGGTGTTTACCCACAACTAGGTAATTGTATTATATATTATGAGGAAATGCCAAGCTGTTGTACACAAGCTGCATGTTTTATATTTCCACAAGTAAGGGTTAGGGGCTCCAATTCTTCTACATTCTTGGCAACATGTGATTTTGAATATTCCTGAGTACGGCCACTGCTGTGTGCTTGCAGGGGGTGGTCACTGTGGTTTAATTTGCATTTCCATAGCAAGTAATGCTGTGTTCATGTGCTTGTTGAACGTTGGTATGTCTTCCTTGGAATTCTTTCATCCACTTTAAACATTTGGGTGTTGTCTTGTTGCCTTGTACAAGTTTGTGGTGTTTTCTGGGTTACAGGCTCTTGTCAGATGTACAATGTGGAGATATTTTCTTCCATTCTGTGGCTGTTTTTCACTTTCTGGTTGGTGACTTTTGATGCAGAAAAGTTTTTAATTTTGGGCTACTCTAATTTTTGCTTTCTTCCATTGCTTGTCCTTTGGTGTCAGATCTGAGAAACCATGGCTAAATCCAAGGTCATGAACGTTTCTCCTCATGTTTTCTTCTAGAGTCTATACTTTTACCTATTATGTAAGCCCTTTGTTTTGAGTTAATTTTTGTATGGGACATGAGTTAAAGGGTTCAGTTTCATCCCTCCGTACATGGACAGTCATTTGCCCAGCACCGTTTGCTGAAAAGACCATTCTTTCCCTAATTTAATGTTGTCCACCCTTGTTAGAAAGCAATTGACTATAGATGGTTGGGGTCACCTCTGGGCTTTCCACTCAGTTTTGTTGATCTATACATACAGTTGACCTTTGACAACATGGGGTTTTGTGTAGCTGACATCCCACAGAGTCAGAATCCACATAAAATATCTCAGTCCCCCAAACTTAAGTATTATCCTAAATCTGATTGCCTGTTTTGACTGAAAGAGTTACCAATAATATAAAGTCAATTAACACATATTTTGTACATGATACATGTTTTGTGCTGTATTCTAACAGTAAGGTAAGCTAGAAAAAAGCAAATGTTTCAAATCGTCTTAAGCCTTTAAACATTTTTTCTATATATTTGTGGAAAAAAGTCCCCTCAAGTGGACCTGGGCAGTTCACACCCCTGCTGTCCATGGGCCAGCTGTGTATGTTTATGCCAGTGTCACAGTGTTTTATTTGCTGTTACTTTGTACTAAGATTAGATCTTGGGGGCCATGAGCCTTCAGCTTCGATTTTCTTTGTCAAGATTGTTTTCAAGGGCTCTTTGGGTTCCCTTGAAATTCCACGTGTCAGGATCAGCTGGTACATTAAAGCCTGTGAATTTTCAAAGAAATCACGTTGACTCGGTAGGTTGCATTTGTGTCATTGCCACCTTAACAGTATTTAAGTCTTTCCATCAACATGAGTAGACTTTACATGTATTAAATCTTTCTTAGTTTTTAAATTATCAATGTTTTATAATTTTCAATATACAACATTTGCACCTTAAGTCTATTCTTAGTATTTTATTAATGTTCACATTATTTAATGTGGAATTAAAAAAAAGACAGGCTTCTCCTCTGAGCACAAGGCTCTTTCCATCACCCTGGGGGAGGGGCCTTCACTCCCCACCCAGAGCTGCAAACAGACAGTTAGAGACACAGCCTGTCAGACCCTCAAATAGCCGTGGAAGCTGATACTTGTCATTATAGCTAAATCGGCCTTGTAGTTGGAATCTCAGTCTGTACATCTTGTGGTCACACATTATACGTTATATTTTTTGTATAACTCAATTTAGTTTCTGTTTTAAATCCTCATTCTCCTGGGATAGTGGAAACACAACTTACCAATCCTCTCCCTGGGATGTGCTACCGTGAACATGGAAGTACAGTAGAAAAAATATATGTTGGTCTGTGCCTCAATCCTGACACTGGGCTCCTAAAGCTCTAGGGATTTCCTGAGTAATAGAGGCATCTTTTGTTCTAAGTAGGTGGTTCTGGGTGGGTTCTTCTGGGTGTCTGACAGGCAGAAAGCCCAAGCCATGATTAGAAGCTTGAGATTTTCAGTCTCACCCCTCCATTCTCCAGAGAAAGGGGAGGGGATAAAAATGGAGTTAATAATACATCATACCAGTGTCTCAAAATATGGATTTTGGAGAGTTTCCAGGTTGGAGAACCCATTCATGTTGTGTACTGGGAGGGCGATGCGTTCCAACTCCACAGGGAAGAATGAAGCCTTCTGCTGTCCCAAGGCCGATGACTTCATAATCCCAACGAAGCTGTTGGAAACCATTTCTCACATGGGGTAGACCTGTAACCTCCAGTGATCAAGGCACCAGCTTCACTGGGCAAATCACTGTACAGTTCACTGTACAAGTTGTACTGAAATGTAATGGATGTACCCCAATTTGCCAAAGCATTCATCTGCTGAAACACATCCTGATTTCTTTAAATTTTTAGCCTTTATGAATAGAGCTATTGTGTAAAATTGCATGATGGCATTTTTGGGGCATAGTTTTTCAAAGCAGTTGTCTAAATACTGGTGATGTAATTCTTGGATGTCAGAGTGAGACTTTTTTTTAAATTGTAAAATATTATTTTATTTTATTTTATTTATTATTATTTTTTGAGAGGGCATCTCTCATATTTATTGATCAAATGGTTGTTAACAACAATACAATTCTGTATAGGGGACTCAATGCACAATCATTAATCAACCCCAAGCCTAATTCTCAACAGTCTCCAATCTTCTGAAGCATAACGAACAAGTTCTTACATGGTGAACAAGTTCTTACATAGTGAATAAGTTCTTACATGGTGAACAGTGCAAGGGCAGTCATATCACAGAAACTTTCGGTTTTGATCACACATCATGAACTTTAAACAATCAGGTCAAATATGATTATTCGTTTGATTTTTATACTTGATTAAAATGTGCATCCCACATTTCTCCATTATTATTATTATTATTATTATTAAAATGCTGAAGTGGTAGGTAGATGCAAGATAAAGGTAGAAAACATAATTTAGTGCTGTAAGAGGGCAAATGTAGATGATCAGGTGTGTGCCTATAGACTAAGTATTAATCCAAGCTAGACAAGGGCAACAAAACATCCACGGATGCAGAAGATTCTCTCTCAAAACAGGGGTGGTGGTGAGGTTCTAAGCCTCACCTCTGTTGATCCCCAATTTCTCACCTGATGCCCCCCCTGCGCCTGTGCCTGTCTAGGTTGTTCCTCCCTTGAGGAATCTTACCCTTCTCTGGCTAACCAGTCATCTTCCGGGGCCATACTGGGAAATGTAAAGTTGGTAACTGAGAGAGAAGAAATATTATTTGAAAGGTTAGCTTTTTACTTCTTTGCATATTTATGCCCTGTGGCTTCTATGCCCAGCATTTGTCTTGAGGTATTTTTTCCACTCGGAAAAATTTCAATATGAGGCACGAATTCTACTAAAGGGTTGTAATTGGGAAGGAAGAAGAAAAGCTATAGAAGTAGCAGATGGAAGGAAACATGGGAAGATTGATTATTTCTTTGACATATCTTCTTGTAGAGTCACATAAGCATGTATAGGTTTTAAACTACTAATTAAATTGTGTACACACATTAACATAATGCGAATACAGCTACATAACAAAAGCAGACCTACAATTACCAGCCATATCCAGTGAAACCAAAAAAACCAGTTAGGCACCCTAGGCATTTGTGAAAACTTATCAATGATATGATGGATATTGTCTAACTGAATTTGAATAGTTTGAGAAAAATCAGACAAATAAAAACAACACATTCCTGGGAACTGTTCACATCTCATATGTTCTTTTAGCAGTAGATAGTCTATAGTTGCACGATTTTGGAGTGCTGCAACTTGCACTTCTCCTAATTCTTGGTTGAGTTCCAACAGTATAGATCCAGTCAAATTTGTTGTTTTACTGTATGCACAGGCCAGCTTAGATATCTCCTTCTTCATTCCAATGGCAAGTCCAGGAACCGGTGGGATGAATGCAGCTACAACTGCAACAGGGCCAGGATCTTTGTTGAAGTTTTTTGATGATCATCTTCTGGAATGACTCTTCCAGAGAATGTTGATGTTGGAAGTTCTTCTTCATATCTTATCTTAATTCATTTTTCTGGGTAGCCAAGTTAGGCTTTGATCCTCTGTATAAACACAAACAACCCCCCTGCATTGATATGCCCTTTATACCATTGTGAAGAACCTATTGGAGATCACCACACAGGAACTGCCTTCTTTTCTTTTTTTTAAGAAAAAGGAATATTATCATAAAAATGTACTTCTATAGCTGATCAGCTGACACCCTTTAAATGATCAAAAGTAAGGATATTTAAAGCATGCATTAATCGGTGATTTGCAGTTAGTTTTATCCTGTCAGGGAGTACTCCCCCTTTTCTTTCCTTTTTTATCATTAATCTACAATTACATGAAGAACATTGTGTTTACTAGGCTCTCCCCTATACCAGGTCCCCCCTACAAACCCCCTTACAGTCACTGTCCATCAGCATAGCAAAATGTTGTATAATCACTACTTGTCTTCTCTGTGTTGTACAGCCCTCCCCTTTCTCCCACCCCCCCATTATGCATGGTAATCATAATATCCCCTTTATTCTTCCCCCCCTTATCCCTCCCTACCCACCCATCCTCCCCAGTCACTTTCCCTTTGGTACCTGTTAGTCCATTCTTGGGTTCTGTGATTCTGCTGCTGTTTTGTTCCTTCAGTTTTTCCTTTGTTCTTATACTCCACAGATGAGTGAAATCATTTGGTATTTCTCTTTCTCCACTTGGCTAATTTCACTGAGCATAATACCCTCTTGCTCCATCCATGTTGTTGCAAATGGTAGGATTTGTTTTCTTCTTTTGGCTGAATAATATTCCATTGTGTATATGTACCACATCTTCTTTATCCATTCATCTACTGATGGACACTTAGGTTGCTTCCAATTCTTGGCTATTGTAAATAGTGCTGTGATAAACATAGGGGTGCATCTGTCTTTTTCAAACTGCAGTGCTGTGTTCTTAGGATAAATTCCTAGGAGTGGATTCCTGGGTCGAATGGTAAGTCTATTTTGAGCGTTTTGAGGAACCTCCACACTGCTTTCCACAATGGTTGAACTAATTTACATTCCCACCAGCAGTGTAGGAGGGTTCCCCTTTCTCCACAACCTCACCAACATTTGTTGTTGTTTGTCTTTTGGATGGTAGCCATCCTTACTGGTGTGAGGTGATACCTCATTGTCGTTTTAATTTACATTTCTCTGATAAATAGTGATGTGGAGCATCTTTTCATGTGTCTGTTGGCCATCTGTATTTCTTTTTTGGAGAACTGTCTGTTCAGTTCCTCTGCCCATTTTTTAATTGGATTATTTGTTTTTTGTTTGTTGAGGTGGGTGAGCTCTTTATATATTTTGGACGTCAAGCCATTATCGGATCTGTCATTTACAAATATATTCTCCCATAGTGTAGGGTACCTTTTTGTTCTATTGATGGTGTCTTTTGCTATACAGAAACTTTTCAGCTTTATATAGTCCCACTTGTTCATTTTTGCTGTTGTTTTCCTTGCCCGGGGAGATATGTTCAAGAAGAGGTCACTCATGTTTATGTCTAAGAGGATTTTGCCTATGTTTTTTTCTAAGAGTTTAATGGTTTCATGACTTACATTCAGGTCTTTGATCCATTTTGAATTTACTTTTGTGTATGGGGTTAGACAATGGTCCAGTTTCATTCTCCTACATGTAGCTGTCCAGTTTTGCCAGCACCATCTGTTGAAGAGACTGTCATTTCACCATTGTATATCCATGGCTCCTGTATCAAATATTAATTGACCACATATGTTTGGGTTAATGTCTGGAGTCTCTAATCTGTTCCACTGGTCTGTGGCTCTGTTCTTGTGCCAGTACTAAATTGTATTGTTTACTATGGCTTTGTAGTAGAGCTTGAAGTTGGGGAGTGAGATCCCCCCTACTTTATTCTCCTTTCTCAGGATTGCTTTGGCTATTAGGGGTCTTTGGTGTTTACATATGAATTTTTGAACTATTTGTTCCAGTTTGTTGAAGAATGTTGCTGGTAATTTGATAGGGATTGCATCAAATCTGTATATTGCTTTGGGCAGGATGGCCATTTTGACGACATTAATTCTTCCTAGCCACGAGCATGGGATGAGTTTCCATTTGTTAGTGTCCTCTTTAATTTCTCTTAAGAGTGACTTGTAGTTTTCAGAGTATAAGTCTTTCACTTCTTTGGTTAGGTTTATTCCTAGGTATTTTATTTTTTTTGATGCAATTGTGAATGGAATTGTTTTCCTGATTTCTCTTTCTATTGGTTCATTGTTAGTGTATAGGAAAGTCACAGATTTCTGTGTGTTAATTTTGTATCCTGCAACTTTTCTGCATTCCGATATCAGTTCTAGTAGTTTTGGAGGGGAGTCTTTAGGGTTTTTTATGTACAATATCATGTCATCTGCAAATAGCGACAGTTTAACTTCTTCTTTACCAATCTGGATTCCTTGTATTTCTTTGTTTTGTCTGATTGCTGTGGCTAGGACCTCCAGTACTATGTTAAATAACAGTGGGGAGAGAGAGTGGGCATCCCTGTCTTGTTCCCGATCTCAGAGGAAAAGCTTTCAGCTTCTCGCTGTTTGGTATAATGTTGGCTGTGGGTTTATGATATATGTCCTTTATTATGTTGAGGTACTTGCCCTCTATACCCATATTGCTGAGAGTTTTTATCATGAATGGATGTTGAATTTTGTCAAATGCTTTTTCAGCATCTATGGAGATGATCATGTGGTTTTTGTCTTTCTTTTTGTTGATGTGGTGGATGATGTTGATAGATTTTTGAATGTTGTACCATCCTTGCATCCCTGGGATGTATCCCACTTGGTCATGGTGTATGATCCTTTTGATATATTTTTGAATTCGGTTTGCTAATATTTTATTGAGTATTTTTGCGTATACATTCATCAGGGATATTGGTCTGTAATTTTCTTTTTTGGTGGGGTCTTTGCCTGGTTTTGGTATTAGGGTGATGTTGGCTTCATAGAATGAGTTTGGGAGTATTCCCTCCTATTCTATTTTTTGGAAAACTTTAAGGAGAATGGGCATTATATCTTCTCTGTGTGTCGGATAAAATTCCGAGGTGTATATCTCTGGCCCGGGGGTTTTGTTCTTGGGTAGTTTTTTTTTTTATTACCGTTTCAATTTCTTTGCTCGTAATTGGTTTGTTTAACTTTTGTGTTTCTTCCTTGGTCAGTCTTGGAAGGTTGTTTTTTTCTAGGAAGTTGTCCATTTCTTCTAGGTTTTCCAGCTTGTTGGCATATAGGTTTTCATAGTAGTCTTTAATAATTCTTTGTATGTCTGTGGAGTCTGTCATGATTTTTCTGTTCTCATTTCTGATTCTGTCGATTCGTGTTGATTCTTTTTCTCTTAATAAGTTTGGCTAGAGGCTTATCTATTTTGTTTATTTTCTCAAAGAACCAGCTCTTGGTTTCATTGACTTTTGCTATTGTTTTATTCTTCTCAATTTTGTTTATTTCTTCTCTGATCTTTATTATGTCCCTCCTTCTGCTGACTTTAGGCCTCATTTGTTCTTCTTTTTCCAGTTTTGATAATTGTGATGTTAGACTATTCATTTGGGATTGTTCTTCCTTCTTCAAGTGTGCCTGGGTCGCTATATACTTTCCTCTTAAGACTGCTTTTGCTGCGTCCCACAGAAGTTAGGGCTTTGTGTTGTTGTTGTCATTTGTTTCCATATATTCCTTGATCTCTATTTTAATTTGTTCATTGATACATTGATTATTTAGGAGCATGTTGTTAAGCCTCCATGTGTTTGTGAGCCCTTTTGATTTCTTTGTAGAATTTTTTTCTAGTTTTGTACCTTTGTGGTCTGAAAAGTAGGTTGGTAGAATTTCAATATTTTGGAATTTACTGAGGCTCTTTTTTGTGGGCTAGTATGTGGTCTATTCTGGAGAATGTTCCATGTGCACTTGAGAAGAATGTATATCCTGTTGCTTTTGGATGTAGAGTTCTATAGATGTCTATTAGGTCCATCTGTTCTATTGTGTTGTTTAGTGCCTCTGTGTCCTTACTTATTTTCTGGCCGGTGGATCTATCCTTTGGGGTGAGTGGTGTGTTGAAGTCTCCTAGAATGAATGCATTGCAGTCTATATCCCCCTTTAGTTCTGTTAGTATTTGTTTCACATATGCTGGTGCTCCTGTGTTGGGTGCATATATATTTAGAATGGTTATATCCTCTTGTTGGACTGAGCCCTTTATCATTATGTAGTGTCCTTCTTTATCTCTTGTTACTTTCTTTGTTTTGAAGTCTATTTTGTCTGATATTAGTACTGCAATCCCTGCTTTCTTCTCTCTATTGTTTGCCTGAAATATGTTTTTCCATCGCTTGACTTTTAGTCTGTGCATGTCTTTGGGTTTGAGGTGAGTTTCTTGTAAGCAGCATATAGATGGGTCTTGCTTTTTTATCCATTCTATTATTCTGTGTCTTTTGATTGTTGCATTCAGTCCATTTACATTTAGGGTGACTATTGAAAGATATGTACTTATTGCCATTGCAGGCTTTAGATTCGTGTTTACCAAAGGTTCAAGGTTAGCCTCTTTAGTATCTTACTGCCTAACTTAGCTCACTTATTGAGCTGTTATATACACTGGCTGGAGATTCTTTTCTTCTCTCCCTTCTTATTCCTCCTCCTCCATTCTTCATATGTTGGATGTTTTGTTCTGTGCTCTTTTTAGGAGTGCTCCCATCTAGAGCAGTCCCTATAAGATGCCCTGTAGAGGTGGTTTGTGGGAGGCAAATTCCCTCAACTTTTGCTTGTCTTTGAATTGTTTAATCCTGCATCATATTTGAATGATAGTCGTGCTGGATACAGTATCCTTGGTTCAAGGCCCTTCTGTTTCATTGTATTAAATATATCATGCCATTCTCTTCTGGCCTGTAAGGTTTCTGTCGAGAAGTCTGATGATAGCCTGATGGGTTTTCCTTTATAGGTGACCTTTTTATCTCTAGCTGCCTTTAAAACTCTTTCCCTGTCCTTGATCTTTGCCGTTTTAATTATTATGTGTCTTGGTGTTGTCCTCCTTGGGTCCTTTCTGTTGGGAGTTCTGTGTATTTGCATGATCTGTTCGATTATTTGGGAGGAATGGCATTTTAATCCACACACCAGTAAGGGTCCTCTACCAATGGAGATAGATCATTTGTTCTGTGTTTTATAACCTTCTTCCCAAGGGAGAGAAAGAAGCTAAATAAATTTCACTCTTAGAAGTTAATTAGAAATGTCAGATCAGGGCAATGGTAAAGCACAGTTTACTGTTTGGTGCCAGCTCTCGTAAATACAATTGAGAAGCATAGTCTGGATGATTGTAAACAGAATTCAATTTATTCTGTTTTCTGTTTGGAGCCTGGTATTTCTTGTAACTAATTACATTTACATGATCTGTTTGTTAATTGTTCAGAGGCAGCTGGTCCAAAATAAATGGAGAAAATGATAGTAATTTGTATTTTTTTATTATAATTAAAGTTACAGTAACAAGTTTGAGTCCTTACAATGTAGGGCAGTTATGTAACACTCTATTTCGCTTAATGTGTTCATGGAAAGTAAAGAATGTTGACACATTGGATTTGTTCAATTGTCTAGAACCCTGAACTTAGCTGGAGTTGTCAACACTTCATTGTGGAAAAAAAAGGAAATCATTAGAAAAGATTGACAACTGACTTATTAAAACCCAAACAAAACTTCTTTTTTGAAGCAGTACACATTCAGTTTTAATCTCTTAGAATTAAAGAGGCACTTGGGCCTGTAAATCAAAAAAAATGTTCAGTTTTAATAGTATAAGGATGGACGAGTCATGTTTAAAAGATTTCAGCAGCAGAATGGAAACAAAATGTCCTCCTGCATTGAGTTAACTAGAGAAATCAGTCTTGATAGCCTTAAAATCCAATTATGCAAATAAGTTGGGGTTTGTTTTTATTTAAAGTAAAGCCAATTGTATTGTTACTGACAATATGAGCCACCACACATTGAATATTATCACATGCTTTGGTCATTGTGTAAACTCTTCAGTCCTCACAATGACACTGTGGGCTAGTTCCCTAGGGCTGCCACAACCAAGTACCACAGACTGGGCAGCTCGAGCAGCAGGCTTGTTCTTTCACAGTTCTGGGGTCGAATGCCCAGATCAAGGTGTTGACAGTGATGGTTGGCTCTTCCTGAGGGCTGTGATGGAGGCGCCACCCCAGGCCCCTTTCCTTGGCTTGTAGATGCCGTCTTCCCCCTGTGTGTTCGTACCAGCTTCCTCTGTCCATGCCTGTGTCCACATTTCCCTCTTATAAGACACCAGTCCCATTACCTAAGGCCCATCCTAATGAGTTACATAAAGTTTATCATCTCTTTAGAGATCCTATCTCCAAATATGGTCACATTCTGGAGATCCTAACTCTATGGATTGGAGGGTTAGGACTTCAACATGGGAATTTTGAGAGAGGACCATGGAAGTCAACCAATGGAAGATCTATATTTCCCATTTTACAGCTGAGAAAATAGGCCTCAAAAGATTGCGACTCATCCTCCACCTCCAGATAGTGGTGGCAGAGTCTAGACTAATCAGATGTGTTGCCCAGAATCACAGTCAGATGGGTCTTTTCCTGTCATTGTCCCACCCAATTTCGGGCTTCCACACTCCCAGGGGGTTTATTACCTTACACCCACTACTCCTCCCGTTAGAGTAGGTAGACAGCACACGTAAGCAGGCAGGGGGAGGGGATGTCTGTCCAGTGCTTACATTCTGCACATTTCCTTGTGAGCTGTTCTTGTGGGATGAGGGCAGTGAGGGTATAGATAACAGACCAGCTGAAAATGGCTGGTTCCAACATGGAGAAGTTGACCTAAACCTCACCCAAAAATCATGCCCTCATTAACGGTAAAAATTGCACCTACCTGTACCATGACAGTCCCAGTATGAACCAAATATAACCAAAACTCCTCTGGATGTGAGGGTAGAGCAAGTTCAAACCCCAAAAAGAACTCACCTGTTCCCTCTGAAACCTGAGCCCACTTAGTGAATGTTCATCTTCCTTTACATAACAAAGGCCCTTATTGTTTCCTCAGTGCTACTTCCTCTGATATGCCCTCACCACCTCCCAGGTCTGTATGTTCTCCTTTCTCTAAACTCCTAGTGCTGAGCTGCCTTTTGTGTCTGTTCTTGAGTTCTTCCTCACAGGAGGCCAAGGACCCATCTCTGGTAACACTCTGGTCTCTAGTTTTCTCCCCATCTGCAGCCTCCACCTCCCCTTTTTCCATCACACTGATCCCCACCTTCCAAAACTCACATGAAACACCACTGGCTTCTTCTGAATCATTTACACTGTATCTCATAAAGGCTCTTGGAGCTTCCTGGGTATTGACCCACCACCCAATAAGTTAGACCAAGCAATGAGCTCGGGGGGAGCCTTGAAGAGGCCTCCAGGGTGATGTGTGCTCATGCCTGCCTGCGTCTGCCTCACAGCTCACCTCCTTGGCGAGTGTTTCCCAGCCCCTCAGAGCCCCCAGCAGCTCACAGCCCCACAGGCCCAGGTGGACTTTTATCAGACACCAGAAATGCCTTATCATGGGCATTCATTGTCATATCTGCATCCCCACTAGACGGTAAGGTAGAAACGGTGTTTTATCATCTCTGAATCCCCAGGGCTTAGCATTTTGCATCGTAGTTACTGGTGAGTATTTATTAATTGCCTGAATGAATGAATGATTTCCTGCCCTGTACATAAAAATACTTTCTCCACCCAGCTGAACGGTGCATACAATTATAATAGATATTATAATATGATATTTTTTTCTTTTGGTTCAAG
This sequence comes from Manis pentadactyla, assembly GCF_030020395.1. Taxonomy (NCBI): domain Eukaryota; kingdom Metazoa; phylum Chordata; class Mammalia; order Pholidota; family Manidae; genus Manis; species Manis pentadactyla. The sequence goes on from NC_080019.1 coordinate 237,076,915, forward strand.
AATTGGTGCTTATTAATGGTTGAAGGCTCTTCAGATGTTTAAGCCTTAGGGGAGATGTATGGATTCTAGGAGAGATGATTGCTTAGGGGCCTAATAATGGGTAAAGGAAGGGAAAGGTGCAGAAAGGTAATCAGAAGATGAAAGGCACTTTCCTCCACTTTCTTCTGAGCAGCAGCTCGTTGCCATAGCAGCAGCAGCAATTTGTGGTACTTCCTCCAGCTTCCTTCCTGCTGGTGAGGAGGAACTGAGAGCCACAACCTCTTCACACAGCAGGGCATTGTCCTGGCATCTCAGAATGGAGCTGGGGTCAGACTCGGGGAGACGCAGCTAGAGCTGGACTAGCACGGGCGGCCAAGGGAAAAAGCTGAGCTGCCAGGAGGTGAAGTGAAGGCTGCTGGGAGGTGGAGGCTGCCAGAAGGTGGAGGCCGACTCTCAGCCCGAGTTTCACAGGAGTTGGGGAGTCAGCTGCCATGTTGGCAAATAATCACAGTTGGGCAACAGCCCTCAGAGGAGATTCCCCAGAGATCTTCTGACTTAATTGATTCTATATGACCTCCTGACTGCAAAATTGGGAGCTTCCAACAGCAATGGCAGTTTTCAAAGGGGAGCTGCTGACTCCAGTGGACACCCCACACAGCATTGTTTGCCAGAGCTTCCAATGACTTATTCTTGTCAACAGGGCCAGAGAATACTGTTCTAAACAGGAAATGAGAAGAACGCCAGATCTGTGAATAGGAAATTGTACATGAGGAGGAGTCTTTGTCTCTATAGTGTGGAATTTGTAGTTCTCCTAATCACATCAACAGCTTTATTGCAAGATATGCCAATTTCTGTAGCAGAAATATGACTTAAAAATGCCAAAAACCGGTTATCATCTTTTTATTGAGTCATTTCTGCTTATTCTAAACCATCTCGAACCAACAGTCCTTTATTTGCAAGGATTGAGGACAGACAGGAATTGGGGTAATCCTGAATTACGTTTGATAGATTTATTAATCAATTTTACTTATTTATTGAAGTGTAACAAACAACTGGAATTGAAGACATAAGGAAATTGTGAATTCACAAAAATATTGGAACTTATAAAAGTTTTCTGTTAAAGAGAGTTCTCTGTTCTATTAACACCAAAGGAAAACTTCTCCAAACAATTCCTGGAGCTGATCATGGCTCCCTGAGGAGCAGCACAGCAGGAATCTGTAATTCCATGGCAGCTCCTACCAAGTGCAGCCTCTCATTTTCAGCAGCAAGCCAAGGAATCTACTGAGCAGCCTGCTGTTGGCATTTATCCTTTGTCATTCTCACATCTGCTTCTCCAAGTATGATGCATTTAATAAACATGTTTATAAGCCAGTAATTTGTTTCTGGCACTATTTTTGCTGCTTTTTACACCAAAATTCATTCTTGGGGAGGAGATATGTTAATTGTCTCATTGTTAAGTGACCTTTCTTTTTATGTTGTTACGAGATTTTACAGAGCATGCGAAAAAGCATGGTCTAAGAAATCAAGCTGTAGGGTGGCATTTTAAACCACAACAGTCAGAAGTGAAGCATCCAGCCGAGGGGGTGGGAGGGAGACCCCCCTCAGAGCATTCCCTAAGGACATCCCAGAGTTAAATAGCATCAGGAAATTGCTCTGGGTGTCTCATGACCTCTAGATGACAATGTGGTGTTTCATTTTAAGGCTACGTATTAAGGTGGAAAACCAAATAGAGCTAGTTCAATTTGGTTTATAAAATAGTCTATGAGTGAGGGGGAAGAAAAAGGAGGGAGGCTGAGAGGGAGACAGGTAGAGAGGACGCAGTCTCTCGAGACCAGGCTGGAGCACCCCTCTGGCTCACCCACCACACTCTCTCACCTGCCCTTTTCATGGGGTGTCTTGAGTAATAGATGAGGTGGTCTCTGTGTAGAATTCATACAACAGCTCATGAAATGTCCTGAAGCAGATAGACGGTGTAATAAGAGGACTGCCGCTGAGCCCTGTCTTGGTGCTGCCCTTCATAAGGTGCAGACTCATACCCTCCTTAGAGAGGAAGCCAGTACTGACACGGGGAGCAGGGAGTGTCACTTGAGATATTTGAGGTATTTACATTCTGTGCCGTGTTCCACACAGCTTACTACAAGAAAGCATACACAAAAATGTCAACATACTGTAGTAAGAACAAAGAATCAGGGATAGGACAAAAAACCTGATAGGAGATGAACACCCAGGTTTAGGGACTTATGTAAGGGACAAGCCAGAAGGATGAGGCTATGGCTACACTTGAGTCTTGTTTGGTTCTGTATTTCCTGGCAGGACAGTAAAGCAGGATGTGTTGCCCACGTGTGGCACAAGCTGACCGGTGGAGCTGGCCTGCCGTCACATGCCCACCTCTCACCTCTGTGCTGCCTGTGGAGAAGCCCTGCAGCAGGGGGCCCCGGCCTCAGGCCTCATGGCCTGTGAGAGCTTCTTGACGGTGGCATTTCAGCAGTGGCCTATTGGAGGCAATGGCTAGGGACAGAGCTTCAGGCCAGGGGCAAAGAAGGTCTTCAGGCATGCAAGGGTCTTCTGGTGCTCCAGGAGCAGCCTGACTCCCTCTGGTCCTGGCCTGCACCCTGTGTTCCCATGAGCACATGAGGAGAGAAAACATAGGGCTGCTTGAGAACACAGCCCAGCAGCCTTGTGATAAAACAGGCCCTTTAAGAAGCTTCCAGAAAGAAATGGCCTGTGCCTTTGGCTCCTGGTGGGACCCCACCCCTCAGTGACTCAGGGGCCAGGAGGGACCCCACCCCCCAGTGACTCAGGGGCCTGGAAGCTTATACCCTGAAACCCAGAGCCAAGGATAAATCCCATTGCTCCGCTGCTGACACTCCATTCTGTCTGAGTTTTCATTTAATGTTCAGCCCAAGACTGACATAACACCTTTCCATTTTTCATCCGGAGAGCAAATATAAGGCTTTGAACAAGAGTAAAAAAGAGCCCAATGTGGCTATTCTTCGTTAAAACTTAGAGTGCCAAGGTCTAAACCCCAAGGAAGATGCTGAGGCCATAGCGGAAGACTCACTGCCCAGGAAAGGCAGAGAGAGGCGGAGAGAAGCGGAGAGCGACCGCCCCTGACCGTCTCTCTCTCTGACATTTTCCAGGTCTGGCTGTGGGGATCCTGGGCTGCGGCAGGAGTTCGCATCATGTCCCGGAGGCCACGTCTGTCACCCTGCAGCCCCCGCTGCTGTGTCTCAAGGCCCGCTGTCTCAGCCACGTTCATGCCAGGAGGGATGATGTGGGTCCTGTCTGCGCAGGGGACCTGGGGAAACATCGCAGACTCACCACTAACAGAAACAAAAATTCCCTATCTCATTTACTCTTCACTCAGACCCCTTGTAAGGACCTCTCCATCCCCATTTTGTACGTGAGGACATTGAGATTTAGAGAGATTATGTAGCTTGAAAGTGATTACAACCATTAAAAGATGTCTCAGGACGCAATCACGGTGCCTCCTGTCCGGGTGACGGTGGAAATGGCAAAAGCGCCCCCTTTAAAAAGACATGCATTTCCTACATATTCTAGTTGCTCCTGAGTAGCAAGGGGGTAGAAACCTCGAGGAGGTGCAAGGTAGTGGATGGAGGCAGAGTGGCCCTGGGGGCGCCAGGTGGATGGGAGTTGCCATCAGTCCTCACGGCATCCCTGGGAGGCATCGGCATCTTCCCCATTCGCTCACAAGGGGCTGAGGCTTCTGCTCTGCATGGGCCTTAGGCCGCATCAGCAGGAAATGGAGTTGCTGGAAGGGGAGACCTGCCCACTCTCATCAGCTGCCTCTGAACTCTCCATCTCCTGGGATATGCCCCAAGCTGCACTGTGTGCCTATTATTTACTTAATGCTCATGGCAGCCTGCCTACGTGGTGTGTCACTGTGCATTTACAGTCACCTATTGTCAGAGCTTTGAGACTGCTGCATGAAATGCAGTCTCTTTACTTTTCCATCCTTGCATCGTTTCCAAGGTTTGGGCATTTTGAGAACAGTCAGGCAGGGGACACATTGTCCATTTTCACAGTATTTCAGTTCTGGGTCTGAAAGACCTAGATTAGAGGAGGAAAAAAAGTCATATAAAATGCAGAGAAGATTAAAGTTCTCTTTTTTTTAAAAAAAGAAAAAATGGAGAAAAGCTTATTTCTCATTTGATTCAACTAGCCTAGGTAACAAGCAACACCTCAGGTCACCTCTTAACATCACTCCACATGACTGCAGACAGCCTCCCCGCTGTTACCATTTGAGGCTGACACTGAGGTTATTCTAAATAATACTTTTGTTTCTTCACCCCACCATGATAGAATTATGTGTCTGTACCTTTTATGACTTCATGTTCTTGAAATTAGCTGTGAATCAGGTATATGCTTGCCTGGAGCTGCTGCATTTACTTGATATTATAAAGTGAAAGTCACGTGTGTAATACACATGTCTGAGTTGTGCTGTTCTGTAAAAGTTTGCAAATAGGTCCTTTTGAACCAAAGGGAAAGAAAATGTAGGATCTTCCTTTTGTGGGGCAAGGTAATGCTCAGAAGAATGTTGGCGACCGGGTTCTGAACTCTGCCTCTGCTCCTCATAGTGGCATTCTGAGGCCCTGCTCTTGGGGAGGGTGAAGTGGTGAGCATGGGCCTGAGAGACTCCCCACTGATTGGCAGGGTTCTGGGTTCTGTGGGAGGTGGGGGTGTTACTGCCTAACAATTCATTAATCTGTCCATCTGTTTTAGGCAGTTTTCTGGGTTTGTGTTATATTTAACAGTTTAAAAAAGTTGGTTTGCTTTAAAGAGGTGCCTCCTGACCAGGTGAGGGTGAGTTCATATTGAAATTTTCTATTCAGATTTAACAATACTGAAGTTTTACTTTATCTTAAAAAGAGGCCTACTGTGGACAAGGCTGGGTGCCAAGCTCCACAGGTTTATGATCCTTTGTGTATGTTTTGTTCAGAGTTGAATCTTCAGCACCTAGAAAAGTTCCTGGCCTGTAGTAGGGGCCTGATAAATATTTGTTGAAAAAGGTTACAATGGATGAAAAAGTCATTCGTTCACTCATTCCTTCATCAAGATGGGATATTTGATAAAATACAGATGCCAGCAAGGCTTTAGGTTCATTCGGTAGGTCTGGTTTGGGGCCTAGGAATCAGAATTACTTTTAACTTTTTATCATAAATATTTTCAAACACACAGGAAAATAGAGTATAGTGATTGCCTGTATATTCGTTACCTAGATGAATAGTTATCAACAGTTTTGCCATGTTTACATCATCAATTTTTTAGCCAAAATATTTTAAATTAAATGAACACCATGAAAATCAGAACATTTTTCTTCTTAAAATCAATACCATTGTATAGCTAACATAATTAATGATAATTTTCTATTATCATCATCTAATACCTGATCCATATTCAAAATTTGCCAATTGCTCCAAAAAATGTATGTTACTCCTATTTTAGTCATACCAGGATCCACTCCTCTCTGTGTTTGGTTGTTACATGTCTTAAGTCACTTATGATCTATAATGGTGCTCCCCTGCCCCTTTCTCTGGAATGACATTAACTTGGTGAAGCGACTAGGCCAGCAGTCCCACAGAATGTCCTAGTTTCTGAATTTGTCCAGCTTCTGAATTTTTGGTGGCATTTACATTATTTCACTTACCCATGAATTCTCTGTAACCTGGAGTGTGGATACAGAGGCTGGATTACATTCAGGTTAAACATTTCAGGCAAGACATCATCATTGATGTTGTATGATTTTACATTACCTCATGAGGTACCTCTAACTGACTCTTTATCAGTAGCAAACACAGCCTCATCTCTCCCTCATAAAGTTCTATTTCTCTTTTTAAACCATCAGATAATCTGTGGCATCAGACTTGAGCAGTACTGGGGGATCCAGCTCTCCGTCAGTGTATCACCTAATGGCTTAATCATCCATTGATGATTCTTGCCTCCAGCAGTGACTTCACCAGGGGTTGCAAAATGTTGATTTCTCTATTTTTATCATTCCTTTTATGTTTATTAGTTGGCAGTCTTTGTTGGAGAGAAAGAGTGAGGGAGAGATTTATCTCATCAACTGCTTCTTCTGGAAAGGCAAGGTATATAGTTATGTATTTGAATTGTCCCTTTAATAGTAAGGAGTAGACCTCAAATGTGTTTTGCCTGTTTTATCTTTGTTTTTCTCTTTTCTGAATATCATTTTATTGATTTACAGGTTTGCATATAGTCAGTGTATTTCATTCATTTTGAAGCTGCAATTTCCCATCTTTGGCCAGTAAGAGCCCCTTCAAACTGCCTCTTTTCCTGGCACAGAAAGGTGTCCCCGACTCACCAAGTGCACTCCCTCTCCCAGACCCAGAACCAGCCACTTCTCTAAAGAGCCCTGGTTCCTTTCATGGGAAAACTAGTTAAGAGACAGAACTCTGGCTGTTGAGGGTGCTCACTGCCACTGGGTCATCAGTGCTTCTAGGTCCTTCAGTGGGCAAAAGTAGAGGAAAACACGCATGTATGTATTTTTAAATTCTTTGTTCATATTGAAATTTTCTATTCAAATTTAACAATACTGAAGTTTTACTTTAACTTAAAAAATTTTATACTTACATTGCTTTTCTCTTACACTGAAAACAGTTGTTAATATTAACATATTTATTTCTATATCTTTTAATACATATATTCTAAAACAACAATATCAGTATTATTGCTTTTAACTCCTGAGTTAAACTTTAGATCTCTTTTATCCTGAGAACACATCCCTCTGAGCATGTTAAAATAATTGCCTTAAAGCATTGCAACAATCATTTTCTTGATGTATTTGTTACCAATTAAGGATGTAAGTATACTTACTTTTGATTTTAGGGACTCTTGTTTTAAATATTTAAGGATTTACTTGGTCAAAAAATCAACATTAAATAAAAACACACAAGTCTTGCTTCCATCTCTGTCAACTCCATTTTCTGATTAAAAAAATTTTTGTGTGTTTCAACTTTTTGTCTTGCCCTTGTTCTTTCCCACTTCTCATCTGGAATGGTGTTGTTGTAGAGCTCCTCAAGAGGTCTGAGTGAGGTAGGTGGCTGTGGGAGAGTGCAGGAATGCTGCGGTGACTGAGGCAGGGCCCAGAGCCCAGGCAGGGTAAAGAGGGCAGCCTCAGGAGGTGGTGGCATGGCATGGGACAGGTAGTCAGAGCCTGAGCAGGGTGTGGAGGGAATTCCAAGGGGGGGGGCTACCTTGGAGCCCCGGCAAGGTGTGGGCTTCCACACGGTGATTCCACCTGATGCAAGTATTGGAGTACAGGTGGGGAGAGGAGAACATCTGCAGTGGGGAAAGGGACAGAGACAGTGGGGGAGCTTGTGTACACACAGGTGTAGCAGAGTTAACAAAATATATCTATGCACATAGACATAAATATATATGTGTCTGTGTACACACAGACATGTACATGTATTCCTCTGTACCCAGCACTGTCTAATAACACAGGGTAACATTTTAAGTTTTAGATTTTTCTGTGAGGGTATATATACAAAATTTTAAAAGTAAAAATGTACACAAACTGGAAGGACTGGACTGGGTTAGGGAAACACATTCTGCCCATTTTCTGCCTGAAACCTGGAAGGAGGGGCAAGCCCCCTGTGTGCACTGCACCCGCTCACATTTCCACCCCTCCAACCATGGCTCCTACTTTACACCGAGGCTATTCACACAGCCTTATAATCAGTCTCCCTGCAGCCACACCTGGAGTCTTTCTGTCACAAGCCAGGGACCTTCCATAATTCACAGCTCTGTCCATCTCCTCTTGCTGGTACCTGTTAATGCACGAAGGCTACTTCCAGGCTGGCCTTTTCCATCTTCTCCAGTCTCATCGTCTCATCATTTCTCACTTCCTTTTTCCGCACTTTCAACATTCACCCTTTGCTCCAGCCCTGCTTACAGCTATGTGGTTCTTCCACCCAACATGCTGCTTGATGTTTGGAGTTGTGTACTTAGTTGCTTCTGTGTGGTTTGTCTCCTTCCACTAGAATATTGGGTTAGGAGAGTGGAGCCCTTGTCTGTTCTGTGTACAGCAGCATTCCCAGCATTTTAAATTATTTCTGGCACTTCAAAGACACTTTTTTAGGATTTGTTGTATAAATGATGGAATGAATTCTCCAGTACCTTTACATATGCTGTTCCTTCTATTTAAACTGTCTTCTCTTAATTCCCTTTATGAGTTAAATACTATTTCTCTTGTAAAACTTGGTTAAAATATCAATTATTCCATGGAGCCATTGCTAGGATCTATCCCTCACTCCAGAAATACACACACACACACACACACACACACACACACACACACATATGCACGTTTGGGTTCTCTCTCTCTTCTGAGCTTCCATCACATACTCCTACATGTATAAGTCCCATGAACAGCTGGCTGTTCAGAAAAGACTAATTCTCCCACTTCACCCTGTAGAATTGTTACCAGGAAGTGGCTGCCCAGGTACTGCATTATGTTGGGCCAATGTGACTAACTCTGACAAATGGCTTGTGGGCACCACTTCCAAACCTAGCCCCCAAAATATTCCTGTGACACCCTCTAGTTTCCTCTTTCTTCTACCTGTTGACTGGATGTGAAGTATCCAAAAGAGAACTCTAAGGCCATGGGAATAGTTAGAGCCACATGAGGACTATCTTGCAAACTCCCGCACTATTCTGCAATACCAGTGGGAAATGCTAGCGACATTTTGTGGCTAGCGACAGGGCTTGGGGCCCTTTGTTACTGAGGTTACCCTTCCCAACTTACACAGTATGCCTTTCCACAGTACAGAGTGCTGTCATTGCCATGTGTCTCTCCTTGTCTGTAGTCTGAGCTACTTGGGGCAGGGACTGTGTGTCACATCCCACATGACCAGGGTGTAGTTCAGGGTCTGGCACATAACTTTGAGCAATTAATCAGTCCGGCAGTGGGTTTATGACTCAGAAAAACTAAGACAAGACCAATTCTTGGTTTTCTCCCTAACAGAGGTTTTCCTGTGGATTCGTCTGCTATTTCCACTATAGATGATGTTTTACCTTGAGCATCACTGGGGCCCACTTCTCTCTGCTGAGACGCCTCACCCATCTTCCCAAGGCCCTGTGCTGGCAGGCTGCTCAGCTCAGGCTCTACCCACAGAGCTCACTGAGAACTACTTTTGGAAAAGCCATCTATGCCTGATATTTATTCTACCCTGCTCTGAAATGCTTTATTTGTTTTGTTTTTGCTTTAAATGTCACTTTTTTTCCTGTTCACAATGAAATTGTGCCCAATTTCTCTTCTCCTTTCCAGCCAAAACTGGTCATTACTGCTTCTTGCTTTGGTTACTTTATTCTGGGGAGCCCTACATTCAGTTGAGATCATAAAAAAATTAGGCGGGTGTTAATTGTTTCTAAAACAAAGTCCAAAAACAAAATGGACTTCTTAGTTCTAAGCTCACATCCGGCTCACCACATCAAGTAACCCACTGAGATCTGGTGGGAGGATCACGTCAAATCATTATGAATAACAGCAGAAGTTACCATCTCAAGGAACTATGTACTAGGCACTATAGCAGACATCTAAAATGCCTCATTTTTACAGTCTATTCAGGGTACTTGAGACATTGAACAGAGGCAATATTAATGAGTATGTCAGGACACAAAGCATACACCTAGACTGGCCCAGAAAAAGCAGGGCAAATGGTGACCCTGGCCACATGTCAAGTGAAGAAACACTGACGTGGTGGAGCAGGCAGCTTATCAGGTCACACAGCTTGGGAGGTGGGAGCATTCAAAGACAGGTGTGCCTGACCCCAAAGCTCATGTTCTATTGCCTTTGTCTAAAGTGCTGGGAACAGTGGGAGGAGGTGGGAAGGCAGAGGGTGGCGGTGAGGAGAAGGGGAGATGTGGGTGACAGACTGGTTCTATCATCCTGCTCAGCTGGTCAGCCCCCCAGGCTGCCACTCCCACTGCCTAGCTGCCCCCTTCTGGGATGCAAAGCCACATGGAGAGTATGGTGGGAAACAGTGAACACATGTTCAGTAATGATGACTTTCTGAATTTTTCTGGGAAAAAGAAAGAAAATGAGGAAAAAAGAACCAAAACAGAGGCTTGCGAACCACAAGGTAATCTAAAGAGGTTCACGGGAAATCAAACCCCTGAGGCCTCACAGAAGACCCTAGGTTTTACCAGAAAATGTAACTTATTTTTCAGCTTTAAGACTATTTCATGACTCAACCAATGTTGTCAGGGAATTGTGTACCATTGCATATGCAGGTGCATTTACACAATAAAGCTTCACATTAGCAAATGCTTACCATGGAATAAGAAACTGTATCTGACTTGTGAATGCTATACTGTTTCAAGGCTTTTGCTTTTTAAATAAATGTTTTAGTTGTGCATTTTACATTCACTACAATGCCTCTGTTGCATCTGAAGAAATATGAAATTTAAAGAAATGACAAGCACTTCAACTGAAAATAAAATAAAAAAATCACTCCCAAGGGGTATCTTACATGTCAGTTCATACTGAGTCACTTGATTGACGTGAGTCTGCCTATTGCCCTTGAAGTGCTATAAACAGATACTTCTCCACTCCACACCCTGCACATCAGTTCAAGGAAAGGCACAATTATTTCTACAAGTACACCTATCAAATGTTAGAAATGAGTTAGGAGGCAGCAACATGGAGATTGGGTTGTGAAAGTTTTAGGATGGAGAAAGTTGATAAAGGAAACAGCAGAGAGAAAGAGAGAAAAGAGCATAAAAAAATCTGCAACCCAAATCAGGATGGGCTCAGGGTTGGGGAGGAAAGCTTGGTTTTCCATTTGTCTGATAGCTGCTGGGTCTTATGCTGTCATTTGCATATCAGCTCACTTTTCCATTAGATCTCAGGTCCCTGACAGGTCAGCACTGACGGTACAGGAGATGCAGCTGAACAAATATCCATGTTTTTTAAACAAGCTCAAGAAATGTTAAAACCTGAAACTGCTGCCACTAATATCTAGTTGTGTTTCTGCCTTTCTGTCTGGTTACATGTTAATGCTTTCCTCTATTAAGAGCCTTTCCTGAAATCCCCTGATGGGCTGTTTGGTTAATTCATTCTTCTCTGCCATCAGGGATTTAGGGAAATCCTGCAAGGCCAGCTTTCCATTCAATGATGCTGTGACCAAGACTGGGTCAGCTTCATTTGATAAGCAGGAAGAGTCTTAGCTTCTGCCGGTAGTACACCTTAGACTGCAGTAAACCCACCGTTTGCTGATGAGGCATGTTTTTGCCTCTGGTAAAATGCAGGCATCTGCTGTCAATGCCTTCTGAGTTTAAAGAATGGGCTAAGATTCAGGAAATTTTTTTATATCCTTAAAAAAGTATCACAAAGGTGTTATCTTTGTCTGTTACATACTCAGGAAGATTTGTAAATGTCTTCCCCATCTAAACTTGGCCATTTCTGTCCCTCTCTGATAACCAATGGGAAGGACAAGTATTGCCCATCAGCACTTAGTGCTGAAATATGACTCAGTAAATCATCCTCAGTTGAATGATTCATTTCAAAGTCTCCTCAGTTCATTTGGATGATATTACATCATATTTGGACAACTGCAGGGGTAACTAGGTATTATTTATTAAGCATTTATAATGTACCATGCTCAGGACTAAACATTTTACATTTATTGACTCATTTAAGTCTCATAAATATAATTTGAGGTAGATACTATTATCACCTCACTTTATGGATATCCAAGAACAATATCTATTAAGTAGAAAAATTAAAACATAAATTTGTGTTACTCCACACAGACTTATAACTATTGCAGAACTATTCTAGGAGTGCCTAAGACTACAGATTGTAGGTCATTTCAACCACTGTAAGTATGGGGTCCAGGATATGCTACCCCAAACTATGGTAACTTGGAATACTGAATATTTAAAGCTGAAGGAGTTTGGTAAAAATCAAAGAAGCAAGAAGCTCACTCTGACCTTCTCCACATCCTTTCCCCCTGAAACAGATCATACACCCCTTATGTGAGAGGTACCCTCCCTATACCCAGAAGAGAGGAGAATCCTTTTCTTTGAAGACAAAGGGACACAAAGAAGAATCCTAACGAACAGGTATTGATAAGTTCCCCCTATTTACTACACTACCTCATACTCCTTAACCTGTCCTATTTCTCCACAACTGCCCACTTCTTATCAAACCCTGCACAAAAATGCTCAGGGCCAAATGCTTCTCTGGGTCTTCACTTCCTTTTGAAGTCTCCTCTATCACATAAAAGTTATGAATAAATGGGTGCACTTTTCTCTGGTTAATCTGTCTTTGTCAGTTTAGTTTTCAAATCCAGCAACCCTAAGAGGGTCAAGAAAACTCCCCCACCCCCTGCAGTGGTCCCCATTGATACTAAGTACAGCACTCTACAGTGGGCATCATTCTATCATTCAGATGAGGAAATTGAAGCTCCAAGCATTTACATGACTGGCCTAAGGTAGGGCTGCCAGACTTGGGGTAAAAACACAGGATATAGTTCAGATGATAGCAAAAAATATTTTAATATAGGTATGTCCAAAAAATTATTTGTTCTCTGAAATTCAAATTTAACTTGTGTTTGTCTGGCAACTTTAGACCAAAGTCTCAGTTCTGGTGTAAGACAGGCTTCTTCTCTGAGCCCAGGGCTCTTTCCACCACCCCAGGGGGTGGGGGGTGCACACAATCCCCACCCAGAGCTGTGAATGGACAGTTATAGAAACAGACTCGGTCAGACACTCAGATAGTTGTGGAAGCTAATACTTGTCACTACAGCCATATCAGCCTTTTAGTTGGAATCTAATCCATACACCTTGGGGTCAAACATTATAACATTCTTAATAAGTCAACTTAGTTTTTGTTCTAAATCCTCCTTATCCTAGGATAGTGGAAGCAGAACTTCCTGACCCCTATTCCTGTGATGTGCCACCATGAACACAGAAATGCAATAGAAAACATATATTGGTCTAGGCCTCATTCCTGACCCTGGGCTCCTAAAGCCCTGGGAATTTCCTGGGTAAGAGTGTCTTTTATACTAAGTAGGTGGTTCTGGGAGGGTTCTGCTCGGGTGTCTGACAGGCAGAAAGCCCACGCCATGATTAGAACCTTGGAATTTTCAGCCTCACCCCTCCATTCTCCAGAGAAAGGGGAAGTGATAAAAACGGAGTTAATAATAGGTCATACCAGTGTCTCCAAATACGGATTTTGGAGAGCACAAGTTTTTAGTCTTTATGAATAGAGTTACTGTGAAAAATTGCATGGTGGAATTTTTTTGGGGACAGTTTTTCAGAGCAGTTGTCTAAATACTGGTGACAAAATTCTTGGATCCTAAGGTGAGACTTACCTTTTCAATGGTAAAATATTTTTTAATGGTTCTTTTCTGTTTTATGGATTTTTGTGTATCTTGAGTACAAAGCTTTTATCAAATTCTGTATTTTGCAAATATTTTTTTACCATTGTGTGTCTTGTGTTTGGGTTCTCTGAACAAGATCTTTTAGAGTAGAAAATTTAATTCTATAAAGACCAAGAAATTTATTATTTTTCTTTTGTGGATAGGCTTTTGGTGTTGGGTGTTAAAAGTCATCAGCAAGGTTGTGTAGATTTTCTTGCTTTTACCTAGAATTTTATAATTTTGCATTTAATATTTGCCTATGGAGAATTGTGAGTGAATTTTGGTGTAAGTTGTAAAGCTGTGTCTACCTTCAATTTCATTGTGTATGGTCTCCAACAAATTGGAGAAGACGTAGGAAATTCGTGCCCACTGCGGTTTGAATTCCCAGTGTTGTGGTTCATCATTTTAGCCACGAGGCGGCGCCACCTCCTCTGAGCTGTGGCCGCTCCTCCCGTACCGCCCCCCGTGGCCCGCAGGCAGAGCCTGGGCTCTCATTGTGGACCCGCGCAGCGCACGTGCGTTCAGGCCGCGGGACTTTGCTTCTCTCGCTGAGGGGAGCCAGGATTTGTCCGGCTCCGTGGCGTCCCCGGGACCCCGCAGGCCGCGTCCGCAGTGACAGCTCGGTTTCCTCGGGACCCACTGGAAGGAAAGGAGAGGAGAGGCTCCCCGTGCGCCGCGTGCCGAGCGCTCCCCTCCAGGGGCCAGGGAAGGAAGGCCTGCGGCGGTGAACGAGGTCTTCTCGGAGTTTTGGGGCGAGGCGGGCGCGGGTGAGTTTGGGCCGCGGGTGCGGCGGGCGGCGCGGCATCCAGCGTGTCCCAGGAGCCCGTGTCTCCGCGCTGCGCGCCCAGGACCCCGTGCCCCGTGCAGCGGGTGGATTGGCCGCACCTGCAGGACGCCCGGCAGGCTCCAGGCCTCCTTCCAAACAAGGCTTTGAGACGGGAGTGTGGTCAAGGAACTTGGCTGCTGAGGCGGCCCGCTTACCAGGGCGCAGCCCTTGCTGTGAGCCGAGCACACAGGGAGGTTTCTTGGGAAGGCTCCTCGGGGTGGCGGCCGCCTGGGAGGCCCCCGGGATGCAGCGCGGCACTGACCCAGCCTGACGACCGAGGGCGGCCCCCACCCGCGGCCTGGGTCCGGGGTCTCGTGAGCCGGCTCCTTGGGCAGAGTGGGTTTGGGGTGCAGAGGGCGTGGGCACCCACGTCTGCTCTGGCGCCACGTGGCGTCTCAGTTGCTGCAGCTCCGCAGTGTAGTGGGAGGTCAGGGTGCGGCGCCCCGGCTCTGCTTTCCCAGGATGGCTGTGTGGGGATTAAATCCAGACTGTAGGGCGTTTGCTCTGCTTCTGTGAGGGGTGCGACGGAGTTTCGGTGGGGGTCGCCCGGAGTCTGCACGTTGCTGTGGGCCGAGGGGACTTGTAATAACCTAATTCTTCCCGTCCATGTCTGCAGTGTCCACAGTTTTCGGAGCTCGGGCCTCCCACCGCCTTGGTTAAGTTTGTTCTTAGGTACCTGTAACTTCTGGGGAAAATTCTGGGGCAAAATACTTTTGAACCGAGATCAGTCCACTTCTGCTCTCCAGTGTCTCTCAAAACCTGGCTGCAGAAGAAGGGGTCCTACTGAACTTATCCAGGCCAGATATGCACTCGCTAGTCCTTATAATTACCTGTTGATATAGAGATGGACTACTTCTCTCCACCCCTTGGAAACACCTACTGATGTGGAGATTTACTAAGGCCAGGTGAGAGATTCTGGAAATACTGCAATTTTACCCACAGCACTTTATTTTTTATGATGCACTTGTAAAGGGCATTGTTTCCTTAATCTCTCTGATGTTAGTTTTTAGTGAATACAAGCAACCGACTTTTGTATGTTGGTTTGGTATCTTACAAGTTCATTGAATTCATTTTTAGTTCTAACTGGTCTTTGGTGGAGTAGGGTGGGAAACTGGAATTCTAAAATCCCACTGTTTGTACCCCAGGTCGTCCCAACGCCCAAGGCCCAGTGGCTACAGGGAATCATCCCACATGCCTTCTAAAGATCCCTGGACCCCTGCAAGGTGAGTAGCGCCCCCTTCGTGTGAACTGGATGGGGAGGGCTTGGCCTCTCTTGACAGGGTATTATGTCTCCTCTGCTTTTCTTATGGTTGTTTTGCAAAGTAATTTACTTTCTAGCAATTTCAAACATACAGAAATCTTGCAGTATCAGTACATATTCTCTTTATACTGAATTTCCTAGCGTCTCACTTCACCACAGTTGCCACTAAACACAAAATGCTGGAGAGTTTACCCCAAACGGGGACATGCTTCCAGGAAACCACCACCTGACTCCAAATTTAGGGAAGTATTAGGGTCTCCACATGATAATCCAATGCACAGACCCACCGCAGCTGTCACCACTCTCCCCAGCTGTGTGCACACGTCTTTCTGTCCTGATGCGGTTTCCTTTTCCTGGAACTGTTCCCGAGACTTTACCTCAGTTGGGCTCTCCAGGACCTCACATAAGTGTGATCACATAATATTTGTCCTTCTTTGAGGGGCACATTTCACTGAGCATAATGGCTTTGGTGTCCATGTGTGTAGCAGGTTCTAGAACTCCTTGTTTACTCCACTGTGTAGAGACCACATTTTTTTCAACTGTGGACACCCGGGTCATCTCCACCTTTTGGCTGTTGTGAATCATGCAGCTGTGAACATGGGTGTACAATGTCTAAGTCCCTGCTTTCATGTCATTTGGGTAAATGCCCTGAAATGGAATTGCTAATCATATGTTAATTCTGTGCTCGAGTTTCTGGGGACGCCCTCGATACACACAGTTTTCAAAGCAGCTTTGGACCATTTTTCTTTATTTCTGTATTTGGCAGAATAATGCAGTTCATGGGTCTACCCTGTTTTGTTCATCCGTTCACCCCGTTAAGGGCATTTGAGTTGTTTCTACGTTTTTGCTGTGGTGAGCAGTGCTGCCAAGAACTCATGGGCCAGTTTCTGTTTGAAGAGCTTTTTCATTTCTTTGGTATATGTATCTAGGAGTGGGTGTTTACCCACAATTAGGTAATTGTATTATATATTACGAGGAAATGCCAAGCTGTTGTACACAAGCTGCATATTTTATATTTCCACAAGCAAAAATTAGGGGCTCCAATTACTCTACATCCTAGGCCACACGTGATTTTGAATTTTCCTGAAGAAGGCCATTGCTGTGTGCTTGCAGGGGGTGGTCACTGTGGTTTAATTTGCTTTTCCATTGCAAGTAATGCTGTGTTCATGTGCTTGTTGAATGTTTGTATGTCTTCCTTGGAATCTTTCATCCACTTTAAACATTTGGGTGTTGTCTTGTTGCCTTGTACAAGTTTGTGGTGTTTTCTGGGTTACAGGCTCTTGTCAGATGTACAATGTGGAGATATTTTCTTCCATTCTGTGGCTGTTTTTCACTTCCTGGTTGGTGACTTTTGATGCAAAAAAGTTTTTAATTTGGGGGAATTCTGATTTATGCTTTCTTCCGTTGCTTGTCCTTTGGTGTCAAATCTGAGAAACCATGGCTAAATCCAAGGTCATGAACGTTTCTCCTCATGTTTTCTTATAGAGTCTATAATTTTACCTATTATGTAAGCCCTTTGTCTGTTTTGAGTTGATTTTTGTATGTGATATGACTTAAGGGTTCAGTTTCATTCCTCTGTACATGGACAGTCATTTGCCCAGCACCATTTGCTGAAAAGACCATTCTTTCCCTAATTTAATGTTGTCCACTCTTGTTAGAAAGCAATTGACTGTAGATGGTTGGGATCACTTCTGGGCTTTCCACTCAGTTTTGTTGATCTATACATACAGTTGACCTTTGAACAACACGGGGGTTTGTGTAGCTGACATCCCACAGAGTCAGAATCTACATAAAATATCTCACTCCCCCAAACTTATGTATTATCCTAAATCTGATTGCCTATTTTGACTGAAAGACTTACCAATAATATAAACAGTCAATTAACACATATTTTGTACATGATACATGTTTTGTGCTGTATTCTAACAGTAAGGTAAGCTAGAAAAAGCAAATGTTTCAAATCGTCTTAAGCCTTTAAACGTTTTTTCTATATATTTGTGGAAAAAAATCCCCTCAAGTGGACCTGGGCAGTTCACACCCCTGCTATCCATGGGCCAACTGTGTATGTTTATGACAGTGTCACAGTGTTTTATTTACTGTTACTTTGTACTAAGATTATATCTTGGGGGCCATGAGCCTTCAGCTTTTATTTTCTTTTTCAAGATTGTTTTCAAGGGCTCTTTGGGTTCCCTTGAAATTCCATGTGTCAGGATCAGCTGGTACATTGAAGCCTGTGAATTTTCAAAGAAATCACGTTGACTATGTAGGTTGCATTTGTGTCTTTGCCACCTTAACAGTATTTAAGTCTTTCCATCAACATGAGTAGACTTTACATGTATTAAATCTTTCTTAGTTTTTAAATTATCAGTGTTTTATAATTTTCAATGCACAAGATTTGCACCTAAATCTATTCTTAGTATTTTATTAATGTTCACATTATTTAATGTGGAATTTAAAAAAAGACAGGCACAAGTCTCTTTCCATCACCCTGGGGGAGGGGCCTTCACTCCCCACCCACAGCTGCAAACGGACAGTTAGAGACACAGCCTGTCAGACCCTCAAATAGCTGTGGAAGTTGATACTTGTCACTATAGCTAAATCGGCCTTTTAGTTGGAATCTCAGTCTGCACATCTTGGGGTCACACCTTATATATTATGTTTTTTGTATAACTCAACTTAGTTTCTGTTTTAAATCCTCATTCTCCTGGGATAGTGGAAACACAACTTCCCAACCCTCTCCCTGGGATGCACCACTGTGAACATGGAAGTATGGTAGAAAACATGTATGTTAGTCTGTGTCTCAATCCTGACACTGCGCTCCTAAATCTCTGGGGATTTCCTGAGTAATAGCGGCATCTTTTGTTCATAGTAGGTGGTTCTGGGTGGGTTCTGCTGGGTGTCTGACAGGCAGGAAGCCCAAGCCATGATTAGAAGCTTGATATTTTCAGCCTCACCCCTCAATTCTCCAGAGAAAGGGGAGGGGATAAAAATGGAGTTAATAATACGTCATACCAGTGTCTCAAAATATGGATTTTGGAGAGCTTCCAGGTTGGCGAACACATCCATGTCGTGTACTGGGAGGGTGATGCATTCTAACCCCACAGGTAAGAATGAAGCCTTCTGCTGGCCCAAGGCCGATGCTTTCATAATCTCAAAGAAGCTGTTAGAAACCATTTCTCATGTGGGGTAGACCTGTAACCTCCAGTGATGAAGGCACCAGCTTCACTGGGCAAATCACTGTACATTTCACTGTACAAGTTGTACTGAAATGTAATGTACATACCCCAATTTGCCAAAGCATTCATCTACTGAAACACATCCTGATTTCTTTAAGTTTTTAGCCTTTATGAATAGAGCTATTGTGTAAAATTGCATGGTGGCTTTTGTTGGGGCATAGTTTTTTTTTTTAAGAGGGCATCTCTCATATTTATTGATCAAATGGTTGTTAACAACAAGAAATTTCTGTATAGGGGATTCAATGCACAATCATTAATCAACCTCAAGTCTAACTCTCAACAGTCTCCAATCTTCTGAAGCATAACAAACAAGTTCTTACATGGTGAACAAGTTCTTACATGGTGAATAAGTTCTTGCATGGTGAACAGTGCAAGGGCAGTCATATCACAGAAACTTTCAGTTTTGATCATGCATCATGAACTATAAACAATCAAGTCAGATATGATTATTCATTTGATTTTTATACTTGATTTATATGTGAATCCCACATTTCTCCCTTATTTTTTAAAAAGATAAAATGCTGAAGTGGTAGGTAGATGCAAGATAAAGATGGAAAGCATAATTTAGTGCTGTAAGAGGGCAAGTGTGGATGATCAGGTCTGTGCCTATAGACTAAGTATTAATCTAAGCTAGACAAGGGCAACAAAACATCCACAGATGCAGAAGATTTCTCTCAAAACAGGGTGGTGAGGTTCTAAGCCTCACCTGGGGCATAGTTTTTCAAAGCAGTTGTCTAAATACTGGTGATGTAATTCTTGGATGTTAAGGTGAGACATTTTTTTAAATTGTAAAATATTTTTAATGGCTCATTTTTGTTTTATGGATTTTTGTATATCTTGAGTTCAAATCCTTTATCAAATATGTTTTTTTTTTGTAGATAATTATTTTTTATTGAAGGGTAGTTGACACACAGTATTACATTACATTAGTTTCAGGTGTACAACACAGTGATTCAACATTTATATACATGATAATTCTAGGTACCAGCTATCACCATACCAAGTTGTTACAATATTTTGATTATATTCCTTATGCTATACATTACATCCCGGTTACTTATTTGTTTTACAATTGGAAGTGTGTACTTTTTTTTTCTTTGTGAGGGCATCTCTCATATTTATTGATCAAATGGTTGTTAACAACAATAAAATTCTGTATAGGGGAGTCAATGCTCAATGCACAATCATTAATCCACCCCAAGCCTAATTTTCGTCAGTCTCCAATCTTCTGAAGCATGACGAACAAGTTCTTACATGGAGAACAAATTCTTACATAGTGAATAAGTTACATGGTGAACAGTACAAGGGCAGTCATCACAGAAACTTTTGGTTTTGCTCATGCATTATGAGCTATAAACAGTCAGTTCAAATATGAATACTCATTTGATTTTTATACTTGATTTATATGTGGATACCACATTTCTCTCTTTATTATTATTATTTTTAATAAAATGCTGAAGTGGTAGGTAGATATAAGATAAAGGTAGAAAACATAGTTTAGTGTTGTAAGAGAGCAAATGTAGATGATCAGGTGTGTGCCTGTAGACTATGTGTTAATCCAAGCTAGACAAGGGCAATAAAACATCCACGGATGCAGAAGATTTCTCTCAGAACAGGGGGGGTGAGGTTCTAAGCCTCACCTCTGTTGATCCCCAATTTCTCACCTGATTGCCCCCCTGAGACTGTGCCTGTCTTAGGTTGTTCCTCCCTTGAGGAATCTTACCCGTCTCTGGCTAACCAGTCATCTTCCAGGGCCATACAGGGAAATGTAAAGTTGGTAAGTGAGAGAGAAGCCTTATTGTTTGAAAATGTTAGCTTTTTATTTCTTTGCATATTTTTGCCCTGTGGCTTCTATGCCCAGCATTTGTCTTGTGTCAAACATGTATTTTGAAAATATTTTCTTTCAGTTTGTGTCTTGTGTTTGGGTTCTCTGAGCAAGGTCTTTTAGAGTAGAAATTATAATTTTATAAAGCCCATGTATCCTTTGGTTTTGGGTGTTGAAAGTCTTCAGCAAGGTTGTATATATTTTGCTTTTACCTACAAATTTTATAATTTTGCATAAAAATTTGCCTATGGAAAATTTTTTTATGAGTGTACCATAAAAATAGTTTTTAAAATTAAGATATTATTGATATACACTCTTATGAAGGTTTCACATGAAAAAACACTGCGGTTACTACATTCACCTGCATTATAAAGTCTTCTCTGTACCCCATTGCAGTTACTGTCCATCAGTGTAGTAAGATGCCACAGAGTCACTACTCGTCTTCTCTGTTCTACACTATCTTCCCTGTGACCCCCACACCATGTGTGCCAATCATAATACCCCTCAATCCCCTTCTCCCTCCCTCCTCACCTGCCCTCCCCCACCCTACCCTTTGGTTAACTGCTAGTCCCTTCTTGGATTTTGTGAGTCTGCTTCTGTTTTGGTCCTTCAGTTTTACTTTGCTGTTATTCTCCACAAATGAGGGAAATCATTTGATATTTGTCTTTCTCCACCTGGCTTATTTCACTGAGCATAATATCTTCCAGCTCCATCCATGTTGTTGCAAATGGTAGGATTTGTTTTTTTCTTATGGCTGTGTAGTATTCCACTGTTGCCAGGAGCCATGCTACTCAAGCTGTGTAGCAAAGCTCAGGCTGGAGAAAGACCCCCACAAATCAAGGGCCTTCACAGCTGGCTCCCTCTATTACCCACCTTGATTTTGTTATTCTCCATTATACTATTGGCTTTGTCTTTGCTTGTATTGTTGCCAAGGGCTAAGCTAACCTTTGCTAAGCAGCATTGAATGGAGGAGAGCATAAACTTCCCAGAAGCTTTTCAGGACAGTGGTCCTGAAGAATAGAGCACTCAGAGGCCAGATGGCAATCTTGGCATAGAATACCAAAACCTGCAGGTAGCTAGTCAAATATTGACTACCCCATCTCCACCTAGGTGGAAATGCCCCTCTTTTCTGTAATGCTAGTGAGTTTTATAGGAAAATTAGAGAAATAGAGTTATAGGGGAATACTGAATGGAATAACCCTATTTGACACTTAATAAATGTTCTCATGTTTTCTTCCTTCTGCTACATCTTTTTTTAAATTTTGGTTTTATTAATCTACAATTACATGAAGGACATTATGTTTACTAGGCTCCCCCCTTCACCAAGTCCCCCCCACATCCCCATTCACAGTCACTGTCCATCAACATAGTAAGATGCTGTAAAATCACTACTCGTCACCAAGTTCACAGTCACTGTCCTTCAACATAATAAGATGCTGTAGAATCACTACTTGTCTTCTCTGTGTTGCACAGCCCTCCGTGTGGCCCCCCAACACTATACATGTTAATTGTAATTCCCCCTTTCTTTTCTTCTCGCCCTTATCCCTCCCTTCCCACCTGTCCTCCCCAGTCCCTTTCCCTTTGGTAACTGTTAGTCCATTCTTGGGTTCTGTGATTCTGCTGCTGTTTTGTTCCTTCAGTTTTCCTTTGTTCTTATACTCCACATATGAGTGAAATCATTTGGTTCTTGTCTTTCTCTGCCTTGCTTATTTCACTGAGCATAATACCCTCTATCTCCATCCATGTTGTTGCAAATGGCAGGATTTGTTTTCTTCTTATGGCTGAGTAATATTCCATTGGGTATATATACCACATCTTCTTTATCCATTCGTCTACCGTTGGACATTTAGGTCGCTTCCATATCTTGGCTATTGTAAATAGTGCAGCGATAAACATAGGGGTGCATCTGTCTTTTTCAAACTGGAGTGCTGCATTCTTAGGGTAAATTCCTAGAAGTGGAATTCCTGGGTGAAGTGGTATTTCTATTTTGAGCATTTTGAGGAACCTCCATACTGTTTTCCACAATGGTTGAACTAATTTACATTCCCACCAGCAGTGTAGGAGGGTTCCCCTTTCTGCACAAGATCGCCAACATTTGTTGTTGTTTGTTTTTTGGATGGTAGCCATACTTACTGGTGTGAGGTGATATCTCATTGTGGTTTTAATTTGCATTTCTCTGATGACAAGCGATGTGGAGCATCTTTTCATGTGTCTGTTGGCCATCTGAATTTCTTCTTTAGAGAACTGTCTATTCAGCTCCTCTGCCCATTTTTTAATTGGATTATTTGCTTTTTGTTTGTTGAGGTGTGTGAGCTCTTTATATATTTTGGATATCAACCCTTTATCGGATCTGTCATTTTCGAATATATTCTCCCACACTGTAGGATACCTTTTTGTTCTATTGATGGTGTCCTTTGCTTTACAGAAGCTTTTCAGGTTGATATAGTCCCATTTGTTCATTTTTGCATTTGTTTCCCTTGCCCGGGGAGATATGTTCAAAAAGAGATCACTCATGTTTATGTCTAAGAGATTTTTGGCTATGTTTTTCTCTAAGAGTTTTATGGTTTCATGACTTACATTCAAGTCTTTGATCCATTTTGAATTTACTTTTGTGTATGGGGTTAGACAGTGATCCAGTTTCATTCTCTTACATGTAGCTGTCCAGTTTTGCCAGCACCATCTGTTGAAGAGACTGTCATTTCCCCATTGTATGTCCATGGCCCCTTTATCAAATATTAGTTGACCATATATGTTTGTGTTAATATTCGGAGTCTCTATTCTGTTCCATTGGTCTGTGGCTCTGTTCTTGTGCCAGTACCAAATTGTCTTGATTATTATGGCTTTGTAGTAGAGCTTGAAGTTGGTGAGTGAGATCCCTCCGCACTTTATTCTTCCTTCTCAGGATTGCTTTAGCTATTCGGGGTCTTTGGTGTTTCCATATGAATTTTTGAACTATTTGTTGCAGTTCATTGAAGAAAGCTGTTGGTAATTTGATAGGGATTGCATTGAATCTGTCTATTGCTTTGGGCAGGATGGCCATTTTGACGATATTAATTCTTCCTAGCCAAGAGCATGAGTTTCCATTTGTTAGTGACCTCTTTAATTTCTCTTACGAGTGTCTTATAGTTTTCAGGGTATAGGTCTTTCACTTCCTTGGTTAGGTTTATTCCTAGGTATTTTATTCTTTTTGATGCTATTGTGAACGGAATTGTCTTCCTGATTTCTCTTTCTATTAGTTTATTGTTAGTGTATAGGAAAGCCACAGATTTCTGTGTGTTAATTTTGTATCCTGCAACTTTGCTGAATTCCGATATTAGCTCTAGTAGTTTTGGAGTGGAGTCCTTAGGGTTTTTTATGTACAATATCATGTCATCTGCAAATAGTGACACTTTGACCCCTTCTTTACCAATCTGGATTCCTTGTATTTCTTTGTTTTGTCTAATTGCTGTGGCTAGGACCTCCAGTACTATGTTGAATAACAGTGGGGAGAGTGGGCATCCCTGTCTTGTTCCCGATCGCAGAGGAAAAGCTTTCAGCTTCTCGCTGTTCAGTATGATGTTGGCTGTGGGTTTATCATATATGGTCTTTATTATGTTGAGGTACTTGCCCTCTATACCCATTTTGTTGAGAGTTTTTATCATGAATGGATGTTGAATTTTATCGAATGCTTTTTCAGCATCTATGGAGATGATCATGTGGTTTTTGTCTTTCTTTTTGTTGATGTGGTGGATGATGTTGATGGATTTTCGAATGTTGTACCATCCTTGCATCCCTGGGATGAATCCCACTTGGTCATGATGTATGATCCTTTTGATGTATTTTTGAATTCGTTTTGCTAATATTTTGTTGAGTATTTTTGCATCTACGTTCATCAGGGATATTGGTCTGTAGTTTTCTTTTTTGGTGGGGTCTTTGCTTGGTTTTGGTATTAGGGTGATGTTGGCTTCATAGTATGAGTTTGGGAGTATTCCCTCCTCTTCTATTTTTGGAAAACTTTAAGGAGAATGGGTATTATGTCTTCTCTGTACGTCTGATAAAATTCCGAGTTAAATCCATCTGGCCTGGGGGTTTTGTTCCTGGGTAGTTTTTTGATTACCGCTTCAGTTTTGTTGCTGGTAATTGGTCTGTTTAGATTTTCTGTTTCTTTCTGGGTCAGTCTTGGAAGGTTGTATTTTTCTAGGAAGTTGTCCATTTCTCCTAGGTTTCCCAGATTGTTAGCATATAGGTTTTCATAGTACTCTTTAATAATTCTTTATCTTTCTGTGGGGTCCGTCATGATTTTTCCTTTCTCATTTCTAAATCTGTTGATTTATCTTTCTGTGGGGTCCGTCATGATTTTTCCTTTCTCATTTCTAAATCTGTTGATTTGTGTTTACTCTTTTTTCCTCTTAATAAGTCTGGCTAGAGGCTTATCTATTTTGTTTATTTTCACGAAGAACCAGCTCTTGGTTTCATTGATTTTTGCTATTGTTTTATTCTTCTCAATTTTATTTATTTCTTCTCTGATCTTTATTATGTCCCTCCTGCTGACCTTAGGCCTCATTTGTTCTTCTTTTTCCAATTTCAATAATTGTGACATTTGACCATTCATTTGGGATTGTTCTTCCTTCTTTAAATATCCCTGGATTGCTATATACTTTCCTCTTAAGACTGCTTTTGCTGTATCCCACAGTAGTTGGGGCTTTTTGTTGTTGTCGTCGTTTGTTTCCATATATTGGTGGATCTCCATTTTGATTTGGTCATTGATTCTTTGGTTATTTAGGAGCGTGTTGTTAAGCCTCCATGTGTTTGTGAGTCTTTTTGCTTTCTTTGTACAGTTTATTTCTAGTGTTATGCCTTTGTGGTCTGAAAAGTTGGTTGGTAGGATTTCAATCTTTTGGAATTTACTGAGGCTCTTTTTGTGGCCTAGTATGTGGTCTATTCTGGAGAAGGTTCCATGTGCACTTGAGAAGAATGTGTATCCTGTTGCTTATGGATGTAGAGTTCTGTAGATGTCTATTAGGTCCATCTGCTCTACTGTGTTGTTCAGTGTCTCTGTGTCCTTAGTTATTTTCTATCTGGTGGATCTGTCCTTTGGAGTGAGTGGTGTGTTGAAGTCTCCCAGAATGAATGCTTTGCATTCTATTTCCTCCTTTAGTTCTGTTAGTATTTGTTTCAGGTATGTTGGTGCTCCTGTATTGGATGCATATATATTTATAATGGTTATATCCTCTTGTTGGACTGAGCCCTTTATCATTGTGTAATGTCCTTCTTTATCTTTTGTTACTTTCTTTATTTTGAAGTCTGTTTTGTCTGATACTAGTTTTGCAACACCTGCTTTTTTCTCTCTGTTGTTTGCATGAAATATCTTTTTCCGTCCCTTGACTTTAAGTCTGTGCATGTCTTTGGGTTTCAGGTGAGTCTCTTGGAAGCAGCATATGGATGGATCTTGCTTTTTCATCCATTCTATTACTCTGTGTCTTTTGATTGGTGCATTCAGTCCATTTACATTTAGGGTGATTATTGGAAGGTATGTACTTATTACCTTTGCAGGCTTTCAGTTTGTGGTTACCAAAGGTTCAGGGTTAGCTTCTTTACTATCTTACTGTCTAACTTTACTCGCTTATTGAGCTATTATAAACACGGTCTGATGATTCATTATTTCTCTCCCTTCTTATTCCTCCTCCTCCCTTCTTCGTATGTTGGGTGGTTTGTTCTGTGCTCTTTTTAGGAGTTCTCCCATCTAGAGCAGTCCCTGTAAGATTCCCTGTAGAGGTGGTTTGTGGGAGGCAAATTCCCTCAACTTTTGTTTCTCTGGGAATTGTTTAATGCCTCCATCATATTGAAATGGTAATCGTGCTGGATACAGTAGTCTTGGTTCGAGGCTCTTCTGTTTCATTGTATTAAGTATATCATGCCATTCTCTTCTGGCCTGTACGGTTTCTGTTGAGAAGTCTGATGATAGCCTGATGGGTTTTCCTTTGTAGCTGACCTTTTTTTTCCCTCTCTGGCTGCCTTTAATACTTTGTCCTTGTCTTTGATCTTTGCCATTTTCATTATTATGTGTCTTGTTGTTGCCCTCCTTGGATCCCTTGTCATGGGAGTTCTGTGTACATCTGTAGTCTGAGAGGCCATTTCCTCCCCTAGTTTGGGGAAGTTTTCAGCAATTATTTCTTCAAAGAGACTTACTATCCCTTTTTCTCTCTCTTCTTCTTCTATCCCTATAATGTGAATATTGTTCTGTTTCGATTGATCACTCAGCTCTCTTAGAATTCTTTCATTCCTGGAGATCCTTTTATCTCTCTCTGCATCAGCTTCTCTGCATTTCTGTTCTCTGTTTTCTAGTCCATTAATGGTCTCTTGCATCTCATCCATTCTGTTTTGAAGTCCTTCCAGAGCTTGTTTTATTTCTGAATTCTCCTCTTAGTTCTTGCATATTTCTCTGCAAGTCCATCAGCATGGTTATGACTTTTGTTTTGAATTCTTTTTCAGGAAGACTGGCTAAGTCTATCTCCCCAGGTTCCTTCTTAGGGGAAGATGTAGCAGATGCCGAAGCTGTCTGGGTTAGTCTTGTCTGGATCAAATTTTTTTGCCTTTTCATGTTGATAGGTGCAGTGGAGTGCTATTGACGCATCTATCAGCTTTCCACTTGGCTCCTAGCCTTCTTTACTGGGGCAACTGTGACCCCTAGTGGTTTGTGTTGGGTAATTGCGTGTAGACTGGGTCTTTGTATCTTGCCCGGCTGGTATGGAGGAAGCTCCCTTGCTGAGGGCGTGGCCAGCCTCCGGCTGCTTCTTTGCTATGGTGGGGCTCTGGAGGGGTAATGGACGTGGGGCTGTTTGGCTGTTTACCTCCGTGAGGGGTCTCAGAGCTGTTTCTCAGGGGGTTAGTGCACCCGGAGTTCCCTGGAATTTCCAGCTGCTGGACTGTGACCTGGGATGTTTCCATCCAGCTGTGGCATCCCTGTCCCTTTAAGACTTTCAAAAAGCACTCGCTTTTCTTTGTCACAGGGGCATTGGCTTCGGGACCTGCTCAGAGGTCCTGCTGTCCTGTTTCCCTAGTTTCCAGCCCTCCACGTATGCACTGTGTCTGCGCTCTGGTACGGATGGCTAGGGCTGGGTGTTTAGCAGTCCTGGGCTCCGTCTCCCTCCCTCTCCGACTCCTCTCCTCCCGCCAGGAGCTGGGGTGAGGGGCGCTTGGGTCCCGCTGGGCCGGGGCTTGTATCTTACCCCTTTCACCAGGCACTGGGCTCTCACAGGTGTGGATGTAGTCTGGCTGTTGTCCTGTGTCTTCTGGTCTCTCTTTTAGGATTAGTTGTATTTGTTGTATTTTCAAAAATATATGTTTTTGGGAGGAGATTCCCACTGTCCTACTCATGCCGCCATCTTGGCTCTGCCCTCTTCCTTCTGCTACTTCTAAAGTTTTTCTTCTTCCTTCCTAATTACAGCCCTTTACTAGAATTTGTGCCTCATATGTGAAATTACCAAGTACCATAATTCTTCGAAGTGATAAAAATACCTCAAGACAAGTGCTGGGCATAGAAGCCATGGGGCATAAATCTGCAAAGAAGTGAAAAGCTAACATTTTCAAAGAACATTACTTCTCTCTCACTTACCAGATTTACATCTCCCTGTATGGCCCCATAAGATGGCTGGTTAGCCAGAGACAGGTAAGATTCCTCAAGGGAAGAACAACCTAAGACAGGCACAGTCGCAGGGGGGCCATCAGGTGAGAAAATGGGGTCCAACAGAGGTGAGGCTTGAACCTCACCCCCCAGTTTTGAGAGAAATTGTCTACACCCGTGGATGTTTTGTTGCCCTTGCTGGCTTGGATTAATACCTAGTCTATAGGCACAAACCTGAGCATCTATACTTGCTTTCTTACAGTTCTAAATCATGCTTTCTATCTTTACCTTGCATCTACCTATGATAGAATACATATTATGAGAAGATAAAGTGACCCATTGAATTAAATATATACATGATGTTACCTGCCTAGGTAACTGTGGTAGTGAGTGACCTGTATTTCACCCTGAGTTGATAGACTCCATAGTAACTGCTAGATACTGCATGCTCCTGCGGTCACATGCACTACCTAGAAACTGCATAGCATAGAAACATAAAACACAATAGAGTACATGTTGCTAGGAAACGTTTTGGTCAAGGAACAGAAAACGATCACCTAACACTTGACCAACCACGAATAGATTAGAAAGAAGAAGAAAGAAAAAAGCTTGCCTATACCTATTAATCAACTGCCTATACCAATTAATCAACAGAACAATAAAAAATAATCATATCCTTGTGCAAAATGGTATAAATAAAGCTGTCATCAGCACTTTGTCGAGAGACCACCTCCATCTGACTCTGTGTCTTGTCTCTCTGTGCAACAACTCCATCTCATCCTTTTGAGCTTCACCCCCACCCCCCCACTCCTGCTGGAGGTGGACTCTGGCACATTGTGTATATGTACCACACCTTCTTTATCCATTCATCTACTGATGGACACTTAGGTTGCTTCCATATCTTGGCTATTATAAATAGTGCTGCAACAAATATAGGGGTGCATATGTCTTTTTGAATCTGAGAAATTATATTCTTTGGGTAAATTCCTAAGAGAGAAATTTCCAGGTCAATTGGTATTTCTATTTTTAGTTTTCTAAGAAACATGCTTATGGGGAATTTTGAGTTAATTTTGGTGTAAGTTGTAAAGCCTATGTCTACTTCATTTCATTCCTTTCACTCTCAAAGTGGAGAAGACACAGGAAATTTGTACCCATTGCAGCTTGAATTTCCAAAGATTTGTGGTTCATCAGTTTAGCCACAAAGGGGCACCACCTTCTCTGAGCTGTGAGCATGGTCCTGCCCCACTCACCGTGACCCGCAAGCGGCGCCTCTGCCCTCTTTGTGGACCAGTGGGGTGCATGTGTAGTCAGGACACAGGCCTTTTCTCTCAGCTCTGACCGGTGCCAGAATTGCTCCGGCTCCCCTGTGGCTCCGTGACACTGTGGGCCATGTCCACAGTGACAGCTCAGTTTCCTGAGGAGCTGCAATGGGGAAAGGTCAGGAGAAGCTTTTCATGCATCACCTGCTGAGCGCTCCTCTTCAGGGGCCGGTGGAGGAAGGCCTGTGATGGGGAATGGGGTCTTTGCAGACTCTGAGCCTAGATGGGTGCGGCTGAGTTCAGGGTGTGGTGGGCAGCACTCAGGGCATTTGGGCCCGGGCTGAGAATGGGCCGGGGCAGGTGTGTGGCGTCCAGCGTTTACCCGGGAGCCTGTGTCTCCACACTGCACCCCTTGGGACCCGTGCAGTGGGTGGATTGGCTGCACCTGTGGGATGCCCTCTGGGCTGCATGCATCCTTCCTAACGAGGCTCTGAGTTGGGAATGGGGTCGGAAGGGACTTGGCTGCTTAAGCGGCCCACTTACCTGGGCTGCAGCCTTTGCTGTGCACCCAGCACATGGGGCAGTTTCCTGGGAAGGGTCCCTGAGGTGGGATCTGCCTGGGAGGTCCCCTGGGCACAGCATGGCGCTGACTCAGCCCAGCTCCCTGAGGGCAGCCCCTACCCGCGGGCTGCGCTGGGGCCTCGTTGAGCCAGTTCTTCATGCCGAGCAGGTTGGGGGATGAAGGGTGCCTGGTGTCCTGTTTCCACAACTGCTTCTCCTTGGGCGCCACACGGGGTCTCGGTTGCTACAGGTCCACAGTGTAGTGTGAGGTCAGGGCACGATGACCGGGCTATGCTTTCTCAGGATGGCTGTGGGGATGGGGTCCTGTGCAGTTCCATTCAGCCTGTTGGGTGTTTGCTTCTGTGTGAAGTGCGGTGGAATTTTGGTGGGGGGTCCCACAGAGTCTGCAGGTTGCTGTTGGTGGATGGGACTTGTAATAGCCTAACTCCTCCTTTCCAGGTCTGCAGTGTCCACAATGTTCAGGTCTCAAGCCTCAAGCCTCCCGCCTCATTGGTTAGGCTTGTCCTTAGGTACTTTATTCTTTATGATGCAGTTGTAAATGGTATTGTTTTCTTCATCTCTCTTTCTGATGGTTGGTTATTGGTGAACAGAAGCAAACAACTTCTGTATATTGATTTTGTATCCTGTAAGATTATAGATTTTATTTTTAGCTGTAACAGGTTTTTGATGGAGTGGTGTGGATACTGGAATTAAAGAATCCCACTGTTCCACTCCAGGTCGTCCCAACAACCAAGCCCAGTGTCTGCAAGGGAATTTTACCACGTGCCTTGTAGTGACTCCCGCAGGCTGAGTAGTGCTCCACTTTGGGTGAACTGAATGGGGAGGGCTTGGCCTCTGTGACTGGGTGTGATGTCTGCCCTGCTTTTCTGGTGCAGGACTGACATGGTTGTTCTGCAAAGTAATTT
The DNA here is from genome assembly GCF_030020395.1 of Manis pentadactyla. Classification (NCBI taxonomy): domain Eukaryota; kingdom Metazoa; phylum Chordata; class Mammalia; order Pholidota; family Manidae; genus Manis; species Manis pentadactyla. Next base: position 237,107,797 of record NC_080019.1, read on the forward strand.
ACTTTCCAGCAATTTCAAGCACACAGAAAACTTGCAGTGTCAGTACAAACACTCTACAATAAATGTCCCATGGTCCCACTTTACCACACCCACCAGTTCACACAAAATGCTCTTGGCCTCTCCCCCAAATAGGGAGCCACCACCTCACCCTAAATGAGGGAGGTATTAGGGCATCCACATGATAATCCAGTGCAGAGACCCCACACAGCTGTTTCCACCTACCCCAGCTGTGTGCAAATGTCTTTCCATTCTGATCCCATTTCCTTTTTCTGGAACTGTTCCAGAGACTTTAGCTCAGATGGGCTCTGCCAGATCTCACGTAAGTGGGATCACATAGTATTCATCCTTCTGTGACTGGTGCATTTCACTGAGCAAAATGGCTTTAGGGTCCATCCATGTAGCAGGTGCCAGGACTCCCTTGTTCACTCCACTGTGTGGAGACCACACTTTGTTCATCCATTTGTCTGTGGACACGTGGGTCTTCTCCACCGTTTAACCATTGTGAGTCATGCAGTTGTGAACATGGGTGTCCAAATAGCCAAGTCTCTGCTTTCATGTGGTTTGGGCAGATGCCCTGAAATGGAATTTCTGATGGTTGGTTATTGGTGAACAGAAGCAAACAACTTCTGTATATTGATTTTGTATTCTGTAAGATTATAGATTTTATTTTTAGCTGTAACAGGTTTTTGATGGAGTGGTGTGGATAAACTTGAACATTAACTGTATGTTCAAGTTTCTGGGGACACCCTCCCCACTCCCCACACTGTTTTCAAGAAGGCTGTGGACCATTTTCCTTTGTTTCTTTATATGGCAGAAAAATGCAGTTTATGGATCCACCCGGTTTTATCCATCCATTCATCCCTTGATGGGCGTTTGAGTTGTTCCTGACTTTTTGCTGTGGTGAACAATGCTGCCAAGAACTCGTGGGCCAGTTTCTGTTTTTACATCATTGTCGTGTCTTTGGGGTATTATCTAGGAGTGGGTGTATAACAACAATTAGGTAATTGTATTTTATCTTTATGAGGAAATGCCAAGTGGTTATAAACAGGCTGCACGTTTTACATTTCCACAAGCAAAGGTTAGGGGCTCCAATTCCTCTGCATCCTTGGAAACATGTGATTTTCAGTTTTTATGATTATAGCCATTCCCATGTGTGCACAGGGAATTCTATGTGACACCTTTCCATGTGCTTGTTGAGCATTTGTATGTCTTGGAGTCTCTCATCCATTTAAAAAATTGAGATGTCTTGTTGCACTGTACAAGTTCGTGGTGTATTCTGGATAAATGCTCTTGTCAGATGTACAATGTGCAGATATTTTCTTCTATTCTGTGACTGACTTTTCACTTCTTGGTATCTTTTGATTCAGAAAAGATTTTAATTTGGGGGAAATTAATTTATTATTTCTCTTGTTGCTTGTACTTTGCTTTCATATCTGAGAAACCATAGCTAAATCCAAGGTCGTGAACATTTATCCCCATGTTTTACATATTACATGTATGCCCTTATGTATTTGAGTTAATTTTTGTATGTGATATGAGTTAAGGTTCATTTTCATTCTTCTGCATGTGGACAGCTGGTTGCCAAGCACCATTTACTGGAAAGACACTTTTTCTCCGGAATTTAATGTTGTCCACCGTTGTCAGATATCAACTGGCCATTGGTGGTTAGGGCCATTTCTGGGCTTTCCATTCAGGTACTTTGATCTGTATATACAGTCGACCCTTGAACAACATGGGGGCTAGTGGGGTTGACACCCCGCAGAGTCCCAATATACATAAAACATTTGACTCTGCCAAAACTGTTATCCTAAAACTGATTGCCTATTTTGACTGGAAGACTTACCAATAATATAAACACTCGATTAACAATATTTTATACATTATACATATTATGTGCTGTATTTTTACAGAAAAGTAAGCTAGAGAAAAGGAAATGTTTCAAATTGTTGACTTAACATTTTACCAATATATTTGTAGGTGAAAAATCTGTTTAAGTGGACCTGTGGCGTTCACACACCTACTACCAAGGGTCCACTGTGTATCTTTATGAAAGTGTCACAGTGTTTCATTTACAGTTAACTTTGTACTAAGATTTGATTTTGGGAAGCCGGTGCCTCCAGCTTTGATTTTCTTTTTCAAGATTCCTTACAAGTGCTTATTGGGGTCTCTTGCAATTGCATATGTGACAGTATCAGTTGGCGCATTTCTTCCAGATACGCTTTGGGAATTTTGAGAGGAAACCACATTGAGTCTGTAGGTTGCATTTGTGCCATTGCCATCTTAGAGATACTAAGTCTGGCATCACCATGGCAGGACCTTACATTTACTTAGCTCTTCTTTATTTTTCCTATTATCACTGTTTTATAATTTTCAGTGTATAATACTTGCACTTTAAGTCTGTTCCCAAGATTTTATTAATGTTGATATTATTTAGTAGATAATTAAAAAATTCCCTTTGTGAGTGTTCATTGCTAAAGTGTGCAAAGAAAATTGTTTGCGTAATGTTTATGGTGTAATGTCGCTTAGCTAATTTAGAAGCTTACATTTGGAATATAAGTGTTCAGAGCATTGGGATTTTATAATGTAGATATTTAGTCCTAATATTTAAGAGATGGCTGATTAGAACACAGTGAAGAGTAGGTTCAATCAGAGGGGTTTTGATTGAAACCAGACAAGAGGAAGAGTAGGGTTTAGAACTATGGATAGGGAAGGGAACAGGTTAGGGTTAGGGAACGGGTTAGGGTTAGGGAACGGGTTAGGGTTAGGGTTAGGGAACGGGTTAGGGAACGGGTTAGGGTTAGGGAACGGGTTAGGGAACGGGTTAGGGTTAGGGAACGGGTTAGGGTTAGGGAACGGGTTAGGGAACGGGTTAGGGTTAGGGTTAGGGAACGGGTTAGGGTTAGGGAACGGGTTAGGGAACGGGTTAGGGTTAGGGTTAGGGAACGGGTTAGGGTTAGGGAACGGGTTAGGGTTAGGGTTAGGGAACGGGTTAGGGTTAGGGAACGGGTTAGGGTTAGGGAACGGGTTAGGGAACGGGTTAGGGTTAGGGAACGGGTTAGGGTTAGGGTTAGGGTTAGGGAACGGGTTAGGGTTAGGGAACGGGTTAGGGTTAGGGAACGGGTTAGGGTTAGGGAACGGGTTAGGGTTAGGGAACGGGTTAGGGTTAGGGTTAGGGAACGGGTTAGGGTTAGGGAACGGGTTAGGGTTAGGGAACGGGTTAGGGTTAGGGTTAGGGAACGGGTTAGGGTTAGGGTTAGGATTAGGGTTAGGGTTAGGGTTAGGGAACGGGTTAGGGTTAGGGAACGGGTTAGGGTTAGGGTTAGGGAACGGGTTAGGGTTAGGGAACGGGTTAGGGAACGGGTTAGGGAACGGGTTAGGGTTAGGGTTAGGGAACGGGTTAGGGAACGGGTTAGGGAACGGGTTAGGGAACGGGTTAGGGTTAGGGTTAGGGTTAGGGTTAGGGTTAGGGTTAGGGTTAGGGTTAGGGTTAGGGTTAGGGTTAGGGTTAGGGAACGGGTTAGGGAACGGGTTAGGGAACGGGTTAGGGTTAGGGAACGGGTTAGGGAACGGGTTAGGGAACGGGTTAGGGAACGGGTTAGGGAACGGGTTAGGGTTAGGGTTAGGGAACGGGTTAGGGTTAGGGAACGGGTTAGGGTTAGGGAACGGGTTAGGGTTAGGGAACGGGTTAGGGTTAGGGAACGGGTTAGGGTTAGGGAACGGGTTAGGGTTAGGGAACGGGTTAGGGTTAGGGAACGGGTTAGGGTTAGGGAACGGGTTAGGGTTAGGGAACGGGTTAGGGTTAGGGAACGGGTTAGGGTTAGGGAACGGGTTAGGGTTAGGGAACGGGTTAGGGTTAGGGAACGGGTTAGGGAACGGGTTAGGGTTAGGGTTAGGGTTAGGGTTAGGGTTAGGGTTAGGGTTAGGGTTAGGGTTAGGGTTAGGGTTAGGGAACGGGTTAGGGAACGGGTTAGGGAACGGGTTAGGGTTAGGGTTAGGGTTAGGGTTAGGGTTAGGGTTAGGGTTAGGGTTAGGGTTAGGGTTAGGGTTAGGGTTAGGGTTAGGGAACGGGTTAGGGTTAGGGAACGGGTTAGGGTTAGGGAACGGGTTAGGGTTAGGGAACGGGTTAGGGAACGGGTTAGGGAACGGGTTAGGGAACGGGTTAGGGAACGGGTTAGGGTTAGGGAACGGGTTAGGGTTAGGGAACGGGTTAGGGTTAGGGAACGGGTTAGGGTTAGGGAACGGGTTAGGGTTAGGGAACGGGTTAGGGTTAGGGAACGGGTTAGGGTTAGGGAACGGGTTAGGGTTAGGGAACGGGTTAGGGTTAGGGAACGGGTTAGGGTTAGGGTTAGGGAACGGGTTAGGGTTAGGGAACGGGTTAGGGTTAGGGTTAGGGAACGGGTTAGGGAACGGGTTAGGGAACGGGTTAGGGTTAGGGAACGGGTTAGGGTTAGGGAACGGGTTAGGGTTAGGGAACGGGTTAGGGTTAGGGAACGGGTTAGGGTTAGGGTTAGGGAACGGGTTAGGGTTAGGGTTAGGGAACGGGTTAGGGTTAGGGAACGGGTTAGGGTTAGGGTTAGGGAACGGGTTAGGGTTAGGGAACGGGTTAGGGTTAGGGTTAGGGTTAGGGTTAGGGAACGGGTTAGGGAACGGGTTAGGGAACGGGTTAGGGAACGGGTTAGGGAACGGGTTAGGGAACGGGTTAGGGAACGGGTTAGGGTTAGGGTTAGGGTTAGGGTTAGGGTTAGGGAACGGGTTAGGGTTAGGGTTAGGGTTAGGGTTAGGGTTAGGGTTAGGGTTAGGGTTAGGGTTAGGGTTAGGGTTAGGGTTAGGGTTAGGGTTAGGGTTAGGGTTAGGGTTAGGGTTAGGGTTAGGGTTAGGGTTAGGGTTAGGGTTAGGGTTAGGGTTAGGGTTAGGGTTAGGGTTAGGGTTAGGGTTAGGGTTAGGGTTAGGGTTAGGGTTAGGGTTAGGGTTAGGGTTAGGGTTAGGGTTAGGGTTAGGGTTAGGGTTAGGGTTAGGGTTAGGGTTAGGGTTAGGGTTAGGGTTAGGGTTAGGGTTAGGGTTAGGGTTAGGGTTAGGGTTAGGGTTAGGGTTAGGGTTAGGGTTAGGGTTAGGGTTAGGGTTAGGGTTAGGGTTAGGGTTAGGGTTAGGGTTAGGGTTAGGGTTAGGGTTAGGGTTAGGGTTAGGGTTAGGGTTAGGGTTAGGGTTAGGGTTAGGGTTAGGGTTAGGGTTAGGGTTAGGGTTAGGGTTAGGGTTAGGGTTAGGGTTAGGGTTAGGGTTAGGGTTAGGGTTAGGGTTAGGGTTAGGGTTAGGGTTAGGGTTAGGGTTAGGGTTAGGGTTAGGGTTAGGGTTAGGGTTAGGGTTAGGGTTAGGGTTAGGGTTAGGGTTAGGGTTAGGGTTAGGGTTAGGGTTAGGGTTAGGGTTAGGGTTAGGGTTAGGGTTAGGGTTAGGGTTAGGGTTAGGGTTAGGGTTAGGGTTAGGGTTAGGGTTAGGGTTAGGGTTAGGGTTAGGGTTAGGGTTAGGGTTAGGGTTAGGGTTAGGGTTAGGGTTAGGGTTAGGGTTAGGGTTAGGGTTAGGGTTAGGGTTAGGGTTAGGGTTAGGGTTAGGGTTAGGGTTAGGGTTAGGGTTAGGGTTAGGGTTAGGGTTAGGGTTAGGGTTAGGGTTAGGGTTAGGGTTAGGGTTAGGGTTAGGGTTAGGGTTAGGGTTAGGGTTAGGGTTAGGGTTAGGGTTAGGGTTAGGGTTAGGGTTAGGGTTAGGGTTAGGGTTAGGGTTAGGGTTAGGGTTAGGGTTAGGGTTAGGGTTAGGGTTAGGGTTAGGGTTAGGGTTAGGGTTAGGGTTAGGGTTAGGGTTAGGGTTAGGGTTAGGGTTAGGGTTAGGGTTAGGGTTAGGGTTAGGGTTAGGGTTAGGGTTAGGGTTAGGGTTAGGGTTAGGGTTAGGGTTAGGGTTAGGGTTAGGGTTAGGGTTAGGGTTAGGGTTAGGGTTAGGGTTAGGGTTAGGGTTAGGGTTAGGGTTAGGGTTAGGGTTAGGGTTAGGGTTAGGGTTAGGGTTAGGGTTAGGGTTAGGGTTAGGGTTAGGGTTAGGGTTAGGGTTAGGGTTAGGGTTAGGGTTAGGGTTAGGGTTAGGGTTAGGGTTAGGGTTAGGGTTAGGGTTAGGGTTAGGGTTAGGGTTAGGGTTAGGGTTAGGGTTAGGGTTAGGGTTAGGGTTAGGGTTAGGGTTAGGGTTAGGGTTAGGGTTAGGGTTAGGGTTAGGGTTAGGGTTAGGGTTAGGGTTAGGGTTAGGGTTAGGGTTAGGGTTAGGGTTAGGGTTAGGGTTAGGGTTAGGGTTAGGGTTAGGGTTAGGGTTAGGGTTAGGGTTAGGGTTAGGGTTAGGGTTAGGGTTAGGGTTAGGGTTAGGGTTAGGGTTAGGGTTAGGGTTAGGGTTAGGGTTAGGGTTAGGGTTAGGGTTAGGGTTAGGGTTAGGGTTAGGGTTAGGGTTAGGGTTAGGGTTAGGGTTAGGGTTAGGGTTAGGGTTAGGGTTAGGGTTAGGGTTAGGGTTAGGGTTAGGGTTAGGGTTAGGGTTAGGGTTAGGGTTAGGGTTAGGGTTAGGGTTAGGGTTAGGGTTAGGGTTAGGGTTAGGGTTAGGGTTAGGGTTAGGGTTAGGGTTAGGGTTAGGGTTAGGGTTAGGGTTAGGGTTAGGGTTAGGGTTAGGGTTAGGGTTAGGGTTAGGGTTAGGGTTAGGGTTAGGGTTAGGGTTAGGGTTAGGGTTAGGGTTAGGGTTAGGGTTAGGGTTAGGGTTAGGGTTAGGGTTAGGGTTAGGGTTAGGGTTAGGGTTAGGGTTAGGGTTAGGGTTAGGGTTAGGGTTAGGGTTAGGGTTAGGGTTAGGGTTAGGGTTAGGGTTAGGGTTAGGGTTAGGGTTAGGGTTAGGGTTAGGGTTAGGGTTAGGGTTAGGGTTAGGGTTAGGGTTAGGGTTAGGGTTAGGGTTAGGGTTAGGGTTAGGGTTAGGGTTAGGGTTAGGGTTAGGGTTAGGGTTAGGGTTAGGGTTAGGGTTAGGGTTAGGGTTAGGGTTAGGGTTAGGGTTAGGGTTAGGGTTAGGGTTAGGGTTAGGGTTAGGGTTAGGGTTAGGGTTAGGGTTAGGGTTAGGGTTAGGGTTAGGGTTAGGGTTAGGGTTAGGGTTAGGGTTAGGGTTAGGGTTAGGGTTAGGGTTAGGGTTAGGGTTAGGGTTAGGGTTAGGGTTAGGGTTAGGGTTAGGGTTAGGGTTAGGGTTAGGGTTAGGGTTAGGGTTAGGGTTAGGGTTAGGGTTAGGGTTAGGGTTAGGGTTAGGGTTAGGGTTAGGGTTAGGGTTAGGGTTAGGGTTAGGGTTAGGGTTAGGGTTAGGGTTAGGGTTAGGGTTAGGGTTAGGGTTAGGGTTAGGGTTAGGGTTAGGGTTAGGGTTAGGGTTAGGGTTAGGGTTAGGGTTAGGGTTAGGGTTAGGGTTAGGGTTAGGGTTAGGGTTAGGGTTAGGGTTAGGGTTAGGGTTAGGGTTAGGGTTAGGGTTAGGGTTAGGGTTAGGGTTAGGGTTAGGGTTAGGGTTAGGGTTAGGGTTAGGGTTAGGGTTAGGGTTAGGGTTAGGGTTAGGGTTAGGGTTAGGGTTAGGGTTAGGGTTAGGGTTAGGGTTAGGGTTAGGGTTAGGGTTAGGGTTAGGGTTAGGGTTAGGGTTAGGGTTAGGGTTAGGGTTAGGGTTAGGGTTAGGGTTAGGGTTAGGGTTAGGGTTAGGGTTAGGGTTAGGGTTAGGGTTAGGGTTAGGGTTAGGGTTAGGGTTAGGGTTAGGGTTAGGGTTAGGGTTAGGGTTAGGGTTAGGGTTAGGGTTAGGGTTAGGGTTAGGGTTAGGGTTAGGGTTAGGGTTAGGGTTAGGGTTAGGGTTAGGGTTAGGGTTAGGGTTAGGGTTAGGGTTAGGGTTAGGGTTAGGGTTAGGGTTAGGGTTAGGGTTAGGGTTAGGGTTAGGGTTAGGGTTAGGGTTAGGGTTAGGGTTAGGGTTAGGGTTAGGGTTAGGGTTAGGGTTAGGGTTAGGGTTAGGGTTAGGGTTAGGGTTAGGGTTAGGGTTAGGGTTAGGGTTAGGGTTAGGGTTAGGGTTAGGGTTAGGGTTAGGGTTAGGGTTAGGGTTAGGGTTAGGGTTAGGGTTAGGGTTAGGGTTAGGGTTAGGGTTAGGGTTAGGGTTAGGGTTAGGGTTAGGGTTAGGGTTAGGGTTAGGGTTAGGGTTAGGGTTAGGGTTAGGGTTAGGGTTAGGGTTAGGGTTAGGGTTAGGGTTAGGGTTAGGGTTAGGGTTAGGGTTAGGGTTAGGGTTAGGGTTAGGGTTAGGGTTAGGGTTAGGGTTAGGGTTAGGGTTAGGGTTAGGGTTAGGGTTAGGGTTAGGGTTAGGGTTAGGGTTAGGGTTAGGGTTAGGGTTAGGGTTAGGGTTAGGGTTAGGGTTAGGGTTAGGGTTAGGGTTAGGGTTAGGGTTAGGGTTAGGGTTAGGGTTAGGGTTAGGGTTAGGGTTAGGGTTAGGGTTAGGGTTAGGGTTAGGGTTAGGGTTAGGGTTAGGGTTAGGGTTAGGGTTAGGGTTAGGGTTAGGGTTAGGGTTAGGGTTAGGGTTAGGGTTAGGGTTAGGGTTAGGGTTAGGGTTAGGGTTAGGGTTAGGGTTAGGGTTAGGGTTAGGGTTAGGGTTAGGGTTAGGGTTAGGGTTAGGGTTAGGGTTAGGGTTAGGGTTAGGGTTAGGGTTAGGGTTAGGGTTAGGGTTAGGGTTAGGGTTAGGGTTAGGGTTAGGGTTAGGGTTAGGGTTAGGGTTAGGGTTAGGGTTAGGGTTAGGGTTAGGGTTAGGGTTAGGGTTAGGGTTAGGGTTAGGGTTAGGGTTAGGGTTAGGGTTAGGGTTAGGGTTAGGGTTAGGGTTAGGGTTAGGGTTAGGGTTAGGGTTAGGGTTAGGGTTAGGGTTAGGGTTAGGGTTAGGGTTAGGGTTAGGGTTAGGGTTAGGGTTAGGGTTAGGGTTAGGGTTAGGGTTAGGGTTAGGGTTAGGGTTAGGGTTAGGGTTAGGGTTAGGGTTAGGGTTAGGGTTAGGGTTAGGGTTAGGGTTAGGGTTAGGGTTAGGGTTAGGGTTAGGGTTAGGGTTAGGGTTAGGGTTAGGGTTAGGGTTAGGGAGGGTTAGGGTTAGGGTTAGGGTTAGGGTTAGGGTTAGGGTTAGGGTTAGGGTTAGGGTTAGGGTTAGGGTTAGGGTTAGGGTTAGGGTTAGGGTTAGGGTTAGGGTTAGGGTTAGGGTTAGGGTTAGGGTTAGGGTTAGGGTTAGGGTTAGGGTTAGGGTTAGGGTTAGGGTTAGGGTTAGGGTTAGGGTTAGGGTTAGGGTTAGGGTTAGGGTTAGGGTTAGGGTTAGGGTTAGGGTTAGGGTTAGGGTTAGGGTTAGGGTTAGGGTTAGGGTTAGGGTTAGGGTTAGGGTTAGGGTTAGGGTTAGGGTTAGGGTTAGGGTTAGGGTTAGGGTTAGGGTTAGGGTTAGGGTTAGGGTTAGGGTTAGGGTTAGGGTTAGGGTTAGGGTTAGGGTTAGGGTTAGGGTTAGGGTTAGGGTTAGGGTTAGGGTTAGGGTTAGGGTTAGGGTTAGGGTTAGGGTTAGGGTTAGGGTTAGGGTTAGGGTTAGGGTTAGGGTTAGGGTTAGGGTTAGGGTTAGGGTTAGGGTTAGGGTTAGGGTTAGGGTTAGGGTTAGGGTTAGGGTTAGGGTTAGGGTTAGGGTTAGGGTTAGGGTTAGGGTTAGGGTTAGGGTTAGGGTTAGGGTTAGGGTTAGGGTTAGGGTTAGGGTTAGGGTTAGGGTTAGGGTTAGGGTTAGGGTTAGGGTTAGGGTTAGGGTTAGGGTTAGGGTTAGGGTTAGGGTTAGGGTTAGGGTTAGGGTTAGGGTTAGGGTTAGGGTTAGGGTTAGGGTTAGGGTTAGGGTTAGGGTTAGGGTTAGGGTTAGGGTTAGGGTTAGGGTTAGGGTTAGGGTTAGGGTTAGGGTTAGGGTTAGGGTTAGGGTTAGGGTTAGGGTTAGGGTTAGGGTTAGGGTTAGGGTTAGGGTTAGGGTTAGGGTTAGGGTTAGGGTTAGGGTTAGGGTTAGGGTTAGGGTTAGGGTTAGGGTTAGGGTTAGGGTTAGGGTTAGGGTTAGGGTTAGGGTTAGGGTTAGGGTTAGGGTTAGGGTTAGGGTTAGGGTTAGGGTTAGGGTTAGGGTTAGGGTTAGGGTTAGGGTTAGGGTTAGGGTTAGGGTTAGGGTTAGGGTTAGGGTTAGGGTTAGGGTTAGGGTTAGGGTTAGGGTTAGGGTTAGGGTTAGGGTTAGGGTTAGGGTTAGGGTTAGGGTTAGGGTTAGGGTTAGGGTTAGGGTTAGGGTTAGGGTTAGGGTTAGGGTTAGGGTTAGGGTTAGGGTTAGGGTTAGGGTTAGGGTTAGGGTTAGGGTTAGGGTTAGGGTTAGGGTTAGGGTTAGGGTTAGGGTTAGGGTTAGGGTTAGGGTTAGGGTTAGGGTTAGGGTTAGGGTTAGGGTTAGGGTTAGGGTTAGGGTTAGGGTTAGGGTTAGGGTTAGGGTTAGGGTTAGGGTTAGGGTTAGGGTTAGGGTTAGGGTTAGGGTTAGGGTTAGGGTTAGGGTTAGGGTTAGGGTTAGGGTTAGGGTTAGGGTTAGGGTTAGGGTTAGGGTTAGGGTTAGGGTTAGGGTTAGGGTTAGGGTTAGGGTTAGGGTTAGGGTTAGGGTTAGGGTTAGGGTTAGGGTTAGGGTTAGGGTTAGGGTTAGGGTTAGGGTTAGGGTTAGGGTTAGGGTTAGGGTTAGGGTTAGGGTTAGGGTTAGGGTTAGGGTTAGGGTTAGGGTTAGGGTTAGGGTTAGGGTTAGGGTTAGGGTTAGGGTTAGGGTTAGGGTTAGGGTTAGGGTTAGGGTTAGGGTTAGGGTTAGGGTTAGGGTTAGGGTTAGGGTTAGGGTTAGGGTTAGGGTTAGGGTTAGGGTTAGGGTTAGGGTTAGGGTTAGGGTTAGGGTTAGGGTTAGGGTTAGGGTTAGGGTTAGGGTTAGGGTTAGGGTTAGGGTTAGGGTTAGGGTTAGGGTTAGGGTTAGGGTTAGGGTTAGGGTTAGGGTTAGGGTTAGGGTTAGGGTTAGGGTTAGGGTTAGGGTTAGGGTTAGGGTTAGGGTTAGGGTTAGGGTTAGGGTTAGGGTTAGGGTTAGGGTTAGGGTTAGGGTTAGGGTTAGGGTTAGGGTTAGGGTTAGGGTTAGGGTTAGGGTTAGGGTTAGGGTTAGGGTTAGGGTTAGGGTTAGGGTTAGGGTTAGGGTTAGGGTTAGGGTTAGGGTTAGGGTTAGGGTTAGGGTTAGGGTTAGGGTTAGGGTTAGGGTTAGGGTTAGGGTTAGGGTTAGGGTTAGGGTTAGGGTTAGGGTTAGGGTTAGGGTTAGGGTTAGGGTTAGGGTTAGGGTTAGGGTTAGGGTTAGGGTTAGGGTTAGGGTTAGGGTTAGGGTTGGGTTAGGGTTAGGGTTAGGGTTAGGGTTAGGGTTAGGGTTAGGGTTAGGGTTAGGGTTAGGGTTAGGGTTAGGGTTAGGGTTAGGGTTAGGGTTAGGGTTAGGGTTAGGGTTAGGGTTAGGGTTAGGGTTAGGGTTAGGGTTAGGGTTAGGGTTAGGGTTAGGGTTAGGGTTAGGGTTAGGGTTAGGGTTAGGGTTAGGGTTAGGGTTAGGGTTAGGGTTAGGGTTAGGGTTAGGGTTAGGGTTAGGGTTAGGGTTAGGGTTAGGGTTAGGGTTAGGGTTAGGGTTAGGGTTAGGGTTAGGGTTAGGGTTAGGGTTAGGGTTAGGGTTAGGGTTAGGGTTAGGGTTAGGGTTAGGGTTAGGGTTAGGGTTAGGGTTAGGGTTAGGGTTAGGGTTAGGGTTAGGGTTAGGGTTAGGGTTAGGGTTAGGGTTAGGGGTTAGGGTTAGGGTTAGGGTTAGGGTTAGGGTTAGGGTTAGGGTTAGGGTTAGGGTTAGGGTTAGGGTTAGGGTTAGGGTTAGGGTTAGGGTTAGGGTTAGGGTTAGGGTTAGGGTTAGGGTTAGGGTTAGGGTTAGGGTTAGGGTTAGGGTTAGGGTTAGGGTTAGGGTTAGGGTTAGGGTTAGGGTTAGGGTTAGGGTTAGGGTTAGGGTTAGGGTTAGGGTTAGGGTTAGGGTTAGGGTTAGGGTTAGGGTTAGGGTTAGGGTTAGGGTTAGGGTTAGGGTTAGGGTTAGGGTTAGGGTTAGGGTTAGGGTTAGGGTTAGGGTTAGGGTTAGGGTTAGGGTTAGGGTTAGGGTTAGGGTTAGGGTTAGGGTTAGGGTTAGGGTTAGGGTTAGGGTTAGGGTTAGGGTTAGGGTTAGGGTTAGGGTTAGGGTTAGGGTTAGGGTTAGGGTTAGGGTTAGGGTTAGGGTTAGGGTTAGGGTTAGGGTTAGGGTTAGGGTTAGGGTTAGGGTTAGGGTTAGGGTTAGGGTTAGGGTTAGGGTTAGGGTTAGGGTTAGGGTTAGGGTTAGGGTTAGGGTTAGGGTTAGGGTTAGGGTTAGGGTTAGGGTTAGGGTTAGGGTTAGGGTTAGGGTTAGGGTTAGGGTTAGGGTTAGGGTTAGGGTTAGGGTTAGGGTTAGGGTTAGGGTTAGGGTTAGGGTTAGGGTTAGGGTTAGGGTTAGGGTTAGGGTTAGGGTTAGGGTTAGGGTTAGGGTTAGGGTTAGGGTTAGGGTTAGGGTTAGGGTTAGGGTTAGGGTTAGGGTTAGGGTTAGGGTTAGGGTTAGGGTTAGGGTTAGGGTTAGGGTTAGGGTTAGGGTTAGGGTTAGGGTTAGGGTTAGGGTTAGGGTTAGGGTTAGGGTTAGGGTTAGGGTTAGGGTTAGGGTTAGGGTTAGGGTTAGGGTTAGGGTTAGGGTTAGGGTTAGGGTTAGGGTTAGGGTTAGGGTTAGGGTTAGGGTTAGGGTTAGGGTTAGGGTTAGGGTTAGGGTTAGGGTTAGGGTTAGGGTTAGGGTTAGGGTTAGGGTTAGGGTTAGGGTTAGGGTTAGGGTTAGGGTTAGGGTTAGGGTTAGGGTTAGGGTTAGGGTTAGGGTTAGGGTTAGGGTTAGGGTTAGGGTTAGGGTTAGGGTTAGGGTTAGGGTTAGGGTTAGGGTTAGGGTTAGGGTTAGGGTTAGGGTTAGGGTTAGGGTTAGGGTTAGGGTTAGGGTTAGGGTTAGGGTTAGGGTTAGGGTTAGGGTTAGGGTTAGGGTTAGGGTTAGGGTTAGGGTTAGGGTTAGGGTTAGGGTTAGGGTTAGGGTTAGGGTTAGGGTTAGGGTTAGGGTTAGGGTTAGGGTTAGGGTTAGGGTTAGGGTTAGGGTTAGGGTTAGGGTTAGGGTTAGGGTTAGGGTTAGGGTTAGGGTTAGGGTTAGGGTTAGGGTTAGGGTTAGGGTTAGGGTTAGGGTTAGGGTTAGGGTTAGGGTTAGGGTTAGGGTTAGGGTTAGGGTTAGGGTTAGGGTTAGGGTTAGGGTTAGGGTTAGGGTTAGGGTTAGGGTTAGGGTTAGGGTTAGGGTTAGGGTTAGGGTTAGGGTTAGGGTTAGGGTTAGGGTTAGGGTTAGGGTTAGGGTT